>NC_137326.1:43807827-44407827 GCF_965287045.1 Carcharhinus amblyrhynchos
CACCCCACCCCACACACCACACACCACACACACCCCACCCCACACACCACCACACCCCACCACACACACCCCACCCCACACACCACACACACCCCACCCCACACACCACACACACCCACCCCACACACCACACACACCCCACCCCACACACCACACACACCCCACCCCACACACCACACACACCCCACACACACACACACCCCACCCCACACACCACACACACCCCACCCCACACACCACACACACCCCACCCCACACACCACACACACCCCACCCCACACACCACACACACCCCACCCCACACCCACACACCACACACACCCCACCCCACACACCACACACACCCCACCCCACACACCACACACACCCCACCCCCACCCCCCACCCCCCCACGCCCCACCCCCCCACGCCCCCCACCCACCCCCACCCCCCCCACCCCACACCCCCACACCCCACCCCACCCCCCACACCCCCCACCCCCCACCCCCCACACCCCCCACACCCCCCACCCCCCACCCCCCACCCCCCACACCCCCCACACCCCCACACCCCCCACACACCCCACACACACCACAACCCCCCACACACCCCCCACACACCCCCCACACACCCAGCTACCCTTCGCCCCCACCCCTGCCACCCCGCCACCCTTCCCCCCACTCCACCCCCCGCCCTTCCCCCCCACCCCCCCGCCCTTCCCCCCCACCCCCCGCCCTTCCCCCCCCACCCCGCCCTTCCCCCCACCCCCCGCCCTTCCCCCCCCACTTCCCCCCCCCCACCCCCCGCCCTTCCCCCCCACACCCCCCCCCGCCGCCCTTCCCCCCCCGCCGCCCTTCCCCCCCCGCCACCCCCGCCCTTCCCCCCACCACCCCCGCCCTTCCCCCCCACCACCCCCGCCCTTCCCCCCCCACCACCCCCGCCCCCCGCCCTTCCCCCCCACCACCCCCGCCCCCCGCCCTTCCCCCCCACCACCCCGCCCCACCACCCCCGCCCTTCCCCCCACCCCACCCACACCCCTCCCCCCCACACCCCTCCCCCCACCCCTCCCCCCCCACACCCCTCCCCCCCCACACCCCTCCCCCCCCACACCCCTCCCCCCCACACCCCTCCCCCCCACACCCCTCCCCCCACACCCCTCCCCCCCACACCCCTCCCCCCCACACCCCTCCCCCCCCACACCCCTCCCCCCCCACACCCCTCCCCCCCCACACCCCTCCCCCCCCACACCCCTCCCCCCCACACCCCTCCCCCTTCCCCGCCCGCGCCCCACACCCTCCCCCCCGCGCCCCACACCCTCCCACACCACTCCGCTCGCCCACCCCACTACCCCCCACCTCCCCCTCACTCCCCCCCAACTCCCCTCCCCCTCCCAACTCCCTCCCCCCCCCAACTCCCCTCCCTCCCCCCCAACTCCCCTCCCTCACCCCCCCAACTCCCCTCCCTCACCCCCCAACTCCCCTCCCTCACCCCCCCAACTCCCCTCCCTCACCCCCCCAACTCCCCTCCCTCACCCCCCCCCAACTCCCCTCCCTCACCCCACCCACTCACCCCCCCCGCCTCACCCCCCCCCCTCCTCACCCCCCGCCCCCCCCCCCCCCCCCCCCCCTCACCCCCCGCCCCCCCCCCCCCCCCCCCCCCCTCACCCCCCGCCCCCCCACAGGCAACGGGCGAGCTATGGATTTTTTGGTTTTGGGCAAATGAGGGTGGAAAATCCTGCCCCATATACATGTGTGTGACAGTCTGTCTGTCTCTCTTTTTCTCCCCCTTTCTCCACTAGTCTGTCTCTGTCCATGCTGGTTTCTTCTTTACCATCTCTCATGCTGTCTGCCTCTCACTCTCTCTCTGTCTCTCACAAACATGATCCCTAACGTGTTGCCTCCCTTTGTCTTCTTTCTAACATTCCTCCCTTGTGCTGTGCCCCCGTCTCTCTCTCTTTCCTCTTTGTGACACCAATCTCTCTTTCTGTCCCCCCTCGTGCCATCTCTGTCTCTGTCTGTCTGTCTGTCTCTCTCTCTCTCTCTCTCCCCCATATAGAGATGCCGGCATTCGACTGGGGTAAACACAGTAAGAAGTCTCACAACACCAGGTTTAAGTCCAACCAGGTTATTTGATAGTAAGCTTGTGAGATTACTATCAAATAAACTGGTTGGGTCTAAACCTGGTGTTGTGAGACTTCTTACTGTACGTCTCTCTCTCTCTCCCTCACGTACTTACTCTCAGTTCCTTGTGCAGTTTCCGTCTCTCTCTCTCCACCTCATGCTTGTCTCTGTATCTCTCCTCCATTATGCTGTCTCCATCTTTTTCTCCTTCTCATGGTGTCTTTCTATCTCCCTTTCTCGCAGTTTCTCTCCTTTGTGCTGTCTCTCTCTCTCTCTCTCCCCCTTGTGCTGTCTCCCTATCTATTCTCTCTCTCGCTCTCATGCTGTCTGTCTCTTTTTTTCACGATGACCTATTCATGCTGCCTCTCTCCCTCTTCCATCTACCTGTCTCTCTCGCTCTCTCTCTCCCTTTCATTTTCTTCTTGTCTCTCTTTCTTTTAAGCTTTTATTTCTGTTGTGTGTGTGCCTCTCTCCAATTGACCCCCCGCACCCCACACCCTCCCCCCCCTGCACCCTCCCCCCCCCGCACCCCGCACCCTCCCCCCCCCGCACCCCGCACCCTCCCCCCCCGCACCCCGCACCCTCCCCCCCCGCACCCGCACCCTCCCCCCCCCGCACCCCGCACCCTCCCCCCCCCCGCACCCCACACCCACCCCCCCCGCACCCCACACCCCTCCCCCCCCCGCACCCCACACCCTCCCCCCCCCGCACCCCACACCCTCCCCCCCCCGCACCCCACACCCTCCCCCCCCCGCACCCCACACCCTCCCCCCCCGCACCCCACACCCTCCCCCCCCGCACCCCACACCCTCCCCCCCCGCACCCCACACCCTCCCCCCCCGCACCCCACACCCTCCCCCCCCCGCACCCCACACCCTCCCCCCCCCGCACCCCACACCCTCCCCCCCCCGCACCCCACACCCTCCCCCCCCCGCACCCCACACCCTCCCCCCCCGCACCCCACACCCTCCCCCCCGCACCCCACACCCTCCCCCCCCGCACCCCACACCCTCCCCCCCCCGCACCCCACACCCTCCCCCCCCCGCACCCCACACCCTCCCCCCCCGCACCCCACACCCTCCCCCCCCGCACCCCACACCCTCCCCCCCCGCACCCCACACCCTCCCCCCCCGCACCCCACACCCTCCCCCCCCGCACCCCACACCCTCCCCCCCCGCACCCCACACCCTCCCCCCCCGCACCCCACACCCTCCCCCCCCGCACCCCACACCCTCCCCCCCCGCACCCCACACCCTCCCCCCCCGCACCCCACACCCTCCCCCCCCGCACCCCACACCCTCCCCCCCCGCACCCCACACCCTCCCCCCCCGCACCCCACACCCTCCCCCCCCGCACCTCACTATTTCTATTTCTGTCTCACTTCTAAACTGCACCTCTCTAAGCTTGTCTCTTCTTGACCATTTCCCTCCCCCTCCAGCTGTCGCTCTCGCATCCTCTTCCCTTGCGTTTTCCCTGTCTGTTCCCTCTCAAGTGTCCTTCCATTCCTGTTGTCTCCATTTCTCCCTCTCCCTATCGCTATCCCCCTTCCCCCGTCTCCCGCCCTCCCCCTTCCCCCGTCTCCCGCCCTCCCCTTCCCCCGTCTCCCGCCCTCCCCCTTCCCCCGTCTCCCGCCCTCCCCCTTCCCCCGTCTCCCGCCCTCCCCCTTCCCCCGTCTCCCGCCCTCCCCCTTCCCCCGTCTCCCGCCCTCCCCCTTCCCCCGTCTCCCGCCCTCCCCCTTCCCCCGTCTCCCGCCCTCCCCCTTCCCCCGTCTCCCGCCCTCCCCCTTCCCCCGTCTCCCGCCCTCCCCCTTCCCCCGTCTCCCGCCCTCCCCCTTCCCCCGTCTCCCGCCCTCCCCCTTCCCCCGTCTCCCGCCCTCCCCCTTCCCCCGTCTCCCGCCCTCCCCCTTCCCCCGTCTCCCGCCCTCCCCCTTCCCCCGTCTCCCGCCCTCCCCCTTCCCCCGTCTCCCGCCCTCCCCCTTCCCCCGTCTCCCGCCCTCCCCCTTCCCCCGTCTCCCGCCCTCCCCCTTCCCCCGTCTCCCGCCCTCCCCCTTCCCCCGTCTCCCGCCCTCCCCTTCCCCCGTCTCCCGCCCTCCCCCTTCCCCCGTCTCCCGCCCTCCCCCTTCCCCCGTCTCCCGCCCTCCCCCTTCCCCCGTCTCCCGCCCTCCCCCTTCCCCCGTCTCCCGCCCTCCCCCTTCCCCCGTCTCCCGCCCTCCCCTTCCCCCGTCTCCCGCCCTCCCCCTTCCCCCGTCTCCCGCCCTCCCCCTTCCCCCGTCTCCCGCCCTCCCCCTTCCCCCGTCTCCCGCCCTCCCCCTTCCCCCGTCTCCCGCCCTCCCCCTTCCCCCGTCTCCCGCCCTCCCCCTTCCCCCGTCTCCCGCCCTCCCCCTTCCCCCATCTCCCGCCCTCCCCCTTCCCCCGTCTCCCGCCCTCCCCCTTCCCCCGTCTCCCGCCCTCCCCCTTCCCCCGTCTCCCGCCCTCCCCCTTCCCCCGTCTCCCGCCCTCCCCCTTCCCCCGTCTCCCGCCCTCCCCCTTCCCCCGTCTCCCGCCCTCCCCCTTCCCCCGTCTCCCGCCCTCCCCCTTCCCCCGTCTCCCGCCTTCCCCCGTCTCCCGCCCTCCCCCTTCCCCCGTCTCCCGCCCTCCCCCTTCCCCCGTCTCCCGCCCTCCCCTTCCCCCGTCTCCCGCCCTCCCCCTTCCCCCGTCTCCCGCCCTCCCCCTTCCCCCGTCTCCCGCCCTCCCCCTTCCCCCGTCTCCCGCCCTCCCCCTTCCCCCGTCTCCCGCCCTCCCCCTTCCCCCGTCTCCCGCCCTCCCCCTTCCCCCGTCTCCCGCCCTCCCCCTTCCCCGTCTCCCGCCCTCCCCCTTCCCCCGTCTCCCCGCCCTCCCCCTTCCCCCGTCTCCCGCCCTCCCCCTTCCCCCTTCCCCCGTCTCCCGCCCTCCCCCTTCCCCCGTCTCCCGCCCTCCCCCTTCCCCCGTCTCCCGCCCTCCCCCTTCCCCCGTCTCCCGCCCTCCCCCTTCCCCCGTCTCCCGCCCTCCCCCTTCCCCCGTCTCCCGCCCTCCCTTGTATCTCTCTCCAACTCTCCCCATATATCTTTCCCTCTATATATCCCTCTCTCCATTTGACCTTCCCTCCGGACCGCTCCCTTTCTCCCTCCTCTCCTCCTCCCCTCCCTTTCTCCTTTCTCCCTCCTCCCCTCCTCCCCTCCCTCTCTCCCTCCTCCCCTCCCTCTCTCCCTCCTCCCCTCCCTCTAGCTGTCTTTTCCAGTCTGATTCTGTCTCCAACTGTCTGTCTCTCCCCCCCAGCCCCGTCTCTCCCCCCCCGTCCCGCAGCCGCCCCCTCTACCCCCGCGAGAGATAGAGACAGTCTGTCAGTGGGAGACAGGCTGAGCAGGAGGGAGAGAGAAGGAGAAGGTTTGTCAATGGGAGCCAGGCTGAGAGAAAGAAAGAAGAAGACAATCCATCAATGGGAAACAGGCTGTCAGAGGGAGAGGGAGACAGGCTGAAAGATAGAGGGGGAGAATCTGTTAGCGGGGGACAGGTTGAGAGAGTGAGGGAGACAGGAGGCACAGTTGTTAGCACTTCTCCCTCACAAAGCCAATGACTGAGGTTGAATTCCGGCCTTAGGTCACTGTCTGTGTGGAGTTGTACTTTCTCCCCTTGTCTTCGTGGGTTTCCTCCAGGGGCTCCTGTTTCCTCACATACTCCAAAGATGTGTGGTTAGGTTGACTGACCATGCTGAATTGCCCCTTTGTGTAAGGGAGATTAGCACGGTAAATGTGTGGGGTTATGGGAATTGGGCCTGGGTGGGATTGTAGTTGGTACAGACTCAACAGGCCAAATGGCTTCCTTCTGTACTGTAGGGATTCTAAGATCCTATGAGAGTCTGTCAATGGGAGACAGGTTGTCTCCCCCTGTCTCTCAACCTATCAGTGGGAAACTTGCTGAGAGAGAGACACCATCTATCAGTGGGAGATAGTCTCCTTTCTCAGCCTGTCAGTGGGAGACAGTCTGTCAGTGGCAGATAGACTGTAGGTGGGAGATGGTCTGAAACAGGGAGACATTCTGTCAGTGGGAAACAGACCAGTGAGAGAGAGGAAGGGAGACAAATGACTGTAGGAGGCTACAGAGAGAGATAGATAGACTGTCAGTGGGAGACAGTTTGAGAGATGGAGAGTGAGAAAGGGACAGTCTGTCAGTGCAATACAGGGTAAGAGAGATGGAGACAGGGGGTCAGGCTGCACAGGGGGTGCCCACTGGGCATGGGCACTCTGGTTTTCCCACAAATGTAACACTTAGAATGTTTTTGGGAGCATTCTGCCTAGTATGTCAGTGGGAGACAAGCTGATGAGAGAGACTTCTGCTATTAGAAGACAGCCTGACAGAGAGACTGTGGTAGGAGAGAGGCTGAGGGAGAGAAGAGATGATATGGAGATTAAAGTCCAACAGGTTTATTTGGTAGCAAACACCACTAGCTTTCAGAGCGCTGTTCCTTTGTCAGTAAGTGGGAGTTCTGTTCACAAACAGGGCACATAAAGTCAGAAACTCAATTTACAGAATAATAATTGGAGACAGACTGTCTCTGTCTCTCTTTCTGTCTCTGTCTCTCAGTCTGTCAGTGAGAGACAGGCTGATGAAAGACAGGCTGAGAGAGAGGGACAGACTGCCATTAGAAGACAGCTGAGAGAGAGACCGTCTGTCAGTAGAAAAGAGGCTGAGAGGATGAGAGAGACTGTCAGTGAGGGACAGGCTGAGAGAGAAAAAATAAAGAGACAGTCTGTAAGTGGGAGACAGGTTGACAGAGCAAGAAAGAGAGAGAGAAACAGTCTGTCAGTTGGAGACAAGCTGAAAGAGATCAAAACAAACTGTCAGATTAGGCTGATGAGAGACAGTCTGACAATGGGAGACAGACTGATGAGAGTCAGTCTGCCAGTGAGAGACAGGCTGAGAGAGGGAGACAGAGTGCCATTAGAAGACAGGCTGAAAGAAAGAGACTGTTAAACAGTAGGAAAGGGGCTAAGAGAGAGAGACAGTCTGTCAGTGAGAGACAGGCTGAGAGAGAAAGAGATAAAGAGACAGTCTGTAAGTAGGAGACAAGTTGAAGGAGAAAATGAGAGAGACAGTCCGTCAGTGGGAGGCAGGCTGAGAGAGAGAGGGAGACAAGCTGAGAGATTTGGAAGCAATCTGTCAGTAAGAGATGGACTGGATGAGAGAAAGAGTGAGATAACAAGACAGTCTGTAAGTGGGAGACAGACTGAGAGAGAGAGAGACAGACTGCCATTAGAAGACAGGCTGAAAGAGAGAGACCGTCAAACAGTCGGAGAGAGGCTGAGAAAGACAGTCTGTCAGTGGGAGACTGACAGAGAGAGAGAGACAGTCTCAGTGGGAGACGGGCTGAGAGAGAATCTCAGCCAGAAGACATGCTGAGAGTTGGTCAAGAGTGATGAGTTTAAAGGAAGGAAAAAACAATCATACTGAGAGAGATTGAGAGACACAAGTAGGTTTAGTGAGAGAGACAGTCTGTCACAGTGAGATCAGCTAAAGGAGGGAGGTGAGAAGCTGAGAGAGAGAGAGAGACCGTCAAAGGCAAAAAGGCTTAGGGAGGGTGTGAGAGAGAACAAGAGGGAGACCACTTTGTAGAATAAGAGAGAAAAGAGTTTCAAGAGTCAACTAAGAAGCTAAGAGAGACAGGAACAACGGGATGGAGACAACTTTGAACAGAGTGATGAAAGTCAGGGACACAAGCTGAAGAAAGGACAGATATATATAGTGAGACACGCACCCACACATATACATAAATAAAAGCAAATTACTGTAGATCAAAGAACAAAAGAACAAAAACAGCCCGGGAAACAGGCCCCTCGGCCCAACGAGCCCACGCTGCCACCCCAACACCACCAGTCCCCCCCTCCACCCATGACCCCTATCTATTGTTTTATGGCCATCCACATTGAGGGAAACTAATTTAGGGACAATTTATTACTGCCAGTCAGCCTAATAGCACATCTTTGGGGTGTGGGAGGAAACCGGAGCACCCGGAGAAAACCCACGCAAGCATGGGGAGAATGCGCAAACTCCCACAGACACTGGCCCAAATCCATGTGTCTGCACAGCAAACAGTGATAGTCACTGAGCTGTCGTCTTGCCCAGCATCTGGTCCAGTTTATGCACACTCTAACGACATGAAGCACTAGGCCAAGAGAAGCCCAAGTACGACCCATCGCGTGTATGCCCCTTGTTGGGCAACAAGGCGGACCGACTTAAAACCTGTGAATGAAAAAGAGAAGAAGCATTATTATCATACCATATCCATTTACCTTACCAGAGATGCCCCAATGCTAATGAACCTTATTTAAAACAATTTCCTATATCCACCCATCTCCAACCCACTCATGCCTGTCTAAGTTACTCTTAAACATCTCTAGTGTGCTTGACTCCACCACCTTACTTGGCAGAGCATTCCATATCCCCACTATGCTCTGTGTGGAAAACCTCCCTCTAATATCTGTGTTAAACCTCTGGCCCCTCACCTTAAGCCCATGGCCCCTCGTACTATGTGTCTCTACCATAGGAAATAGCTTACCTCTGTTTATCTATACCCTTCATAATCTTATATACCTCTATTAGATCCCCCCTCAGTCGCTGTCTTTCAAGGGAAAAGAGCCCCAATTTCTTCAATCTTTCCTCATAACCCAGTCCTTCCATACCAGGCAACATCCTGGTAAACCTCCTCTCACTCTCTCCAGAGTCTCCACGTCCTTCCGGTAGTAAGGCGACCAGAACTGGACGCAGTACTCCAAATGCGGCCTAACCAACATTCAATACAACTGCAACATTAGACTCCAGCTCTTATATTCTATACCCCTTCCTATAAAGGTTAACATACCATAGGCTTTCTTCACAACTGGAATCTGAAACAAAAACAGAAAATGCTGGAAAATCTCAGCAGTTCTGACAGTATGTGTGGACAGAGAATAGAACCAATGTTTTGAGTCTGGATGATTCTTTGTCAGAGTTATTCACAATGTATATTAATGATTTAGATGAGTGAACTAAATTTAATATTTCCAAATTTGCAGATGACAAAAGGTTGGGATCACTGTAAGGAGGATGAAGAGATGCTTCAGTATAATTTAGACAAACTGAGTTGGTGAGCAAATGCATGCAGTATAATGTGGGTAAATGTGAGGTTATCCATGTTGGTAGCATAAGCAGGAAGTCAAATTATTATCCATAAATTCAGAGAGGGCAATGTGCAATGAGATCTGGGTGTCCTTGTACACCAGTCGCTGAAGGTAAGCACACAGATGAAGCAGGCGGTAAAGAAGGTAAGTGGTATGTGAAAGGATTTGAGTACAGGAGCAGGGATGCCTTGCTGCAATTATACAAGGCCTTGGTGAGGTCACACCTGAAATATTGTGTGCAGTTTTGGTCTCTTTATCAGAGGAAGGATGTTCTTGCTATAGAGGGAGTGCGGAGAAGGTTTAACAGATGGATGGCGGGACTGATGCATGAGGAGAGATTGAATTGGTTAAGATTATATTTGTTGGAGTTTAGAAGAATGAAGGGTTAGGGTTTGGGTTAGGCTCACATAGAAACCTAGAAAATCTAGACTAGACAGGGTAGATGCAGAAATGGTGGACAATGTGTGCAACTCTCCAAAGGAACCTGGACAGGAATATTGCTGTAGCAAAGGGACAGACGGTCAGGTCAGACAAACCCTCAACTACCTGCTGCTGAGACTTGTTGATGATGAGCAGGCTAACAAAGAGGTTTCCCATACTTAAACCTCTTTTGATGTACCCATAAAATAGTTAATTAACAAGTTAAATCAGTGTGACAGTCCCGTAAAGGGGCACCATTACAAAAGACATTCTTAATGGAAGCTTACCCAATTAAAATGTGGGATTGAAGTGTAGCCAAAACATGAGGAGCAGGCTCCTGTGCTGTAAACATCTATGAAACAAATTGGGAGAGAGAGTGTGTAAGAGGGAGAAGAACTTAGATACATAGAGCGAGAGAGAGAGAGACAGAGGGATAGTTAGAGGGACAAGCTGGGAGAGAGAGAGAGAAAGAGACTATCAAGGAATACAAGCTTACCTTAATGCAAAAAGGCAACTCACCACTACCTTCTCAAGAGAAAGTAGGAATGGTCAATAAATGCTGGCCCTGTCAGTAATGTCTAAATTTCATGAGTGAATTAAATAAAGCAATACCAAGTATACTTTTGAATGAGGCACCAACTTAGTGAAACTATATCATGAGATTTTTGCACACTGCCAACCAAAAGCAACAGAGCATAAACAGAGCAAAACACTCCCGCAGCACAAAATGGAGGTGAGAAAATCTCTGCTGTCCTATCCAATCTAGTTGAAAATGGTGATGGACAACTAACTGAAGAATCTATGAATATCCCAATCATTAACACCATCTAAACCTTTCTAGTAGAGCTCTGAAAATTTCTCTTGTATGTCCTCTTCTAAGTCATTAGCAAAGTGATTGAAGAAGTTATTGATGCTTCCATTAAACAACACTAATACACTACTCAGTGATACTTAGTTCAGTTTCCAGAAATGAAGATAAGATGGATAGCTAAAAAGGAATTTTTAAGAAGAGCTCCTGTAGCTCTTTGTAATGTAGCTCTTTCCAATTGATGGGGAATGTGTGATAAGTTAATAGCATTGGCCACACAATAGCATACACCACTGCAGGCAGGGGAGAGATGGCACGATGGTTTGTTCATTTTCCACCTCTCGACAGACCACATATAGATGTGCTTTTAAAAAGAATGTTTTAATCCCTTGAGAGTTGTAACTTTCAGAAACAGGCAGAAGATAGGTTTTTTCATAAGTTTTAAAAATAGGAAGAACAAATTTCTCCTCAATCGAATGTGTTCACATCAGAACCTATTCATACACATACAGGGGACAGACAGACATGCACATGCATGAAAAAAGATGGTTACAAAAGAGGAAGCATGCATTTAGTTTTTAAAAAGTCCAAAAATCGCTTGTAGATGAGTTTCTTCAGCTAGAAAAGTTGCAGCTCTAATGATTCCCTGGGAAGAAATGGAAATTCCCAGCAATGGATTCCAAATGCCTTACTGTTTGCAGCAGCAGGTTTGTGGCTTCCGTCAAGTTGAGGTGCAGTTGGAGCCCTATAGCAAATTTCCAGTTCGGCATTTAAAATCACTAGGTGTAAGGCTAGCCCCATTGAGTCCATTGCTGGTTGGTGGATTCTACAGTAAAAAGTCTGACAACACCAGGTTTTAGTCCAACCAATTTATTTGATAGTAAACTCACAAGCTTTCGAGGGGACTGCCTCTTCGTCAGGTGAATGGAGAGTTCTGGCCTCGGACAGAGCATATAAAGCACAGATGGATTCTAGGCAGAGTCCTTTCTTTCCTTGGCATGGTCTATTCCCTCTGATCATCTCCCAGACTGACTGACTGAGTTTGCTTTCAATAACACTGCAAAGGCTATGGACCCTGACAATATTCTAGCAATAGTACTGAAGACTTCTGCTCCAGAACTTGTGGCACCTTTAGCCAAGCTGTTCCTGTACAACTACAATACTGGCATCTACCCAGCAATGTAGAAAATTTCTCAGGGGTATGTCCTGAAATAGCATAAATTCAACCTGGCCATTTACCAGCCCATCAGTCTACTCTCCATCATGAATAAATTAATGGAAGGGGTCATTAACAGTACTATCAAACAGCATTTACTCAGCAATAACCTGCTCATGGGAGCTTAACTTTGGTTCTGCCAGTCCTACTCAGCTCCTGACCTCACAGCATTCGTTCAAACATGGACAAAAGGGTGGAATGCCAGAGGTGGGGTAAGGTGAAAGTGACTGTCCTTGACATCAAGCATTTGACCGAGTAGGGCATCAAGGAGCCTTTGCAAAACTGGAGTCAATGGGAATCAGGGGAGAAACCCTCCACTGTTGGAGTCAAAGCTGGCACAAAGAAAGATGGTTGTGGTGACTGGAGGTCAATCATCTCAGCTCCAGGTCAAATACAGGAATAGGGACCAAATAGAACAACACAGGACTGGCCTGCAGGAGGGCAGGGATGTTGCCTTCAATTGCCATTCCTATCTAAGAGGATAACAAAGTGTGCCATCCACCTCCCAGTACTATTGGCTACCAGCCAGCAAACCTGCATATGCTTTTCGGCAGTATAGAGGAGATCACCTCCAATAGGTATAAGATGGTTCAGAAAACCAAGCAACCAGTTATTAAATGTGTGGCCACCTCTATGCATATTGCAGTAGGGCCATCAGTTATGGAGTCTTTGGTTCACAGCTCAGACTGTCATTGTGGCTCTGGGTTCTAGCATCTCCTGCAGCTTGCAATGAATTAAAGAAAACCTGGAGCCTCTGCTGGGAGTGCTGAGGAACAGCCTCATTCAGTGGCAGTGGCCCCATGGGAAAGGCAAATGTTGTCTTCTTCGGGTGACAACATCCTTGCTTCCATGTCAGCCCTTCAAATAGACATAGTGTCAGACAGCTACTGACATAATACAGTCTGTAGCTGGGTCCTCAAAAAGTTGGATCTCCTCAAAGAATGGAGGAGAAAGGAGTATGATCATCTCAGGTAACCTTCCATCTTATATTTACTGGTGTAGAACCTCTTATGCATATTTGACTAGGCAAAAGAACGTTTTGAACAGGCACTTTGTGTTTGTGTAAGAATTTGTGTAAGTAGGTTTCAACATATTTGTTTGCATTCATACTATTTCTTTGGATTGGTGTCCATGTCCAGTGAAATAATAGTAATATCCTAGCTAATGTAGTCATCTGAAGTGTGTTAGGACTGTGCCTGATGATAGACTCAATTATCAGTCAGTGATTCAACTATAGTATTCCTTGATGGTTTACTAACATAAGTTCTAGCAGCTGGTGGTATTGGTGGCCCTTACTCATCCTTGGCATCTCCAGTTTTCTGTTGTTCTCCCTGCATTTCCACATCTTCCTCACCTAGTGGCTGGAAGGATTGCCCCTTTGACAGGGTCATGCAGCGTATGACAGAGATTCAGAAGGTGATGTCAGGAGCAGAATCTATCGGGAGGTCTTGTTTAATCCCTGATCTGGTTCTGAGTTAACTTCCAATGAGGTCAGAATTGGGACAGTCATGTTTTCCTTATCTTTTATAACAATAGAGAAAAGGTCAACCCATTATAATCCATTATCAAAGGTCAAGTAGTTAATTGCTTGATAGAGCCATTTAATGTGCATAATTATAAATAATGACTAACTTGCTCGTGGTAGTAAATAAACAGTAAACATATGTTAACAACTAGGTATGAATTGCAGATAAATACTCCAACTATATCACTCCATCACTATGTCATATCGATCAGCCCCAAAATCCCAGCAATTACCCTAGTATCATACCTAACAGATCTCTCCAATACTGTCAGTACAGTCAGTGATAAAGTGACAAATTAGCAAGGATCAGGTGCATATCCACCACTGCCTTGCATGATTGTCCAATGCTCCAGCATTTGAATGTGGAAAGGGTAGTTTTTCAGGCGACTCCTCGCAATCCTGGCATATCCGCCATACCCTGAGTAATGTGCTGATCTAAAGTAATTTTGTTTAATTTTAAATTCTTCCTAGTCCAGGATGCATGCATTTGGTAGTATGCCCCAATATGCCTCGACTCACCCAACATACAAAGCAACCATTAGGGAAAGTGTGGAGGAGGCCTGCAAGCGATGGGCAACCAATTAATGGGTATGAATTTAAGTTCCTTTTCCATATCACAAACTACAAGTGTTATTGAAATCTGCAACAATGTTGTTTCCAATCACATCTAAAATTTCTGCATTGCGTATGTTTGTTTGTTGTGTATTTCATATCTCAGAGCTCTGTACAGTTTCTTTATTTTCATACCAGTTTCGTTATTTACAAGTCTGAAAATATCTCTGCAGTCACAAAATGTCTGCACTCTTGTTGTAACTCTACTGTTTGTTTACTTTTTTTCTCTGAGTCCATACCCAGGCTTAACTAATCAAGCACAGAGAGACTCAATAGCAAACAGATTCACATAATCAAACTTTGAATATTGAACGTTATCTTTCTGCATCTTTGCAAAATCATACAAATAATGATTCAGGTGTGGAAAGGAAATGGCTTTAGCATCATTCACTAGACTGTAGGACTATAGTACATGTTTTCTTTAAAAAGTGTTGTAATGGTGATCTAGAAAACATTCATGGAGAATACAGTGAAGACAGGAAAATATGAATCTAAATTAAAATATTTTTCCAAATGCCTTACTGCAAAGTGTTGTTGAAAACAGAAATCCATCTTGTTCACTAACACCCTTTAGGGAAGGAAATCTGCCACTTTTACCCAATTTAACCCACATGTGACTCCAGACCCACAGCAAATGTGGTTGACTCTTAACTGTCCTCTGCAATGGTCCAGCAAGCTGTTCAGTTCAAAAGCAATTAGAGATTGACAGTAAATGCTGGCCCAGCCAGCATGCCCACATACCATAAAAGAACTGTAATTAAATGGTACATAGGTTTGAGGCTCCAATGAAATGTTTTTAGCAGCCTTGGTTTGCAATTGAAAGACTTTGGATTAAACATGTTTCCGACATGTGAATTTGTTAAAAATGTCAGTTAAACTATCTCAAAGGTTCAACCTGGTGGATCCCAATAAAACGGAACTGCAGAGGTTCACTCTATACTGTGGTATATGTGAAAACCTCATGTCCACAGATATATAAGATTTCCTACCCAGATACTGAGTTAAGCTTACATTTTTTTATTTAATAGCCGGAATACTTCTCCACTGCTGTTTTAAATATTTCAGATGAATCTTTTATGCTGAAAGTAATTGTGGATCTTTCCATTCGTTGAAAAGAGCCATGTACTGCACCAGAGATATCATTAGCAGCCTTTTGGCAGAAGGTTGTGATTCCACACTGTTTTACAAACTGTTGAGATACACAGGGAAGCTCTTAATGTCAATAAAGGAGCCAAATAAACTTCACAGGCAGACTTCTTGCTTTCCATGACATCACAGCTTGGTGAAAAATGGCTTCCAACGTTCTTTCCCGACAGCCTCTTCATAAAAGTTAATAATTCACTTTATTGCAGCCTAGAGGCTCCCTTTAATATGATCTGAGTTCTTTCTGCATCAACAGGACTGATGCTATTGTCACACTAACCTAACGGCATGAGAGAAGATCAATTCATATCACATTGACCAGGCTACTGGATATACATGTTGAGCAACTGCCACTGCGTCCCCACAAATATCTGTGTGCATATTTAAAATAATCTGTGGGACCAGTAAAAATTGACCATTAGCACTTTATAAACATCCAGTGCATCAACAATTGGCAAAAAGTGCTGTAGACCCACACTACCTGATAGACAAAGAGCGTTTTCCATGTATATTATCATTTAAACTGACAAATTGTGATAATTTCACAAATTATACTGAATCAGTGCAACTCAATCTCAATGTTTGAGGAGTGCCTTTGATAAATTGTTTTGGAGGCAGTACAGTTGTGATGGATTAAGTATCAGCAGCACTTGCTGATTTTTGGGTCATATGTTTACCACTACGACCATGTACTATTCGGACAGAAATGTTGAAAGCAAAAAGAAGAGAACTACTTCAAAAAAAGTGACAGCAGTTCCCCAATCATGGTAACCATGGGATACCAATACAGGCTCCAAACCAAATGTGCATTTACATTGGGAAAATGTTGATGTGACTGAAATGATTAAGTTCCATCTTGTCATTGTTACTGTACGATTATGTTGGTGTAAATCAGATTAATGTGAACTGATGTAGCAACTTAAAATTTGTGCTTGAAAATATTCATTGTTCCTTTGATTTCATTTGATTTATTTATGTCACACGTATTGGGCTACAATGAAAAGTATTGTTTCTTGCATATTATACAGACAAAACTTACTGTTCATAGAGTACATAGGGAAGAAGGAAAGGAGAGGGTGCAGAATGCAGTGTTACAATTACAGATCGGGTGTAGAGAAGCATCAGCTAGGTCAATTCACTGGGTGGCACAGTGGCACAATGATTCGCACTGCTGCTTCGCAGTGCCAGGCACCCGGATTTGATTTCCAGCTTAGTAAATGTTTTCAGACTTTTGGATCTTTTTCCCAATGGAAGAAGGTAGAAAAGAGTATGTTCGGGACGTGAGGTCCTTGATTACGCAGGCAGCTTTTCCGAGGCAGCGGGAAACGTAGGTGGAGTCAATGGATGGCAGGTTGATTTGTGTGATGGACTGGGCTGCATTCAC
Organism: Carcharhinus amblyrhynchos; assembly: GCF_965287045.1. Classification (NCBI taxonomy): domain Eukaryota; kingdom Metazoa; phylum Chordata; class Chondrichthyes; order Carcharhiniformes; family Carcharhinidae; genus Carcharhinus; species Carcharhinus amblyrhynchos. The sequence continues at coordinate 43,824,206 of NC_137326.1, forward strand.
AACTCTTTGTAGTTTCTTGCGGCCTTGTTCAGAGCAGGAGCCCTATCAAGCTGTGATACATCAGGAAAGGATGCTTTCTATATGTATCTGTAAAGATTGGTGAAAGTCGTAGCAGACATGCTGAATTTCCTTTGCCTCCTGAGAAGGTAGAGGCGCTGGAAGGCTTTCTTAACAATAGCATCCTAGGGACCAGGACAGGTTATTTGTGATCTAAACACATAGAAACTCAAAGCTCTCAATCATTTTCACTTCATCAACATTGATATAGACTGGACCATGTCCTCCACTATGTTTGCTGAAGTCAATCACTATCTCCTTCATTTTACTGACATGGAGGAAGAGATTATTGTCATTGCACCATTTCACCAGATTGTCAATCACTTTTCTGTACTCCGTCTCATCATAGTTCAAGATCTGACCCACTATCGTGGTATCATCAGCAAACTTGAAAATCGAGTTGGAGTAGAATTTGGCTACACAATCATAAGCGTATATAGAGTATAGTTAGGAGCTGAGAACACAATGTTGAAGGGTACCAGTGTTGAGGATAATCGTGGAGGAGGTATCGTTGTCTATTCTTGCTGATTGCAGTCTGTTTTACCTTGCATTATGTTCTGGGTGATTTAATCTCTTATATGTGTGTATTCATGTTACCGAATCATTGCACTGCATCATTATTTTGGGAGGGAGTGTTTCTAGATTACAGTCCTAAACTCATTCATTGTATTTATGCAGAATTCCTTTTTCATGATAGCGCCAATTTTTCCTTTGATTGTGTCTGCAGACATGCATCAATGTCATGGTGCTCCATGACATTGGTCCTTTATCCTCTTTGCATTGTTGTGGGATTTCCAAGGGATTCACTGGGGTTAGGAGTGTGAGGTGGAAGGAAATGCCACTAAACATTTATATAACCAATCAAATAAGACAACGTGATATAACTGCACTACCCACTTCATTTTCTGTTCCTATTGACTGCTCAGTAAAAAACACGGCCAGAAGAAGAATGATTGCATATAACATATCCTTTCAGAATGGAGGAACTTAGAGGGATTGGTAAGTTGCACATTGCTTATGGACAGCACCGAGAAGGCCTCATGCCAGTAACCATTGTTATGTTGTTGTAGAATTTGGAATCCAGCATTCAGCACTGAGACCTTCGAAATGTAAGCATGAACGAATCGGTGCAAACATTTTCAGAGTGGCCATACGCAGGTCCCAGCAACAACTTGAGAAATGGTAATCAGATGTTATTTTCTTCAGAAAATTTATTGGCTGCCTTCTTCCTCCCAAGACAGCACCTCCTCAAGGCTTGCCATAGTAAGCCCCCACCACCATTCTGGTGTGACTCTTCATCAGAAGTCAGGAGCCCATCACTTCTAGTAAGTAATTGACCTTAGGACCACCATGTTGGCCAAGCTAAGTGTGACAACAATGTGTTAGGTGGGCATGCTGCCCTACTGAAGATATTCCCTATGTTTCTCTCCCCAATAAGGATATCTAGGTAAGGTTGCCCAAAGTGCAGCCTGAAGGCTGAACGCAGCTCCTAAAAGTTCCTTTTTCCAGCCCTCAGATCCCCAGTTTACAAAATGCCACTCAAACAGGTAAGTTTGAATGGAAGAACTAGCATGAACCTGCTTTCCCAATCACTGATCATTTCTTTCAAATGCTTGCTGGTAGTGAAGCAAATGTGGGGGAGAAACAATCTGTGATTGGAGGAGCAGCAAACAGCAGAGCAGGTGCATGCGGGGCATGGGGAGCTGAGGACCGGAAGCCAAGAAGTAGGACCCAGGCAGACAAAGCCATGAGCCAAGGAGCAAGGCTTGGGGAGGTAAGAGACATCAGTGTGTGAGGGGGAGAGAGAGAGTGTGCAAGATGGAAAGAGAGTGGGAGAGGGTGAGAGAGTGCAGAAGGTAGAGTGTGTGTGGAGGGAGAATGTGTGTGGGAGGGCGACAGTATGTGTGCAGGGGAAGAGTGTGTAGGAGGCAAATTGTTTGTGGGGAAGGACGGTAGCACAGTGGTTAGCACTGCTGCTTTACAGCTCCAGGGTCCTGGGTTCGATTTCCGTCTCAGGCAACTGTCTGTGTGGAGTTTGCACATTCTCCCCGAGTCTGCGAGGCTTTCCTCCGGGTACTCCGGTTTCCTCCCACAGTCCAAAGATGTGCGGGTTAGGTTGATTGGCCATGCTAAGAAATTGCCCCTTAGTGTACAGGGATGCATAGGTTAGAGGGATTAGTAGGTATAATATGTCGGGATGGGGGGGGTAGGGCCTAGGTGGGATTGTGTTTGGTGCAGACTTGATGGGCTGAAGGGCCTCTTTCTGCACTGTAGGGTTCTATGACTCTATGAGGGAATGAGTGGGGTGGGGTGAAAGATTGTGGAGGGATGGGTTGTAAGAGTGTTTAGTGGATTTAGAGTGCTGGGCAGAATATTTCTGTCTGTGGCTCACTCCCAGTATCAGAGTTCTCACTCACTCACTCACTCTCATTCACACACACAACCACGCACTCTCATCCACTCTCACAGTGAGCGAGGGTGAGTAGGTGAGCACCCTGAGCTTGAGAGTGACCCAGAAACACACTTCCACCCTATTTGACTTTGATTATTTAATACTCATTGTTATTTTGTTTAGTAAGTTGTTTCTTTTCATAACTCATTTTCTTTTGCAATTCACGTTTAATGTTGTGTCAAAATTTACCTTTCCAAAATGAGTTCATCGGAGCCATCAGAGTGAGAAAAATGTTGCCCCCGCTCAAATGCCTAATCTAAGTCCATTGGCTTTTGAAAGAGATGTGTGTCTGTTCAAATGGATCCAATGGTGCTTAAAAAGAGATTCTCCAAATGTATGAATCATCATTCAATCTCTACCGAAGAGATTAAGGCGAGAATTTTACAGGAATCGGAGTGGGCGAGAGGTGGACAATGAAATGGTCCGTTGATCTCCGGCTTGATTTTATGGTTTCGGGATGAGAGAGGTCATAAAGTTCCACCCTAAAAGTCATTCATTTCTGTACCTGGAGCTTTGCTGTAGGCACATAGACTGTTCTTTTCCCCTGTTCACTAACTTCTGAAACACAGTCAGTTAGAAATTTTGAACATGCAAAGTATGTGAACAGCATCACATAAATGCAAGTTCTCTCTTTTGCTGGTTTATAACTCATTTCTAAATATTCTGTTTGAAATATGCGTGGGTGCTTCACTTCATTTTAAAATAGTTTCGGTGCCAGCAGTCATATAGTTGATGTACATGAAAAGAAGGCTAACAATTGCAGTGTCATTACTGCTGATTCAATGAAACCTAATCTGGATTTGATTTCTGGGAAAGGATACACACTTTACACAGAAAGTACCCCCCAAAGAAAGCAGTAAAGCAACATGCCAGCAACACTGGTCTGTTTATCTGCTTATTCCCTGCAATGATGTGGAGATGCCGGCATTGGACTGGGGTAAACACAGTAAGAAGTCTGTCAACACCAGGTTTAAGTCCAACCGATTTATTTGATAGTAAACTCACAAGCTGACGAAGAGGGAACCCTTGAAAGCTTGTGAGTTTACTATCAAATTGGTTGGACTTAAACTTGGTGTTGTCAGACTTCGTATGTATTTCCTGCAACACAGTATGAAGTCTCACAACACCAGGTTAAAGTCCAACAGATTTATTTGGTAGCAAAAGCAACCAGCTTTCGGAATGCTTGCTGCCCCTTTGTCAGGCTCCGAAAGCTAGTGGCTTTTACTACCAAATGAACCTGTTGGACTTTAACTGGTGTTGTGAGACTTCTTACTGTGTTTACTCCAGTCCAACGCCAGCATCTCTAAATTATTTCCTGCAACTCCAGATTTTCACAATTATTCAGTCTGCTCCTGATAAAACAGCACCTCTTCATTTAAAATTAACCAGTGGAAGACATGGATAGAATTTGTTCTTTTAAGACTTGCATCGCCACTTGGTTGTGTTATTTACATGTTCAAACAATGGAAGAATTCCAAATTTTCATTGTAATTGTCATGTATTGCGACAAAGTCTTATCTTTCAAAATATGGAAAAAGACGAGTTGTTACTCAGCACAAAGTCTCTGCTCCATTATCCAGCCAGGCTTCCAGCAGATATTGGGTGTAGTCCCATATTAGGCAGTCAGCCTTCAGGTTCCAGCCTGCACAAGGAGTGGTAAGCTGTTTACTTGGAAAGTGACACAGTGGAGTTTGATCTGTCCTTACATGTATGCTTTCCAACAGAGGACATTAGATAATGATCAGGAGTGAGAACAGTGCACTTGGCCAAGTGCATAACTAATGTTGAGATAAGAGGCTAAGATTAGGTAACACAGTGAAAATCAGGGATTCTGGTTTCTATCACTCCACTGTGCATTGTGTCATACATTTGCCTATCGAACAAGCAGGACAACTTGTCTCACATTATTTTTATTTGGCAGGAATATAGATTAATAGTTCAGACCTTGAAATTATTCATTGCTTCAGAGTAAGGTGACTGTGAAAAAAAAGTAAAGATTTGCATTTCGATAGTGCCCATCACAACCATGTTGAACTCCAAAGCGTTTCACAGCCAGTGAAGTACTTTTTGGATGTAGTCATTGTTGTCATGTAATCCTCCTCAACCACCTCCTTCCAGTAAACTCAATGAACATGATCTTCTATGATAAATCCAAGAAAAACGCAGGGAAAAGTCATCAATCTCAGTATAAGGCCTCTTTGCTCTTGCAGAAACCTGCAGCTCTGACAATCTTGAGGGATTGTGTAACATTCTCCTCAAAATTTTCTGCCTGCAGAAATTTGTCACCGTCCTCCGCTTGCTCCACACTGACATGCAAGCCGTGATTCTCACCATCAGAACCATCATGGACCCAATATGAGAATACGAGTGCAAGCAGGGCTTCATCATCGCACCAACGCATTTCTCCATTTTCCTCACGGCAACACCTTGAAGCTCCCCACCAGAGTGGAGCTAATCTATAGGGCTAGCGGGAAACTGTTCAATCTCCAATACCTCCAGGCCAGAACCATGACCACTCCAACCTTAGTCATCGAGATGCAGTATGCAGACGATGCCTGTGTGTGCACACATTCAGACAACAAATTACAAACCATCATCAACCCATTCACAGAGGCATATGAGAGAATGCATCTAAGACTAAACGTATGGAAAACAAAAGTTCTCTACCAACTGCTCCTACCCACAATAGTGCACCCCAAGCATCAAGATCTACAATGATCCCCTGAGCAATGTGGATTATTTCCCATACCGCAGGAGCCTCCTCTCAGCATGAGCAGACGTTGACGATGAAATCCAGCATTGACTCCAATGCACCAGTGCAGTCTTCAGATACCTGAGGAACAGAGTATTTGAAGACCGAGACCTTAAATCCAGCATGGTGTACAGAACAGCCATGGTCCCTGTCCTCTATGCATCAGAAACATGGACAATGTACAGCAGACACCTCAAATCCCTGGAGAGATATTAATTTTCAAAATATGTAAAACTCCTATTTATAAAACATTCTCCCGTTCTCTCTCTGAAATTTCTTACATTTAAATCATATAAATTTAATTCTCCTTTTTCTCAGACCCTCAATCAGTGGAACAACATTTTTCTCTTGTGAATCACCCAGCCGTTGTGAGGCTGTGGAATGCATTCACACTCTTAGTGATTGAATTAGAGTCTACCTGAGAATAGGTTAGACTAGTGGTTAAAGGATAAAGGAATAAAGTAATGTGGCAGATGGAATTAAAGTGATTACACGTGGATGATTAAGTCCAAACTGAACTGGTTGGACCAACCATTGGTTTCCAAGTTGTAAGTTTTATCTCATTCCATGTAACTTTGTTATAATTTTAACACCTCTATCAATTCAAGCCTAATCTCTCCTGTTCTAACAAAAACAGTTTCCTTTTTTCAGATCATTATATGTGGTTGAGACTCATATCAACTAGCAGCATAGTGAACCTCCCTATCGCTTTAACATTCGACTTACTGAGGAGACCAAAGCTGCACACACAGCAATCTGAGTATGGCCTAATTAAGATGTTACGTGGAGTTAGCAATATATGTTTACTGTTACATTCTTATTCTTTCCATTTAAAAAAATTATTCCATTAAATTTTTAATGGTTATGTCCATTTGAGGTGTTGCTAATATTGTCTTGTGTATCTAATCTCCCAAGTTATTTTGCTCTTCTACACCTTCCAGATTTGTGCCCCCGCCCCTCCCCCAGTATAACTATTTCTTTTTCAACCAAAATTTCCTGCCTCATATTTACTAATATTGAATTCCATCAGCCTTTTATTTTGCTGGCGTCATCATGTTGCAAATTCTTTTGGTCCCAAGAACTATTTACTGTGCCACCCATATACAGCATGGGTGAAACTTAATACACTCCCTCTAAGGCGGAGGAGCATTTGATTACATTGATGGGTGGTGCCCCTGCCATCTTTCTGTCTCTACACCATTTATGTCCAGGAAAGGAAATGTCACGGATGGCCTTCCTGCCCAACTCCCAATTGAAGCCCTTAAGTGGGCAATTAATTCTCACTTGAGGGCCTCATTCCATTGTTGTCAATATTAGTCAGGAAATTTGCATTCAGAATGCTTGAAAAGCAGACCTGACATAGCAGGCTGTTAGGGATGGGGGCCCACATTCAAAGGCACTCAGTTCCTGATCAGGAAACCCAGCATTGGAAAGGCAGTGTCTGCTATGATGCATCCCCTGTCCTTGCTGCGAACATCATACTTCCCTGCAATCCTTTCCCCGAGACCCCCATTTCCCCATCATTCATCCATGGCCTGGAGGTCATTTGGTGATCCTCGGCCTCTGACGAGTGGATTACTGCCACCACTCTTGCTGGCGTTTCCTGCTATGCACAGCTGTCAGCCTCAGATTGGCAAAAGTTATCGGGGGATGGGGTTTCTGCCCTCAGGATGCATGATCCTGGAGGCTCCAGGATCATGCATCCTGAGAGCAGAAACCCCATCCCCCGATAACTTTTGCCAATCTGAGGCCGACCACTGTCCACTTAAATGCTTGATGGGTACTTAATTTGGTGTGTCTTCCCAAAGGAGGCAATGCAGGGCTCTCACTGTCTCTGATGGGTGAGACCCTTTTTGCCTGCATTAAATACCACTGCTCGTCATTTGCATTTTCTTTAACCAGAAAAATCTGACATTGCAAAGAACTCTATCTGATATGTCTAACATTGTCTTCCTTTCTATTGATGAGGAAATACGTCTTTAATGCAGCAAGTGGAATACACTGCCTGAGTGAGTGATGGAGACAAAAGAGCCAATTATTCAAAGGAAAAGTTATGCTGACTGCAAGAGGAAAGATAGGGGAGTGGGACTAGCTGAGCTGTTCATGCAGAATGACAATACAGATATGACAGGCTTCTTTCTGAACTGTAACCATTCTATAATTCGATCTCGCTATGAAAACCTCTGGCACTATAGTTCCACCAATGATTCAGTGGGCAGATTTTTGGGACAACTGTAGTACAGTGCAGGATCTGAGCATTAGTTATATCGCCATATCTGCTCTCTCTGTTGGGCAGGTGCAAATCAAGCTAGTTCAGTAATGGCTGCCTGCAGTTGAGCAGGACTGCAATCTGGAGCAGCAATTTTGAGTGATGGAAAATCGTGAAAGTGCCACATTGAATTGTTGATCTGTGTTGAGCTAGCTGGAGGAGAAGAATGTGAGAGTGAAGGATTAGGCATGGCTGTATCCAATAGAATAGCCAGCAGAGATTCACGATTAAGAACACTTGGGCAAAGTATTGAAAAATTGCCGTCAAAAAGATTGAAAAGGGATAAAATACCCTGACTGACACAGATGGGAACTATGATGGCATTTCACAATAGTGCCATGATTGTTTCACACACACAATGGGTGGTAGTTAGAATCATAAAATTTCTACAATGCAAAGGAAGCCATTCAGCCCATTGAGCCTGCACCAACAACAATCCCACCTATGCCCGATCCCTTTGACTCCGCATATTTAATCTCCCTAACACTAATGTGCAATAATCCCCCTGACACTCAGATGCAATTTAGCATGGCCAATCAGCCTAACCTGCACACCTTTGGAGTGTGGGAGGAAACCAGAGCGCCCACACAGACATAGAAAGAATGTGCACACTCCACAGTGACCCGAGGCCAGAACTGAGCCTGGGTCCCTGTCGCTGTGAATCAGTAGTGCTAACCACTGTGCCACTGTGCTTACCCAATAAGTTGCAATCAACTCAAATAGTACACTAATTGTGAACAATTTCTATTAGTTTCAGTAATACTGTATGGATGAACTTAGATTCTACTAAAGTACGCCTTGAAAATATTTATCCCAATAATATACTCTTCTCAAATCCACAAGATAGGATCTGCCATTATCATTGGGCAGTGTTATTGACTGAGAGATATTCAAAGCAGGACTGGAACATTCCTCTACCCTGGAGCAAATTCAACTGTGGCACTCAGAGGAACAAAGCATTGAAGCAGTTCATCCGCTCACAATTAGTACTGATCCAGCCATCCATTCGCTACAATTCCAACCCTTCACCATTTATTCCTGTGCGATCTGGCTGGAGCTGGTCTTTGTGCTCTGAGCTCATGCAACCTGTTCTGTGAACATGACAGACAGGTTTTGTAAAGTGTGAATACTACTGCTCCGTAAACTCTTGGTGCAACTAATCTTGAGACGTATTTATTGAAAAAGTACAATAGGGACACTTTGGAGATAAACGTTGAATTCAGAGGTTTCAACATTCAATCTCATGCTTGCGTAACAAGTAGATTTGTATAAACCTGGGGAACAAAACTGGAGGGCTGCAATTTTCCGGTTGTGTTCCGCCCAATGGGAATCGTGCTAATCTGGGAAAATTATGTGCGGACCCAAAGTCGGTTTTTGGTTTGCAATCTTCCCAGTCCTTTTAGAACCATAGAAAATTTACAGCTCAGAAACAGGCCTTTTGGCCCTTCTTGTCAGTGCTGAACCATTTTTTGCCTAGTCCCACTGACCTGCACTTGGACCATATCCCTCCACTCCCCTCTCATCCATGTACCTGTACAAGTTTTTCTTAAATGTTAAAAGTGACCCCGCATTTATCACTTTATCCGCAGCTCATTCAACACTCCCACCACTCTCTGCATAAAGAAGCCCCCCTCTAATATTCTCTTTAAACTTTTCTCCTTTCACCCTTAACCCATGCCCTCTGGCTTTTTTTTCTCCCCTAGCCTCAGTGGAATAATCCTGCTTGCATTCATTCTATCTACACCCCTCAAAGTCTTATACACCTCTATCAAATCTCCCCTCATTCTTCTACACTCCAGGGAATAAAGTCCTAACCTATTCAATCTCTCTCTGTAACTCACCTTCTCAAGTCCTGGCAACATCCTTGTCAACCTTCTCTGCACTCTTTCTACCTTATTTACATCCTTCCAGTAACTAGGTGACCAAAACTGCAACAATACTCTAAATTCGGCCTCACCAATGCCTTATATAACCTTACCATAACACTCCAATTTTTATACTCCACTCTGATTTATAAAGGCCAAACCGGATCACACCCAGAAAGGGCGTGTGGCTGATTAGCATGAGATTGACCGGATTTCAATCTCATTCCTAAGTTTGGCAGGCAATTATTCCCCACCTGGAGGGTTCCATTCCCTTACTCCCTTCCCCTCAGCGGGAAGTCACATGGGCGCCAATCATTACTGGTCCTTTGAAGTGTAGACCAGGTTCCATGGATTGCGAGCGTGAGCAAGGAGGTGACTGCTACTTGCACTCACCTCTAGGGTGTGAAAGACAAGACAGCTGTTGCCATGGTATGCTGTTGGAGGACCTTCAAGAGCGTAAGGGCTTGTGGGGGCTTGGCCGGGTTGGAGGTCCGCAGGTTGGGGCCCATCTCTGAGTTGGGACTCGTGTAATGAGTATTCTCACTGGCTCCTGAGAGGCCCTTGAGGGTTTGCCTCTGATGTCGATTGCACACCCGCTAATGTTGCACTGGTTACCATACTTGAAAGGCTCTGTGGTTTATTTTTGACATTTTGTTTAAGGCCCCACTAACAGTTAGACACAACAGGTCAGTCAGCTATTGCCTCAACCAAGGGTGCCTGTCAGATATTAACACAATGCTTCACACAGCATAAACTCTGAAGTGCTTCCTACAATGAGCACCGTAATGTCTGATCACATGGAAGTTAGGAGGGCTCTTTGTTCTGTCTGAACTGCATACCATTCCTGGAGGCTATGGCACCAGATGTCGAGGTGGCTACACCCAGAAAGTATGCTGTAAGCATTCCCAATTGAGAGCCTTCTTTCAACCACCCTGGTTGTCTATGAGTGCCACAGAGCTCAGCTCAAACTGCCACATGCTACTGCCAATGGTCAGGGGTGAAAGGGGTCCATGTCTGGGTAGGAGGGACACCCATGACTGAAATGTACCAGCACAAGGGGCTGGCTGTATGTCACTCAGAGAGAGAAGTCAGTTCAGGCATCCTGAAGGTGAGGAAGAGAGCTAGTATCTGCCTCCTAGGCAGAAGGTCCCAGCATGAGCAGATTGAGCTCAAGAAACCTCTGTATCACCTGATGCTGCCAGTCTGGGAGGCCCAACATTGTCTGCAACATGCTGTGACAGCCCTTAGCATTGGACATCTGATCTGGACCAATCTCTTGAGCCCCTCTGCAATTGTCCTCTGTGACTGGGCCACGCTTGCAAAGCCCTCAGCCACGGTCCTGAGGGATTCAGCCAAGTCTTGGACCCTGCCACCCATGACTACAAATTCCTGCCAAGAGTTCCACTGTTGTCACCAAACCTGTCGTGTTGGACTGGTTGCCATTCAATGCCAGCACCATCAGTGCCTGAAGGCTATGAGACTTCTCCCATTGGCCTTGCTGTTGCTGACTGCATCCCCACCAGCTTTGGGAGAACTCTTTCCAGCTACTCGGCATGTGAATGGGAGCCAGCTGTTTCCTGGGATCCAGCAGACTTCCACCTGCCCAATTCCTTGGATATTCCCACTCCCACCTGATGTGCATCAACAGCTGTGTTGTGCTCACCAGATAGGAACTTTGAAGTCTGTCTCCTAATTCCACCCACCGAGGTGTGCGTCTCTGTGCTGGTGGAGATGATGCCTGAGACACTTGGTCAATGTTTTCCCCAGAGCTTTCCACCAAAGTGCTGGTGGGGGTTGCAGGGTGACTCCTGAGGGCCTGTCATCAGGCATTGTTCCTGGAAGACAAGACACATGATTCAGTGCAAGGGAGGGCAGCTTGGGAGTCCCTTGAGACAGGTCAAATGGATGAGGTCCTTTGAATCTGCACTTCTGTGGCATTGACCAACCTCACTGGCACTCATAGCTCTTTTGTGTAGCTCCCCTGAGATCTCCATCACCCTCTCCTCACTGGCGGTGAAAGAATGCAATCATGGAATTCTGCCACCAGTCTTGTCCCTCTCTTTTTTTGTGGGCTATCTTCTCCTGTGGGTCAAGAGAGGATGGTAGAAAGCCTGATAGCTGGCAGGCCTAGGGTTGGGGGTGTGGGGGGAATAGGTGGCATATGTTGGCATTGTGCCTGTACAGGAAGGAGTCATGACGAGGAGTGCCAGAGGGATTTGAAGAAGATGCTGGGGGATTGGGTGCTGGAAGATCACAAAATGTCAGGGAGTAGATTGATGTGGACATTTCAGGTGTGACAGTGTGACACATGGAGACACCCTTACGGCTCAAATGAGGTCATTCATTTTCTTGTGGCATTTGAACGGCAGTCCTCAGTGTCAGGCCATTGGCACTGACAGCCACAGCTGCCGCATCCCAGGCTGCATTTCCTTCCCTGCTTCTGGGTGATCTACCCACTCAGCAATACAGTGTGGCCCGTCACTCTTCCGCAGTGTCCAGAAGCCTTCCGAGATCTGCCTCCATAAAGAGTGGAGCTGCTCTCCGTGCTGCCATCTTGTTGGCTGTGAGTGCAGAGGGAACGTTTAAATGCAGCTACCCCTTGTTAACAATGTACAGCTGTGAGGCAGTTTGGGTGAGTCACATTGGGTATGTCTGGCTCAGATTGCACCTGTTTTCTTTCCTGAAATGACAGATTCTGCCCTATATCTCCACAGATGCTGCCTGACCTACTGTGTTTTTTTCCTCCAGCAGTTTCTGTTTTTATTAATATTGTCGATTTTAGTGTACAACTGCTCCCACACAACACAACCTCAAACACTACTGATAGTAACTGACATCCAAATGCAAGACGGCCACACAAGGTAGCAAAGTACACCCAACAAACAACACCTAATCTGATTCTTTATGGTCTGTGGAAGGGCCCAGTCCATTCATTCTCTCTGAGAGATATTTGTATAAAGCTTAAACATTACCACTGGGATATAATTATATCAGTATGGATATAAATAATGGATTGTAGACAAAAAGTTGCTTGCTCAAAGAAATTTTAAACATATGACGAGTGATTCTGAAAAGAAAGCTGTAATGGAGACACTTCTGATGCTAAGCATTGGACTTGTGTCTCTCTCTCTATTAAACTGACTGATGAGACCAAACCTCTACAACAATAAGGTCACAGATCATCACTTGACAGAGAAACCCAAATCAGGAGGCTGAAAGGCCTATTCTGACAGGATTTGACTACAAGTTATTTTTCCTTCTCAACTGAGCATTTACAATAGCATTACAGGTGACACAGTAGCACAGGGTTAGCACTACTGCTTCACAGTGCCAGAAACCAGGTTCAATTCCTGGCTTGGGTCACTGCCTGTGTGGAGTTTGCACATTCTCCCCACGTCTGCATGGGTTTCCTCCCACATTCTGAAAGACGTGCTGTTTAGGTGCATTGACCCGAATAGGCGCCGGAGTGTGGCAACTATGGGAATTTCACAGTAACTTCATTGTAGTGTTAACGTAAGCCTTACTTGTGACGAATAAATTAACTTTAAAGACAAAAGCAAAACCATGATTATGTGCTTGTTTTTTTTAACTGTTGGTCTCCCATAAACAATGTGTCCCAAAGGTATGCATGAAACCAGCTCGCCTAGGCTTCATCCAATAATCTGACCCAGGAGATACTCAGATGTGGACTGGGCTAAGACTTCCTCAAAACAGGCAAGTTTTCTTTTTTAAAATTGAGGACTTATTCCGATCAAGCTGCGCACACACAAAATCGTGGTCATGAGTCTGCATGTTATCACTTTACAAAGCAGCAAGTGGGAAACCACAGTCTAAACCTGGATGCATTGAAATTTTCTAAACTCTTCCTTCCACCCAAAAGACCAAGTACATGGTCATTCTGTCAACTTTAGAAGCAAAATGAAGTGTCCAATGCACCATTCAATCCACAGGCCTCTGTATTTTCAAACAGGCTGTACATAATAGAACGAAAACTGGCTTTCATCAAAACTGGTCATATGGAAAAATTATTTTTTAGAGAAACACCTTCTACCATCACATGATATGAGCTCAAGGCATTCCGAATGCAGTCAGCAAAAACCACAAACAATTATTTTGAATAGGAAAGTTCATGAGCCTGAAAGCATTAGAATGTAGATGAGGGGAAAGGTAGTCAGTCACAGTGTGAGCTACACAGGACAGACATTCCGGAGCTCAATCTCTGCTGAATCGGGCAGTACCTTATATTTGGCATTATTAAATCAATCACTTGTTTTACCTTAATCCCAATTTTCTTTTCCACTAAAAACTGAGATGGAATGTAGAGGATTTGCCTGTTCCCACCACTGCCCAAGCTAATTCCACCTCCTACTTTAACACATGAAGAATTACCATTATCTGAAGTGCTGAACTCTACCCAGCAAGGAACCAGAGCCTAAGTAGGGTTGGATAAAGAAGAAATGTGCAAAAAAAAGTCAAAATGTCTATTTTCAGCAGTGATACAACTTTACTGATCAACAAACTAACAAGAAACAACACACATCGTATTGCACTAGAAACGTCAATCATTCTTTCCCTCTCTCCCTCCTACTCCCCTTCCCTCCTCATCACTCAGGCAGTGCGAGGAAGTTGGAGCAAATATAATCATTAATTCATGGCACTTCAGCATTATCTCACTGACATAGCTTGGCTTTATTATCCCTTGAAGCCAGTTCCTGATGTCATTATAATAATTACTTTTTATTTATTACAACAGCCACAGGAACAAAATATAGCAACATTATTCATAATTATGTAACTATGATTTTAAATGGCGTGTCAGTGGTAAGATTCTAAAACACAAATCCTGATATTCTAAGTTATTTAGAACAGGATTTTTGTTTCAAACTTGGCATATTATCCTATCACGATGAAAGGACAATGGCCCAGATTTTACTGTTGTAATGTTAGCATTACTACAGTCAGCATTTGCTGCCATCATTCCTTTGAAAATGACACAACTGAGTCCACATATGTGCAGTTAAACAGAGAGCCAGACATTGCTGTCAGTGATTCTTTGCTGTTGAGAAACTCCTCATTTTGCAACCAATGAGAAATTACAATGAAATCTCAATGAATCAAATCCCAAGGGAACTACCTCCAAATTCATGTTAAGTCAAGTTTCATAATAGCTGAGGTGGTTCCATTCCCACATGAATGGATCTCAATGTAACTCAGTATGTCTACAAATGTAGTCAATGTCAAAGACAAAGATTCAAGTGCCAAATGAAAGCACAGTAAAGCCGCAAATGTTCTAAAAAAATTCTTTATTCAATTTGTTCACATCTTACAATGACCTGACCTTGCAAAAGGCCAGAGCTTTGCATTGAAGAAAGGCCTGGAGCTAGCTCCAGAAAATCCTTTTCAGCTTAACGTGCTGGGCAGAATTCTCCCCCAAAAATTCTAAGTGTCGAATTTGTGTGAAAACTGGAGTAATTCACGTTGTTTTTATCAGTGGGAGTTCAGACAAGAATCTCTCAACTCTGAGCACTGCAGAGGCCACCAGCACGAATGTCATTAAATTTCAAGGGAAAGGGCCTATTCCCACTGGAAATCAGAGCACTGAGCGGGCTATTGCGCATGCATTGATCTGTCAGTGCCCAGATCGGCGCATGTGCAGTGACCGCACTCTGATGGCCACCCGATTGATGGCCAGCTCGATTGCTGGCCAGCTTGATTGATGGCCAGCTCCGCAACCCCCGCAATGCCATCTCTCCACTCCTCCACACCCTGATTGCTGCCCCTCTCTCAGTCTGCCGGGATCACCAGATAACCCCCAATAGTAAAACCCCCCCCCCCCACTATCCTGATCCACCCTCCCCCCCACCCCCACAGTGCCTATTCCCCCCAGCAGGCTGATCCCACCACCCTCCCCCAGCCCCAGCCTGCTCCGATCGCTGGCTTCCTTCCTTCTCTGACTGATCCTGACTGCAGAGTAGCAGCGGGACTCCCCATCCCCACTGATCATCCCTAGGCCCTGCCCCATCAGGACCCACACCCTAATATGCCCTGCCTCCTTGGCACTGTCCCATCCTTGATGGACAGTGCCAAGGTGCCCCCTGGGCAGAGGCACTTTGCCCCTTGGGCAGTGCTGGGGACACATGGCCCCCACCACCGACCCCCTGGAGGGCCCCAGTGGCCACCCTTCACTCCTACAGGGTTGGGCTGCTAATTGCCCAAAAGTGGGGACCTGGTGTAATCCCGCTAGAGTGAAACTCTCTGGTGGGGTAGGAGAGGCTAGCAAGCCTGGAGACTTCTGTCCTGGGCCCGCTAATCCCATTTAATTTATATGTAAATGACCATTTGAATGGTCTGTGCATCTCTTTGACGATTTCTGGCATGGATGGAAATCCAGCACTTGGAAATGCAAGCCGGGTGCAAATATTTGCACAAATCCCACAAATCGGCTGCTATGGGATTCTCTCTAATTAAAAAATTGGTGCAGTGGAATGGGAGAATCGCAGCCAGCGTGGTTTTTGAACGTATGCAGTATGGACTGCCATGTCATCAATGCAGTGAAACATATCTGATGTTTTTGTGCTGCAGTGTGAAATTCCAGAGAATCTCTGTGACCTTTGCAGCACTGGCTAGGGAAATGGGCAAGTGGGTGGGCAGGAATTCATTGGGCTCCACGGTTGAAAAATATTCCGGATCTCCAATCTCATCTCCTGTCAGTTCCATCGTGCAGCATTTGGCACTGCGCACCTCCATGTAGGTTTGCATGGTTATCTCTGCTGCAATTTCCAAGATTGGCGTCCTGCAGCTGGGTGAAACATTCTTTGTCACTGTGCCATCCTGCTCGTGCCTATCCTCACTATTCTGTGCAAATAACAGGCAGGATTTTCCTGCCGCACTCACCCCAAAGCCGGAAACTCCTGCTTGAGTTCAACAGACCTGAGCGTGATCCGTCCCTCACCTGCTACAATTCCCATGGCAGGCAGGACGGGAAAATTCCCAGTGCAGTGGAAGTAATTGTCAATTGTAATTTCCATCATCAGCTTCCACACCTTTTTCAGCATGAACATCTGGAACTGTTGAATTGTGCTCCTGCTTCTGATTGATGGTCTTGGTAGCCTGAGAGATCAGCTGCCATCGGTAATGGGTTTGCAGCTTCCTAATCACTCTGGTATCCATTGGCTGGAGCTGGGGCCATGGGTTTTGGGAGGCAAGAACAACAGTTTCATCCTCTTGAGGCCAGTGATATCAGGCTACACGGGAGAGTAAGCTGTAAGGCAATCTTCTTTTCCGTTGCTTGATAACTTTTATCCATTTTCCTGGTCCATGCCTCAAAAAAGTTGTTGGTCTTCCAGGCAGTTTTGTTAGCTTTGTATTGCCTCAGTGTTGTCTTGATATTCGCAAAGCAACCTTCCTATCATAAGAATCAACAGCTTCTCAGTGTCATCCGTGATTTTCTTTATTCATTCAAGGGGTGTGGACTTCGCTGGCTAGGCCAGTATTTATTGTCCATCCCTAACTACCTTTGAGAAGGCACAGGCTATAGTGCTGACACATTCTTTGCTCTGTTTTCCACCATCATATGGGTGGCACAGTGGTTAGCACTGCTGCCTCATAATGCCAGGGACCTGGGTTTGATTCCTGGCTTGGGTCACTGTCTGTACATTCCCCTGCGCCTGCGTTGGTTCCTCTGGGTGCTCCAGTTTCCTTTCACACTTCAAAGATGTGCAGATTACGTGGATTGGCCATGCTAAGTTGTTCCTTAGTGTCAGGGGACTAGCTAAGGTAAATGCATGGGGATAGGATCTGGGTGGGATTGTGGTCAGTGCAGACATGATGGGCTGAATGGCCTCCTTCTTGCACTGTAGGATTCTATGAATCATAGAATATCAATGAGCAGTCTCGCAAAAGTCCTATCTCATCCATGTTAAAAATATCTCTAGGTGCACAATTTGTTTGAGATATGGACATTCTATGGGATATGCTATTCTGCTGATCAGAACAATTGACAGCTTAAGATAAAAGTGGAATTTTGTGTCTAACATGTTTTCCTCATTTTTGTGATTCCCCAGTATTTTTTTGATAAAACCTTTCACTCTTAACGCTCATAGTTTTGCTGAAAAAGCCTTGGAAACATTATAAGTTTTTGAATGAAGTATGACTATTTTAAAGAATATGTTTAGTTTATAATTATTGTTCATCAGTGATTTATTATTGGCAATTCTGCATTGTGATGAGAAATTCCACATATCTTTAAAATAATCTAGTTTCCAAAGTTTATGCCAGTTTTGCCCCTACCTTAATCCCAAGCACATGATCCAATCTCTTGTTTTGCTATCTGTAAATGTTTAAAATGAAATGCAAAGGGATTCAATGTTATTTTACTCCCTCATTTGCCTGTGAGATTACTTCAATGTGATTGGCTGCTTAATCTGTTTGATGGTATCATTGGTGGTAGGGTCCTGGAGATTCTGTTGACGTAGCATCAAATTCATACCGATCTTGGGAAAGGGCAAGTGTGTGCCATGGAAACTGCTGGATCTTTGTGGGCACTTATCTTCAAGGTCAATGATAAACGCTATTCCTTCATTGCTAACCACAACATTCAGCTTAGTAGGTATGACGTTATTATTTCAAGCTCAATAGTAATACACAGTGCCCCTGGAGAATCTGTCAATGGATTGTTTTATACTAGTCAGATCCATTACTACATTCTGTTGTGAGCATGGTTTGATTTGACTTGATTTATTATTATCACATGTATTAACATATAGTGAAAAGTATTGTTTCTTGCGCGCTATGTAGACAAAGCATACCGTTCATGGAGAAGGAAATGAGAGAGTGCAGATTGTAGTGTTACAGTCATAGCTAGGGTGTAGAGAAAGATCAACTTTATGCAAGGTAAGTCCATTCAAAAGTCTGACAGCAGCAGGGAAGAAGCTGATCTTGAGTCGATTGGTACGTGACCTCAGACTTTTGTATCTTTTTCCCAATGGAAGAAAGTGGAAGAGAGAATGTCTGGGGTACGTGGATCCTTGATTATGCTGGCTGCTTTTACAAGGCAGCGGAAAGTGCAGACAGAGTTATTGGATGGGAGGCTGGTTTGTGTGATGTACTGGGCTTCATTCACAATCCTTTGTAGTTCCTTGCAGTCTTGGGCAGAGCAGGAACCATACCAAGCTGTGATACAACCAGAAAGAATGCTTTCTATGGTGCATCTGGAAACGTTGGTGTAAGTCACAGTGGATATGCCAAATTTTCTTTGCCATGGAAACCAAATTTAACAGCAAATGCCATAAGTCATCTATGAACAATGGACTCCTAGCATTAGAGTTATCAGACAAGTATACTGGCTGCCAATATGTGCTGCAGTTAATCTGGATGACTATGTCAGAGACATAAAATTCCTTTACAAGGCAGCAGCTCAGAGTTTTGCCCTCCAGCCATGTGTTCTGAAAGATTAAGTGCATGTTGCCTGCCTGGAATATAAATAAACTGTTGCTAAATCTTTTAACACCAAATAATAAGCCCAGTAAATACAATAGTTCATCACACTCAATTTATGCATCCTCCACTAATTTTTATATTGAAGAATTAAACTTCATTGCAAGATACATGCGCAAAAGGATATAGAAGCACAGTGAGAAAAAAGATCAATTTCCTGAGGGTGCATTATGTATTTTGTATCTGAATTTCTTATGTAAGCCTTTGCTACTTTCAATTTAGAGTCTGTCTTTGGTCGACTGGCTTAAAGCCTCGGCAGACTGCTCTCAGACATTGAGAAAAACATTAGCAAGTTATGCGGTAGGTTTCACATCCCAAGAGATTTCATAGACTTTGTACCCATGCAACCAGCTAACCACCCAACCATGACCCTTGTTACCATCAGAGCACACTGCAGCCTTCATTCAGTGTGCTTCAGACTGAGAGCTTATAGAGCAGGTCTGCACTTTCCAGTCCTAAACTCCAGCCCAAACGCAATAGGCCTTTGGCTGGTCCATCAAGTTTTCTGTCCCGCCAGTAATGATTTGCACAATGGGCAGGACTGGAAAATCCCAGCCCAGGACTCAAACCAAGATCCATCCCCAACCTATGAGATTAAATAATACCACATGATTTGATTTATTATCGTCACGTGTATTAATACGCAGTGAAAAATATTGTTTCTTGTGTGCTATATAGGCAAAACATACTGTTCATAGAGAAGGAAAGGAAGAGTGCAGAATGTAGTGTTATAGTCATAACTACGGTGTACAGAAAGACCAACTAAATGCAAGGTAAAGGTCAACTAAATGCAAGTCTGACAACAGCAGGAAAGATGCTGTTCTTGAGTTGGTTGGTACTTGATTTCAGACTTTCGTATCTTTTTTCTGATGGAAGAAGGTGGAAGAGACAATGCCTGGGGTGCTGGTTGCTTTGCCAAGGCAGTGAGAAGTGTACACAGAATCAGTGGATGAAAGGCTGGTTTGCTTGATGGATTGGGATACATTCACAACGTTTTGTAGTTCCTTGCGGTCTTGAACAGAGCAGGAGCCATACCAAGCTGTGATACAACCAGAAAGAATGCTTTTTATGGTGCATCTGTAAAAATTGGTGAGAGTCATAGTTGACATGCCAAATTTTCTTAATCTTCTGAAAAAGAGGCGTTGGTGGCCTTTCTTAACTACAGTGTTGGCATGGACAGGTTGTTGGTGATCTGGATACCTAAAAACCTGAAGCTCTCGACCCTTTCTACTTCATCCCCATTGATGTAGACAGGGGCATGTTCTCCTTTATGCTTCCTGAAGTCGATGACAATCTCCTTCCTTTTGTTGACATCGCGAGAGAGATTATTGGTGCCGTAGCAGTTCACCAGATTCTCAATCTCATTCCTGTACTCTCTCTCACCATTTTTTGAGATCCGATCCATTACTGTGGTGTCATCAGCAAACTTGAAAATCAAATTGAATATGGCATTTCATTGCTGTTCGTCAGGACTTGCTGTGTGCAGATTGGCTGCTTTGTTTCCTGCACTACAATTGACTACACTTCAGAAATACTTCACTGGATGTAAAGAACTTTCCAATAGCCTGGGCTTTTGAAAGCTAAACAAATGCACATCATTCCCTTTTTTTATTATGCAGAGTTATTTTATTTAGCTAAAATAGAATTTGTAATGCTTAGGACTATGTGTCTAAGGAATCCAGCCTCAACATTCAAGTTAAGATCTTACATGTATAAAGCAATGTGACAATGTGTAAAGAAATTGTGTTTGTACGTATCAAATAGTCATTGTCTGGAGCACAGAAAGTGCTTAATTGCTCAACAGTTAGCCAATTTAACACACCCAATTGTAAAAAGCAGTGTAAGTCACCATCACTATTGCTCCATTCGTATAGAGTTCTTACAATAAAAATAAGTAGACAGCACATCCCTCAGATTAGAGATGAGTTAACCTTTCAAGCCATAGGCTACTCTGTAGAACATAAAGCTGGAAGGGAAGAAAGTCCCTTAATAGAGAACAAAGAACAAAAAAAATTATAGCACAGGAACAGGTCCTTTGGCCCACAAAGCCTGCACTGATCATGCTGCCCATGTGAACTAAAAACCCTTACTATTTTGAGGACATATCCCACCATTCCCATCCTATTCATGTATTTGTCCAAGACACCCCTTAAAAGTCACTAACATATCTACTTCCACTACCTTCCCTGGCAGTGAGTTCCAGGCACCCACCACCCTCTGTGTAAAGAATTTGCCTCATACATTTCCTTTAAACATCGCCCTTCGCACGTTAATCCTATGCCCCCTAGTAATTAACTCTTCCACCCTCGGAAAATGCTCTGATATTCAACTCTTTCCGTGCCCCTCATAATTTTGTAGAGTTCTATCAGGATACTCCTCAACCTCCTCAACCTCCATTGTTCCAGTGAGAACAAACCAAGTTGGCTTTTATATCCCCAGTGGGCAGAAACTGAGCCACAAGGGTGATAGGGAGGAGGAGGAGAGTGGCACTGAGGGGCAGCTCAAATAGAACAGGGGATCAACTTGCTTTTTCCCCCTCTAATCTGGCTGACTGCAACTCTAATTTGCAGCCACAAAAACATCCGTCACAAGCTGGTTGTAAGGTTGCCAACTGTGATTAAATGTATTCCTGGAGATTTTAAAACATGACTTGAGCCCACCCTCCAGCCATTAGTCAACCAACACGTTCATCCCTGTGACACACTGCCTTCCTATGCCAATTGGAAAGCACAAAGACTCATTATCCAATTGGATGATGCTTGGCTGTCAGCCAAAGTCTTTTCTACTCCCATTTTTGATATTTTATTTACTTCCCATATGCAAGGGGCTTTATTCAATTTTTGCACCGGTTGACATTGCAGATTTCAAGTCTCAAACCTTTGATCCAATATCAACAGATTCATCTTGACAAAGGGCAATTTAACTTCTCTGTCGATGGGCAAAAATAAATCACGTGTTCACCCCACTTGTTGAGACTCCACTGAGTTCACATCTAACTGTCACAGTTTATACTGTTTTTAAGTTTACCCGGAACAGAATTGGGATGAACAGCCTGTGCTGGCAAATAGAAACGTTCAAAAGGAAAGCAATCTTTATTAAAGTCTCAGTGTTTTTCTGCAGGGTGGCACAGAGCAGTATCCTGGCAATTGGTCCTCAATTCCTAGAGAGTCCAGGTCAAACATAGGGAGCTGGCAACACCAGATGGAGGGTGGCCCTTGAATGTACAGATTGGGTTCCAATGACATTCATGTGGCCTACTCTACTATTTTAATCCAAGATTTAAATGGGGGAAGAGAGGTGGATTCCCCACCAGACCAAGCCTGACCGGATAGGGGGTCTGACTCCTGGAGACTAAAGACGTCAGCAGCGATCTGCTGTGAGAGCCTGAACACCCTGAGACACGGGTGCCGAGACGTATTGAGAGAGTTGATCCACTCTCTACCTGCAGATCCTGTTTTGGCAATCTCGCCTCCATCCAGCTGAATCTCAGCGTCCATCCCACCTGCCCGGAGAGAGGGCCATGCAGCTGAGGAGAAGACTACTGGTGTTGCTCCTGCTGCTTCTGGAATGTTGGCCATGGTGACTCCTGCTGTTTCCAGGAGGAGGGTAGGAAGAAGCATTTAAAAAGTAGAATAAATGAGTAAAATCCTTGAGGGCCAGGAGAAGTGTCTGACAAGTACTTGGCAACAGAACAGAACATTTTTTTTCATATCGAGCTCTAAACTTTTTGAAAAGAGTCTTTGCACAAAACAACTGTCCCTGTGCAACACAGTTGAAGGAAAACTACAAGAGCAGATCAATGTCTCCTGCTGTTGAGACTTTGACATTACCATTGATCACATTGTGAACAACCCTAGGGTAGGTGTATTATCTCACACAATTCAAATTAGATACAAACTCTCACTTCCAACATTTTCAAACTGGCTGTCATAAAAATGATTGGGATTTCACCCTTTGTCACCAGGCAGCATGGTGGCACAGTGGTTAGCACAGCTGTCGCACTGTGCCAGGGACCCAGGTTCGATTCCTGGCTTGAGTCACTGTCCATGTGGAGTTTGCACGTTCTCCCCATGTCTGTGTGCATTTCCTCTGGGTGAACCAGTTTCTTCCCACAAAGACATGCTGGAATTTAGCATCGGCCATGCTAAATTCTCCCTCAGTGTATCCAAACAGGCGCTGGAGTTTTACTTTCACTAATTGACCAGATGAACAGATTAGGAATTTGCTGCTATAGTCAAATTACAAATTTACCAACACAAAACAATAGCAGTGACTGATCAGCAGCATCAGGGGCAGCCACTGTAATTTGTGAAATTCACATTGAATAGCGTTGTGGAGAAAGCAGAACCAACAATAACTGGCACAATCGGGTAAGATCAATACCCATCACTGCAGGCCCAATACTAGCAATTAGCAATGAGTTTAATTCGGTAATACTACAATAGTTGAAAGAAGGAATGGGAATAAAAATACTCTATATATAGATGCCTCACATGAAATCAAAGCATGCAGGCCAACATAGTCTTAGAAATAAGTAATCAATAGTTTCACTGTGTCCAAATAAAGCAGAACTATGATTCTAGACAGCTGTGAGCAAGGGTACCTCATGCCACACTTATATTAAGGAACCAATATGTAGATAGCTCTTCCACGCTACCTCTCACTCTTGCTGCCACGGAAAATGGTCAGTCTCCATTGCCGGTTGGTTTTTGCAGCAGCTGGATTGATTTTAAGATAAACGCTGCTTTTAAATTTGCAAAGACTGAACATTTTACCTTTCTTCTCCAATACTGGGCAGGTCAGTTATAGCAAAGAAACAGAAAATCCTACACACATAGACAGAAGTGTTTCAGTAGTCCGGCCTGGTTATAGCCATTGTTTTTGGCTAACACACCTCTTTGTGTTAATAATGCTTGAAATCTACCTGTAAACCATTGATTTTCAATGGTGTGCATCACCTCACTTAACAGGAGCAGCATTACTAGTGTTTCAGGTTTCTGCCAGTTTGGGGATGGCATCAGCAGCAAACAGGATATTAACTGGTTAGTTTGATCAGCGCTATCGGTAAAAAGAGAGTTAAATGTGAATATGGTATTGTAGTTTTAGGTTTTATGTAAAAATTATTTTTGTGCCAAAAGTGAACCAAAGTTCACTCTCCCTTCATACAAAAGTATGAATTCATCTGCAACATACCTGGTAATCAAACATTACCCAAGGGTTGAACAGAAAAATTCTGGCTACTGTAAGAGCCATCTGGAATTGACACAAATTCCCTCCTGTTCTTCTAGGCTTTGGATAACTGAGGAGTAAACAAAGTCAGACAGTATGACTCAAGGTACAAATTATAATCTAGGTTTATGAAACTAGATTATAGGTTCTGATCGGACTCACAGAATATCTGAGTTACACTACCACTGCCTTGGGAACAAAAAAAATCAAAATCATAGAATGGTTACAGCACAACAGGAGGCCATTTGTGACTGTGCTAGCCCCCTAAATGAGAAAATCACCTAGTGTCACTCCCCTACCTTTCCCTCCAAGCTGTGCAAATGTTTCATTTTCAGATAATGATCCAATTCCCCTTTTAAAGCCTCAGTTAACCCTGCCTCCACCACACGTTCAGGTAGTGCATTCGGTTTTTCCTCGTGTCACCATTGCTTCTCTTGTCCATTACCTTAAGTCTGTGGCCTCTCAATCCTTACATCAGTGGGAACAGTTTTTTCTTATCCGTTCTGTCCAGACCCGTCATGATTTTGAATACCTCTACCATATCTCCTCTCAACCCTCTCTTCTCTAATCTTTCTAAATAATTGAAGTTCTTCATCCCAGGAATCATTCTCATAAAATCTTTTCTGTGATCTCTCTAATGCCTTCATATCTTTCTCAAAGTGAGGAACCCAAAATTGGATGCAACTCCAGTTGAGGCTGAACTAATGTTTTATACAGATTTAACTTTCTTACTTTTGCACTCTGTGTCCATACGATAAAGCCCAGGGTGGCATATCTTTTATTAACCACACTTGCAACCTGTCCTGCAACATTCAATTATTTATTCACATTTACATATGCCTCCCTCTGCTCCTGCAACCCCTTTAGAACTGTTTTTTTAAAATATATCTCTGCATTCTTTATACCTAAAAGAATCACTTCAC
This sequence comes from Carcharhinus amblyrhynchos, assembly GCF_965287045.1. Taxonomy (NCBI): domain Eukaryota; kingdom Metazoa; phylum Chordata; class Chondrichthyes; order Carcharhiniformes; family Carcharhinidae; genus Carcharhinus; species Carcharhinus amblyrhynchos. The sequence goes on from NC_137326.1 coordinate 43,849,248, forward strand.
ATTTCGCTGCATTAAACTTCATGTGCCACTTGTCCACCCATTCTACAAACCCGTCTACGTGCTTTTGAAGTTCTACTCTAATCTTATCATGGTTCACAATACTTCCAGGTTTTGTATCATCCACAAATCCACATTTAAAAAAAAATTATGCCCTGTACACCAATGTCCGTATCGTTGATCTTTTTCAGGAACAGCAGAGGGCCTAGCATCAATCCCTGATGAATACCACTACAAATCTTTCTCCAGCCCGAAAAACATCTGTTCACTATTACTCTTTCTTTCCTGTCACTCAACCAATTTTGTATCTGTATGGTATGTGGGAGTCTTTTAAGGCTCATCTGATAAGGCTGCAGGACAGACATGTGCCTGTAAAAAGGAAGGATAGGAAAGGCAGGGTTCGAGAGCCATGGATAACCAGGGATATTGAGGACTTGATCAGAAAGAAAAGAGAGGCGTACATTAGGTCCTGGCAACTGAGAACGGAGAGAGCTCTGGAGGAATACAGAGAGAGTAGGAGAGAACTCAAACGGGGAGTTAGAAGGGTGAAAAGAGGTCATGAAATAGTCTTGGCAGACAAGATTAAGGATAATCCAAAAGCATTTTATTCATATGTTAGGAACAAAAGAGTTGTTAGAGAAAAAAAATCGGACTTCTCAGGACAAAGGAGGGGAATTATGTTTAGAGCCCAAGGGAATAGGGGAGATCCTGAATGAATACTTCACGTCAGTATTCACAAAGGAGAGGGACTTGTTGTCTGGGAGTGTCTTAGAGGGAGTTGTTGACCCGTTGGAGAAAATCTCCATTACAAGGGAGGAAGTGTCAGGTTTTTTAGGGAACATTAAAACTGACAAAGCCCTGGAGCCTGATGGCATTTATCCTAGACTGCTCAGGGAGACAAGAGATGAAATTGCAGGACCTCTGACAGAAATCTTTGTCTCTTCTTTGGACACAGGGGAGGTCCCAGAGGATTGGAGGATAGTGAATGTGGCACCATTGTTTGAAAAGGGTAGCAGGGATAACCCTGGTAATTATAGGCCAGTGAGCTTGATGTCCGTGGTAGGGGATTCTTAGAGATAGGATGTATACGTATTTAGAACATGGCAATCTCATTAGTGACAGGCAACATGGATTTGTAAAGGGGAGGTCGCGCCTTACAAATCTCGTAGAATTTTTTGAGGAGGTGACAAAAACGGTTGACAAAGGGAGGGCCGTGGATGTCATCTATATGGATTTCAGTAAGGCGTTTGACAGATGGTGCAGATGTTGGTGGTAGTCGCAAGTATTCAAACGAGAACTTTGAAGGCCGAAGTGGTGAAGGGTTCCATGAGAACAGCAATTGAACATGGGTCAGTCCGTCCTAAGAGATTGGCGAGACCAGCGACCAAAGTCCCTCATGGTAGGTTGGTGAAAAAGGTTAAGGCTCATGGGATACAAGGGCAGGTGGCTAGATGGGTTGAGAACTGGCTTGGTCACAGGAGACAGAGGGTAGCAGTGGAACGGTCTTTTTCTAGCTGGAGGTCTGTGACTAGTGGTGTTCCGCAGGGCTCCGTACTGGGACCTCTGCTATTTGTGATATATGTATAAATGATTTGGAAGAAGGAGTAACTGGTATGATCAGCAAATTTGTGGATGACATGAAGATGGCTAGACTTGCTGATAGTGATGAATGGTGTCGGACAATACAGCATGATATAGATAGGTAAATTGGGCGGAGAAATGGCAGATGGAATTTAATCCAGATAAATGTGAGGTGATGCATTTTGGAAGAACTAATGCAGAAAGGGGTTGTAAAATAAATGGTAGGACCATTAGGAGTACAGAAACACAGAGGGACCTAGGTGTGCAAGTTCACAAGTCCTTGAAAGTGGCAGCACAGGTGGAGAAGGTGGTGAAGAAGGCATATAGTATGCTTGCCTTTATAGGAAGAGGTATAGAGTATAAAAGCTGGCATCTGATGCTGCAGTTATATAGAACGTTGGTTAGGCCACATTTGGAGTACTGTGTCCAGTTCTGGTTGCCGCACTACCAGAAGGATGTGAAGGCCCTAGAGAGTGCAGAGGTGGTTTACCAGGATGCTGCCTGGTATGGAGCGTCTTAGCTATGAGGAGAGATTGGGCAAACTGGGGTTGTTCTCCCAGGACAGACAGAGAATGAGGGGAGACCTAATAGAGGTGTATAAGATTATGAAGGGTATAGATAGAGTGAACAGTTGGAAGCTTTTTCCAAGGTTGGAGGCGAAGATCACGAGGGGTCACGGGCTCAAGGTGAGAGGGGCCAGGTATAACTCAGATGTTAGACGACGTTTTTTACACAGAGGGTCGTGGGGGCCTGGAATGCACTGCCACGTAGGGTGGTGGAGGCAGATATGCTATGGTTGTTTAAGACTTACCTGGATAGGCACATGAGCAGACTGGAGATGGAGGGATACAAAAGAATGTTCTAGTTGAAGATCAAGAGCCTCATGACGTTCCTGGGAATTAATAGATTCCTATCAGTTGTCCAACAAATTTTATGGCTCACCTTGTCACTTACGTTGGAGCTATTGGGGACCTCCCATTAATGTCTGTATGGCCTGTTGAATGTCTATTTATGCTTATTGATGTCTCCTTTTACATCCACAGGTGATTCGGTCCACCTTGTTGGCCAACAAGGGGCATACACGCAGTGGGTCGTGCGAGGGCTGCTTCAAGAGTTGCCTAGTGCTTCATGTCATTAGTGTACACTTAAACTGGACCAATTGACGAGCAACACGTCAGCTCAGTGACTATCACTGTTTGCTGTGCAGTTACAGGGACCGGGTCAGATCTCTGGCTTGGGTCGGTGTCTGTGGGAGTTTGCACATTCTCCCCGTGCTTGCGTGGGTTTTCTACGGGTGCTCTGGTTTCCTCCCACACCCCAAAAACATGCTTTTTAGGCTGATTGGTGTCAATAAATTGTCCCTGAATTGGATCTCCCTTAATCTGGCGCACATACAATTCCCTAAATTTGCACCCCCTTTATTGTGGAGTCCACTAAAGGTGGACAAAAACATCGATGATCGACGAGAGACTTGAATAAGGCACTTACTGAGTATTAAAATGGGCGGTGCGGGCTTGTGGGGCTGAAGGGCCTGTTTCCTGTGCTGTGCTGTTCTTTGTTCTGTATTGCTGCTGTCCCTTTTATTCCCTGAGCTCCATCTTTGCTGACAAGCCTGTTGTGTGGCATTGCATCAAATGCCTTTGGAAGTCCATGTACACCAGGTCAACAGGATTACTTTCATCAACCTCGCTATTACCTCATCAAAAGCTCAAGCAAGTTGGTTAAGCCCTGAACAAATATATGTCCTATATTAAGGAATCCTTGCCCCTCTCTGCACTCTACACTACTACTATCCCAGTCCTTTAAGTAATTTAAGTTCCCAATCATAACTGCTCTATAATTCTTGTACTTCTCTGGAATTTCCTTGCAAAGTTGTTCTGCTACATCTTTTCCACTTGTTAGTGGACTACAGACTACACAGAACTGAGTAATTGCACATTCTTTGTTCCTTAGCACTAACCCGATGGATTCTGCCCTTGACCCCTTCTGGGACATCTTGTCTCTTTAGCACTGCAATGTTCTCTTTAGTCAGCATTGCCCAACCTCTCAGTCTGCCTTCCTTCCCTTTGCCACGTTTTATAAGTAAGTTGTGTCCGGGAATATTTTATCACGGATCTGCCCTTTGTGAGCCAGGTGTCTCTCATTACCACAACATTACATTTCCATATGGCTCCCTGCACCTACAACTCGATGGTCTTATTTACCTCAGTTCCCATATGCTCAGACATGCACTGTAACCCTAATTTAGGTTTCATTACTTTCCTTCTTATGCTCAACCCACATAATACCTTTCTATTTGCTGCTCTAGTAATATTTGTCCCTCGCAATGTTCTTTGCACCTTGATATCCATGTCTGGAATTATGTTTTGGTTCACAAATACCTGTCTTGTTAACTTTAAAACCTCCTAAGGGGCAGTTAGCACTGCTGCCTCACAGTGCCAGGGAACCGAGTTCGAATCTCGGCTTGGATCACTGTCTGTGTGGAATTTGCACATTCTCCCTGTGTCTGCATGGGTTTCCTCCGAGTGTGGGTTCGGTGGATTGACCGTGCCAAATTGCCCCTTAGTGTCAGGGGGTCTTACTAAGGTAATGCATGGGGTTGTGGGATAGAGCCTGGGTTGAATTGTGATCAGTGCCAACTCGATGGGCCAAATAGTCTCTTTCTGCACTGTAGGATTCTATGATTAGCACTAATCATTATGTTCCTTTATTGTTCTCATTCTGGTTCCTTTTCTCCTTTACATCTAGTATTTCATCAGTCAGTTACTCGATGTTTCCTCTTCTTTTAGTTCCTCAGTTACTGCCAATTACATGCTTTGTCTCAATCTTTCGCAATGCTTTTATGCCATTTCCTCTACATGAAGATTTTTGATCTGTCACTTCCTGAAGTAAAGTTTCATAGTCCTTCGTAACCTCCGCAGCATGCTTCATCATCACATCTTCATCATCAGATCTTCCCCTCTCAGTCTGACAAGATGGGCTTGGATAAACTGAACACATTTGAGATGTGGATGTACAGGATGATGTTCCACAGATCCAGATAGAAGGCGAATGAAGGAGTTATAGAAATGGCTGGAGAGGAGAGGAAATTAGTACATGATACCAAAACGGGAAAGCTATAACACTGCTTTTAGATCATTACAGCAAACAGTAGACAGGGACGGTAATGAGGGGAAGAACAAAGGAAAGCACAGGATAGGAAGCAGAGGAAAAATGATAGATGCAATGGACTGGATGTAATAGACTTATGCAAAATACATAAGAGCACCTATGTTGTTGGTACCAATGTGAGCCATGATGACTATTTGTTCAGCACCCTGCCCCACCAAGCCCCTCAGGGTGCTCTCCACCAGTTCAGTGATATCACCAGGGAGCCAACATACCATCTTGGATTAATGTCTGTGGCCACTGACTGCCTGCCTGTTCTCCTAACTACCAAATCTCCTGCTTTTCCAGTCTTCTTCAAGCCCCCTGTAAAAGTGAGCCAGTCGTGATGCTGTTTACTTTTCCTGGCTGCATTCCTAAGATAAACCACTATTTTCATCAGCATTCAGAACTGAATCCCAATTGGAGAGTGAGATGCTCCTGTGTTATCTGCCTTTTGTTTTTAACTGCTCTTACATTTTATACTTTTGCCCTGCTTATATTTTAGCTGCAGGATGATCACATATCAAAGCTTTCTATCCACAAAACGTGTAATCACATGGATGCACCACAGTGATGCCAGTTATTACACAAGCTCTAAATCTTAGAACTCAAGCTGCTGCTGCTGGAGTATACATCGTCATCCAGGACACAGGCCATGTACTGGAGTTCCCACACAGAACAGGGTGTGCACTCCAGGAGTCAGAAAAGTCCTTCCATTCCTCCATCTGTATGATAATAAAGTTCACTACTTAAAACAAAATAAAGTAACATCAGCTACTCACTTTTCTTCTTCTGCTGTCAATTAAATCTAGGGGGACTTCATTTAAATGCCTTACTTAGCCCTTATTATTAAAAAAGTAAACATTTTAATTTCTCAGCTCCTAAGGCTAACTTCCTAACTTTGGAGAAACTGACAATATTCACTAGCTGATTGATTCATGAAGGTGATGTCACAGATTTTTAAAAAAGACTGCGCAAACAAAAGTATAATTACAACAGTAACTACACTTCGAAAGTATTTAATTGGCTGTAAAGCACTTTAGAGTGTTCTAAGGTTGTAGAAGCATAGTATAAATTCAAGCTTTTTCCTTCTTTCGATGCTAAGCCTGGAATGACAACTATAATATAAAACTTATACAGCAGGTTCTGTGCAAGTGTTAGTTGTGACTCTCTCATCTCAGTGTCACAAGCTTGAATTTCTAATTTTTTGATTTGATTTGATTTATTATTGTCACATGTATTAGTATATAGTGAAAAGTATTATTTCTTGTGCACTGTACAGACAAAGCATACCGTTCATACAGAAGGGAAGGAGAGAATGCAGTATTACAGTCATAGCTACGGTGTAGAGAAAGATCAACTTAGTGCGAGGTAAGTCCATTCAAAAGTCTGATGGCAGCAAGGAAGAAGCTGTTCTTAAGTCGGTACTGGGCTTCATTCACAGCCCTTCGTAGTTTATTGCAGTCTTGGGCAGAGCAGGAGCCATACTAAGCTGTGATACAACCAGAAAGAATGCTTTTGACAGTGTATTTAAAAGTTGGTGAGAGTCGTAGCTGATATGCAAAATTTCCTTAGTCTTCTGTGAAAGTAAAGACATTGGTGGGCTTTCTTAACAATAGTGTCAGCATAGGGAGAGCCAGGACATGGTTATTAGTGACCTGGACACCTAAAAAGCCCATGACCAAATTTAAGGTCTTGAGCACACATGTCTGTACTGACACACCATTACAGCACTGAGGAAATGATGCATTATTCGAAATGTTCCCTTTTAGTTAAGACACTTAAACAAGGGACATTCTGCCTTCTTTCATGGAGTTAAAAGATCTCATGTGACAATTTTGAACAAAACCAGAGAGGATATTCCCGCACTGTGCCTGACCAACGTCTCTTCCTTCATAAATATCACAACACTGGATGATGTGGTCACAAACACATTGCTGTTTGTGGGATCATGCTCTGTGCAAATTGACTGTCTTGTTTCCTATATTAGAACAGTCACCACATTTCAAAAGTATTTCATTGGTTATAAAGTAGTATTGGATCTGCTGCATTCATAAAAGGCGCTATATAAAGGCAAGCTTTTCTTTCTTTCTACCTTTCAGTGTGTTCACAAGCTGCCTCCAAACAGGCTGGATGTAGGACAGTGATATGTGAAGAAATGAAGGGACTGGAGCACATTACCTGGGAACTACCTCCCCATCAAGTTCAAAACTGGAACCAAAACCTTATTTATAAAGTTACACAAAGCTTTTCGAATTGAAATATTGGCTTGCTGGACTCCATCCAGACATCAGGCCCATGTTGATCTGCACAGCTTACTAAGTCCCTGCAATGACTATAATCAGGCCATTGAGGTTGGCCTATTGGAATATGAATTCCCTGATTAAGGAGTCCACAAAAAGGTGTCCCTGATTAAGGAGTTAATTGATGGGCCAATCAGGGAGTCTTTTCTTTGTATTTAACCAGGAGGGTTGGTTCCTCTGGCACTCCTGAAGGTAGACTGCTGACTGATAGCACTTAGTGTACTGCTGTTGGAATTGTAAATAAAGGGATTTAGGTGAAGGCACTTTTGCCTCTGAAGACTTATTACAGTTCCTTTATCTTCAATTGATTTATCTTTCAGGACTGAATAAGCAGGCTTTTTTAAAATTCATTCATAGGATTTTGGGCGTCGTTGGCTGGGCCAGCATTTATTACCCATCGCCGAGGAAGCCTGCATTAAGTGGTTTCTGTTTGTCAAGCATGTAAATAATACTGGATAGAAATGAAATGCATCAGACACTGCTGTATACCTTCATTAATGTGCAGAAAATAAGTTGGCAGAAAGACATATGCAACTGCTTGCAAGCTTGAAGTCATCAAATTTCAAACCACATATCAAATAGGTATTGTAAATGTATAGCTAGAGTGTCTCAAAACTAACAAGCCTGCTGGATTTCAGAACTTGCTGGTTTTTGGGGAAAAAAAATCCAACTCCTTAATTCAGTACCTAGGGGACACATGAAAATCAAATGATTTGATTGCAAAGCACTTTCAGATCCGTCCACTTGGAATGCAGGAAGTGACAGCTGTGCAAAGCAATACCAGTGCAACAACTCCCCAAACTTTACCAAGCTGAGTCACATGGGCTCAAGGGTTGCTAAGTCACTCAAAATGTCAGATGCATGAAGTGGATAACTACTCAGCACAACATTGTGCCGATGCAGCAATGCCCCGAACAAGCCAGGGAGTTTATTCACTCATTGGAAATTCTTGCATGGCCCACTTATAAACTAGCTTAGCTTTTGGACATTGCCAGCTTTCAGATAGCTGGAGTTGAGGTACTGTATCTGTATCGCATTATGAATTTGTCCTTAGTGTGGTTGTTGCCCATGTGTAAAGGCAAATCTGACCAATTTTGGGGTGCAACATCTTAACCCAATGGATACCAAGTCACGAGTGGAACCAAATGAGTCCAGACAGACATTTAAAACATGCTTTTCGTACCTCAGATGTATTAATTAGGAACCCAATGCCAGTTGATAAAAATCTGGCTAGGAAATCTTCAGTAGTCCCTGTAACTGCAGATGAAAGATAATTTATTTTTATCCTTTAAGTAAGAAAAGCAAGTCCATTTGATTGAGCCAGGAGCAACAGGAGCTGTCCCTTACCTGTAGTAGGGTTGATTCTGGACCAAGTATACGTCACTTCCCCCAAAATGTTCAGAGGCCATCCCAACTCTTAGCTTAGTACTGCCATTGGGAAGATGTTCTGCATTTTGCTATCTGCAATCCAAAAGATACCAATGGAAGAACGACAGGCTCCAGAAGTCCATGTGTAAAATGTCAAATGAGGGCAGCACAGTGGCACAGTGATTAGCACTGCTGCCTCACAGCACCAGGGACCCGGGTCAATTCCCTGCTTGGGTCGCTGTGTGGAATTTGCACATTCTCCCCGTGCATACATGGGTTTCCTCCAGGTGCTCGGGTTTCCTTTCACAGTCTAAAGGTATGTAGATGAGGTGGATTGGCCATGCTAAATTGCCCCTTAGTGCTAAGGGACCAGCTAGGATAAATGCATGGGTTATAGGGATAGGGCCTGGGTGGCCCTATCCCTATAACCCATGATGGGCTGAATGGCCTCCTTCTGCACTGTAGGATTCTATGATTCTATTCTATGACTCTAGGCCCAAAATCCAACTTTGGGCTCCCAGTTAATGCACCTGTGCAACTCCAAAATGCCCCTGACCAACCTATTTCCCATTTCTCACTCATAGACCTCTTAACTTGAATGGGAGTAAATGCTTTATCTGCCCCACGTGGGTTTATCAACTTCTTAGCTTCTCAACGAATCAACTTTCTTTTCTACAATAAAAACTGGCCCATTAGCTAGAAGTATTACAGATCCTTAGTAATTAGGCATTTCTGCTGCTCTGAGAAATTGAGAAGAATCAGGCTGCATTGAGTAGGTTTATTGACAGGTTTTAAAAGAGCTAAAAGAATAGAGAACAGAAAGGCTGTAAGACTGATCTCTGGTGTCAAGAGGATTGACTGATGAGAATCCACTGGGGAAATTTGGTATTTTTAGCCTTGCAAGAAGGTATTTGAAAATAGAGCACAGCGATATACAAGACAGCAATAGGTTTATTAAAAAACAGTTACTGATCTTCAAATTAAACAGTGATAGAGAAAGAAAAGATAAAGCTTATAATTACATAGTCCCTTCTGTGCCCTCCGCGTGTCCCAAAGTACTTCACTGGCAGTAAATTACTTTTGCAGTGCGCTCATTCTAATTTTGCAGGCTAACTCAGAAGCCAATTTGCACACAGCTTTCCCACAAATAGCAATAAGATGAATGGCCAGTTAGTCTGTTTTGACATTGTTGGTTGAGGAATGTGTGTTTGGCCGGGACATCATTTTTCAAAAGAACATAAGAAATAGCAGCAGCAGGAAGTGGTTTGACTCCACAAGCCTGTTCCACGTTCAATAAGATCACAGGGCGACACAGTGGCACAGTGATTAGCACTGCTGCCTCACAGCTCAGGGACCCGAGTTCGATTCCTGGCTTGGGTCACTATCTGTGTGGAGTTTGCACATTCTTCCCATGTCTGCGTGGATTTTGTTCGGATGTTCCGGTGTCCTCCAACACTCCAAAGATGTGCGGGTTTGGTGGATTGGTCATGCTAAACTGCCCCTTGATGTCAGGGGGACCAGCTGGAATAAATGCATGGGGTCATGGGGATAGGGCCTGGGTGTGATTGTAATCAGTATAGACTTGATGGGCTGAATGATCTCCTTCTGCACTGCAAGATTCTATGATTCATGGCTGATCCACATCATCTATTCCTTCCTGCACCATCTCATTGTTAATTGTATAGTAATTAGAGTATAGTAGTAGTGCACAACATAAGAACATAAGAACATAAGAAATAGGAGCAGGAGTAGGCCATCTGGCCCTTCGAGCCTGCCCCGCCATTCAATAAGATCATGGCTGATCTGTCGTGGCTCAGTTCCACTTTCCCGCCCTCTCCCCATAACCCTTAATCCCCTCTCTTATCAAAAACCCATCAACCCGCTTCTTAAAAATATTTAGCGAGGCAGCCTCCACCACTTCAACGGGCAGAGAATTCCAGAGATTCACCACCCTTTGAGTGAAGAAGTTCCTCCTCAACTCCGTTCTGAACTGCCCCCCCTTTATCTTGAGGCTGTGCCCCCTAGTCCTACTGTCTTTTTTGAGCGGGAAGAGTCTTTCCACCTCTATCCTATCCATCCCATTCATCATCTTATACGTCTCAATGAGATCTCCCCTCATTCTTCTAAACTCTAACGAGTACAAGCCTAGTTTATTCAGCCTCTCCTCATAGCTCAACCCCCTCAACTCCGGTATCAGCCTAGTAAACCTCCTCTGCACTCCCTCCAAGGCCAAAATATCCTTGCGCAGGTGCGGCGCCCAAAACTGCACACAGTACTCCAGCTGCGGCCTCACCAATGCCCTATACAGCTGCAGCAAGACCTCCCTACTTTTATATTCAATCCCCCTCGCTATGAAGGCCAGCATCCCATTCGCCTTCCTGACCACCTGCTGCACCTGCAGGCTGGGTTTTTGCGACTCATGCACAAGGACCCCGAGGTCCCTCTGCACCGTCGCCTGCTGCAGTTTTTCGCCACGTAAGTAATAGTCCTTCCTACCATTCTTCCTACCAAAGTGGACCACCTCACACTTGCCAACATTAAATTCCATTTGCCATTTCCTGGCCCATTCGCCCAGCCTATCTAGATCCTTCTGCAGACTCTCCACACCCTCCGCACAATTTGCCTTTCCCCCAATCTTGGTGTCATCAGCAAATTTCGACACCCTACACTCGGTTCCCTCCTCCAGATCATCTATATAAATGGTAAATAGCTGAGGCCCCAGCACCGACCCCTGGGGCACTCCACTAGTCACCAACCGCCAATCCGAATAGCACCCATTGACCCCCACTCTCTGCCTCCTATTTGACAACCAATCCTCTATCCACGCTAACACCCTACCCCCAACTCCATGTCCTCTGACCTTCTGCAGTAACCTCTTGTGAGGTACCTTATCAAACGCCTTCTGAAAATCCAGAAAGACCACATCCACCGGCTCTCCTCTATCCACCGCCCTAGACACATCCTCATAGAACTCCAGTAAATTTGTCAGACACGACTTCCCTTTAATGAAACCGTGTTGCGTCTGCTCTATCAAGCAATTCCCTTCAAGATGCCTCGCAATTTCCTCCTTAATGACGGATTCTAACATTTTACCTACCACAGACGTTAAACTAACCGGCCTGTAATTCCCCGCCTTTTGCCTGGCACCCTTCTTAAACAACGGCGTAACATTAGCCGTTTTCCAATCCTCCGGCACTTCCCCGGAATCCAGCGACGTCTGGAAAATAACCACCAAGGCATCCACTATCACCTCCGCCATTTCTTTCAGAACCCTCGGATGCATTCCATCCGGTCCTGGGGACTTGTCCACAATCAGCCCCTCCAGTCTGTCGCGCACCACCTCTCTAGTAACAGTAATGTCATTAAGACCCTCCAGTCCTACCACCTTTCCATCGCTAACACCCGGCAAATTATTCACGTCCTCCTCCGTGAAGACAGAAACAAAAAAGTTATTCAAGACCTTAGCCATATCCCCATCCCCTACCACTAGGTCCCCTTTCTCATCCGCTAAGGGACCAACGTTCACCCTAGCCAGCCTCTTCCTTTTTATATATTTATAAAAACTCTTGCTATCCTTTTTTATATTAAGTGCTAGCCCAGCTTCATAGCTTCTTCTACCCTCCTTTATCAACTTTTTTGTCAATCTTTGTTGACATTTAAACCTTTCCCAATCCTCTTCTCGCCCACTGCTCTTAGCTACTCTAAATTCCTCCGCTTTTAATTTAACACTTTCCTTCACCTCCTTCGTTATCCACGGCTTATTACCTCTCTTCCTACTGTCCTTTTTAACCATCGGAATAAATTTCTGCTGAGCACCAAGAAAGATCTCCTTAAAGATCCTCCACTGCTCCTCAGCAGACCTACCTTCCAACGCACTCCCCCAGTCCACATTCGCCAATTCTTCTCTCATCCTACCGTACTCCCCTCTATTCAAACAAAGGACGCGTGTCCGGGAACTCACTTTCTCCTCCTCCATCTGCAACAGAAACTCCACCATACAATGATCACTCTCTCCAAGAGGATCCTTCACCTCAAGGTCCCTAATTCTACCCGCCTCATTACATAGCACCAGATCCAAGATAGCTCGCTCCCTCGTCGGCTCCAACACACACTGTTCCAGGAAACTATCCCGGCAGCATTCCAAGAACTCCTCCTCGAGCCCACCTCATCCAACATGGGTCGACCAATCAATACGCAGATTGAAATCCCCCATAACTACTGCCGTCCCATTCCTGCACGCCGCACTTATTTGCGCGTTAACAGCCCGCCCCACCTCCAGATCATTATTCGGGGGCCTATAGACGACACCCACCAGCGTCTTCCTCCCTTTGCTGTTCCTAATCTCCACCCACAACGATTCCACTTTCTGCTCTTTGGCTCCGATATCATCCCTTGCTACCACCTTGATACTATCCTTAATCAGCAGAGCTACGCCACCCCCTCTTTCCTCCTGCCTATCCTTCCTAAACACTTGATAGCCCTGTACATTCATCTCCCATGTAACGTATGTCTTTATAAATAAATTTGCTAAGTGTATACAGACAAAGATCCAGTTCTATCCCTCACCATTTGACTATCTAAACTGTAACACCCATTACTCTTGCTTCCACCAGTATCCAGAAATCTACTCTAGGGCTTTCTGAGAGAGAGAACTCTGAAGGTTCATGACCATTTGATTGAATAAATTTCTTCTCATCTGAGTCCTAAATGGCGAACCCCTTGTTTGGAGATTGTGCCCTCTAATTCTTGATCCCCCTGGCACAGGGAATATCCTCCTGTCAAGCCTCTTGGGAATGTTGTATTTCAATAATTCATTTCTGATTCTTCTAAACTCCATGGAATTATAGACCTAGTTTACTCAACTGGGCAGAAACATTAATATTGGGTGGCACTGTGATGCAGTGGTTAGCACAGCTGCCTCAGTGCCAGGGACTTGTGTTCAATTCTGGCCTTGGGCAACTGTCTGTGTGGAGTCTGCACATTCTCCCAGTGTCTGTGTGGGTTTCCTCTGGGTGCTCCAGCTTCCTCCCACAGTCCAAAGATGTGCATGTTAGGTGGATTGCCATGCTAAATTGCCTCTATGTCCCCACATGTGTAAGTTAGGCAGATTAGTGGGGTAAATACGTGGGTTTAGGGGAAAAGGCCTGGGTGATTTGCTCTGACAGAGAATCGGTGCAGACTTGGTGGGCCAATTGAACTTATTCTGCACTATAGGGAACATGTAGGGGTTCTAATTTCACTTCATAGGATGATTTCCTTATCCCAGGAATTAGTCAGGTGAACCTTTAAGGCAAGGATATCCTTCCTTTAGTATGGAGACAAAAAACTGTACACAGTACTCAGTATGATATTACCAAATTATCAGTACTTACAGAAAATGTCTTTACTCTTTCACTCCAAAACCTTTCTAATAAATGTTGACATACAATTTACTTTCCTATTTGTACTTCTATGTTACCTTTCTGTGATCCATGTACAAAGACACCCAGATCTTCCTAAATGTCAACAGATCCCAGTCTCTTACTACGCAAGAAAAGGAATGCTTCTCTATTTTTCCTACTAAAATGGACGCCTTCACATTTCTACACATGAAATGCCATTGAATAAATTCTTACTTTCTCACTTAACCAGGAAATTACTAATCAGCCTCTTCATATCCCCCTCACAGCTTATTTCCCATGTCACTTTGTATCTTCAGCATACTTGGATGCATTACACTTGACCTTCTCGTCTAAGTGATTGACATAGCTGCGACCCAAGTACCGATCTTCACAATATCCTATTTGTTAAGTATGTTAACCTTAAAATGACATGTTCATTTCGGTTCTATTTTCTGTCCATTAAACAATCCTCAATCCATCTTAAATATTTTACCCCAAATCTCACAAACCCTAGTTTTGTGCAATAACCTTACCAAATACTTCCTGAAAGTCCAAATATTCTACATCCACCAGTTCCTTTTTATCCATCCTATTAGCTACTTTCTCAAAAAACTCTCAACAGTTTTGTCAAACATGATCTCCCTTCCATAAATCTGTGCTGACTCTGCTTAGTCATATTATTTTCTAAGTGTCTCGTTAGGATAACCCTGATAATAAATTGGAGCATTTCCCTCCTACTGATAACAGGATAACTGACCCTCAGTTTCCTGTTTCCTCTCTTCTGCCTTTAAATAACAAATTTATGCTATGGTATTCCTCGGGAACTGTTCTAGAATCTAAGAAAGTCTGAAAGATCTAAGCAAGTGCATCCACAAGCTCTGCTGCTCCTCTTAGCTCCTTACCTTTGGTGAGCCAATAGGGATTTGTTGCCATTCAGTTTCAATGTTATTTCCAGTACTATTTCTTCATTGATGCTAATATTTATAAATTCCTCCTTTCACTAGACCTTTGGTTTTCCACTACTTTCAGGTGTTTGTTTCTGTTTTCTTTACTGTGAAGACAGAAACACTATTTATATAATGTCTCTGCTATTTCCTTCTGTCCCATAAAAATTTCTGTCTCCAAGCTTTCCGTGTTGCTCTTGCTAAGCTCTTCCTTTTTATATTCATGTCAATACTTATAGTCTGTTTTATTTCTGTAGCTAATTAACTCTCATATCCTATCTTCCCTGTCTTTAACAATTTTTTGGATGACCTTTGGTGAATTTTCAAATCCTTCCAATCCTCAGGCATTTGACTCTTTATCACAATATTACAATGGGAACGATCAAACCACTTTTCTCATGAGATTTTTATTCCTTAAGGTAATGTATAATAGTTTGCAGATTATGATTTTTTTAAATAAAATGTTTGTCATTGCCTTTGTATATTTCAATCTAATTTCCTAATCTTCTCTAGCCAACTTGTCCCTCTTACCTACATAGTTTGTTTTGTTCAATTTCATGACCTATTTTGGATTCAATCGCAAATTCAATCTACAATTCTATCATATGTTCACTTTTCCCCAGAGGCTCTCTTACAACAAGGTTATTAATTAACCAGGTCTCGTTACACAATACTAAATCTGAAACAGCTTGTTTGTGCATTGATTCCTTGACATTTTCATCTAGAAGATTATCTTGAATGCTTTCCATAAACTTGTCCTCCACTCTTATTACTGCAAACTTTTGGTTTGCCCAATCCATTTAAAGATTAAAGTCTTCTATGATTACTGTGCTATTCTATTACATGCATTTCTGATTTCCTTATAGTCTGCTTGACTACTTTGAGGGGATGTATAAGCTACATTCACCAAAGTTTTAATTCCCTTTTTGTTTCTTAGCTTTACACAAACTGATCCAAAATTTTACTTCTTTGACATAAGATCCTTCCGCAACTGTCCTTACTCCATCCTTTACACATTCTATCCTCACCTACACAGGCAGCAACAACCTAGTACCTGTTGGATTGAAACAAAGTCCAAGACAGTACTATGCCTGGGGATCTCCTTACTTGCCTGACTTGCTTTCTGTCACACTCCCCTCTCCTTGACCACTAACCCAATCTGCACCACTTCCTTCTGAATTGGCAAATGCGTCTTAGTTTGATACTTCATTTGAAAGATGATGCCTACACTAATACAGGATACTCCTTCAGTACTGCACTGAAGTGTTAGCTAGAAGATGTCGCACTCATGGAGTTGAAGCCACAATCAGAACAGCCATGGTTTTATTAAATAACTGAGCAGGCTAGTACTCCTGCTCTGAATTAGTATCTCGTATATAAAAGCAGGGGAAGATTTAAGTAAATTATAATATTGACAAAATTTATCTGGTCCTTTGTTTTCATTAGGAGCTACAACTGTTCAAGAGAACCCTTCCCTCCACGTTTTCCTTCCCTTCGGGGGAAGGGGCAGGTGCTGGAGGAGGCAGCGGTGGGGATGATGGCAGGGAAGAGGATATGAAGAGAAACTGAATGCCTGGCTTTAATCTGTAGCTTGTGAGTCAGCAGTTAAAGAAAAGGCAGAGCGAATCAGTGCCATAAATCGCCAAGGCAATGATGTAACACTTGCACATTGCACCAACCATAATGTGTTGTGTGCCAAGCTTCCTATAGTTTCATAATCATGTTTCATAGTTTGCCCAAGAGCCAGTCTGAAGCACAGTGGATGTCTGCAACATTTGGTTTTCTTCATAACTAGTGCAATAATTGATTCATAAACATGAAAGCATTCACCCAGATGTATTATTAGAGACATAAATGCAGCACTATGCTTAAAAGTCATTGCCAAGTCACCCCAATTATACCTTTCTATGATCAGACTCTTCCAAGGATTTGAAAAATTTTCCAAAACATTTAATTATATAATTACCAAAGTCTGGTCTTAGATCAAGGAACTGTAAAATGAATTTAATACAGATTTATGTTAAAGTATCATTCTCTTTTGAAATGCAATAAGGATGTATTAAAACTTGTACATGATAAAGATTTTTTGGGTGAACAACATTCAATTGGAAATCTGCAATTTTGTGTGTCCCACTCTTTCCTATTTTGCTCATTTCCTGCCCCATTCTGACTCAAGGGAACTGCAGACCAATGATTTCAGCTGCTAAATGAGAAACAACCTGGCATAGCACTGTAATTTGCAGTGGAGGTTCATTGGTACTCAGTGAGGATTGTGATTCTTTTACATCCTTCATGTAAAATAACATTAACTGCAGTGGTACTGTCTGCCTGGCATTGCTATATAATTTGCTTTTTTATGTGGTTACCTTTGTTTCACCTCTACCGAATTGGGAGTTGGAGAGCAGAGCTGTATACAATTAAAAGTTGCAAATGCGCAGTTGCTGGAACAACACTTTTAACCAATTATTCTGGCTGTGAGCCTACAATGCCAATCTCAGCTCCCATCTCATTCACAGGCAATAATAAGATGATGATATTGAAAGCAAGATTTACCAGCAATGGTCACTGATGTTTGAGAACAGAGCTTTGCCCCACACAAACCCAAGGAGGCAGATAAAACCAACTTTCAAGTTTCCCACCACCAGTTGCACAGATCCATTTCTCACTTAAATGGAAAGGGTGGCCTCAGGATGCAAGTTGGGAAAAAAAAGGCTAAAAGTCTATTTTAATTGGAAGAAGGCCATGTTGAAGAGGGAAAGAAAAGAGAAGATTTCTTAATTATGTGATGGCAGTATTGAATAAAACTGATGAATATCGTTGTGGACTAAAGAAATTTAAGTGAGTGATATAGTGGAGGGTAATTACATGTTTATGGGTGGAAAGAAGAAAGTACGTATATACCATAGATTGTAAGTGCTTATAGGCAGACAGACAGACAGATAGGTAGATAAATTATGTGTGTATATTATATACATCATGTATACTCAGGTACATATATCTTTATTTATATATATTATGTACATGGTTTTTACATCTTCAGGATCTCGTAAAGTGTTTCAGACCGAATAATTACTTATTGAAACACAGTAGCTGTTGTTACGCAGACAAACACAACACCAATTTGGACATAGTAAGGTCTCAAGAACAGCACTGAGGTAAGTGAGCAGTTCAATAGTTTTGGCGCTGTTGTTTGAGGGACAAATATTGGTTACAAGTGCACTGTGCAAATTGCACGTTATTTTGTGTAACTATATGCAGGTAGTGGGCATTAACTGAGGGTTCACTTGCACTCTGAGAAATAGGAACAGACAGAAACAGCAGAGATTGAGTTTAAGAAATACTTTTGTATAGTGTATCATTATAAATACAAGCTTAGAAAAGGGTGTAAAGATTGGCTTAGTTCTATCTTTCACTGCTAGGCTTTCTGGAATTGAACATATTGCTCTCCAAATAGTGCTCTGGGAATATCTAATATCTAATTTGACAGACACAGCCTAAGTTTAGCATCTCCAATAATGCAACATAGAGCTTGCAATCCCAGCTATGGCCACTACTATTTCTGGCGCTGCTGAGACTGCAAGACCTTTTGGCCATTCGGTTTAGCTGGCAGCCGTAGAGAGTGGGGTTTCCTCCCACTGAGGGATGGAAGTCCCACACAGCTTCTTAATGCCACCCAAGGCAGAATATCACTGAGGAGCAGCCATTTTTAAAGTTGCATCTAATTTTCTAATGTGGGGAAAGTGGCGGGCGGTCAGTATGATCCTACGAAAAGGAAATCATGTTTGATAAATTAATTACAGCTTTTTAAGGATGCAACTAGCAGGATAGGTAAAGGGGAGGCAGTAGATGTAGTATATTAAGATTTTCAAAGCCACTTGATAAGGCAGCAAATGAAAGGTTATTGCACAAGATAGGATGAGCTGAGCAAGTTGGCAGCCCTAGCCCCAGTTTGAATCTCTATGTCCCCAAAGAAGTGAATAATAAAAACAAGAGGAGGGAGGGAGGGAAATGGGCATTGGGCACTGGTTACTGAGTGCAGATCTTCTTGCTCAAGCTCTCTGTTCACCATCTTCCTCTTACCAGCTCCTGCCGTATATTTCAATCTCTCCATATGATGTCTTAACCCCATGCTTGGGATTCTTGCTCCTCCCTCCCCTAGGCTACTTGAGCAGTTGTTCTTCTACTTTCACTCCTCACTCGCTGGCTCCTCTCTCTTCCTTCTATCTCCAGCAGCATCTGTAACCCATTCTGTTCAGGTCGCCTGCTGCATTGGGAAATCAGCCAGTGGCAGCTCTGTGAGCATACATTAGTTCCCTTTCAGACTTGATCTTTTTGACCTATTTTTGTAATGTACATGGTCAACGTGATCAATCAAATGGAGGAGGGATAAGGAAATAGGTGGCAGCTACAAGAAGGAAATACGTGGCAGCTGCGAGGAAATAGATGGCAGCTGAAAAGAGGAAAGAAGCTGTTCGTGTCACTGTCTCCATCGAAGATGTGAAGTGGAATATGTCAACATTGGGGAATTTTAGGATTGATGCTTACTACCAGCAAAACTGCAATAGGTTGCAAATTCATTTTAATATTTAGCATTGTTTAATTTTCTCCCCCATTTTCTCTTCTGCTGTCTTCAAATTGTTGTTGCAAGCTAGTTACAAGATATTGGTTGTCTTTTGGTGACTGGATTCATTTTATCTCTGGAAGGCCGCAGACCTCCACTGGACATGTATGCCCAAGCCACCAGGAGATGTGTCAATGCCAGATTCATCAGCCACACTCATAAGACAGCCCTGAACATTACCCAAGCACAATGCCACGCCATCCGTGCTCTCAAGACCAACCGCAACATTGTCATCAAACCAGCAAAGGAGGGGCCACCGTCATACTGAACAAAACAGATTACTGCAAAGAACTGTATCAGCAACTGAACAACCAGGAACACTGCAGACAGTTACCTGCAGATCTGACCAAAGAACACACCTGCCAGCTCAAAAGACTGATTAAGACCTTTTGATCCAGACCTTCAGTGCACCCTCTGTACTCTTATCCCACACACTCCCCGTGTTGGAGATTTCCACTGCCTCCCAAAGATACACAGGCAATGGGACTCTGTGTGAGAAGTTCTCTGGCTACATCAAAAGCATCCTGAAACCTATCGTACAAGGAACCCACAGCTTCTGTCGCGACACTACGGACTTCTTTCAGAAACTCAGCATACATGGAGCAGTTAAACCAGGAACACTCCTCGCCACAATGGATGTCTCAGTGCTCTACACCAGCATCCCCAGTGATGATAGCATTGCTGCAACTGCCTCAGTACTCAGTACCAACAACTGCCAATCTCCAGATGCAATTCTACAACTTATCTGCTTCATCCTGCACTACAAAGCCTTCACCTTCAACAACCAGTTCTTCATCCAGACATATGGAACAACCATGGGGACCAAATTCACACTTCAATATGCCAGCATCTTCATGCACAGGTTTGAACAAGACCACTTCACCACACAGGACCTTCAACCAACATTATACATTAAATACATCAATGACACTTCCTTCCTTTGGACTCATGGTGAACAATCACTGAAACAACTACATGATGACATCAGCAAGTTCCACCTCACCATCTGACTCACCACGGACTATTCCCCAGAATCAGTTGCATTCTTGGACACATGCATCTCCATCAAGGACGGTCACTTCAGCACCTCACTGTACCGCAAGCCCACAGGTAACCTCACAATGCTCCACTTCTCCAGCTTCCACCCTAAACATGTTAAAGAAGCCATTCCTTATGGACAAGTCCTCCGCATACACAAGATCTGCTCAGGTCTTGTGTATCACAAGATCAATGGACACCAATAGACGCTGAAAGAAGCCCTCATTAGAACAGGATATGGTGCTCGACTCATCAATCGACAGTTCCAATGCACCACAGTGAAAAATTTGCACCGACCTCCTCAGAAAACAAACATAGGACATGGTCAACAGAGTACTCTTCGTCGTCCAGTACTTCCCCGGAGCAGAGAAGCTACAACATCTTCTTTGGAGTCTTCTGTATGTCATCGATGAAGACAAACATCTCGCCAAGACCGTCCCCATGCTCCCACTACTTGCCTTCAAACAACCACACAACCTCAACCAGACCATTGTTCGCAACAAACCACCCAGCCTTCAGGAGGGCAGTGACCACAACACCAGACAACCCTGCCACAGCAACCTCTGCAAGACATGCTGGATCATCTCATGTGAGAACATCATCCACCAGGTACATGGTACGTACTCATGCGACTCGGCCAACGTTGTCTATCTTGATACATTGTCTACCTGTAAGAAAGGATATCCTGAGGCATGATACATCGGCAAGACCACGTAAACGCTACGACAACGGATTAATGGACACTGCTTGACATCGCCAGGCAGGAGTGTTTCCTTCCTGTCAGGGAACACTTCTGCAGTCGAGGGCATTCAGACTCTGATCTTCAGACAAGCGTTCCCCAACGTGGCCTTCAAGACATACAATGCAAAATCGCCGAACAGAAACCGATAGCCCAGTATCGCACACATGAGGACAGCCTCAACCAGGATCTTGGGTTCATGTCACACTATCTGTAACCCCCACGACTTACCTGGGCTTGCAAAATCTCACTAACTGTCCTGGCTTGAGACAATTCACACCCCTTTAACTTGTGCTTAACCGTCTCTCCACTCGCAATGCCTGCACCTGTAAAGACTTGATTACCTGTTAAGACTCGCATTCCAATCATTATCTTGCAATTGAGTCTGTCTATATATGCCATGTTTGTGAACCCAATTCTTCACTCACCTGATGAAGGAGCAGTGCTCCGAAAGCACGTGCTACCAAATAAACCTATTGGACTTTGACCTGGTGTTGTGAGACTTCTTATTGTGCCCACCCCAGTCTAACATCAGTATTTCCACATCATGGATTCATTTATTCCGTGCTGTGAGCCCAGTCCTTGAGTCTTACTCCACCAA
This sequence comes from Carcharhinus amblyrhynchos, assembly GCF_965287045.1. Lineage (NCBI taxonomy): Eukaryota > Metazoa > Chordata > Chondrichthyes > Carcharhiniformes > Carcharhinidae > Carcharhinus > Carcharhinus amblyrhynchos. The sequence continues at coordinate 43,870,968 of NC_137326.1, forward strand.
GGAAGGCAGAACAAGCAGACCTGATTGCTTATACCCAGTGTTGCCTTTCAGCTAGGATTTCATCTTTCCAGGATTATCCTGCAGTTACGTTAATCTGGTCATTGCCATGACCAATTTAGTGAAAAACAAATCATGTACCTTAAAATTGTGATTATTTTTCACTTTCATTGTCCAAGTTTGTTCATTAGTTCAAAAAATATTGGGGATAAGGGGAAAAAGCATGCAGAAACTGGAGATGGCTGACTGCTGCTAACAACTGGTGAGAGAGTCAGGGGTTTGTGATGGGCAAAGAGAGAGACTGAGCATTGGGGCTTATTTAGAAGAAAACAGGGAATGGGATGTATATGGTAAACAACATTTTCCACAGGCTGCAACTAGCAGCAGTAACATGGTGGGGGTGGTGTGTGTGTGTGTGTGTGTGTGTGTGTGTGTGTGTGTGTGTGTGTGTGTGTGTGTGTGTGTGTGTGTGTGTGTGTGTGTGTGTGTACCCAAATTAAAAAAAACCTTTTTTTGCATTGCAAAAGGTCCTTGGAAATTTTTTTAACACAGTAAGTATGTGTGCGTGTGTGTTTGCGGGGAGGAGGGTTGCCTCAGAACTAAAAATGTTGAGAGCCTCTACATCACCTGTATTACCAAAGATCTGTGTTAAGCCAAGCTGAGCTGGACCTAATATCCTCCTCTCCACCTTTATCAACAGTCTTGCTGGAGCTACAACAGATATATGGCTGCTGGTATTGTTCAGTACATAATGATAGCTTGGATAACTGTCAACAACTTGACTTATTGCGTGTCACTTCAAGTACGGTGAGAGCTGAACAACTTAACCAAGCAATTTTTCAACCTTGGGAGATTTTTATGAGAAAAATTGGTCAAGGGACAAGATTTTGAAGGTATTGGTAACTCCTCAATTAGTAATGTCTTAATTTCATGGCATATACCGAGGGCTATGCTTTGAATGTTACTCAACTAAGGTATGACTTTATTGAACAGTTTTAGTGCCCATGATCCAATGTTTGAGCTTCTTTATTCAAAATATATCCTTTTAATAGAGAAATACAATGTTAGTGGCTCTGTATAATGTACAGACCCGGCTGAAAGTATTAAGTAGGCCGTGAGTAGTATTAAGAACACCATCATTCTGTTGCAATTTGAAAAAGCATTTTATTTCATAATATTGGCAGCATTACTCACAAAAAGAAGCACTATGACAATTAAGAATGATAAATTTCCAGAGAGTGCAATGAGTATTCTAAATACCCCTGAGGTTTGAAATGAAGGTTTAAAAACAGCCATATTCACTAATGATTCAACCCGAGCTAAAGTGAGGTGGTGCAGCCATAAAGACAAACAGATAAAAAAAGAAGATGCTGGAAACATTCAGCAGATCTGAACACGTGGTCATATAGGTTTGCCATCTGGTCCAACTTATCCGTGCTGCCCAGTTTTTACCACAAAGCTAATCCCAATTGCCTGTATTTGGTGTATATCCCTCTATACCGATCTTACCACATAACATTCTAAATGCTTTTTAAAAGACAAACATGTAGCTGCCTCTACTACTACTTCTGGCAGCTTGTTCCAGACACTCAGCACCCTTTGTGAAAAAAATTGCCCCTCTGGACCCTTTTGTATCTCTTTCATCTCACTTTAAACCTGTGCCCTCTAGTGTCAGGCTCCCCTACTTTTGGGAAAAGATGTTGACGATCTAGCTGATCTATGTCTCTCATTATTTTATAGACCTTTATAAGATCACCCCTAAGTCTCCTATGCTCCAGAGAAAAAAAAATCCCAGTCTATCCAGCCTCTCCTTATAACTCAAACCATCAAATCCCGGTAGCATCTTACTAAATTGTTTCTGCACTCTTTCTAGTTTAATAATATCCTTTCTAGAATAGGGTGACCAGAACTGTACACAGTATTCCAAGTGTGACCTTACCAATGTCTTGTACAACTTCAACAAGATGTCCCAACTCCTGTATTCAATGTTCTGACCAATGAAGGCATGCTGAATGCCTTCTTCACCACGCTGTCCACCTGTGACTCCACTTTCAAGGAGCTATCAATCTGTATTTTGAGATATCTTTGTTCTATAACTCTCTCAACACCCTACAATTAACTGAATAGGTCCGGCCCCAATTCGATCTACCAAAATACATCACCTCACGTTTATTTAAATTAAACTCCATCTGCCATTCATTGGCCACTGGCTCAATTGATCAAGATCCTGTTGCAATCCTAGATAACCTTTCTCACTGTCCACCAAACCACCGATCTTGGTGTTATCTGCAAACTTACTAACCATGCCTCCTAAATTCTCATCCAAATTATTAATAAAAATGACAAATAACAATGGACCCAGCACTGAACACTGATCACTGTTGATCACAGGCCTCCCGTTTGGAAAACAACCCTCTACAATCACCCCTGCCTCTGTCATCAAGCCAATTTTGTATTCAATTGGCTACCTCACCCTGGATCTTCAGATTTAACTTTATGCAACAACATACCATGTTGTCAAAGCCCTTGCTAAAGTCCATGTAGACAATGTTGACTGCACTGCCTCATCTACCTTCTTAGTTACCCCTTCAAAAAACTCAGTCAAATTCATAAGACATGACTTTCAACTCACAAAGCCATGCTGACTGTCCCTAATCAGTCTTTGCCTCTCTAAATGCCTGTACATTCTGTCTCTCAGAATATTTCTAACAACTTACTACAAACGTTAGGCTCACCAGTTTGTAGTTCCCGTGGTTTTCTCTGCAGCCCTTCTTAAACAAAGGGACAATATTTACTATTCTCCAATCTTCAGGTACCTCACCTGTGGCTGTCAATGATTCAAATATCTCTGCTAGGGGACCCACCATTAAATTCCTAGGCTCCCACAACATCCTGGGATACATTTCATCAGGTTCTGGGGATTCATCTACCTTGATGTGCTTTAAGAATTCGAGCACCTCCTTCTCTGATTTATATACACTCCTCAAGACAACACTATTTATTTCCCCAAGTTCCCTAATATCCATGCCTTTCTCAATAGTAAATACCAATGAGAGATATTAATTTAGGATCTCACCCATCTCTTGTGGGTCCACACATAGATAACTTTGCGGATCCTTCCAGGCCCTACACTCTCCCTCGTTACACTTTTGCACTTTATGTACTTGCAGAAGCTCTTTGGATTCTCCTCTGCTTATCTACTAAAGCAATCTCATGTCTCCTTTTTGCCCTCCTGATTTCTCTCTTAACTTTATTCCGCAACCTCTATACTCTTCAAGGGATCAACTTGATCCCAGCTGCTTATGCATGTCATATGCCTCCTTCGGGCCTCAATACCCTGAGTCATCCAGAGTTCCCTACTTCTGCCAGCCTTGCCCTTCACTCTGAGGAATGTGCTTACCCCGAAACCCTGATTATTACATGTTTGAAAGCCTTCCACTTACCAGGCATCCCTTTGTCTTTCCAAAGATTCCCCCATTTAACTTTGAAAGTCCCTGCCTGATATCATCAAAATTGACCTTGCCCCAATTTAGAATTTTAACTGTTGGGCCAGACCTATCATTCTCCATCGCTAGCTTAAAACTAATGAAATTATGATCACTGGTCCCAAAGCAATCCCTTACTAACATTTCTGTCACCTGTGCTTCCTTATTTTCCAAGAGGAGGTCAAGTTTTGCCCTCTTTCTAGTCAGGGCATCCACAAACTGAATGAGAAATTCTTCCATTCATCAAATTTTTCTCCATCCAAGCCCCTAATGCCATGGCTGTCCCAGTCAATGTTGGGAAAGTTAAAGTCCCTGACTATTACCACCCGATTTTCCTTGCCGGTATCTGTATTCTCCTTACATATTTGCTCCTCAATTTCCTGCTGACTATTTGAGGGCCTGTCGTATAATCCTATCAAAGTGATCTCTCCTTCTTATTTCTCAGTTCTACCCCTATAGACTCAGTGGATGCACCCTCAGATACATTCTCTCTCAGTACTGTCGTGATGTTCTCCCGAATCAAAATCGCAACTCCCCCTCCTCTCTTACCTCCTATTCTATCTTTCCTATAGCATCAGTACCCTAGAACATTGAACTGTCTGTCCTGACTCTCCCTTAGCCATGTTTCAGTGACAGTTATAGTGACCCAGTCCCATGCATCCATCCATACCCTGAGTGTATCTACTTTGCCAGTCAGGCCTCTTGCATTGAAATAAATGCAGTTTAATCTAGACTTCCCTTAGTCTCTGCCCTGTCATGTTTTGTATTCTCTCCGTGTTTTATTTCTCTTAGCCGTACAGAACTATTCACTGAGTTCTCCACAGTCTCTGCACTCTGTACCGTGCCCTTTTTGATTTTGGTTTCACTGCTTTCCACTTTTCCCTCACTGTCTTTTGTTTCTGTCCCTACTTTATTTCCCTCTGACTTCCTGCATTGGTTCCCATTCCCCTGCCACATTAGTTTAAAACCTCCCTAACAGCACTAGCAAACACTCCTCCGGGACATTGGTTCCAGTCCCGCCCAGGGTCAGACCGTCTGATTTGTACTGGTCCCACTTCCCCAACAATTGGTTCCAGTCCTGCCCAGGGCTAGACAATCCAATTTGTACTAGTCCCACCTCCCCCACAACTGGTTCCAAAGTCCCAGGAATTTGAATCTCTCCCTCTTGCACCATCTTTCAAGTCACATATTCATCTTAGCTGCCCTGACATTCCTACTCTGATTGGCATGTGGCACTGGTAATAATCCTGAGGTTACTACCTTTAAGGTCCTTCTTTTTAGTTTGACTCCCAACTCCCTACATTCAGCTTGCAGGACTTCATTCTGTTTTTTTACCTACATCATTGGTGCCTATATGCACCATGACAGCTGGCTGTTCACCCTCCCCCTCCAGAATTTCTTGCAGCCTCTGTGAGACATCCTTGACCCTTGCCCCAGGGAGGCAACATACCATCCTGGAGTCTCGTTTGCATCTGCAGAAATGTCAGTCTATTCCCCTTACAATTGAATCCCCGATCACTATAGTTCTGCCACTGCTTTTTTTGCCTTCTCGCACAGCAGAGCCAGCCACTGTGAAATGAACCTGGCTGCTGCCACCTTCCCCTGGTGAGCCATCTCCCCCAACAGTTTCCAAAACAGTTTTGGAGGGAGATGACCAGAGGGGACCTCTGCACTACGTTCCCCATCTTCCTCTGTCTGGTGGTCACCCATTTCCTATCTCCCGCAGTAATTTTTATCTGCAGTATGACCAACACACTGTGTTATCCATAGCTTCCTCAGCATCATGGATTCACCATCCACAGCTCCAGGGCCATCAAACGGGCTAACAAGAGCTGCAGTTGGACACACTTATTGCACATGACGGAACCAGGGACACTGGAAGAATTCCTGAATTCCCACATCGCACAAGAGGAGCATGACATGGGTCTGGGGTCTTCTGCCATGACATAACCCTTAAGTTAACTTACAACAACAACAACAACAACAATACCAAAAGAAAAAAGAAAAACTACTTACCAGTCAGCAGCCAAGCACTTACCTGCTGCTGTGATGTTACGGTTCGATTTCCTTCTACTCTCACTTGCCCTCAAGTCTCGCTCGCAGGTCCACCTCTCCGCTTCTCCCAAAGATGAGCGTCTATTTCCCCTCAGCACCGAATTCCCACTCAGCTCCAAATTTCCGATACCCTCACTCTGGCTGAATCTCACTCAGGCTGCAGTCTCTCTCCCACTGGCATGCACAAGCTCACTGGTCACATGCTTGCTAAAACCACTGCCTTATATACAGCTGAGGTGAGCTAAGACGATTCATGTGCCAGTGTAAAGTTCTGTGGAACGGAACAGTTAAAAGGGATTTTCTGGTCATGTGTTCCCCAAAACCAGAAATTCCCGCCCACGATCAACAGAGCTTTAAATGGTTGGCCGAAATTTCTGTCCCACACATTACAATTCCCACAGTGGGCTGGACCAGAAATTCTCACCTACAGTCATTAGTCAGATTGAAAGGTCAATGAGCTGAAATGTTAACTTTGCTCTTCCCTCTCTGCAGGTTTTGTCAGACCTGCTGAGTATTTCTAACATTTTCTGCTTTATTTTGGATTTTCACCATCTGTGGTATTAAGCTTTCTTGAAAAGAAACACGATTTTGATAAACTTTTCATTTTTGTAACAAGAAATAAGTTTATTTATTAGTCACAAGTAGGCTTACGCTGCCATGAAATTACTCTGAAAATCCCCTAGTTGTCACACTCGAGTGCCTGTTCAAGTACATTGAGGGAGAATTTAGCATGGCCAATGCACCTAACCAGAACATTTTTGTACTGTGGGAGGAAACCTGAGTGCCCAGAGGAAACCCCTAGAGACACAGGAAGAATGTGCAGATTCTGCACAGACAGTGACCCAAACCAGGAATCGAACTTGGGTCCCTGGCGCTGTGAGCCAGCAGTGTTAACCACTATGCCCCCGTGCCGCCCTATGGGCTTCCTGTTTATTTTTCTAAACATGAATGAGTATCTGTGACCATAAGTACTCCATAATATTAATAATGTTAAACAGTCAATAGGTCTTCAGAAAGATGGCTTTTATTAAATGCACTTTTTACTCACTCTACACATTGAAAAGCTGGCTGTTATCCATTTACTTTCATCCTGAATTCTCAGCACAGGAAGTTTTGTACAACATGCAATATAAGGGAAATGCAATCTCATGTGCAACTGTTTGAGATTATCCAGTTACAAGTAAGGTAATTTGACTAAGTTTCACCAAGAAACTTTGATACAACATTAAGCCAAATAGCTTGAAAAATTGTGGTTTATAAAGCAAACAACACAACTCTATAGAAAGCCGTTATGATTAGATCATTTAGATCTTAAATATATTAACCATCTCAAATAACTTACAAATGACTGAACAATAAAATTATATCAGCAGCAGGAAAAAGAAACAAGGAGTGGAATCAATAAAAATTCCACACGAAGGCTATGATACATTTTATAATACGTAATAGTCAGCCCTGACATTATTTCAACAGAAGGATAAAAGCAATGCTCTACATGGACAGTTTGAGATCTGAAATGTATTAGCAGGGAAGTGTCTCATGATACATCCATGTGACATAACGTAATGGGCCTTAAGATGCCTTTGAGCTTTCAAACATTCTTTTAAATGCCTATTAAACTGATCAAAGACCATGCCTGGTGTAAGGACAAATAGATCATAGTTGTTTTCTTTTACACAGCATTTATCAAAGGTTACACTGGCAACAGCACCCAAGGCATAGCTTATTTAGCTTTTCAATCTACAAAGCGAAACAACAGGTTCCTTTCACCCTAGTGCTATGGCCATCGTCATCTTTATCCTGGGATCATTAGTTAGTCAACTCAACGATACACCAGTGTCATTTTAAGAGGTCTTTTTGAGTGGTCACTTTGGTAAATAAAAATGAAACACTTTGGGAGGAATTTTCACTCTCCGCCCACCATAGTTGGCGGGACCGAAAATTGGGCAAACCATGCAAAGGTCCATTGACCGCGAGTAAGAATTTCCAAACTTGGCACAAGCACAGCTGGAATATCCCTTCCTTTGTGTTATGCAAGCAGGACGTAGTCCCTTTAAGAGGGTGAGTCAGGTGACTCGGGGCAAGGGGTGACCTGCCCAGGAATTTGCCCCTATAGGCAGCTGAGGTCTGGAGTGTGAGAAGAACAGTTTGTCATTAAACCCCTATTTGTCCCTGCCACCTGCCTCCGTATGTGTTCTTTGGAGTTAGCCCCGTTCCCCCCCCACTCTCCCCCACACCCTGCCGGAAGTCTCACACTTGTGAGAAATGACAGCACATTCTAACTTGTAGAAATTGCTTTTATGTCATAGCTTTCACTGATTTTCCGTAGATAATTCTATTATGACAAGCCTTGCAGTTCTGCAGTTTACATTCTGGCTCTATCCAGTAACATTGGCAGAAGATGCACAAATGTGGTCAGTGGGTCAGAAAGCATTTCCTGCCATCCTCACTATAGAGGGACAGGTATCAGTAATATTATCCTAACATCCCAACAGAAGGAAAGAAAAATCAGACAGCCTGACTGATGTTGTTGGGTTTTAATATTGTAGCGATGAACTCTCCGTGCTGAAGTGAAAGATGTTCTTCTATGAGGCATATCTGACAAGCTATGATTTGATGATAATTGGTTGTGTTTACACTTAATTGCATCGAGAGACTTTCTTACTCTCCTCCCTCTGTGAAAAAAAGCCTTTTTAAATGAAAAAATGTGAATAGAGCACTCCTGACAAACAAGGTCAAATGATAGGGAGATTCAGCAAATCTTCCCCCCTATTCCCCGTCCCCGTCAGCTTTTAATGGACGTGATTCATACTGGGTGTCAGCAGACTTCTAGCACCTCGCCCAGGCAGACATTTCTCCCACACAAGACTGACTTTCAGCAATCTATTCACCAGCCCTTGATATGTCAAGCCCAGTCCTATTAAGCATCAGGGCAGGATGAAAATTCTGCCTTAATCGTTCTGTACATACACATCTCCCAGTTACTGGCTAGCAGAAGAAAACGAGAATCTGACCAATTGTTTTCCTCTTTAGTTCAACAGGAAACATGGCCAGATTTAGGTGAAATGAGTGAACTCCACACAAGCCTTTCGGTGCCATATGGCTGAATAACACAATGTCATAGAAACATAGAAGATAGCTGCAGGAGGAAGGCATCTGGCCCTTTGAGTCTGCTCCACTATTCACTACAATCATGGCTGATCATCCAACTCAATGGCCTAATCCTGCTTTCTCCCCATAACCTTTGATCTCATTCACCCCAAGTGCTATATCTAGCTGCCTCTTGAATGCATTCAATGTTTTGGCAATACATTCAATGTCAATGCCTTTCCCCACTAATTTATGAGCTGAGCTCTCCAACATTTCTTATAGGTTCATTACTGGAACAAGAATGACAAGTTTTATATGTTTTGTCAGACAAGGCTGTCATAATCATTAATAATAGACTATACACTACTTATAGTTATATGTGCATGAATTACACTCATTGCAGCATTGATTTTCAGTTTGAATTGATTCTTCTCAAATTCCCTATAGGAACCAAGAGCAGTGTCAATCAATGTCTTCGGGACTGGATTCAGTTTGTTCTCTGTTGCAAATACAGCAACTATATACACAGGACTCAGTGGAGTGGTTCAATCTTTTTTGTGTCACTTGCCAATTTCTTTCCCCCTCTCCTGAAGGTACTTCAAGCTGGAGTACGGTTCTACAGGCAGCCCTGCTCAACAAGTTTTCTTTTCAGTGGGAATCTGGATAATGAGTGCTTACAGGCTACTGAGCAAGGAGGAGGGGAGTTCATCATAGCAAGTCTGGTTCTGATCTTACACAACATCCACATGTTCCAGCACAGATCACCTTGTGGTGATAAGGAACCAAAGGATGTTTTCCTTCTCCTTTGTTAAGATTTGTAACAGCTGGTTGCTTCTCCATCAGCTAACTCAGCAGACTAAAAATTGAACCTGAGGCATTGTGTGTATCGAACTCTTGCTGGCATGGGCTCAGTTTTCTCGTGGTCTCCTTTTGTGCACTAGGTATTCTGTGCAAGGAACTTTCCCAAAAAAATTCAAAATGTTGTAATGGTGAGAAAAGTGGAGTGAACCCTGCCAGTTTCTCAGGCACACTCCACATCAGTTTTTCGATACTCAGTCACTTTTTGTGGAAAGTTAGGAGCTCTTTTTAGGTCAATAGTTGACCTAAACTGGCGAGTGAGCTGACTGTAGCAAGCTCGGGCACTATTTGGCAAGGGCGCCCTGATCTCACAGAGCAATGAGAGACCTCCCCCAATTCCCCACAGACATCGGGCCCCCTCCCCCACTCATCAGCAACATATCCCCCCCCACCGACGCAGGTCGCTTGTACTGGGGCATCAGGGCCGCCCCCGCAATGGAAATGCCATCATGGACCTGCCACGATCCACCCCTGCATAACCACCACCCCCCCCCCAACCCCCCCATGCATAGCACCCACAAACTTCCCCCACCATAGCTTCGACCCAGATCCCAATCTCCTGGCACTGCTCCTGCCACATTGGCAATGTCCAACTGGTGCTGGCAGGGTGTCTGGTGGCCATTGCCATGGTCGCGGTGAGCATTACCAGGGTGTCAGTTGCCCCCGACCACTCAGGAGGGCCTCAATGTCCCCTGGTGTGACCATTGTGCCAGGTCTGTGCTAGTGGAAAGCTATACTGATGCTCACTGTTATGGTGTCACGCCCAAAGACCAGAAGATTTGGAAATTTATTGTTGCATGCTAGTTTCCCAGCTCATTGGGTGCCATGAGATGGTAATATTGCACTCTGACCCTCTTAGAAAAGTGCTAAAGACCTTATTAAAATAGTTTTCATCCACGAAAGGTTGGTAGGAATTGTTGAGATGCCTTACCTTGACGTTGAGGACAGTACACCACTTTCCATTTGAGACTATGTTTCTATATTAACATTACAACTGTAATTGATTAACATTAACATACAGTTTGATTTTTTGCAACTATGTCACTGACACAACTCAATTATCTTCCCTTACTCAATTCTGTTAGATCTAAATTAATTTGTATAGACCAGAATAATCTCCAGATATCAGTATTTTCAAATAAATCTATTCAAAACCATAATAGAAAGCCATAGAATAAAATCCCTACAATGCAGAAAGAGGCCATTTGGCCTATTGAGCCTGCACCGACCACAATCCCACCCAGGCCCTATCCCTGCAACCCACATATTTACCTTGCTAATTCCCCTGACACGAAGGAGCAATTTAGCATAGCCAATCAGTCTAACCTACACATCTTTGGACTGTGGGAGGAAACCGGAGTACCCAGAGGAAATCCATGCAGACTCGGGGAGAACGTGTAAACTCCACAGAGACAGTCACCCAAGGCCGGAATTGAACTCGGGTCCCTGGCACTGTGAGGCAGCAGTGCTAACCACTGTGCCACCTTGTTGCCCCAAAGCAAGTGCACCATGTGAGGCCAGAACTCATGACTTCCAGATTATAAGACTGCGTGTTTCACAAGTGTTTCACATTTGTCAGCTTAAATGATTTTTTTCAGAAAAATGTAACAAATTGTTTAAAATTATGTTAACTTCTGCAATCTCCACAAGTGCTTCCTCTGCTGTTTAAAGAGACATAAATGTAAATGCAAAGAAAAGCAAAGTGCACAAGAGGGAAAGATAGGCTGTATGCCACACTGACTGATGCTAGTCCTGGCTACAACGCCTTTCATCTGATTCAAATCCGATCTTCAGAACCAAGCACCCATTATTCGCTGCTCCCGCTAATGGAAAAAGATTACACTGAAGGAACTTTATTTGAGAACTCAGCCATTTGAAATTGTCAGTGAGCAATCAAGACTATTTATCACCATCTGCCCACATCAGACTGCATTGAGTACATTTACTGTAAACTGCAGCATGGTGGCTCCTTTGCAATATTTTTAGCTGTCATTTGGCACTCGGAGCGCACTTTGATATGAGAAAAAAGTAACTTCACTTCCAGGGCTCAATCAAGTAAATTCACAGAGAAAATGTTAACAGGCTGCGTGATTCAAATATCTGTGGTTACCTGTTTTACCTGTGGTTTATTTGGAAGCACCCTCACCTTTAGAGCCATGAGGCTGTAGATTCAAGACCACTTCAGAGTCTAACATTGGAGGAAGTGCTTCATTGTTGGAGATGCTGCCTTTTTGATGCAACATTAAACTCTTGCCCGCCTGCACTCTCAGGTAAATGTAAGAGAGTCACTATGCAAAAAGGATGGGGCAGTTCTCCCTGGTATCCAAGCCAATAGTTATCCCTCAACCAAGATCATCAAAACATCATCTGGTGATGATCATAATGCTTTTGTCAGAACTGGTTACACTGCTGTGAAATTGACTGTTGTGTTTCCTACATTATAACAGTGACTACATTAGAGGAGGCAGTGACTTAGTGGTATTGTCGCTGAACTAGTACTCCAGCAACCCAGAGTAATACTCAAGGGAACCGGGTTCGAATCCCACCATGGCAGATGGTGAAATTTGAATTCAATAAAAATCTGGAATTAAAAGTCTAATGATGATTGTCAAACCATTATCAATTGTTGTAAAAACCCATCTGGTTTACTAATGTCCTTTAAGAAAGGAAATCTGCCATCCTTATCTGGTCTGACCTACATGTGACTCCAGATCCACATCATTCAGAGATGGACAATAAATGCTAGTCCAACCAACAATGCCCACATCCCATGAACAAATATAAAAAACATTTCCAAAGCACTTCATTGGTTGTGCGCATTTTGGGACACCACGTCATCACAAAAGGAACCATATAAATGCAAGTTTTATTTTAAACAATTCTTCCCCATTCACAAATTATGAGACTTATCAACAAGATTAAACAGCAACCTAGCTTGAAACTGACTGATTAACCCATAAACTTATTAACCTAATTTATAACCTAAATTAACCTGTTGGTTTATCAAGAAAGTTTGCATGAAGAATGGACAGTGAGCTGTCAAAGAGGCACTTGTGCCAATGTTGTTATGTACCAACAACAAGTCATTAGCTTCAGAGACCAGGGGACGAGGAAAAATAAAGGCCACAATTCTCCCAAAAGTGCTGAATGGGTGGGAAAACTGTTCTAAATCCCAACTGTTTTGTCAGTTCAGCTTCTCACCCGAATTGCCGCACTCTGTGCACTACAGAGGTCCCAGTCGTGAATATCATTAAAAACTTGGGGTCGGTGGGGGGGTAGTTCTATTCGCGCCGGAGTCTGACAGTTCTGGAACTCTGCGCACACACAGTAGTCCCTGTCAGTCTCCCCATTTGCTGGCCAGCTCAATCATTGGTCAGAACAGGCCCACTGCAGTGCTGCCCCTCCAGCAGCACCCCTGCCCCACTCCACCCCACAGCCCAGATCGCAGCCCCCACAACAACTCCCAGGTCAGCCCTGACAACTCCCCCACACCACCCCCCTCCATAACCGCTCCGGAGTGTCCACCCTCCCCCAGCAGTGGTGATCCCCCCATCTTCCTCACCCCGACAGACCCACCCCACCGAGCCTATCCCAATCACTGCCCTCCCTCCACCCCAAACTGATCCTGTCTGCAGAGTGGCAGCAGGACTCCCCACCCCCACCGATTGCCCCTAGACCTCACCCCAATAAGTCCTACCCCCCATGCCCAGTGGGCAGTGCCAAGGTGCCCCCTGGGCATGGGCACTTTGTTCCAGGGGGCACGGGCTGGCATTGCCAGGGTGCCCGTGCCTGGGGGCACTATACCTCCACCACCCGACCCCCTGGGAGGCCCCAATTTCACCCCCCCTTCATTCCAGCAGGGTTTCCCACTAGGTCCTCCAAACGTGGGAGCTATTGTAAACCCCACCAGAATGAAGTACTCCTGGCAGGGTGGGAGATTCAATCAGGATCCGAAAGTTCCATAATTAGATTTAAAATGCATTTTAAAAACAGATTCAAATTACTTACCTATCTTCCCATCAGCTTCCAGTGTGGTCTGACTGGCGATTGGAGATGCGCACGTGTTCTTGACGCATGCGCAAATCCCGGCACAAGGCCACAACTCGCACCTCCCACCCCAACCCACCAAAAAAGTTACGGGTCACGATGGGAGAATCGTGGCCAAAGTTTTGATTTTAATGGCAGGAAATGAGACAGATCTGTGTTTGTATGCAAATTAGTCAACACAAAATGCAAATCACATCTGCTTTCATTGTAATGGTTGAGGGCAAATTAAGGGCTGGAATTCTCTGGTATCACATGCTGTGCTACTGCTGGTAAGATTTGGAGCTCAGCCAAATCTCTGTTCACTGCAGCGGGACCGGAAAATCCCAGCTGCGGGCAAGGTCAGAGAATTCCTGCCAAGATTCCTCAAAAACTATGCATTGATGGCAACCCTTGATCAGAGTTCCAGTTTTTTGCTATCTTCTGTGTGTGTGTTTTGCTGCTTTAAGCCTGTTTAATGTGACGGGCAGACATCTGGATCTTCCAGCTGTGCTGATTCTTTTTATCTGTTGCAGCTGAACGCTGCCTAGAAGTTTTAATGCAAAATAAACTGAGATAATTTAACATCTTTTACTGCAGGTCAGTGATGGGGAGTACATTTTTGGGGAAAGATAAATTAATCAGGGTGTCAAAAATACAACAAGATTTATGGATAATGGACAAATATGGGAAAGAATTAATATTCACAGAATGGTACAGCACAAAAGATGACCACTTAGCCCTGCCAATCCCATGCTAGCCCTCTGCAAGAATAATTTAGCTAATGTCATTCCCCTTCCCTTTCTGTGGAACTGCTAGTTTTTTGATCAGATGTTGACCTGATTCTCTTTTGAAAGCCACAATTGAATCTGCCTCTACAACCATCACAGGCCATGTATCCAGATCTAAGTCACTTGTTGCTTAACAAAGTTTCTCTTCATGTTGGTTCTTTTACCAGTCACCTCGAATCTGGGTCTTCTGCTTCCACCAATGGGAACAATTTATTTCTACCTACTCTGTCTAGATGCCTTGTGATTTCAAACATCTCGATCTAATCTCATGACTTCCTCTTCTCTGAGGATAACAGCCCAATCATTTCTATCTATCTATCTAATCTATCTATGTAACTGAAATCCCCCTTCCCTGGAACCACTCTCATAAATCTTTTCTGCATCCTCTTCATAGCTTTCATATCCTGAAGTGTGGTGCCAAGAATTGGACACAATACTCTAGTTGAAACCAAACCAGTATTCTATATAAGTTCATCATAACTTCCTTGCTCTTGAATTCTATGCCTCTATTTCTAAAGCGCAGGATCCTGCATGCTGTTTAAACCACTTTCTCAACTTGTCCTACCAGCTTCAATGATTTGTGCGTAAACACATGCCTAGTTCTTCCTATTCTTGCACACCTTTTAGCATTTGCCCTTTAGTTTATGTTGCCTCTCCTCGCTCTTCCTTCCAAAATGTATCACATTTCTCTGCATTAAATTTCACCTGTCATGTGTCCGCCCATTTCACCAGCCTGTCTCTGTCCTCTTAAAGGCTATCCTCCTCACAGTTCACAATACTTCCAAATATTTTGTCATTTGCACATTTTGAAATTGTGTCCTCCTCACTCAAGTTAAAGTCTTGAATATATAAGAATAACGCTAGTCCGAGTACCGACTCCTGGGAAATCCCACTTGGTTATTTATTTTCCCCCTTTTCCCAAGGTGGGATGCACGTTGGTGGCTCAGTGTGTTTACATTCCAACAGGGTTAAGTGAGTAGTGATCCGGAATGGAAGAAGTGGCTAATGCCAGGAGAGGATTAGATTTGGGCCAATTGTGATATCCTCATAGTTAACCAGCTGAGAGTAAGCTAATTTAGTACAAACAAGAAATTAAGCCCGATCTTCATGGTCTGTGCATCTTAGTATCTCACTGTGCATTCTGTGGAGAGCTGACAAATTTACATTCACTTGCATTTGGACGAAATACAAAAAAAGCTTGAAAGAAAAACAGGATTTTATGGAAATTGAATAAAACCTACTCTCGCGTGCATTTGATTGAGTGAAACTTGCTGTGTAAGTGACACTTTTGCTGTGTCACAATTTGTCATTGTTGAGCTCAACTCCACAAATAAGGTGGACGGTAAAATACTAGTCACATAAATTTCTTAAAAATCAGAGCTTTTACTGCCTAATAGTATTAAAATGCAATTAAAGCTTACAGAATTTGTAAAAGGTATTTCACCAGTTATCGTAGACTTATTCTTTTTCTCAAAATGGAAAGCAGATGCTTGTTGATTAAAAGTCTATAGTAGCTGGCAAAATGCCAAGGAACATGTCATAAATTATAAGCAGCTGCTTACCAGGCTTAGTACCAGACAATGGACAAAAGTTTCACTTAAATATCATGATTTTTTGCTGGAAAGGCAATAACAAGTCATATATCACATCAAATAAGACATTTCATTGAACATTTCACATATAGAACTTTTGAGGGAATACAGGGAAGGAAAATGACTTGAAAATATTACACTTTGGATGACTCTTTCACCAAACAGACAAAAATAGAAGACGTCGCAGGACTGATTTTCCTCTGGGAAATGCTGAAGATATCCATCAATTTTCTACATGTGAGCCAGGGGGATAGCGAGTGGACAGCTATTACACTGGCTCCTGACCTCAATTTCACTACGTGCTAACTTCTAGCCACACCCCCACTCTGGAGTGCAATTTGCTTTGTCAAGAGCATGATTTTCCTGTTTAAATTATATTAAAATAGGGGTCAAATTATATGATCAGCCAGACTTCTTGCATTTCACAGGTCAGAGGCCAGCCACACTTGTAAAACTTTGGTGCTATCACTTTGGAGGCTGACTTCAGTCAGGGAGCCATTTGAAGAGAAAGACTGCAACTTGGAAAATATTTTGGTAACAATTAAATTTGCACCAGCACGCACATAGCCGCCATCTGATCTCACCAGCGTCTGTACTCTGACAGTGGCAATGCCCTTTGACACTCTTATATTTGAGGAGGCACGGCAGACAATTATGGAGGCCAGGCATGTCAGGCTTCAACACAGGAGGTAATAGCTGTTCCTCTATTAGTCACATCTAACAATTACCATGGGCTTTCTCAAGCTTGTCTGAGCAGCAGGGCCTTTGCTGCCTATGGATCTGGAGTGAGATGTTAGGAGCACTTTACAATCAGATGGGACAGAAGCACACACAAACTTTGGAGAGATTTCAACAGTTGTTCGCTCTGCTGTGCGTAGATGTACACAGCAGCTCACTGATGCCTCGAACACACTACCTCAGGTGTATATCAAGTCCCCCTTAGGGCCCAGAAAAGTACAAGCCAAGCATCAAGCTTTTTTTTGTTACACATACTGAAGTGGTTAGGGTGATAGCTTTTCCTGCATTCTCTCCAGAAACAGTATCCTCCATGAGAATGAAAAGAGGTTTAATTCAATGGGCCTCAGGTCTATGACCACTGTTACTTCCTACAAGTGACTGGCAAATATCTAGGCCGTTAAGCATATATATTCAATACAAGTTCTTTATTCCAATCTGATTGCTGGTTGCCAGTGAATGAATGGCTGACTCCATGGAAATCAGAGCTACTTGCTGTTGTTCTGGTTGATGACACACTTGTTGCATCCTAATGCATCAACACTGAAAGGATATTTGTTAATGCTGATGCCGCCATCAGAGTAACTATTAAGAATAACACTGCTACTCTCGAGTAATATTTTGGTGCCTCGAGACAACACAGGCAATATCTATTAGTATTAGCTGTCAAGTTTTGAGGATTACAACAGTTTGTTATGGCCTGTATAACCTTAGATAGAGGAATCTACATGGAAGAATTAACAGTGATTGAATGCTCTGTTCATCTAACTTGTGAAACTACTGTTACAGGACTCAGAAGATCGCTAGAATAAGAGAGCTTCCTGATCTTGGTCATATTGTGCCCCTGAAAGATTTGCTTCAGGCTGCTGCATTTCTCCAGGAGTTTGGCAACTTATTGTTCCCTTCTGGCTCCTATAAAGTCCCATAAGGGAAGTAATGGGATGCAGGGATATGTTTCCATGTGGAAGCATATCAGCTAAATTCCCTTGATACTTCTCAGCAGTTCACACTTGAAGCCTCCAAATCACTGAACATGACCCTGCAATGGTAGTGACATTGTTGAAGTTCTCTAGTTGAATACTTTGGGAGAATTAGATGAAGTTCTTACACATGGTCCATCTCTGATGCTTCTCCTCTCTGTCTCCATTCTGGTGACAGACTGACCCTCAATATTCATTACAAGCCCATTAACTCTCATAGCTACCTTGAATACAACTCCCCACACCCCACTTCCCGTAAGGATTCTATCCCTTTCTCCCAGTTTCCGCACATGACATGGTGGTTAGCACTGCCCGCTCACAGCGCCAGGGACCCAAGTTCAATTCCAGCCTCAGGTGACTGTCTGTGTGGAGCTTGCACATTTTCTCTGTGTCTGTGTGAGCTTCCTCTGGGTGCTCTGGTTTCCTCCTACAGTCCAAAGATGTGTGGTTTATGTTGATTGGCCATGTTAAATTGTCCCTTGGCCAAGGCAGGCTTGATGGGCTGAATGGCCTCCTTCCGCACTGTAGGGATTCTATGAAGTCCCCAGGTGGGGTGCCGGGTTCCTAGCAAAATCACCCGTTCCCCGCCCCTAAGTGTGTTTGCATATATAATATATTATTGCAACTGGGGGAACAAAACCACATCTTCCAATTAGGCACCTCCTGAACAACATTTTTAAAATTTGTTCATGGGATTATGCACCTCACTGGCTGGGCAGCTTTCTTGCCCATCCCTAATTGCACTTGAACTGAGTGGCTTCCTAGGCCAATTCAGAGGGCATGTAAGAGTTAACCATATTAAGTTCAACAGCTTTAGACTGAGATTTTTCCTCCATCTTGACGTTTTTTTTATATAATGCAGCAATGTTTTTGTCCAAATGTATCCCACAGCCCCCCCACACCCTCCCCCCAACCCCAAGCCACTACTCACTTCTTCTTTAATTTTGCTTTTACTGAGATTTAAACTTTTGTTCTCCTATTAATATTTTCTGCTATCTTACCTCCACGCCATTATTAGCACCTTCTATAGTCCTTTACACTGCCATTAACACTTGCTTTGTTTTGTGCCCTAAACATTTCTCTGCAATCTCTCCTTGCTGAAAGCGACCACTGATTTTCTATCTCGTTTCCTCCTCTCTAATAGTATAAAACCCTCACACTCCTTTTTCTCCCCTTAGCTCTGAAGAAGTAATATAAACTTGAAACGTTAACTCTGTTTCTCCCTCCATAGATGCTGTCAGACCTGCTGAGTTTATCCAGCATTTCCCATTTTTATTTCAGATTTCCAGCATCCGCATGCAGTTCTTTGCTTTTATACTGGGTTCAAAAGATCAGGGTCTCTGTTCTTAGTAGGTGAGGATGGGCGCAACCTCATAATCAACTACAGCGGATCGGATATGCATCATTGTGCAGCCCTCAGTATCACTATCGTAACCTTTTGATGTAGCGCCTCTCATCATGCTTCCATGTTACAGGGCACTGATAAGCTGCTTGTTGGCTTGACAAAGGGATAGCATGCTGTCTCTTCAACCCCAACTATAGGAACAGGAACGCAAACAACATCTGGTTTAGCAAGCAGTTGGCAGCCTGGTCGATGATGGTGAAGGATGCATCAATGTCAATAAAGCCACGATCTGCAACCTAGACTCCTCACGCCATCTCCAACAACTCTCGGTCTTTTGATTTGCAGGGCCCCCTCCTGTTAAACAAAGGAAATGACTTCACATTACATCACTTCTCTAACCCCCTTTACGGTTCCTGTATGCAAAACACTATTCCCTTGCCAGGAAGATGTACAGCAGACTAGCTACCTGTCACTCTCGCTCTATAACCAACCATGTGTGATGTCCAATAGTTAGTCAAGAGGGAAAAGAGAAAGCTCGATTACTGGCATCACTGACTCAAGTACCGGAGATCTTAGGTTAAAACTTTGAAATCAAGAATCATAATGAACACAGTGAAGGTTTTTTTTATTAAAAAAAATGGATGATTAAGTTCCTTCTGGTCACAAACCATTTAACATAACAGACAAGCAATTAAGCAGTTTTAAGTCTTGCTTCGATGGGGCTCCCTGCAGCCACTGTTCTCTGGCACACATCAGGGAGACTTCAGGGAAATTCCCTCCTCGGTTAGAAGCTTATCTCAAAGCCTCTTTTCTGCCTCAACGATTACAAGTACTTAATCTATCCCTGTAAATGCCACCTATAACTCTCAGTCCTTCGCTCCTTGGTTAAGCTCACCAAACATGTCAAAATTTCACCAAAAATAACTGAATTTCTCTACATGCAATTTTGATTCAAATCTGGGAGGGTTTACTCCACATGATCTACATGGTTTTTTGCATTGCTGCTTCTACTCAAATTGCAATTGAATATATTCTGTTCTCCGGCCTCTGTACACTGTAACTTAAGCTGTTGATTTGATTTGATTTATTATTGTCACATGTATTAGTATACAGTGAAAAATATTGTTTCTTGTGCACTATACAGACAAAGCATACTGTTCATACAGAAGGTAAGGGGAGAGTGTAGAATGTAGTGTTACTGTCATATTTAAGATGTAAAGAATGATCAACTTAATGAGTTTAAAAGAGTTAGATTGAAGTTTTAGAAGCATAGAACGAGAGTAGAACATAGAATTAAAAGATATACTGGGCACAACTTGCAAAATGTCACCACGCTGTGGCACCATTTTGATTCTCTGAGATCTTCTAAAGATAAATCAATGGCATTTCCCCAACCAATTTGAGGAGACATCTAAAGTCTGATTCCGTATCTTGTTCCAGACAACTTAAACACAGCTCAGAACACACCATGTAAGGAATAACAATTCTTAACCTTCCCAAAATCATTTGGCACTCACTTCCCACAGGTATCTCCCAAAACAACGATATCCACTCATTATTGCTACAGATTTCCGCCCAAAGTTCTTAACAGTGCAACTTGTAGTTATTACAATCAGAATCACGTAACTAACATATAAACTAGTCTTCAGGGAAGGGAATAAGAACAACAGACAAATCATTATTTTGAAGTATTCCTGTTTATTAAGCTCAAGCCCAACATTGTCAAAAATACGATAGGATTTAGCATTTTCCTCACACTTGGAAGCACTGTGATGAGATGAAAGTCTCCTCTCTCTGTTAAGTATAAAGTTTAACAAATGCATGCACATGTAGTATCGGACTTCCCCAGCTGACCCCTGGAGAAAGTTTCAGATTTAGTTCTCATCTATTGATAAACACCAGATCAGGAACAACACCTGTTTAACAAGTTGTTTTAAAAAGCAATTAGACATTAGCTCAATTAATCAGCCCCGGATGGCAGATCAAGCTGTTTATGAGTGTATCGCAATTGTTTAAGTCACATGTAAGTAACTCTCTACCCCTTCCTCCTTTGAAGTGCATCAGCCTCCTCATTGTGCACAGGTGGTAGCCAGCAAGAGAGTTCACAGCCATTCTTGAAATCAATGGGGAGCAAACAGTCTGCTTGTGGATTCATTCAGCTGCTGAATATTGTTTCCTGCAGAAGTGTCTTCATTTGGGAATTTCAACTTCTAATTTAATTGAAATTCTCTCCAACTGTAGAGAATATACATCTGAAAAAACTGGAAGCAACTCAAAACTATGCAAAAACACAGAAAGAAGCATCGTGCTATTTAAAACCTTCACATCAAAAAATGCAAAGTAACATTATAAAAATAACCGAAGACTGTTAAGAGCTTGAATCTGATAACCGTTTAGCATGTGATGTGGGTTTACTTTCATCATACAGTATTTGAAGTCAAACCAAGAATACACAGTCACAAGTCAATCTCCAGTGGTACTTCAGGCAGGAAGTCACAATCAAATGCTGTCTTTAGGTCAAGGAGGTGCAGTGAGTGGAATTGTCTTCAAGAAATTGACAGAGACAGCCAAACAAGTTCAATCATAAACAGATGCCTTCAATCTTCAACTGGCTTCTACAGTCTTTACAATAGAGAATTGTCTATATGGGTTCATCGTACTATTCATGGGCTGCCATAGTCTCACCTCTGAGTCAGAAGGTTCTGAGTTCAAGTTCCACTCGAGAGACAAATTAAGACTTCTAGATCCAACTTATCTGCTGTGGACATCTTCCAATAACTTCCCAGAAATTCCAATATTCTGGAGCTGTAGATCTTTCCTTCCTCTCTACTCCCTAAAGGGAAGAAACTAACATCATCTCAGTGAATGTCTTGCTCTGTTGCTTGGAAAGATGTTACTCAATGCCTACTCAGCCATCCTCCAGAGTATTATTCCTCATAAGGAAACTTGCTGGAAATAACAGTGAGACTGAGGAAAGAGATCAGAGGAAGGCAGGGGGAACAACAATGTTGACTAGACTTTCTTAGTTGGCTAACTTCAGCCAAGTTGTCATTAAAACAATATAAGGAGGGTGAGTCTGCTCATGCATCTTGCCTACTATGGATGGAGCTGCAGTGGATGGAGAGGATAACAAAGTAAAGCAGAAAAAGAATAACAGTAACTTATATTTATATAGCACCTTCACCACAGTAAAATATCCCAAGATTCTTAAACAGAATTTGGCACCACATCCAGTGGATGACCAAAAGCTTGTTTCAAGGAGCATTTTAAAGGAGACAAGAGATGTAGAAAGGCAGAGCAGTTTGGTGAAGGCTGGGATGGGAGGGGTGGTGGAATTTTGGAGCTTAGGACTTCAACTGCTGAAGACATGGTTGTCTGCAGTGCAAAGATTAAATTGGGAATGCTCAAGAACTGGAGGAGTGCAGGAATCTCTGAGTATAGTAGTATTGGAGGAGACTACGAGATAGGGTGACTATTAGGGCATTTGAAGGCAAGATGGAATATTTTAAAATGGAGACATTGTTTAACTGGGAGCCAATCTATGACAGCAAACACAGAAATGTTAGGTGAGCGGGACTTGGTGCATGTTGTGCCAGAGGCATTTTTGAATGGTCTCAAGTGTAATGAAGGGTAAAACTTGGGATGTCAGCCAGGATGCATTGGAATTATCAACTCTGTAGTTAACAAAAACATGGATGAGAGTTCTAAGAATAGATGAGTTGGGCTGGGGGTGGAGTTGGGCTATAATATGGAGGTGGAAATACGCTGCCTTAGTGAAGTGGGAGACAGGGTTCAGGATGGATGATGGTAAGAAATAAAGGAAAAAGGTGAGGGGAGGGTGGAGGTATAAGATTGAAATATACCCATATTCCTTTTCATATGCACTGTGCTCTGTCCATGTGCGATTATATGCAGCCAGGAATTGGCTGAAATTTGTATGTTTGCATGTTTTTGCATCTGCTCATTTAGCATTGCTAAGGCTTTGCTTAGTTCTATAATCATGTTGTATCATAATTCTTCTATAGGATAACTAGCATTAGCTATGATTCTCTATTTTTTCTTTATCCTTCCTTTAAATTGAAGAAGCATACAACAAAAACATTTTTTACAATACTTTCCAAAGTATAAAACACTGGTTCAGTTCCACTGCAGTGTAGAATCCAGTTCTGGACTACAGACCTTAGGAAGGATGTGAGGGCATTAGAGAGGATGCAGAAATTGATCATGAGACTGGTACTCGGGATGAGGGACTTCAATTACGTAGAAAGGTTGGAGAATTCAGGGCTGTTTTCCTTTTTGGAAAGATTACAAGAAGATTTAATAGAGGTATTCAAAATCATGAGGGATCGGGACAGTGTGGATAGGAAGAAACTTGCTGGAATTTAACCTCCTCGCCCCCCCCTCCTCGGGGCAGGCAAGGCTCACAGAACGGAATTCTCCAATGGCCGTGGGTGGGATTTTACAAGCCTGACCTGAGCAAGGTTGTAAAATCCTGGCCGTTGTCTCTGTTGGTGGAAGGACTGAGAATCAGAGGGCAGTGATTTAAGGTCACTAACAAAAGAAGCAATGGAGATATGAAGAGAAACCTTTTCTTGCAGTATTTAGGCTCTGGGATTAGCTGTCTGAGTGTGGAGTGGACGCAAATTCACTAAAGGCATTCAAAAAAGAATTGGATTACAATCTGAAAAGAAAGAATGTGCAGACCATCAAGGAGAAGGTGAGGAATTGGCAGGTGAATTGCTCCTTCAGCGAGCCAGCACAGATCCAATGGGCTGAATGGTCTCCTCCTCTCCTATAAGCATTCTAGGATTATACTAAAGTTATAATTAATATTGGTTAATGCTATATTGGTTACATGTTCATTTTCATTTGTCTTAACAAAGTTCATTAATGTATTTTAATTTACATCCTGTTTGCTCAAAATACTGACATACATTTGTCATTCCACAGCATCATTTGACATTTATATCATGACTTTTAACATCTTAACAAATATATTAAAGCCTTCACATACAACTAAATATTTTTAATGCAGTACCTGAAGGCAACATAGCAAGAAGTTTAATGTTATAATCTATTAATGGAAATTAATGTTGTAAAATTAGGTAGTACACATCTGCATCTTCAGGGTGATGTTTCGGGTTCCAAACAACATTTGCGGTGTGGCTGTGGTGCTGACTGTGCCGGACACTGTTTTGAAAAGGACAATAGGGCAAGTGTGTATCTGGGGGATGCAGACTGGAAAGTCTACACTTAACATGTGTTGAACAGCAGGAAGAACCCTAATTAAAGGGATCATCAACCATGTTCAAGTTCATTGCTAATTGATTTCCACTGGATGCTGTTGGAATTGTAGAAGTGTTTGGGAGCTATCTGATGTTCCTGATATCTACAAGGATAACATGGCACATGTAGGAGACTGTTTTTCTAACTTTAAGTGTTCTGTTAAGACCACTTACTCACAGAAATGGTACAGTGATTAGAAACCTCCTTGGTCTGTAACAATGACATGGAGAATGAGTAGAGGACAAGAGCTAGAAAGGCTCTTACCAGGAGGCCATTTACGCTCAAAGGACAGGAGTTTGCAGTCCAACACTCATGGGCTTGCAGGCAGGGGATCCATAAAATTCCCTTTCTTCCCGGCTTCCCATCTGCCCTGACTGTCTGCAATTGTAAGTTGGGTGAGTGAGGCCTGGAATGTGTAGCTCACCCTTAGCCCAATTGCACTCTCAAGAGGTCAATTATTGGCTCCAAAAGGACCACTTCCCACCCTGCCTCAGTGTTGAGGCTGACAGGAGAAGTTCAGGGACAGGGAGGAAGTCAGAAAATCGGACTGCGAGATCTTTGGGCAGAAATTGAGGGTGCTTTCCTCAAAGGCCCCCTTTCTCCATTGATCATCCCCACCATCGCAAAAAATCGGCCATCCACAGCTGCTTCCTCACCCCCAGCCCTGGCCCCTCTGTCAAGACCCCCACCTCCCTACCCGACAGCGAGATCACTCTCTCTTGGCTTCCTCAATTCCAGAACTATGTGCAGTCCTAGTCCTGGCCACTGCTGCCTATGGGGCTGCTGGGACTACAGAGCAGTGGACCAATCAGATTAGTTGGCAGCCCTCTGAGGCAGGACTTGTATGTGAATGGGGGCACAAGTCCTTTCTCCAGCTAATTAACATGGCTTGGTGCGTTAAATGTCTCTGCGGCTGCCGTGATCAATGCTTTTTGCACCAACTCTTCAATGGCAGGGTGGGTAAAGTCCTGCTCCCAGGCTTTAAGGAGCAATTCTCTGACTGAAACTTCAGCCGGGAGCAGTGTGTTAGAGATCCCTGCTTCACCAAGCTCATAAAAATCTTCCACCCAAACTGCCGTCTCATAGCGTGTGAGGATGGCATTGCCCATGGCTGTGTGGGTAACCATAGTCATGCATCCGGTAACTTCCAGGCTGGAGCAGGTGATATTCACTCAGCAATTATTGTTGCGTAAGTGTGGTCACTGAAGCTTTACATGAGAAGGGAGATGAATACATTTCATCCTGTCTTGCCGGAAGGAGTAGGCAGAATGAGCATGTCTCTTCATCAGGATTGCGCTGTGCAGTGCTATCCCAGTGGCTGCAGCATGAATGGTGAAGGCTGCTGACTTTTTATTGGGGGAAACTGCTGATGGCTTCGCTGGATGATCTTGACCAGCCGTAATCAGAGAAGGCACGCCTTCAAACTGCACTGCCTTGGCATGGAAAGCAGCTAGTTTACCGATAGGCAAGAGCAAGGGGCATGGGAGTGGCAATGCTGAGTGAATAAATGATGCCATGCTGAGAGAGGGCTGCAGGTTTGGGCTCCACAGAGCCACTGCAACTTATTGAGGATGTGCCTGAGCAATATAGCAATGTGTTGAAGGACAGATTGCTGAACTGCTGGTACACCCTTCCGGTACCTTTTACCGCAGCTATCTACAGCTCTATTAGCAGTAGCTTGAGCTGATACAGCAGGCAGGCACAGCTTGCCTGAATTCAATCTGAACTTCTGCTTCAGTCCTCGGACATTGGGTCAGGTCTGCTTGGGACAGCTGAGACATTGGTCACCTGCTTTCGGGAGAAGCTGACAAGAGCTGACGAGAGAATGTAACAGGTAGCCCTTATCCAAAGGTTGACACCAATGAACCACCAACTGTGACAGAGAGGGGGGCTCACAGGATTGGAGATGCCAAGATTAGATGTCACATATTGTGAAGTGTTCGAGTATCTTTGCTTCCATTTATTTCTACTCCACACACTCTTACGCACTCAACATTACAATCCAGTGATAGGTTACACTACCACTCACCTGCAGGATTGGATAGTGACAAGGTAGCCAAGGCAGGTGGGGTTGACAATGGCATAGGGGTCCTGACAATGTCATTTTACTTTTGTTAATATACACATATGATATTCCACCCCCACCACACCCCTTCCCTGCTCCCACCCTGCATCCCCTCCAGCCTCCCCGAGCCCCCACTTTTCCTCTGGCAAGAACTCTGAACGCCTAAATCCAAATCTGTTTCAAAATCCTGTCTCCTATGGGACTTCGGTTTTGCCACTGTCCCGTTTTTAAGCACAAGCGACACGGTAGTGATATGAAAATTAACCTTAAGTTTTTCTACTTTGGAATTATGAATTTTGAAAAGTCACGAAACTAAAGATCAAGACACAGACACTTAGTTCACATAACAGGACAGCTGAAAGCTTAACAATACAAAGTGACAATAAATGAACTATATCAGTGGGAATAAGTCAGACATTGATGTCAAACAGGAACTAA
The DNA here is from genome assembly GCF_965287045.1 of Carcharhinus amblyrhynchos. NCBI lineage: Eukaryota > Metazoa > Chordata > Chondrichthyes > Carcharhiniformes > Carcharhinidae > Carcharhinus > Carcharhinus amblyrhynchos. Next base: position 43,897,708 of record NC_137326.1, read on the forward strand.
CAGGGCAAGGTATGTGTGGGGGAGGGGTGAAGTGAAGGAAACTTAACAACAATGAATTTCCACATTACACAATGCTCATACAATTTACTTCAGAGAGTTGCTAAACATGATAAATATATTTTCTTTGTGCTCTGATCTTGTTCTTATACAAATCCAGAACTTACCCATCACTCTATAATATTGCACAGTTCCTGAGCTTTCTGTTCCTACTTATCGCTCACGGACCCTTGCTGTGGTGTTTGGATACTGATTGAGTACATGATAAGGGGCTCTGAGCTGTGTTCCTTGTAGTTTAATAGCACTGACTCTCTCGGCACAAACATGAAGAGTTATAACATGACTAACACAAGGAGAATGACAAACTGAGCCAGATGTTGCAGCGCTGCTGTCATTGTGGAACTATACCCAATAGGGGTCAACCCCTGCGGGATAGAAAAGAAAACACTCTAAGTAGTACAATGTTCCTTCAGCTGGGTCTCAGAAGACTTGCTGAATTTCTGGAATGTGCTAAATGTTGACTTCATTGGGTTCTAGGGTTAGAGTTAACTACATTTGATTAGGTAAGTAATGAAAGGCTTAAAGGGAAAGTGGATAGGTATGTTTAATTAGTCTGATGATTTACTCTGGACAAGACAAATGGTTAATTATTACTAGAAACAAACCACTACTGAATATAAATGCCATCCATAATACAGCACTGAATGAATACAGAACGAATAGCACACAACTCCTAAAATGTAAAATAAAGGTTATGCAAGTGAGATCATCTTCATTATCTGAGATAGCTAAAGCTCTCAACTGTAATTGCAATAGTCGTGTAACACAAGGGCAGATTTTTACTTCAAGAATACCGAATGTTATCATCTTTGCATATGAATTGAGAAAATGTTGGCAGAGATCTGAAAAATTCAGGCAGCCAGCCAAAATGATGCAGCAGATGATTACCAGGGATGAGGGGATTTAGTTGTAAAGAAAGGCTTGAGATGCGAGAGCTTTGCTAACAAGAACTAAAAAGATTGAACAGGTGTCCTGATCGAGGTCTTGAAAATTGTGAAGGATTATGATTAAGGTAAATTATACCAAATTGTTTCCACTGGTCAACAAAATGGAGACAGTACAAAAAAGACTTAAAAAACATGATGAGAGTGGCGAGTCCTTGATACAAATCATTGTTGAAGGAAAATCTAAGTTATTTTAAGAGAGCATGAGATAGTTGCTTGCAAAAGGATATTAACTGATGTGGAAAGCCAACAGGAGAGTAAAATCAGACTAGATAGATGGACTCTCACTATTAAGAAATTGTTCATCTATGCATGGTTGAAGTATCTATATATGGTTGAAGTGATCACAAGATGGTTGAATTTCTAATGCAGGTGGAGGGTGAGAAAGTAGGGTCCCAAACCAGTGTCCTCTGCTTGAACAGCGGGGAGTACGATAGGGTAAGGACGGAATTGGTTAAACTGGGAGTGCAGACGAGTTGGTAGTTTAGCTGAGGAACAGTGAAGGATTTTTAAGGAGATTTTTCTCAGTACTCAGCAAAAATATATTCCAGTGAAAAAGAAGGAATGTAATAAAAGGGATAACCAGCAGTGGATAGCTAAGGAAATAAAGGACAGTATCAAATTAAAAATCAATGTGTACAGTGGCCAAAATTAGTGGGAAACTAGAAGATCGGGAAAGCTTTAAAAAACAACAAAGAACTACTAAGAAAGCGATAAAGAAAGGAAAGATAGATTATGAAACTAAACGAGCACAAAATATAAAAACTGATAGTAAAAGTTTTTACAAATATATAAAAAGGAAAAGAGTGGCTAAAGTAAATATTGGACCCTTAGAAGACGAGATTTAATAATGGGAAATGAGGAAATGGCCAAGGCCTTAAACAAGTTTTTGTGTCTGTCTTCACGGTAGAGGACACAAATAGCGTACTGATAATTGACAGTCATGGAACTGTAGGGGGTGAGGACCTTAAAACGGTTACTATTACTAAAGAGGTAGTGCTTGGTAGGCTAATGGGACTAAAGGTAGACAAGTCCCCAGGCCCGGATGGAACGCATCCCAGAAACGGCAGAAGTAATAGCAGATGCGTTAGTTGTAATTTATCAAAATTTGCTGGACTCTGGGGAGGTGCCAGCTGTTTGGAAAACAGCTAAAGTAACGCCACTGTTTAAAAAAGGAGGCAGACAAAAGGTGGGTAACTACAGGCTGGTTAGCTTAACGTCCGTACGTGGGAAAATGCTGGAATCCATCATTAAGGAAGAAACAGCAGGACACCTGGAAAAGAATGGTTTAATCAAGCAGATGCAGCATGGATTCATGAAGGGAAAGTTATATTTGATGAATTTACTGGATTTTTATGAAGATGTAATGAGAGTGGTTGACAGAGGGGAATCAATGGACGTGGTGTTCTTAGATTTCCAGGAGGCATTCGATAAGGTGCCTCACAAAAGGATGCTGCATAAGATTAAGGGACACGGAGTTGGGGGTAAAGCGTTAGCATGGATTGAGGATTGGCTGTCTAACAGGATGTGGAGATGCCGGCGTTGGATTGGGTAAACACAGTAAGAAGTCTGACAACACCAGGTTTAAGTCCAACATCAAATAAATCAGTTGGATTTAAACCTAGTGTTATCAGACTTCTGACTATCGAACAGGAAGCAGAGAGTTGGAATAAATGGGTGCTTTTCTGGTTGGCAGTTGGTGACTAGTGGCGTGCCGTAGGGATCAGTGCTGGGGCCTCAACTGTTTACCATATACACAAACGATCTGGAGGAGGGGACCGAGTGTAGGGTAACAAAGTTTGCAGATGACACAAAGATGAGTGGGAAAGCAAATTGCGTGGAGGACGTGGAAAGTCTACAGAGAGATTTGGATAGGCTAAGTGAGTGGGCAAGGATCTGGCAGATGGAGTTTAACGTTGGCAAGTGTAAGGTTATCCACTTTGGAAGGAATAATAGTAAAATGGACTATTATTTAAATAGTGAAAAACTACAACATGCTACAGTGCAGAGACCTGGGGGTCCTTGTGCATGAATCACAAAAACCCAGTCTGCAGGTGCAGCAGGTGATCAAGAAGGCGAATGGAGTGTTGGTCTTTATCACGAGGAGGATGGAGTATAAAAGCAGGGAGGTCTTGCTGCAATTGTACAAGGTACTGGTGAGGCCGCACCTAGAGTAGTGTGTGCAATTTTTGTCCCCTTATTTGCAAAAGGATATATTGGCTTTGGAGGGAGTACAGAGAAGCTTCATTCACCAGGTTGATACCGGAGATGAAGGGGTTAGCTTATGAGGAGAGATTGAGTAGACTGGGTCTGTGCTCGTTGGAGTTTAGAAGGCTGAGGGGGGATCTTATAGAGACATATAAGATAATGAAGGGGCTAGACAGGGTAGAAGTAGAGAGATTATTTCCACTTAGAATGGAAATAAGAATTAGAGGGCATAGCCTCAAAATAAGGGGGAGTCAATTTAGAACAGAGTTGAGGAGGAACTTCTTCTCCCAGAGGGTAGTGAATCTTTAGAATTCTCTGCCCATTGAAGCAGTGGAGGTTATCTCATTAACTATGGCCTACTCCTGCTCCTATTTCTTAGGTTCATGAGATTTGTCTATTGCTGGCCAGGATTTATTGCCCATCCCTAACTGCCCTTGATAAGATGGTGGTGAGCTGCCTTCTTAAACTGTTGAAATCCATGCAAGATAAATACATCACAGTGCTGTTAGGGAGGGAGTTCCAGGAATTTGGATCCAAATCCTAGAGCTCCTTCCCTAACAGACCTGATGACAAAATGGCTGATTCCTTGATTAAGCATTCAATAATTCTTTGACCTTTCTATACATTTTCAGCAATTGCTTTCTTGCTAATCTGCTTATCTCTGCTCTTCACAAATTTCCGTTAGCTGTGAACTGTATGGTGGAAGCCATACTCTCAAATTTGTCAACTTCATTTGCTCCCTGTAGCCGAATAAATTAATTTTGCTCAGCCCTTATGCTCATATTGGAATTCTTGCATAGCCGGTCTTTTCTTCTTAAGTGGGGAGAAGAACTATTATTTGTAATATGATTGCAACTGTCATATATGGGCTCTTTCTTCCAAATTCAATCATGTTCCATCTGGGAGATCTTCAACATGACTCAAGCCTTAGGCGGTTCCTGTGACTCTAAACTCTTACTTGTTTCCTGCTCCATCCACAACTGCATTGGAAGTTTTCAAAAGCCTTCAAAGTAACATATTCTGTGGACTTTGCTTCACTTTAATCCTTTCACATACACCTCAATGTCTACATCTTTCTCCCCGAGCAGACAGAGGTTCATTTTCACCTTCAGCACTTGCTCAGTAACCTGAAGGAGCACAATACATGCACGAGAAAGCATCTAATTTTATTCCATGGAACTCAATAGAATGGAATTCGGGTGGGTTCTATGAAGCGCAGGCAAGCTGCCCACCAGGCTTGCTCTGTTAATGTTATATTTATAAACATTGCACGCTCAATCAACAGGAGGCCATGTGAAATTATAACAGCAGTTTGATGAGAGAGGGAATTCCAAGTGTTTTCAGAGCACAGCCAGCTTTCTGAAATCTAGTCAAGTTCTGCATTTAGCATTTTACTTAACTTTAACCTTAGCTTGTAGTTTCTTTCAATGTGTTAGTCAGCAGTGAACAAGTTGTCTGTTAGCGGAAGCTCTACAGTTAACTAGGTGACTCATTAGAATTGGTTACCTGGTCAGCAGGTGATGACTCAGGTCCATGGGAATGCTGCTGGTATAAATATAGGAGGTGTTTTTTGTTAATGCTCACAGTACAAACAGTCTAATTTGACAGAGTACTGCTTCTGCAGAATAGCTAACTCAGGAATTTGGTGCTGAGGGAAGATGTGAAGTAGTTACCTGGACACTTTGCTCCAGAAGACAGCCACTCTCCTCAGGTTAAGTACTTTGGATTTCATTGGTAATCAGGTACAGGAGGGTGTGACTCAACTGCGGTAGGTATGAGGATCCAGGAAGTAGCACTGGCAGAGACTCAACTTTCGCACTTGTCCAACAGGTTCAAAATTCTTAGTCTGCATGGATATCAGGGAGGATGAACAAACTGACAACAGCATGGGGGTACAGGGGACATTCAACTGGGGAAGTAAAAAGGAATGTAACAATGGTAGGAGACAATATAGCTACCAGGACAGATACCATTCTCCACAGCCATGAGTCATGAAGGCTGTGTTGCCCACTCAGTGTCAGGGTTAAAGACATTTCCTTGGGGCTGGAGAGGAACTTGAGTGGGAAGAAAAAGATCTAGTTATCATGACTCATGCGGGTACCAATGACATTGGTAGAGTAAAGAAAGAAAGCAGAAGTACAAAGATCTCTGGATTACTAAGTGAGTCATGAGTAATTTGGCATCGAGTCAGTAAGATCTAAAAGTTGAATGTGTGGCTCAAAGCCTAGTGTGGGAGAAATGGATATCAATTCATGGGGTACTGGCACCAGTATTGGGGAAAGCAGGAGCCAGGACAATCATCACTCAACTCACCTGATGAAGGAGCAGCGCTCTGGAAGCTCGTGAATCTAAACAAACTTTAATCTGGTGTTGTGAGATTCCTTACTGTGCCCATTCCAGTCCAACACTGGCATCTCCACATCAAAGCTGCATTTAAACTTCAAATACCCTAGAATATTCAGTTTCCAATTTTGGTCACCTTGCAACCATGTCTTTGTAATGACTTTTAGATCATTCTCATTTATTTCTATTTGTGATATTAATTTATCGGTTTTGTTATGCTGCATGAAATCAGATAAAGAGCTTTTTCTTACTCTGACCTTGTTTGTTGTTGTACTCTTATGTCTGAATGTTCTGTCTCCTCCTGTCACACTCTGATCATTATTCGTGTCACTATCCTACATGATTTCCTTGTCCTTTCTCATTAACTTTCTCATGAACTCTCCCCACCCCCACCACCATCACCACCACCACTCCCCCCACTACCCCCTTCCCCCCCCGCCCCCAATTGCTTAGTTTAAAACTCTCCCTGTGGCTCTAATTATTTGATTTGTTGCTACCAGTCCCAGCACAGTTCAAGTGAAGCAGAGTTAATATGACATTATGAATACATTTGACAAGCGTATTAGAGTTCTTTAAGGTTGTAATGAACAGGCTGCATAAAGAGGAACCAGTCAGTTTTTTTGTATTTAGATTTCCAAAAAGCATTTGATAAGTAAATACATAAATGGTTCCTACACAAGAGCTCATGGAGGTGAAGGTGTTATTTTAGAAAGATAGAGGGTTTACTAACTTACAGGAAACAGAGTCAGAATAAATGGGCCATTTTCAGTTTAGCAAATGTCATGAGTGGGGCTCTACAGGGATCAGTGTTGGGGCATCAACTATTTACAATCTATGTTCATGAACTGGATGAAGGGACCAGGTATATTATGGCCAAATTTTCCGACCTACAAACATAAGCAAGCTATGAGGGGGACACAAAGAGAGGGATTTTCAAACGACTGCAGGTTGGGATCCAATGCGGATAGACAAATGCATTCCCAGATGCTGTCTCAGAATCAGATTTTATTTTGTTGAACCTAAACAGTTTGGTGCAGGTTTGCACAGAGGTATTGGGTAAAGATTATCTGCCTTCGTTTTTTCTGGGCTATTTGCACTGGAGCAAGTGCTGGACCTTCACTTTTCCTTCACGATCCCTTCCAGGTGAATCCACACACAGCTGGCCATCTGAGGAGCTGTTTGCTCTCTTTGGCAAAACAGCATCAGCCCCCAATATGGATGACACCTAGCTTTGCCTCTGGCACTAAATAGACAACTCCTGTCCCTGGACAATGAGGCCACTAGAGTTCAAAGGCATAGGATTTGGACCCAGAATTCATCTGGATGTCGAACTCCTGATTTAGAGATCCTACCTAAAGAGTCAGCAAAGGGGAAAGAAAGTTTAAATAATGGACCAAATAGCTCTGTCCCTGGAAAATGGTTCTTAATTGTTAATTAGCTGCTTCCCAGTCGAGTCACTGCCATTGGCGTGACTGCATTGAGGTGCTATCCCCAACTGGCTTCCTGATATTTTACTGGCCTACTCACTTCCATTGCCTGAGGTCAGTAATATCCTGGTTCGAGAGTCAAAACCAGAGATTCTTAGTCCATTCAGTGTTTTAACCAGCAGAGCAAACTGAGAAGTTTAAAATACTCAACTAACAGGACTTCTTTAATTGATACAATCCTATTAATGTTAATTTTTGTGAAAAATCTTACCCTTATTGCCCATTACAGCTAGCCATGCACACAGTGTGTGTAGAAGCAACCACGAGGAATCCTTGTGTTAAAGGGAACAAAACCCTAAACTTGTTTTGTTATAAATGGGTTAATGACTTTCTTCCATATTCCCCATCCAGTTTATATCCTTCAAGTGTTAATATTGAGACTGAAAATGGCTAACATTGGGCCTGTGTCTGATTATTGTGTTCTCTATGTTGTTACCTGATAGTTGAGGATTATACATGTGCAGAAGACAATTACCCTCAACTTGCCATGTGGCTTGTCTGACACATACTTTTAATGCCTGTATCTTCACATCAGTCAGTTTCTGGTGAATTCAAAGCAAACCAACTAATTTCTTAAATTATGTTTTTTTTTGCTGCAGTGCACTGTTTGATTTATGCCTAGCTGAAAGATAGCAAACAATAAATGGTCTAACTATGAAAAGGTCTTGCCTTTCTCAAAGCTGATGACTAGCAAAGTGGGGAGGAAAGAAATATAGCAAGGGGTAAATAGAACACAACAAGAGAAGGACAGCAGGAGCTGGAGACAAGAGAGGGTAGGAGAACAAAGCATGAGGAAATAAGGAATTTGAGGCACCCTAACTTGGGCAAGAAGGAGTAGAAGCAGCAAAAATAAAGGGTAAAAAGAAGCAGGGTGGTAAAGGTGGGGTAAATGGGAGTGAAGGGAAGAGCATTTTTTGATTTAATTTATTATTGTCACCTCTAAACTGAAAAGTATTGTTTCTTGCGCACTATACAGTCAAAGCATACCATTCATAGAGAAGGTAAGGAGAGTGTGCAGAATGTAGTGTGACTGTCATAGCTAGGGTGCAGAGAAAGATCAGTTTAATGTGAGGTTGGCCCATTCAAAAGTCTGATGGCAGCAGGGAAGAAACTGTTAATGAGTCGGTTGTGTGTGACCTCAGATTTTTGTAGCTTTTTCCCGACGGAAGAAGGTGCAAGAGAGTATGTCTAGGGTGCATTGGGTCCTTAATTATGCTAGCTGCTTTTCTGAGGCAGCAGGAGGTGTAGACAGTGTCAGTGGATGGGAGACTGCTTTTTATGATGGACTGGGCTTCATTCATGACCCTTCAAAGTTTCTTGCGGTCTTCAGCAGAGCAGGATATAACCAGAAAGAGTGCTTTCTATGGTGCATCTGTAAAAAGAAGGTAAGGAGAAGGTGCAGAATGTAGTGTTACAGTCATAGCTAGGGTATAGAGAAAGATCAACTTAGTATAAGATAGGTCCATTTAAAAGTCTGATGGCAGCAGAGAAGAAGTTGCTCTTGAGTCAGTTGGTACGTGATCTCAGACTTTTCATTAGGAGAAATTAAGGTGCGAGAGTCCCAGAATGACTCGCCTTTTAATTACTCCTTTCCATAAAGTTCTCAATTTCCTTAAGCACTGGTTTGATGGTGTAGGTGAGTTCCCAAACTTGTGTTTCTTTGGAATGTACCAATTAATGTTTAATCAGTATTCATACAGTGAGTGCCTGATACAAAGCTGGGGTACAGCTTTGAATGAAAATGATGTGCAAGATGAGGATATGTGTGCTTATCGTGGCATCATCATATATTCCTGGGGTAGGAACAGCACCTTACATACTTAAACACAGAACTTGAAAATAAAAGATATAAATCAGGAATGCTGCTTCTACTCTGAAGGTAAGGCAGGCTGATGAAGATCAGATACGCACTCTCTGTGGAGAGAGAAAACAAAGTTAACAGGCAGAATTTTCCCCAAAAATGACGAATGCCACAGAATCGAAGCAGGCGAGGGGCAGACAACAGAAATGTCCATTGACCTTGGGTGGAAATTTCCAGTCTTGCTTGAGCGAGGCAGTAAAATCCGTTCTGCACACTCTTCTCCAGCAACAGTTAGCATTGCTATGTTTTGGGGAATATCTTCTGGGTCTTTTAGCAGCTTAATCAGGTCCAAAGAGGTTGGGGAGCTCGAGCTACTTCAGGATATACAATGCTTAGACATTAAAGGGGTTAAAATATTAGATTAGGATACTGGTGTATGGGCAGCTGATCGATCAATTTAAGTATAAATCTAAGGTAATTGTGTGCTTCGAACAAGAGGTTAGAACAAAATGTGATAGCAGAACATGTTTAAACTAATTTCTTTATTTTTAGCAACATCATTGTAAACCAAACCCTTTCCTTCCCTTAACCAACCCATGGCTCACCATTCCATTTAATATCTTTGATCGCAGTGGCATAGTGGTTAGCATCGATGCCTCAGCGTCAGAAACCCAGGTTTGATTCCCAGGTTGGGTCACTGTCAATGCAGAGTTTGCACGTTCTCCCCATGTCTGCGTGGGTTTCCTCCGGGTGCTCCAATTTCCTCCCACAGTTCAAAGGACGTGCTGGTTAGGTGCATTGGCCATGCTAAATTCTCCCTCAATGTATCCAAACAGCCGCCAGAGTGTGGCAAGTAGGGGATGTTCGCAGTAACTTCATTGCAGTGTTAACGCAAGCATACTTGTGACACTAATAAAATAAACTTTATAAACCCATTTGATGCAATAAGTAAAATTTGGGAAGGTCTGGTCTAGGGAAAGAAGAAACTGACCAGAAATGGATTAAAGAACATTAAGATGACTGGAGGTGGGAATCATTGCTTAAAGTTTTCTTTTAAAGTTTATTTATTAGTGTCACAAGTAGGTTTACATTAACACTGTAATGAAGTTACTGTGAAAATCGTCTCACCGCCACATTCCGGTGCCTGTTCGGGTACACTGAGGGAGAATTTAGCATGTTCAATGCACCTAACCAGCAGGTCTTTCGGACTGTGGGAGGAAACTGGAGCACCCAGAAAAAGCCCACGCAGACGTGGGGAGAAAATGCAAACTCCAGACAGACAGTGACCCAAACTGGGAATTGAAGCTGGACCCCTGGTGCTGTGAGGCAGCAGTGCTAACCACTGTGCCAACGTGCCCCTTGGATAAGGGGAGGGAGTATTTGCATTGGGTCAACATGACCCAATGTTGGGTTACATGATCTGTAAAATCACAAATAAATGTGAACTAAGGAGCTTTATGGCAACTAATGGATGAAAACATTTTCAGTTTATTCAGCTAGCCACTAAAGAGTCTCTCTGCAGCAAGAGTATGTATTGCAGTCACTGATATGTGGCCAGTTACAGCAAGAAGTATCTCTTCACAGGAAGTATATCATAAGCAGCTTGTTGGGGTGATGCCAAGATTATACACAGGTCATTGGCATAATCTTGGCTTAGAATTTTACAACAATGAATTGACTAAATCTGCTCCAGTTAGACTGCATCTTGTCAACAGAACAGTTCATAGAAACCCTACAGTGCAGAAGGAGGCCATTCGGCCCATTGAGTCTGCACTGGCCTCAATCCCACCCAGGCTCGACTCCCATATCCCTACAAATTTACCCGCAAATCCACACACCTCAGGATTCTAAGGGGCAATTTTTTTTTAGCATGGCCAATCAACCTAACCCGCATACCTCTGGACTGTGGGACGAAACCGGAGCACCCGGAGAAAACCCATGCTGACACAAGGAGAATGTGCAAACTCCACACAGACAGTGACCCAAGCCGGGAATCGAACCCAGGTCCCTGGAGCTGTGTGGTAGCAGTGCTATCCACTTTGCTACCATGCTGCCCATTGTCTGATAATAAGCTACAACTTAAGAACACACACCCTTTGCATCAGTCAACATAGTAAAGCAATGGGGATTGGGGTTTAGTGGTATGGGGCTGGGACAAAGGAGAAATGCAACAAATAAATTGGGCAAAGATCCAACAACAGCAACAAGAAATCAGATTCTGAATGGGGGTATGGTGGACGGTGGTGGGCGGCAGGGTTGGTTAAGGGAAGGAAAGGATTTAAACTGGCATTGGCAGAAATGAAGCAACGAGTCCAATCATACTCTGTTTCTTCCATATTTTACTCCAACTTAAGTTCTGAAGCATACGATCACCTGAGGTTCATCCACCTGGTATAATGGATCTCTCTCTTTTTCCTGATACAACAGTTCTACCTGCTTTATGATTGATTCATTATCCTTGTAATAAAGCCAGGGACCTTTCCCACAATGACATTCCGTTGTTTGCCATTTGCATGTGTAGACCACTGAAAATTATTCTGCCATTGAGAAGTCTGGAAAGAAAAGCAAACTGTTAATCGAAGCTGTCCGAGTATTCTCAGCAAGCAAGAGAAACAAACCAAAACCAGCCTGAGAAGTGAAAATCAGGCACTCTGTCACTGACATCCTATGTAAGAAGTCTCTCAACACCAGGTTAAAGTCCAACAAGTTTACTTGGTAGTAAACACCACTAGCTTTCAGAGCACTGCTCCTTCATCAGGTGAGTGGGGAGTTCTCTCGGTGACATCCTATCACAGAGTTCTGAAATGGGACTCAAACGTCAGACGAAACTACATATCTTTGTTACAGTGAAATGACAGTTTTTCAAGCCTTATTAATGATCTAGTTGTAGAAAGTGTTGGGTGCAAGATTTGATTACTATGTATCAGAATGGTGTCTACCATGGAAGTTAGACAGCTAAACATATTGATTTACATGGAGATATCCTTGTATTATTCAACCTGGCAGATAAGAACATAAGAACTCGGAGCAGCAGTAAACCATCTGGCCCCTCGAGCCTGCTCCGCCATTCAATAAGATCATGGCTGATCTTTTCATGGACTCAGCTCCATTTACCCGCCCGCTCATCACAACCCTTAATTCCTTTACTATTCAAAAATCGATCTATCCTTACCTTAAAAACATTCAATGAAGTAGCCTCAACTGCTTCACTGGGCAGGGAATTCCACAGATTCACAACTCTTTGTGTGATGAAGTTCCTCCTCAATTCAGTCTTAAGTCTGCTCCCCCATATTTTGAGGCCATGCCCCCAGTTCTAGTTTCACCCACAAGCGGAAACAACCTCACTGCTTTTATGTTATATACCCGCTTCATAAACTTCCACATTTCCAAAAGATCTCCCCTCATTCTTCTGAATTCCCATGAGTATAGTCCCAGTCTACTCAGTCTCTCTTCATAAGCCAACCTTCTCAACTCCGGAATCAACCTAGTGAATCTCCTCTGCGCCACCTCCAGTGCCAATATATGCTTTCTCAAGTAAGGAGACCAAAACTGTACACAGTACTCCAGATGTGGCCTCACCAGCACCTTATACAGCTGCAACATAACCTCCCTGTTTTTAAACAGCATCCCCCTAGCAATGAAGAATACAATTCCAATTTGCCTTCTTAATTATCAGCTGCACCTGCAAAACAACTTCTTGTGATTCATGCTCAAGGATACCCAAGTTCCTCTGCACAGCAGCATGCTGCAATTTTTTACTACTTAAATAATAGTCCAATAAAAGTAAAAACATGACATAGTGGTGGGAAGGTTCAGTGGACAGTTCAATATTAAGTAAATGCCCATGTTTAAAGTAGGTAATCTGCTGTGAACACTACAAGGATCTGAAGGTGTGAATTTACAAGAAGGATTTTGAAGTCTGGACAAGGTACTCAATGAGAACCCAGCCTAAAACAGGGAAACCAGGCCCACCATAAACGTACGAGACAGTGAAACCCAAGAGGCAGATATTTCTGGCAGAAATATACAGACAGAAGCAACTTTTTAAACATGATTCTCACCTTGTTATCTTCAGTTTCTAATTTAAATTTGGGTTCATCGAGTTGGGTTCATCTTGATTGCTGTCACTCAATGTTGACACTTCATAAGCTGGATTAGGTGCTGTGATCCTTCAAGATGACCAGCTTGTGATTTATAGCTCACACATACAGCTGGAATTACATGCACGCAGAGATTATGTTAATAATTGTGAGGCGTGGAAAATCCCACCCATTTGTGGAAGTGAAGTCAGATTGAAAACTGACCACAAACCACTTCAAAATAACACGAAAAAGAAGAAACACAGCAGCACTTCAGCTAACGAACATATGAACACCACAATATCGGCCACGTTCAACATAATTAAGGGAATTCAAAGGAATCTGACTTGCTGACAATCTCAAGAATATAACAAACTACAAAACAAAGGAGGAGCAGAAACATGAGTGCTTGTGCTTTGTAATAGTAAATAGACTGGCTTCATATTCTATTCATGGTTCATTACAGTTGTAGATGTGTGTGCCTGCGTGCCATTGTAGTGTAAAGGTGCTCAGCAGAGCAAGAATTCACATGGGACCGGGGAATAGCACAGAGCAAGAATTCACATGGGACCGGGGAATAGCACAGAGCAAGAATTCACATGGGACCGGGGAATAGCACAGATCAAGAATTCACATGGGACCGGGGAATAGCACAGAGCAAGAATTCACATGGGACCGGGGAATAGCACAGAGCAAGAATTCACATGGGACCGGGGAATAGCACAGAGCAAGAATTCACATGGGACCAGGGAATAGCACAGAGCAAGAATTCACATGGGACCGGGGAATAGCACAGATCAAGAATTCACATGGGACCGGGGAATAGCACAGATCAAGAATTCACATGGGACCGGGGAATAGCACAGATCAAGAATTCACATGGGACCGGGGAATAGCACAGAGCAAGAATTCACATGGGACCGGGGAATAGCACAGAGCAAGAATTCACATGGGACCGGGGAATAGCACAGAGCAAGAATTCACATGGGACCGGGGAATAGCACTGAGCAAGAATTCACATGGGACCGGGGAATAGCACTGAGCAAGAATTCACATGGGACCGGGGAATAGCACTGACCAAGGTATCACGTGGTAATAGACTCATCCTGCAGGGCAACAGCACCAAGCCTGGTAGTAATGGGGATCAGTCCATAGTTAAAGACAACCAATACCGTGTTCATGTTTAGATATATAAGTCTCAAGCTTATACGAGTGAGACACCAAATGAACCCATAGCATAACAGTCGGTGCTTCAATAACTCAATGATGACATTTAAGTTCCCTCCGGGAACCTTGAGCTAACTGGAAAGAACTGTGGGGTAACCACAGATGGATGATTTCCCCAAGTACAGGCAGTCATTGACAATACAGTGTAGACAGCAGAGTGTCATCACAGTGCAATTCCTTATCAGCAAAGAGTACCACTTCCTTAACATGTAACTGCTATAGGATCACTGCCAGATAATGATGTACATGTCCACTAAACCTGAAACTGTCATGTAGCCTACGCAGTCTGACAATCTACTATCTAACCCATTTCTAAGTAATATGAGCAATTCATATTCAGGCTGATTGATAAGAAACAACTGTTGAAATAGCTTTCAACACCACTTCAGAATCTTTAAACCCCAGCTGAAAGAAGATTAAGTGAAAGATTAGAATATTGAAAATTAATACACGAGACATCTAGTGTGTTCATTCCGGACATGGGGAGCTTCTGATACTTTGATTGCAAGCATGGTCCTGCATCAATATAGGATGCTGCATCTTCTCTGGCCCCACTCTATAGCCATCTTCGCAAACCCCACTCCCTGATCTATTGCCCCAGGCCCGCTCTCTAATCTGCCCCAGCCCCGCTCTCCAATGTTCCCCAGCCCCGCTCTCCAATGTTCCCCAGCCCCGCTCTCCAATGTTCCCCAGCCCCACTCTCCAATCTTCTTCCCCAGCCCCACTCTCCAATCTTCTTCCCCAGCCCCACTCTCCAACCTCCTTCCCCAGCCCCACTCTCCAACCTCCTTCCCCAGCCCCACTCTCCAACCTCCTTCCCCAGCCCCACTCTCCAACCTCCTTCCCCAGCCACACTCTCCAACCTCCTTCCCCAGCCACACTCTCCAACCTCCTTCCCCAGCCCCACTCTCCAACCTCCTTCCCCAGCCCCACTCTCCAATCTTCTTCCCCAGCCCCACTCTCCAATCTTCTTCCCCAGCCCCACTCTCCAATCTTCTACCCCAGCCCCACTCTCCAATCTTCCCCAGCCCCACTCTCCAATCTTCCCCAGCCCCACTCTCCAATCTTCTACCCCAGCCCCACTCTCCAATCTTCCCCAGCCCCACTCTCCAATCTTCCCCAGCCCCACTCTCCAATCTTCTACCCCAGCCCCACTCTCCAATCTTCCCCAGCCCCACTCTCCAACCTCCTTCCCCAGCCCCACTCTCCAATCTTCCCCAGCCCCACTCTCCAATCTTCCCCAGCCCCACTCTCCAATCTTCTACCCCAGCCCCACTCTCCAATCTTCCCCAGCCCCACTCTCCAATCTTCCCCAGCCCCACTCTCCAACCTCCTTCCCCAGCCCCACTCTCCAATCTTCTACCCCAGCCCCACTCTCCAATCTTCCCCAGCCCCACTCTCCAATCTTCCCCAGCCCCACTCTCCAACCTCCTTCCCCAGCCCCACTCTCCAACCTCCTTCCCCAGCCCCACTCTCCAATCTTCTACCCCAGCCCCACTCTCCAATCTTCCCCAGCCCCACTCTCCAATCTTCCCCAGCCCCACTCTCCAACCTCCTTCCCCAGCCCCACTCTCCAACCTCCTTCCCCAGCCCCACTCTCCAACCTCCTTCCCCAGCCCCACTCTCCAATCTTCCCCAGCCCCACTCTCCAATCTTCCCCAGCCCCACTCTCCAACCTCCTTCCCCAGCCCCACTCTCCAACCTCCTTCCCCAGCCCCACTCTCCAATCTTCCCCAGCCCCACTCTCCAACCTCCTTCCCCAGCCCCACTCTCCAATCTTCCCCAGCCCCACTCTCCAACCTCCTTCCCCAGCCCCACTCTCCAACCTCCTTCCCCAGCCCCACTCTCCAATCTTCCCCAGCCCCACTCTCCAACCTCCTTCCCCAGCCCCACTCTCCAATCTTCCCCAGCCCCACTCTCCAACCTCCTTCCCCAGCCCCACTCTCCAACCTCCTTCCCCAGCCCCACTCTCCAACCTCCTTCCCCAGCCCCACTCTCCAATCTTCCCCAGCCCCACTCTCCAACCTCCTTCCCCAGCCCCACTCTCCAACCTCCTTCCCCAGCCCCACTCTCCAATCTTCCCCAGCCCCACTCTCCAACCTCCTTCCCCAGCCCCACTCTCCAACCTCCTTCCCCAGCCCCACTCTCCAACCTCCTTCCCCAGCCACACTCTGCAACCTTCTTCACCAGCTCCACTCTCTTACCTTTTTCTCCAGTCCACTGTCTAATGTTCTTCCCCAGCCCATGTCTGCTGATCTATTTCCTGAGCTACACTCTCTAATATTCATTTATCTCCTCCTTTATTTAGCTGCCAGCCTCTGCAGCACTTGAGGTAAATCCAAACTCCAACAAATGTGTTGATCACAGTGACCCACCCAGTTGTTGTGGTTTAATGGACAGGTTTTGGTTGCAGACGGTTATATATACATTGTGCTTTAGGAATCCTTTAAGCGAGTTCTGTTATGTTTTTGCTGCCATATTCAAATTAAAACAGAACCAAAATGAATTATATCTGAGTCCAAATATCCAGGATGTTGTTCATTTGAGTTAGGTAACATGGAATTTGCTGAAACCATGTTAAAATAGTGACTAAATCCTTAACTGAACTCAAAGATTCTCCCTTAAATCAATTAATACTGCAAATTGCAATAACAAAGATATAACTCTATGGGCCTGATTTTACCAAATATTCACGGCCGTTTCCCAAATTGCGGTAATAGCATGCATTTAAATCGATTTAATGAATCATGCGCCCCACTCTCCCACAAATCCCACTTTACTTTCTTCTGGTCTGTTCTGGATCCGTGCTGGAAGCGACCTGCTAAATAAAAATCCAAAGCCAATTTCTCTTTTGAAGAGGAACCTCCAAAGCGGCTTCAGAGCCTTCAATGGCTCTCTGACCCAAATCATCCTCTGGGCGGTGGAGGAGAGGGAGGAGGGAAGTGGGTCAGAGCATCCTCTGCAGAGGCAGGTGAGATGTATCTCTGGGGGGGCAGGAGAAGGAGGTGGGTGAGATGTATCTCTGGGGGGGCGGGAGAAGGAGGTGGGTGAGATGTATCTCTGGGGGGGCGGGAGAAGGAGGTGGGTGAGATGTATCTCTGGGGGGGCGGGAGAAGGAGGTGGGTGAGATGTATCTCTGGGGGGGCAGGAGAAGGAGGTGGGTGAGATGTATCTCTGGGGGGGCAGGGGAAGGAGGTGGGTGAGATGTATCTCTGGGGGGGCAGGGGAAGGAGGTGGGTGAGATGTATCTCTGGGGGGGCGGGAGAAGGAGGTGGGTGAGATGTATCTCTGGGGGGGCGGGAGAAGGAGGTGGGTGAGATGTATCTCTTGGAGGGGGGGGGTAGGCAAGAGGGCTGATCATTGTCTGGTGACGGGGGGGTGGGGGGAGGCCCAATTGCTCTCTGATGGTGGGGGAGGGGGGTGCGGATGGATCTCTGGTGGAGGGGGCAAGAGTGTCTACTGCCACTCTGCAGGCGACTTCTCCTCCCCCCTGGAGGAATGAATCCCTCCTCCTGGTTTCCTATTCTTTTAATATATAGAAGACATGAGAAATATATACTAGGTGTCATTTAAAACTTGAATCGCTGAATTTATTCATAAGTGTCAGAGTTTACACTCGTCGAAGCCTGCGTTCATTTAGTTGGTGAGGATTGAGACATTAGGGAAGAGGGATTTGTTCATCCGGTGGGGAGGAGGGGGTCGCCCGCAATGGCAGCGGACACCCCTCCCCCGCCCATCGGTGAGCAATCGGGCCTTCCCCCCACCACCAGACGACGATCAGCCCTCTCACCCCCAGAGATACGTCTCACCCGCCTCCTCCTCCCCCCTCCCCAGAGGATGCTCTGACCCACGTCCTGCTCCCCTCCCCCCACTGAGGATGATCCAGAGGAGGTGGGGCAGAGAGAGCTACTGTCTCCCCCAAACCCCTCCCAGAGGACGATCTGTGTCAGGGAGCTACTCTCCCCCCCATCTCCCCTCAGAGGACGATCCGTGTCAGGGAGCCGCTCTCCCCCCCAACCCCCTCCCAGAGGACGATCCGTGTCAGAGAGCTACTCTCTCCCCCAACCCCCTCCCAGAGGACGATCCGTGTCAGGGAGCCGCTCTCCCCCTCCCAGAGGACGATCCGTGTCAGGGAGCCGCTCTCCCCCTCCCAGAGGACGATCCGTGTCAGGGAGCCGCTCTCCCCCTCCCAGAGGACGATCCGTGTCAGGGAGCCGCTCTCCCCCACAACCCCCTCCCAGAGGACGATCCGTGTCAGGGAGCCGCTCTCCCCCTCCCAGAGGACGATCCGTGTCAGGGAGCCGCTCTCCCCCTCCCAGAGGACGATCCGTGTCAGGGAGCCGCTCTCCCCCTCCCAGAGGACGATCCGTGTCAGGGAGCTGCTCTCCCGCTCCCAGAGGACGATCCGTGTCAGGGAGCCGCTCTCCCGCTCCCAGAGGACGATCCGTGTCAGGGAGCCGCTCTCCCGCTCCCAGAGGACGATCCGTGTCAGGGAGCCGCTCTCCCCCTCCCAGAGGACGATCCGTGTCAGGGAGCCGCTCTCCCCCTCCCAGAGGACGATCCGTGTCAGGGAGCCGCTCTCCCGCTCCCAGAGGACGATCCGTGTCAGGGAGCCGCTCTCCCCCTCCCAGAGGACGATCCGTGTCAGGGAGCCGCTCTCCCCCTCCCAGAGGACGATCCGTGTCAGGGAGCCGCTCTCCCCCTCCCAGAGGACGATCCGTGTCAGGGAGCCGCTCTCCCGCTCCCAGAGGACGATCCGTGTCAGGGAGCCGCTCTCCCCCTCCCAGAGGACGATCCGTGTCAGGGAGCCGCTCTCCCCCTCCCAGAGGACGATCCGTGTCAGGGAGCCGCTCTCTGCTTTTTCTTTCCTGACCCGGGCGCGCTTTTCCAAGTTTTTTTGAACTGCACATGTGCAGTTCGGAGCTCCAATCGTTCCGGCAGCGCTAAGCCCCGCCCACAGTGCGAATCAGACCGGAGCCAGCAAAATGCGTATGGGCGCACTGGAACGAGGATTCCGGGCTCGGATCTGTATTACGCCTGGATCCGACACTTAGGGCCCTATTTTACCATTTGGAATCTATGTCTACTTCACAACCTTACAATGATATAAAAGGATATTAAAATCTATCTAGGGGAAGGCGATGGCCTAGTGGTATTATTGGTAGACTATTAATCCAGAAACACAGCTAATGTTCTGGGGACCAAGGTTCAAATCCCACCACAGCAGGTGATGGAATTTGAATTCAATAATAAAAAAAATCTGGAATTAAGAATTAAGATGACCATGAAATCATTGTCAATTGTCAGAAAAAAAAACCTATTTTGTTCACTAGTGTCCTTTAGGGAAGGAGATTGACCATCCTTACATGGCCTGGCCTACATGTGACTCTGGAGCCACAGCAATGTGGTTGACTCTCAACTGTACTGGGGCAACTAGGCTTGGGCAATAAATGCTGGCGAGCCAGTGACACCCGTGTCCCATGAATGAATATAAAAGAACAAGGTACACAAGACAACTTTTTACATCGCTTAAGACGTTTCTCTAGGGAAACAGCTGAGCATTTCATTGCGTTCCTGGACTTAGTATTGCACTGTTATCGGACAACAAATTTTATGAAATTGGGCACACAAAATGGAAGCAAACTAAAGCTATCCTCAGAGCCCTCCACTAAAATCACAAAGTAACAGACACTGATCAGTAGGCAAGAGCATGCTTTTAGATTGCAAATGAGGGCTAGCACATAAGGGAAATTGGACAGGATGGCACCTACAGGAACTAAATTAAAGAACACATCCCCACCCCACCAAAATCAGCACTTCTAAACCAGTCAAACAACCCATGGAGACACCTGAAATTAACACAGTTAAGGAAGCGTCCCAGGCCCCTCAAACCTCTTTTGAGATCAATAACACACCTATGGTTCAAACCCCAGAGATTCCAGACCATTGATAACCAACCAGACAAAAACGATTAACACACACTTAAAACAATTGCTCCAACACTCAAAAACATCGAAACAGGATGGCTGAAGTCAAATACTGGAAATAAAGGATTAGCATTTGAAACCCAAAGTTCAGGTATAACTGTAGCCTGTTGCGGGGGAGTCTTTAGAGCACTTTCGGGACAGTCCGATTGTACGTCCTGGCTGTGCTTCTCCGTCGTCGTAAAGAAAATAAAGCTGTGTCATTATTGAACTTCACCCTGAGTCTGTAGTGGTCGTTTCGCCCACTCACACTAACAATTGGGGGCTCATGCGGGATCGCGGCCGTCGCTGGAACACCGTCTCCTGGCACTGGGTGAATATCTTTACTCATTTCATCGAACCCGTGGAATATTAGTGTCCCAGTGTCAGAGCAGTGTTTCACGGCTGCCGCAGTCTGAACTTGTGAACAGGGTCCGTTCAGTAGCTGCACAGCGGTAACGTGAGTTTAAGTTTCTTTCTGGGCAGGTGGCTGGGATTCATTGTTTATTTTTACATTCCGCTGACCCCCGACCAGCCCGACCCCAGACTGACTGCCCACTAGGGGACCCGACAGAACAGGTATTACAGAGTAGGGATGTTACTCTGGGATTGAAGGTTCAGGGACAGCACCCTGGGATTGAAGGTTAAGGAGGACGTCCAAGGTTTTGGGCCACTGGGATCGGACTCTCGGAGTTTGGTAAACGTCCGGGTGCTGCAACTCGGTGAGGACTTCTGCAGGCGCAAAAGATTGGGCCACTGGGGGCCAAATCCGCGAGGAATTTGCTACATGTCTGGGTGCTACTAAGTCTGGAGCCTCTGTGAGTGCCTCGACCACTACAAGCAGGAGACCTCTGGTAGCGTGAAAAAACGACTACACATCGGGGGACTCCGACCCGCGGTCGACTACATGCCAGACCGCACCCAGGTCTGGGTGACTCCCTGGGAGACAGGGAAACGCTGCCCTCTGAGAGTCGATTCAGCGATAGGAGTTTGGGTAGGAGCTAGTGGCCCCGGTCACTGTAGTCAGTAGTCTCTCCGTACGCTGCGGCCCCTGCGGCGAGGCTGTACAGAGCTCACCTGCCTCAGAGCGGCAATCTCCCCGCTACACGCAGGTCGGGCTCTGCGGGTTGTCACTGAAGGTACAAACGTACTAACAGTGGGAACACGAGACCGTAACCCAATCAGAGATACACACAAGTATCTGTGAAAGCATTAGAGCCAGGGTTGGTACACAACTGACCCTAGTAAAGGAAACTAACATGGATAGCAACAATATCACCTCTGAATGGGGACCAGAAGGGTCCCTCACCTGCTATCTAGCAGAGAAAAACAAGAATCTAATTAAAAGCATGATGAAGGCAGGGTGGAAGCCCCATGACCCTCTCGAAACCCAACGGGAATGGTGGGCGAAAGAGAAAAGGAGCAAGGATGACAAGGCTTGGATCCTAATATTAAAGGCTCATGTCACCCTTGCAGGACGAGTTCATAAATATGTACAAGGCACAGCGACAACACGCTGCTGTGATGGCCGCTAACCCTGTGCTGCCAGTGCTGTCCGACTTCTCACACAAACCTCCGAGTGAGGAGTGTCCTGACTGGGAATGTTTAGTGGATGAAACAGGTTCACTATGCCCGACAGGGGGGAGCATTCCACCTACCACCGACCCCCCCATCCCAGAGCGTAATGGCAGCCCCCGTTAAAATTGAGTGTGTCCCCGGGGGGCAAGGGGGAGGCGGGCGAGGGCGATCTGCCCAGGCTCGGATAAAGATGGCATATGTATCCCTTACCCCGGGGGACACCATGATACTGCTGGACAAACTCCCGACCCTCCAGCCCAGACACAGTAACACGATCTTCTGGCAAAAACTTAAGGAGATGCAAATGTGTCACAATTTACATAATCGGGATATAGCAGGGCTCGTAAGAGCCAAAATGCCGGAGAGTTACTGCACCCGGCTTCAGGTAGAGCACCAGAATGGGACCTGGTGCGCGAACCTGAACGAGAGCCACCGAGAGCAAGACCAAGCTCTGACGGATTTTAAAGATGATATTACCCAAACCATGGGGCGAGTCCCCGTGAGCTGGAACACAATCGTAGGGGTAGTGCAGGAGAAGGAGGAAGGAGCCCAGGAATACGGGCGACGGAAATTTGACGCCTTTCTGGCCCATGGGGGAATGTCCGATGCCGATAGACAGAACCCCGCATTCCTCCAGCTATATAAGGACGGGCTGAGCCCAGTGCACCAAGCAATCCTAAAGACCAGGTCGGTAAACTTCAACACCTTTGACGAGCTAGAGAACTGGGCTATTACTGTAGACAACCAACAGAGAACGATCCAAAGCGCTAGGGCAGGGGGTATCTTCCCTGGGAACTGACGGAGGGGGCTGCTATAGGTGTGGGAAACCTGGCCAGTATAGAAAGGACTGCTGAGTCCAGACGCCCCAACCCTCCCACGTATCCCACAATTGCTGCAGGACTGGACACAATGAGTCAGCTTGCCGTAGCAGGAGGTTCCCGAGGAGAGAGAGAGAGCGCCCCCCAGGTACGACCAAACCCCGGCAAGCACCCCTGACCTGAAAGAGAATGGAGTCATTTCCGATACCGCACACCTCAGCCACCAGCAGCTGCTGCATTTTATACAGACTCTGGCGGTGCAAAAGATTGCATGAATTGCATCGGCCCCCACCCCAGGAGTCGACCCTCGCACCTGGGTTAATGCATCATTAGGGGGCCGGCGATGCAAAATATTAATAGATACGGGGGCCGCGATATCCCTCACCAACATGGCGCTTCCTACAACCCACCGGTCCATCGTAGTAGGCGGGGAAGGGGGAAATAGAACTACAGCTTACCAGAGCGAGGCAGTCCTACTAGAGATTGAGGACATCTTCCTCCCAGTACACTTCTGGGTATGCCTGCATCATAATCTTGGGGATAGACCTCCCGGGAGAGTTAGGGGCGATGGTGGATGCCTTTAACAAGCGCCTGCTGCGGACTGCGAGGAAGGAACACAAAAGTGGGATTCAGGAATACTGGGTCCCCAACAGAAACGTGGCTTCAGTCCGGGCAGGAGACCACACATACACAGCCCGAGACTGGGGAAAGGAAGGGGCAGTAGGGCTTCTATGCCAATCATTACCCCAAGTCTGGGCAGCAGGGAAACAAGACTGCGGCCTCGTAAAAATCCCTCCCCTACACATACACGGGCCGATCCACACCCCTCACAAACAATACCCCATAAAGCCTGAGGCGCTACAGGCCACTGAGAAAATCGTTCAGGCTCTGGTTGCCCAGGGTATTTTAAGACCTACAGTGTCTAACACTAACTCCCCGATATGGCCAGTCCGTAAGCTGGACGGAAGTTATCGATTGACCATAGACTACACTGCCCGAAACAAAATAACCCAGAAAGAACACCCCATAGTCGTGAGTCCATCCACTATTTTTAACGGACTCCAACCTGAACATGGTATTTTCTCTGTGTTAGACATAGCAAACGGATTCTGGTCCATCCCGCTTCACACGGACTCCCAGGAAAGGTTGGCCTTTACCTGTGGAGGGAAACAGTACACATGGACACGCCTCCCCCAAGGGTTCCACAACAGCCCCAATATTTTCCACCTAGTTATCAGTGAGGCCCTTGAGGACTGCGACCTGTCCCCAAATAGAAGTACCTTCCTCCAATACGTGGACGACATCCTTATGGCCTCCACCAACCTCACAGGACATATAGGAGCCCTGTCCACAATCCTACGTGCCCTGCAGGCTGCGGGGTTTCAAATCAACCCAACCAAGGCACAGATTGCACAACAGGAGGTCCGGTATTTAGGACACAACATAAGCCAAGGGAAGAGAGCCCTCCCCTCCGATCGGAAGACCGCGATTATAAATATGCCCCATCCAAACACAGTTAAAGGGGTGCGTAGAGTTATGGGACTCTTTAACTACTGCCGCAATTTCATTGACCAGTTCACATCCCTGGCTGGTCAAAGGGGGAAAGCCAGGAGCAGGAACGATCGAGTGGGGAGCCGAACAGGAGGTAGCATACACACGCCTAAAATCAGAACTATTAGCAGCTCCAGCCCTACGCCTGCCTAACATAACCAAACCCTTCCACCTCTTCTATGACTCAGAGGAGGGATTTTATAGCCCCGTGGTAACCCAAGAATACGGGGGTACCATGCGACCGGTGGCATATTATTCCACCTGACAATCCCCGGTAGCCCAGGGACTGCACAAGTGTGTGGCGGCTCTAGATTGTGCTGCCTGGGCAGTCAGGGTATGCGAACCGATCACTATGTCAGGACAAATCATTTTACACACGAAACACACCATCGCTGAGCTCCTGAATACAGGCCGACTCCGGACTGTGTCGGACGCCCGAAGGGCCAATTGGGAAGCGGTACTCCTCCCCCGAGACCAGTCCGTCCGGATAGTGCGGGACACTGGGAAGAACCCCACTGAGGGACTCCTATCAGAGGGAAGTCCACACTACTGCCCGATTAACCCAGACACTGAAGAGGAGGGAGGGATTAATGACCAACCCCCAGATAACCCCCACCTCATACTGTATGTAGACGGGTCCCGAAGACAAGTAGAGGGACAATATCGCACAGGTTGGGCGGTAGCAGACCAAAAAGGGACACCGGTAGCTAAAGACACTATGAGTGGGGAGACCTCAGCCCAAGTGGATGAACTCATGGCCCTCACGGAAGCCCTCAAGGCAGGAAGGGGAAAGCGAGTAAATGTATATACTGACAGCCAATGTGCGTTTGGGGTGGTCCACGATTACATGATGGCCTGGAAAAGGAGCGGGTTTATCACCACGGGAGGGGGGGGAGCTGCTTAAAGCACGAAAATACAATCCGAGGCCTGGTAGCTGCAGCCAGGCTGCCCTCAGAAGCAGCCGTAATTAAGATAAAAGCCCACCAAAGAGTAAAGACAGCGGAACAAAAAGGGAACCGACTAGCAGTCGCTACAGCCAAGGCTGCAGCTGGGGAAGTCCTCCCACACATAGCCGCCACCACAACAGCACCCTTGGAGGAAGTGGATATTTATAAGCTGCAGGGTAACACCAGCCCAGATGAGGTGGCACAGTGGGAACAGGCAGGGGCGTCCAGGGACAAAGATGGAGTGTGGCGCAGAGGGCACCAAGTAGTCGCCCCCTCATTTATACACACCGAACTACTCCGACTCCACCACGAGCCAGACCACTCCGGCCGGGATGGGACACGGGCCCGACTATCAGCTGATTGGTGGTAGCCAGGGATGGGACGGGATGTAGCCAAACACTGCCAGCACTGTATCATATGCGCCCAGCGCAACCCCGGCCAACACGAGAGTCAAACTGGCCCGCCAACCCCGACCAAAAGGACCCTGGGAAAACCTGCAGATCGACTCCATAGGCCCCCTACCCACTAGCTGAGGGAAGAAATATTGTTTAGTCTTAATCGATCAATTCACCCGCTGGGTGGAAGCATTCCCAACTCGGGATTGCGAAGCCACCACCGTAGCCCACATCCTAGCATACGGAATCATCTCGAGGTGGGGAGTCTTAAGAACATAAGAAATAGGAGCAGGAGTAGGCCATCCAGCCCTTCGAGCCTGCCTCGCCATTCAGTAAGATCATGGCTGATCTGTCGTGGCTCAGTTCCACATTCCCGCCCTCTCCCCATAACCCTTAATCCCCTCTCTTATCAAAAACCCATCAACCCGCGTCTTAAAAATATTTAGCGAGGTAGCCTCCACCACTTCAACGGGCAGAGAATTCCAGAGATTCACCACCCTTTGAGTGAAGAAGTTCCTCCTCAACTCCGTTCTAAACCGCCCTCCCTTTATCTTGAGGCTGTGCCCCCTAGTCCTACTGTCTTTTTTGAGCGGAAAGAGTCTCTCCACCTCTATCCTATCCATCCCATTCATCATCTTATACGTCTCAATGAGATCTCCCCTCATTCTTCTAAACTCCAACGAGTACAAGCCTAATTTATTCAGCCTCTCCTCATAGCTCAACCCCCTCAACTCCGGTATCAGCCTAGTAAACCTCCTCTGCACTCCCTCCAAGGCCAAAATATCTTTGCGCAGGTGCGGCGCCCAAAACTGCACACAGTACTCCAGCTGCGGCCTCACCAATGCCCTATACAGCTGCAGCAAGACCTCTCTACTTTTATATTCAATCCCCCTCGCTATGAAGGCCAGCATCCCATTCGCCTTCCTGACCACCTGCTGCACCTGCAAGCTGGGTTTTTGCGACTCATGCACAAGGACCCCGAGATCCCTCTGCACCGTCGCCTGCTGCAGTTTTTCGCCACATAAGTAATAGTCCTTCCTACCATTCTTCCTACCAAAGTGGACCACCTCACACTTGCCAACATTAAATTCCATTTGCCATTTCCTGGCCCATTCGCCCAGCCTATCTAGATCCTTCTGCAGACTCTCCACACCCTCCGCACAATTTGCTGTTCCCCCAATCTTGGTGTCATCAGCAAATTTCGACACCATACACTCGGTTCCCTCCTCCAGATCATCTATATAAATGGTAAATAGCTGAGGCCCCAGCACCGACCCCTGGGGCACTCCACTAGTCACCATCCGCCAATCCGAATAGCACCCGTTGACCCCCAATCTCTGCCTCCTATTTGACAACCAATCCTCTATCCACGCTAACACCCTACCCCCAACTCCATGTCCCTCGACCTTCTGCAATAACCTCTTGTGAGGTACTTTGTCAAACGCCTTCTGAAAATCCAGAAAGATCACATCCACCGGCTCTCCTCTATCCACCGCCCTAGACACATCCTCATAGAACTCCAGTAAATTTGTCCCACTGCAACTAGACTCCGACCAAGGAACCCACTTCACAAGCAAAATAATGAAACAGGCTTGTAAGACCCTGGGAATCCGACAGTGATTCCATATCCCATACCACCCTCAGAGTTCTGGGATGGTCGAGCGAATGAACCGCACACTTAAAAACGCAATTGCCAAGTCAATTGCTGAGGCAGGTCAGGTAGATGTCCTTCCCCTATTTTAATGCGCCTACAAGCCACCCCCGGTCGCACTATAGGACTTACACCATTTGAATTAATGACGGGGAGGGTAATGAGACTCCCAGAAAACATAACGGTAGGAGGAGAAGAACTGGCATCCCTCCACAATAAAATGAAAAGATATGTGCAACAGTTAGACCACCAACTTAGAGAGCTACAGCACACAGCCAGAGACCAACAGGCTATAAAAGACCAGGTTAGGAAACATGACATCTGCCATACCCCCACACTTCCCCAGGTAGGGGACAAGGTTTTGGTCCGAGTTGCCCCCCGATCAAACAGGGTTCGCACCGAAATGGGTAGGACCCCATGAGATTATCCTCACCAGTGACACATGTGCCTGTGTTGACATCAAAGGGAAAGGCCGCTGGAAACACTGGTCACAGCTAAAGGCATACCACCCGAGGGGGGCGGGGAGGGGAGACAGGACAGACTGACTGTAAAGACAAGAGTAGTCCGTCGGCATAAACGGGCCACGTATCGACCCATAGCTAATCGCCTCTATCCACACAGCGGAGATCGAATTAACAACCTTCATCTCTTGGACGGAGGAGAGCCACACGTCAGCATGGCTCTAATATGTGTATATATATATATATAGATGTAGAGGCATGCCTAAGTAGATTAGTTTATAGAGATTAGTTAATATTAAGATTCTAATACCTGGCGGCCCTTCCTACCCCTCTCCAGGATGATAAGCACTTTGAGGATGGCCCTATCCGTGATCTTCTTGTCAAGGTTCGCCATCCAGGGATACACCACCTATCAACAATCCCACAGAATAATACTCAATACGTCCGAGGTATTGTGCGTGCCGGCAGCACCATACCCCGAGAACAACAGAATGTATTCCAATGCATGGCTACAAGTCCACCCAGGTCTCGATGTGACCTGCTTCACCTGCACATTGGATAAGACCCAAACATGTATCCAACGGCCAGACTCGCTGAGCG
The DNA here is from genome assembly GCF_965287045.1 of Carcharhinus amblyrhynchos. Lineage (NCBI taxonomy): Eukaryota > Metazoa > Chordata > Chondrichthyes > Carcharhiniformes > Carcharhinidae > Carcharhinus > Carcharhinus amblyrhynchos. The sequence goes on from NC_137326.1 coordinate 43,925,818, forward strand.
ACTCTGGCTGCACCTTTGGAACGATCTGCGCCCTTCCCAAGGACCCAAGGATCCAGCCACAAAGAGACATTTTGAAATCGGACACCGCTATTTGTGGGTACTATGGACTAGTTGAGGCTCCAGTCGTCTCACTATATGTATGTTTTGCACTTCCTACAACGTGGGCCCCCACGACCACGACGCCCAAAATCTTACCCTGCCCCTTGCTGAGCGGGGGGGCCGGAGGGAGCACTGGTGTTGTGGAACGAGGGAGAAATTGTATATGACAATGTGAAACACGAAATCATGCCTGTTCTGATCGATATCTCAGGGATCCAGGTACCGGGATACTGTTCAGAACAGACACAAGACATGTACCAAATGCTGGGCAGGGAAACAGTAAAGCTGGCTATCGATGCATTGGGAGCAACACACTACAGAGACAACACACACACACACACACACACAACACACACACAGTCACACACACACACACACACACACACACAACACACACACACACACACAACACACACACAGTCACACACACACACACACACACACACAAAGGGGCATAGTCAATGACATCCTCACAGGGATAAACACCGGATCCAGCGTGGTGAACTCAATTGACATCCAGGGACTCAATAATAAGATAGAACAGTTGAAGGGAGTGATGAAAGATACCCTGCAATGGTCACTAGCCCAACAAGCCGAGCAGGCTGTTTTGGGGGAGAGGGGTGCCCATACTCAACTAGATGGAATCACAATATTAGAAACACACGCCCGTACCATTAACCTCCTTATAGACAGAGAGAGAGAAAACACTGCCCGGGTACTACAGGGACAGCTGTGCCATGCGTACGGTCAGTGGATGATAGGTTAATTAAGGCATAATTTGGACCAGGTACACAGCAGGGAGGTGCCCAATGGATTGACAGCACCCAGCTAGCACAACCCGCAGATCAAAAGGGGGTGCTGGATAGCCGAACCTTGAAAGGAATGACACGGGTATATCCAGTGATCCCCGACTGCGAGGTTAGCGAGAGTACAGGAGTAGGGATGGTCCTATTGATTCCAATAGTTACACCAGACTCGGGACCATTCCCTATCTTCCAGATTGAAAACATCGGTGTTGTTAGAGGCAATATCTCCCTCCGCTACCACCTAACCAAAGTTACAGCCATCTCAAAGCATGGCGTGATGTTCAGTACCTCCCTCTCGGGATGCAAACAAAGGGGAGAGATAACCATCTGCCCTCACCCACTGAGACAAGGAGAGGCAACGGAATGCGGGTTTAACTAAACGCAGGGCTGTACCCTAGAAATTACACCCACTGATCCACACTTTGCCTGGGCAGGATATGGAGGACGAGGCAGGGATTGTGTAGCCACAACAAGAACATCCTTCATATACAATAGGCTGACATGCCCGATCCCCAGCCCAAACTTCTGCTTCACCCCTCGCTGACCGGTCACTATTGGCCAGGTCCACATCACCAACATCCGAAGTAGACAGACCCTGACACTTAATGCCACGGACCCATTGAGAGACAACCTCAAATCCTACCGAGAGCCAGAACAGGCTCCAATCCCACACTTAGCAGAAGTACTGAGAGAGCTCTGTCTCAAAGTGGGAAACTCTGTTCGATTATACCACCAGCTACAATCACACATCAAAACCCTAGAGCATGACACAGAGTCAGCCTTACAGAGCCAGACATGGGTTCAGAAGTGGTGGGACTGGGGTCTAAGCGTAGACATTCACCCCTGGATCTGGATAATCTCGCACATACTGGTTGCCATCCAACTCGTACTGGTAATATCCTGGGCGGGTCATAGTGTGCTATACATACCGCCAGTGCAAGAAAACTAAAACTAGGAGGGAACTAATCAGAATGATTGGCAATATGGGGCAATTAACAAATCGGGAAGACTTCTCCCGCATACACCTAATTTGACAAACCCGGGGCTCCCCTAAACTGTACGACCGCAGCGTGCAAACGCAGGGAGCACCGGACATAAAATTTGTTAAGAAAATCGGTCTGAGAGAGGCGGAACAAGCCCGCTCCCAACCAACAAGGGGAACTGTTATCAGACAACAAATTTTATGAAATTGGGCGCACAAAATGGAAGCAAACTAAAGCTATCCTCAGAGCCCTCCACTAAAATCACAAAGTAACAGACACTGATCAGTAGGCAAGAGATGCTTTTAGATTGCAAATGAGGGCTAGCACATAAGGGAAATTGGACAGGATGGCACCTACTGGAACTAAATTAAAGAACACATCCCCACCCCATCAAAATCAGCACTTCTAAACCAGTCAAACAACCCATGGAGACACCTGAAATTAACACAGTTAAGGAAGCGTCCCAGGCCCCTCAAAACTCTTGAGATCAATAACACACCTATGGTTCAAACCCCAGAGATTCCAGACCATTGATGACCAACCAGACAAAAACGATTAACACACTTAAAACAATTGCTCCAACACTCAAAAACATCGAAACAGGATGGCTGAAGTCAAATACTGGAAATAAAGGATTAGCATTTGAAACGCGAAGTTCAGGTATAACTGTAGCCTGTTGTGGGGGAGTCTTTAGAACACTTTCGGTTCAGTCCAATTGTACGTCCTGGCTGTGCTACTCCGTAGATGTAAAAAGAAAATAAAGCTGTGCCGTTATTGACCTTCACCCTGAGTCCGTAGTGGTCATTTTGCCCACTCACGCTAACAGCACATTTACAAAATTCAAATGAATACATACAGAAGCGGACGTTTTAACTTCACAAAAGAGATCTTACACAGAAACGCAACTCATACACTTGATATTGTGGTACTTGATCATCTCAGCAAGGAAATATGTGCTGGTCCATATCAGCCAACTGATCAAGGTCAAGCTGATCCTTGATGGTAATTGGCATCAACTGCCAATTCCTGCAGGATTTTATATAAATTACTTAAAACAAGAAGTCACTGCTACAGCATTTAGCAACTTTGAAAGTCAACCTAATCAAATTTTGGCACTAAACTGCTTTGGAAATAGTAAATTAACTTTTGGGAGCGTTTTCCTGACAATATTTGTTAATATAAGCCCTGTGCTTGGTTGAGCTAGTTTCAAATTACACAAGAACTTCTCGGCAGCCTGCAGTCAGACTGGCGAGCTGATGTTTTAATGACATAACGTAATCACTGTTGAGAAACCAGGTCAAAATGTCAAAATGGTATTTAAAGATTGTGTGGAACATTGTGTACTTTGCAATAGTTTTGAGAGAACATTACGAAGAGAATAAGAATGGAGGAATGCTTATTTAACCCAGGACTTGCGAATCACCTGTAGAATCAAACACTGAAGCCAAACATTCATGTTACAGTAATTACATTCATTTAAATTGTGCAAACAAATTCTGTATTACACTTGTAACTTGCCAGCAAAGTGACCAGCCCAGTGGCAGAATACACTCTCTATGCTTTTGGCACTGATCACATTTTAGCAACTTCTTCTCAGTGTTCTGAGCCAAATGAGGGATCGGTATTTTATGAGACAATTAAAAAAAGGAATTATTGTTATAAACTCAATGATACAGTTTTAAAACCAGCACAGTTCAACATTCAGTCATTTGCTGTTTTTCAGTGGTGATGAAAAGAAAAACAAGACTTTTCAAACAAGAAATAAAGCACAAGTAATTGATTCCAGTGTGTCTTCTATGTCTATAGACCCTAACAAGCATTCCTTTGGATTCTTGGACAAGTCCTGCCAGAGTATCCTAAAAGGTCTATTTCATCTTTTCAGTTCAAATCGACTCTCAATTTGTTTATAACATTTTGACGGGCCAGATGAACTGTACAGATGATATGCTGCACTGAACAGTCCGTGAATTACTGAACACAATTTGTGCTATTTTAACAGATTACTTACAACAAATGGTGACTTGCTGCTTTCAAATCTCCAGGTTTTCTGTTTATCCAGCAGTACTTACAAGGTTAAAGTCTTCCCTCACTGTATACTTGGCTAGCATCCATTTACTTTTGTCTGACATAAGCCACAGCTGAAGAAGCATTAAATCCAGTTTATATTATTTATATTGCATTTATCTTCATGCCCATTCGAGGTACATCCATATTTTCAGAATTATTTGCAACAGCAAAATTGCAAGACTCCCATTTATTTGCCAATTTCCATTCTCTGCCCTAGGATTATGATGGTTAATGGATTTCCATTGTATGAATGTTGTGAAGGATAGAAATATTAGGTTAGTACTTCAATCTTCCCAGCAGACATGGTACACATTTCATCCACCAATTCTTTATTAGTTGAACTCAAGATGCACAAGGCAGTCATTAATATACACACAATGAGATTCAGTGGCACTACACCATTTAAAATAAGAATTATTTCCATCAATTTCATAGAATGATAGAACATAAGAGGAGATTAAAAGGCCCATCTTACGTGCGGTGACCTTTTCTGGATTTTTAATCTAGGTTTGGCACTTCTTAACAACTGGAGAATTTACAAAAATCTTCCTAAGACTTAGTAATCAATATTAGGCTTCTGATAATATTTTATGCTTCTTTCGTTTCTATGATCATAGAAAAGCAAAGCACAGGATAAGGCCATTTGCCCATTGTAGAGAAGTCATGCTTAAATCTCCTGTACCATTTTTTATTCTTAGCACTCCAAGTTCCTCATCCTCAAGTGCATGACAAATTACCCTTTAAAATTACTTATGGCATCAACTAACACTGCTTTGTCAAGTTGAGTGTTTCCAATCCCAACAACTCAACAAGGAAAATAATTCTCCATTTCTCCCAGAGGTTTTTGCCAACGATTTTGAATTTAGAATCTCCAGCTATTGAGCCACTCACCAAGAGGGAATAATTTTCCTTTTTCAGCTCTAACAAAATCCCTCATCACCAAGCAAATTTCTACGAGATCGCCTCTTCACTTTCTTTGTTCCGCGAAGAACAGTCCCAGCTTTACTAATTATTAATGAAGTCTCATGTTTGACTAATACCCATCAGCATTCTCTCTTCACCAGGCAGATTTTATTCTTTCAGCTAGATCATTCTAACCAAAGTACTTCCTATACTGCTGTAAACAGAATAAAAGAAAGACTTGTATTTATGTTGAGCCTTACACCACTTTGTGGACATTTCAAGGGACTTTATAGCCAATGAACATTTGAACGGTAGTCACTGAAAAAACACAATGATGATAATCTGAACTTCAAGGCTACAGTTTCCCATCGATTGCATTAAGAACACAAGTGCTTGCAACATGCTCAAACCTTAGAATACTCCAAGTGATTGAAAGTGCTCTTGAAGATGGGAACTTATAACACAAATTGTTACACCTGAGAGTTCTCATCTGATTTATCCACGCAATGGACTAAAAAAAGTTCAGGGTCACAAATTATTCAAAATGTATTTTGCAGCATTGAAACAGACCGTTTGGCTCAAAAGATCAGTGCTATTGCTTATGCGCCACTCACAGCCTCCCACTCTTCTTCATCTCAACAAATCAATATATCCTATTCTTCTCTCCCTCCAAGGTATTTATTCAACTTTCCATTAAGTGCATCTACATTATTCACCTCAACTGCTTCTTGTGGCAGTAAGTTTCTGCTTTCTAACTATTCTCTGAGTAAAGAAGTTTTGTCTGAACTCCCTTTATAATTTATTTGTGCCTATCTTATATTTCAGGGCCCTAATTTTGGTTTTGTAAGTTGAAAACACCTTTGCAGATTTTCAGCCCTCATCCACTTCTTGTCTTCTTGAGAGCTGATCGAGAGTTTGTTCTTCATCCTCTCCTCTTTCGCTTTGCTTTCCAGTTTGACCACTTTGGTAATCGCCTGTTTGTGTGGAAAGCCCATGCTCAAGTCCCACAGTACCACAATCTGCTGTCTTCCTGCTTCTTGTATTACCAATTACTGCCTACAAATGGGACAGTCACATTACCACCAACTGTTTTAAGCAGGGGTGCCTATACATGCAACATTGTGTGGCAGCACACAATGTGAACAACTCCTTTTGAAGAACAGGGCTCTAGACAGGAGAAGTCATAGAGTCATTGAGGATAGCAGCATGGAAACAGGCCCTTCAATCCAATTTGTTCATGCTACCTAGTTTTTACCACTAAACTACTCCCAATTGCCCACGTTTGGCCCATAAACCTCTCTATCCATCATACTCATGTAATTGAGTACTTTTAAAAAGACAAAGTTGCACCTGCCTCTACTACTATCTCTGGCAGCTCATTCCAGACACTCACCACCCTCTGTGTGAAAAAATTGCCCCTCTGGACCCATTTGTGTCTCTCCCTCCTCACCTTAAATCTATGCCCTCTAGTTTTAGACTCCACTATCTTTGGGAAAAGATGTTGACTATCTAGCTGATCCGTGCCCCTCATTATTTTATAGATCTCTATAAGGTCACCCCTCAGCGCCCTATGCTCCAGGGAAAAAAGTCACAGTCTATCCAGCCTCTCCTTATAATTCAAGCCATTAAGTCTTGGTAGCATCATAGTAAATATTTTCTGCACTCTTTCTAGTTTAATAATAGTCTTTCTATAATAGGGTTACCAGAATTGCACACAGTATTGGCCTTACCAATGTCTTGTACAACTTCAACAAGACATCCCAACTCCTATATTCAATGTTCTGACCGATTAAACAAAGCATGCCGAATGCCGCCTTCACCAACTTATCCACCTGTGGCTCCACTTTCAAGGGACTATGAACATGTATCCCTAGATCTCTCTGTTCTATAACTCTCCCCAATGCCCTACCATTAACTGAGTAAGTCCTGCCCTGGTTCGATCTATCAAACTGCATCATCTCAGATGTGAAGCACTTGCAAACATCCCTTCAATCGCCGCACAGCACTAAAATTTTAACCTGCTTCATGACTGGATTTTCCATGAATGCACAAGAAATCAGAGATACTTTGTTATTTTTGAATGGACAATACCATTAATTTGTTTGAAAATGAAAACTCAGTCTGTTCACCTTTCGGTATTTTCTGCCTGGAATTTTTTTGAGTTGTAATGATCAATTTGCAGAGTTTTCAAAGTAATTACATCGGAATACACAGCATACTGAAACCAGTAGTCCAATTACAATTTATGATGAATTAATTTGCATTTTGTGAACACACTTTAAAGCACCCTCTATTCAAAAAAACAGCATTGGGCTTCAGTGAACTGTAGACAGCGACAGTTTGAAATTTCATTGCACATCACAGGTGAAGGCGGCTCCTCAACTCACTTTGCAGGCCAACAAATAGTGAATAACAAGGTAAAGAGAAAAGGGGAAAATAGAACAATCAGGTCAAAGACACCATCAGAAAGCAGCATACTGTAAAAAGGAACGGTGGTGACAAGGCAAAAGATGTTGCGTCGTGGCTGACAAGAATGGCCAGCAGAGAAAGAACAGAGTGAGCATGGCACAAAAGGAAGTCTGAGTTCTGGTCGACTGGTAGACGCTAAAGTTCTGAACTGCGGGAAGTAAAATGGGGTTGAGAAATAAGAGCAGGACAATGGTAGCTCCTTGGGGGAGTCCAGAGGGCATGATGCACGAACAGGAGGACAAACCATTGCAGGAGCCGTTCTGGTCACAAATGGATAGATAAGAGAACAAGACAATAAGAAAATAATTATTGCTGTTGTTATGTAGCAAGATGATACAGCAGTTATAGGCAACCTAGGCTAGTAAATCGTTCACATTAGTGGCCCTTTTTCATCGCAGTGGGTGACAAAATTGAAATCAGACCTGTTCACCAATCATAGCCCTATAAGTAAGATTAAATACATTTACTATCGCCTGAACATTTCATAAAGAGTTAGAATCCATAGAATACCTACAGTGCAGAAGGAGGCCATTTGGCCCATCGAGTCTGCACTGACTCTCCAAAGGAGCATCTGACCCAAGCTCACCCCTTTACATGTGCATCGCTTCACTTATGCCAGTAGGAAAAAAAAGACTATGTGGACAGAAATCAGCAGGATGACACAACCCTGCGCGTGGGCAATGGTCAACAAGAGGGCTTGTGGGCCAAACTTAGAACCCAGATGGGTTGCATGTGGCCCCTGGGCTCCAAAAGTTGCCCACTATTGTCATACAGAGATGAGAAGGGGATAAGATTCATCAAATCAGTTTACCAGCCCATGAAGCAAGAGGGGATTAGCAAGAAGGTGGTTTTGTGGGATTTCATGCTGATGAACATAGTGGAGAAATTCTGAGTGAAAATAATTTACATAGGGTGAATAATGACTCAGAGGATTAGAGAATGGAGCTTTTTGCTCAAAAAGGCATGGATTAGAGCTTCAACATCAGGGAAAGACAAGGCTGGTGGCAAGCAGCCTTGGTAAGGGGGTAGATGTGTGGGAGGAAGAACAGTCATGGACCAAGCAGTAAGTCATTGGTCCAAATCTCCAGACTTAGCATGAGCTGGCAGTCAAGTAGGTTCATGGAATACAGGGGAAAGAAAAAAATTACAGATAGGAGACAGATAGTGTGGCTGCAGTTTAGTTAATATTAATCTAATGGATATTTTGGTTCAGTTGGCCTGTTAGCAGTGACAGTGTGGTTGACATGCTTCACTGTTTTCCACAGTTTGGAATAGTTGCAAGAATGTTTGGGGGATATAGATTTACAACGTGCAACCTCGTGTATAAAATAAGTTAGCGTCTTGAATATTCGAGACAAACACACTATCGTAAATTCATGATTCTGGGAATGCACTGGCACAGTGGTACTGTCACTGCGCTAGTAATCCGGAGACCCGCTGTAATGCTCTGGGAGCCCAAACAATTCCCATCACGGCAGATGGCAAAATTCAAATTGAATAAAAATTGGGACCTACATCTACATCTGTGCTGTCAACATATCATTGATGAAGACGAACATCTTGCCAGGGCCATCCCCACACCCCCACTTCTTGCCTTCAGACAACCGCACAACCTCAAACAGACCATTGTTTGCAGCAAACTACCCAGCCTTCAGGAGAACAGTGACCACAATACCACACAACCCTGTCACAGCAACCTCTGCAAGACATGCCGGATCATCGACATGGATACCATCATCACACATGAGAATACCGTCCACCAGGTACCCAGTACATTCTCTTGCAGCTCGGCCAACGTTGTCTACCTAATACGCTGCAAGAAAGGATATCCCGAAGCATGATGCATTGGGGAGACCGTGCAGACGCTACGACAACGGATGAATGAACATCGCTCGACAATCACCAGGCAAGACTGTTCCCTTCCTGTTGGCGAACACTTCAGCAGTCACAGGCATTCAGCCTCTGACGTTCGGGTAAGCATTCTCCAAGGCAGCCTTCACGACACACGACAGCGCAGAGTCGCTGAACAGAGACTGATAGCCAAGTTCCGCACACGAGGACGGCCTCAACCGGGATCTTGGGTTCATGTCGCACTATCTGTAACCCCCGTGACTTGCCTGGGTTTGCAAAACCTCACTCACTGTGCTGTCTGGAGACAATACACATCTCTCTAACCTGGGCTTAATGCTCCTTCCACTCACATTGTCAGCCACTTTAAAACTTGAATAGCAGGTTAGGTGTAAAGATTCACATTCTAATCAGTAATCAGTAAACTGTCTGTGCTGTTATATGCTTTGTCTGAGGCCAGAACTCTCCATTCATCTGACGAAGAGGCAAACCCCGAAAGCTTGCGAGATTACTATCAAATAAATCAGTTGGACTTAAACCTGGTATTGTCAGATTTCTTACTGTGTTTACCCCAGTCCAATACCAGCATCTCCACATCACTGCTGCACTGCCCCAGCAGTGAGCTCAGAGAATTGCTCCGTTGGATTATTTCAGACATTTCCTTGGTAACTGACTAAGTTTTTTTTCTTAGAAGATTACAAGTTCCCTTTGGACTGTGATCAAACTGCCTTTCCCGAGAAGTCACACGACCTCAGCTAAATGACCAACAAGGCACCCGAGAAGATAAGAATGATTTGTTTACTGGTTTAATTGCTGGAAAGAAGAAATTACTGTTTTCACGTTGTGAGGTTGTCTGGCATTTCTGGAAAACACCTGACTGAGATGAGTCTTCTGTCTGGAATGTGTTTGTTTGGACTCAGTTTTGAGAATAAACAGAGAACAAAGGTTCCCCAACTACCTTTCACCCCACATAAAACTCATTGTGGTTATCAGTCTCCAGCTAGGAATCTTTATCTCGGTATAACTCATCTGTATTTGGAAGCCTGGGAGGCCAAGACGAGAGAGAGAGAGAGAGAGAGATCCCAAAGTCATTAATCCTGTTCTGTTTTCCTCCACAGCGAAACTCCTTTGGAAAGAGCCTCCAGACAATTACTGTGACTAGCAATCTATCATCGCACGCAGGGACACCAGTCTGACAACATCAAAACTCTTTGAATTTTATCCCTTTTCATAATGTTTTCCCTTTTCCCAAAGGGTGATTCCCTTCCTTCTGTACCTTATCCATCCTTAATTGCCCTTGAGGGGTCTTTTCAGAGACAGCCAGATTGCACGGTGACACAGTGGTTAGCACTACTGCCTCAGCGCCAGGGACTCAGGTCCGAATCCCGGCTTGGGTCACTGTCTGCGTGGGTTCCCTCCGGGTGCTCCGGTTTCCTTCCACGCTCCAAAAATATGCGGATTAGGTTGATTGGCCATGCTAAATCGCTGCTTAGTGTCAGGGGGATTAGCAGGGTAAATATGTGGAGTTACGGGGATAACAGCCTAAGTGGGATCGTTGTTGTGCAGGCTCGATGGGCTGAATGGCCTTCTTCTGGCTGAAGGGATTCTATGGTATTGCTGTGGATATGGAATCATGTGTCAGTCAGATCAGGCAGAGATAACAGTGACCCTATTGATTTTGTCCTGTGTGTGTTGGGATTTAAAAGGGAGTGTAATTACCTATTTGGATTAAAAATTTTATGTTAACCAGTCTTTGCAACTTGTTTTAAAATAATTGTTTCATTAAAAATCCATCACTTTGAGTTTATTGAAAGAAGTCTTTTTTATTCTGGGTCTAATAGTGAATGCAATCAATTAGTCATTTTGAGGAATGAATAAATTATTTACAATTAATGAGCAATCTGTGGAGTAGTGGGGGGGGTGGTGCGAGAGAATGTGCACCCCTTCCACTCTGGTCATAGCAGGTTGTTGTGTTGAAATATTAGATGGGAAAAAGTATCTGCGATTGAAAATCAAGACAGGTTGAATCCAGGCAGGTTATCCACTCAGTCAGATAACTGATCATGCAGCCAATGTGAAAATCCCCCCGCCATAAAATTCCTCAAACCAGTTCTAAATTCAGATTTAAATCTTAAAGAAAGCATTGATTTATTTGAGATCACAATGCATTATATTCACATCAGCAACATCTAAATATGGTCATTGTTTAAAAAAATTAATATCCAAGTTTCTTTCATCCATATTCATCTCCCCAAGGTGCGAACTCTTTGTAGAATAGATCATCATAGAAGGAGGCCACTCGACCCATCGCATCCGTACCGATCACAATCCCACCCAGGCCTCACTCCTGCAACACCACATATTTACCCTGCTAATCCCCCTGGCGTGGATGTGCCGCCGTTGGACTGGGGTAAACGCAGTAAAAAGTCTGACAACACCAGGTTTTAGTCCAACCGATTTATTTGATAGTAAACGCACAAGCTTTCAAAGTGATCCGAGGCTGGAATTGAACCCAGATCCCTGGCGCTGTGAGGCAGCAGTGCTAACCACTGTGCCACCATGTCGCCCATGGATCAGTCCATCATACTTCAGTCACATTCATTTTCAGTCGGGAGTCAAAGTGTGGGGGTGGGTAAACTGCCAGGCATAAACATCGACTTTCCACACTTTCCCAACATTTTCCATCATGGATCAGTGGACAACAATCAGGAGCATAAACAATGTTTGCTTCTTTGTCTCTAGGGCACTAAGGCTAATTATAGCGCCCACAATGCTGACTTGACTGATGCCAGCTTTCTGAGCACATTCTGGAGATCAAACCTGAAACTGGTTGGCTTGTTCAACTCATTAGTTATCAGGTACTGCCTTATGCCCACTAAACCAGCAGAGTGACAATACCCATGATTCGCTTGGCTGTAGAACAGCATTTCCAATTAGAATAATGATGTTTCTGAGATTCCGATAGTGTGTGTCTCGTTCCCAAATGTTCCTACTCTCGATCACTACAGTCTAAAGTTGGAAAATATGGATGTTGGGTGAGGACAGGGTTGAGAAAGGACAGGATTGAGCATGCCCTTACTCAATGAAAGGTAACAACTTAGACAAGGGACTGAGAGGCACCTCATCTCAGAAACTTTGAGGACCAGGGGAGAATCCCAGTCTGAAGATGGGGATTACAACTAGGCTTTTGGCCAACATTAAACATCAGATGAAGTCCAAGATGGGGTGCAATTTTTTTCTTGTTAGCTTGGATCTTGTCAGTTTCTCTTGTCGGGACCATGAATTAGAGTCAATTCGAATTTGGTTTTTGGAGCGAGCAAGGAGATGGGTCTGTTCTGCCCAGTCTGCTCTGTGTATTGACTTTGTAACTTTAAGAATGAAGTAAAAATTAATATCAAAAATGTGGGGATTATAACAGCAAATAACACAGATTTTCAACATCACAACTTCAAAAACACTGGTCATAGCTTCATTAATGTATATCATTGGCTTTGTTACACACAGCATTAAGACGACCAAATACACATTGCTGTCAAAGTTAGGAAGTTAAAAAAATAAGGATGAGCCAAAAGTAGATTCGCATCCTGCAACATGTCAAATAAATGGCCTGCAGGTAATAATGCTTGTTATTTGGTTAGGTCTTGTTTTGTATTATCCTGACTTTGGAAGCAAAGTTAATGACACAGCTCCAAAAGAATACAAATGTATGTAATAAACAATGCACAATCCACATTAAATGCACAACATTAAAAGATGAAAAAGAACCTAGCAAAGCATATAATCATCAGTCACATTTCACAGAATCCTGCAGTTTCCTTCTCACCATTTTTATGGCTGACAGTCTCCAAGTAAAATTCAACTTCAAAGCGAAAGCTCGACTAACGCCCAGACACTGTGGACAGGGTACTAATAAGCTGTCTGGAAGGACATTATCACAGCGGATAATAATGCAAGCTCCTACAGAGTGAACAGGAAGTGTATGAGTGAAGCAGTGATAGCACAAGCTGAGAGAATTAAAGCAGTGTGGCCTTTAAACAAAACATTCAAGAGAAAGCAGGGGCTTTAAAACCCGCACTTAATCAGGCAGCTAATTTTTACTTCAACGTCAGATAAAGCTCCACAATGAAAATTCTATACACTAAATGCTTGTGACTCATAATATATCCAGTGCAACAGAGAAGCTGGATGTCACTCAGTGAGAAGGTTCCATCTACAGCTAACCACTAAAACATCAGGAAATCGGAAGTCATTTACAGATTTATAGTAACTTTGAAAAACTGTATTCCCTCAAGGACATGTAAAGGACCGTGCATCCTGGCTTAATGCTGTTGATCTTGTTACGACCAGGTGCAGAGGGATGAAATGACTCCCCTATTCCCCTACTCCTCGTTTGACTGTAGCAGGGTTTGTTTTTTAAGAATAAAGAGAGGATGTGCTTTGCCCACTCGGAGTGTTGCACTGTTGACATGTCAAGGTTGTAGGTTACTCAGACGCGTTTTATTAGGTTAAACAAAGAATGAGGTAAGTTTATTGAAACTATTCTGAGCTACATTCTGTGCCCTTGCTATCCTCAGTGTTTCCTTCAAATGGTGGTCAACATAGAGGAGTACTGACTCATTAGCTGAGGGTGGAAGGTAGGCAGTGAACAGCTGATGATTTTCTTGTCCACGTTTGACCTGATGCCATGAGATTTCATATGATCTGGATCAATGTTGAGGACTCAAAGTACAATTTCCTCCCAACTGTTCACTGCAGCACCACCTCTGGTGGTTCTGTCCTGCTGATGGGACAGGACATACACGGGAATGAGAAAGGAGTCTGGGACATTGGCTGCTGGATGTGATTGGGCAAGTGTGACTACATCAGGTTGTTACTTGACTATTCTCTGTGACAGCTATCCAGATGTTAGAAAGGATGATTGTGGGATCAACAGGGCAGAGTATGCGCTTGTTGCTTCTGGTACCTAGGTTGATGCCAGTTGGTCCATCTGGGCCTTTTTTCAGTTTCCATAGTAGTTTGATACAAATAAGTGGCTTGCTCAGCCATTTCAGTGAGCAGTTAAGAGTCAAACACATTGTCATGCGTCTGGGGTCACTTGTAGACCAGGCTGCATAAGGAAGATTAGATTTCCTACTCTAAAGGATGTCAGTTAACCAAATGGGTTTTAACAACAATCAGGTAGTTTCATAGTCAGGATTGCTAAGGCTAGTTTCATAATCCAGATTTATGGATTGAATTTAAATTCCCCCAGCTGCCATAGTGTGGTAAAATTACCAGACACTCAATATTGGCAGAGTGAAGTTATCCTAATGCATTAAACGTGAAGTTAAAGCTCTTGGTTTTGGAAGAATGTTTCACAATAAAGCTGCCCTGTGTACTTTAGGAATTCTGCCCTTCTAAAGGATTGCTGCAATTTGGCAAATAGTGAGATTTAGAAGCAGCTGAGCTTACTTAAACTGGAACCTTTTAATTGGCATTGTTATTCCGCCTCAAGATAATGAGATCTTTCAGTGTTAAGAAGTGAATTTAGAGTTCTCCCCATGACTGAAAATGAGGTTTGGTATATTGGAACAAGTAAAAAGGATTGCGGAAATCCAGATGACATCATTCTGGATTACTGGATAATGAAAGTTGTTCACTCCAATGATTTCGGTTTGCTAATTTTATGGTTGATAGAAAATAAAAAATATATAATTAAGCAATTGCAGGAAATTGAACACCAGGGCCATATAAAATTATAGAAATTATTTGTTCTACATACCACAGCTGAACACCAAAATAATGTCCTATTCATAAAGTCATGCAACATGAAAGCCATTCAACCCATCATGTCTGTTCTGGCTCTTTGAAGCAGCTATCCAATTGGCCCATTCCCTATTATATAACAAATAGCACATTCCTAATCCAACAAAGACAGCTTGCTATGTAGATTAGGCTAAGAATAAGAAAGCTAGCATTTAAAAAACTACAGTACATTTAAGCTTCTTCCCACTTTGAAGCATTAATCACTTGTTCATGCATTGCATTTATCATTAGGGAAGAATCAAATTAAACATTCTTTTGGAAATCACAAGCTAATTCAAACTGTACTTGTGCGTTTTACAGCAGTACAAAAATCCATTTGAACTAAATTATAACAAACTATCTTTCTAGGTGACCAACTTCAATGATTTGGGGATGTCAGAAAGAGATTGATTAGGTTAGGATTGTTTTTGCTGGAGTTCAGATGAATGAGGAGAGATCTCGTAGAGACTTATAAAATTCTAACAGGTCGAGACAGGATAACTGCACAGAGGATGTTCCCAGTGGTGGGGGAGTCCAGAACAAGGGGTCACAGTGTGAGGATTCAGGATAGACCATTTAGGACAGAGGTGAGGAGACATTTTTTCACCCAGAGTGGTGAGCCTGTGGAATTCATTACCACAGAAAGTAGTTGATGCCAAAACGTTGAACGTATTAGAGGCAGCCAGATATCACACTTGGGGCAAATGGGGTCAAAGGTTATGTGGGAAATGCAGGATTACCACTATTGAGTTGGATGATCAGCTATGATCGTAATCAGATATGTTCTCCGGAGCATTGAACCTGGTGGCTGTGGCTGTGGTGAGTGACTGATTTGAATTAAAAACCGCTTTTTTCCTCTACTTCCGGTTCTCGGGGCTTGTTAAAGTGTAGTTTACTTCCGTACCGGAAGTTAGGCCAGGGGATTGTTGTTAAGGGGGAGCGGGGGGTATAAAAAAGGGGTAGCAGCATAGAGCGGGCAGCGTCGGGAGCGGGCAGCGGAGTGAGTGGGAACTGAGTGAGAAGGGCTTTGGCTTGCTGGGCTTAGGCGAGTGCAGGCTTAGAGAAGGTGAGTGACAGATTTCTACCTTTGGGCACTTACAGGAGGTTGGGACATGGTAGGGAATATAGGGAGGAATGTAAGTTGCGTCCGGTGCCACATGTGGGAGTTCCTGGTGGTGTCACGTGTCCCCAAGGTACACATCTGCAGTAAATGTTTAGAACTGCAGCGATTGAGGGCCCGGGTCAGGCAACTCGAGGGGCGACTGGAAGATGCGTTTCTAGTCAGGGAGAACGAGGAGATAATGGCTGGGAACCATGAGCAGGAGGAGGTCTCAAGGGCTGAAGAGAAGGGAGGATGGACGACTGTTAGGAGGGGAAAGAGGAAGAAGAAGAGTAGTCAGGGTCCCCCGGCCTCCCCGGAGGCCCCCCAAGGTTCGTCGGCAGGGGCACAGAAAAATAGGAAGGAAGGGGAGACTGACTTAGAGGGACGGAAGGGGGCTGGTAAGGTGATAGTGGTAGGGGATGGGAGGGTCCGAGGGATTGATAGGAGGTTCTGTGGGCAGGGGCGCGACTCCAGGATGGTGGTCTGCCTCCCTGGAGCAGGGGTAAAGGATATAATGGAAAGGGTAGAGGGAATTTTGAAAGGGGAGGGGACCTAGGCAGAGGTCATAGTACACGTAGGGGAGGGGGACATAGGAAGGAGGAGTAGGGGAGAGGTCTGTAGGCAATTTAGGGAGTTGGGGGCCAAACTAAAGAGCAGGACCTCCAGGGTGGCACTGTCTGGGTTGCTGCCCAGTACCAGCAGGGCAAAGAATGACGAGATCATGCAGTTGAATGCATGGTTGAGGGATTGGTGTAGGGTAGAGGGGTTTACTTTTGTGGATCACTGGGAGGTGTTTAGGAGAGAAAGGCAATTTTACAGGAGGGGTGGGGAGGATTTGAACGGGAGGGGGACTAGTGTCTTAGCGGGGAGGTTAGCTGGGGTGTTCAGGAATGATTTAAACTAATAGGGAGGGGGGGTGGGGAGGTGGCTGGGAGAGAGTCGGGTGAAAGGAAAATTATCAGGGAGAAGGTGGTTCCGAGGGACACTTGTGGGTTGAACTGTGTCTGTTTCAATGCTAGGAGTGTGACAGGGAAAACGGATGAGCTTAGGGCCTTGATGTTTGTAAGGCAGTTAGATGTGGTGGCTGTAACGGAGACGTGGTTATGGGAAGGGCAGGACTGGCAGCTGAATGTTCCTGGGTACAAGTGTTTTAGGTGTGACAGAGGAGGGTTGAAGAGAGGTGGAGGGGTGGCACTGTTAGTCAAGGAAAACATCACAGTAGTGCAGAGGGAGGACGATATGGAAGAGATAGGGATTGAGTCGCTGTGGGTGGAGTTGAGGAATAAAAAGGGAGAGATCACATTGCTAGGGGTGTACTATAGGCCACCCAACAGCCCAAAGTCAGTGGAGGAAGGCATTTGCAGGGGCATTTTGGACAGGTGCAGGAAGAATAGAGTGGTTGTAGTGGGTGATTTTAATTTTCCCGGAGTGAATTGGAGGGGGCCTAGAGCTGGGGGTACGGAGGGAGAGGAGTTTGTGAAATGTGTTATGGAAGGGTCGCTAGAACAGTATGTAACTAGCCCGACTAGGGGAGGGGCTATACTGGATTTAGTGTTGGGTAATGAGCCAGGGCAGGTGGGTGAGGTAGAGGTAGGCGAACATGTGGCGAACAGTGACCACAAGTCCGTCTACTTTAGGATAAAAATGGAAAGGGACGAGTGCCGTCCGAACGGGAGTGTGCTGAACTGGGGAAAGGCGAGCTATGGCAGGATTAGGAGGGAGCTGCGGCAAACTGATTGGGAGGGACTGTTAGCTGGCAAGTCCACGGCTGGCAAGTGGGAGGCTTTTAGGGACAAAATGAAATGGTTGCAGGGGAGGTATGTTCCGGTTAAGCAAAAGGATGGGAAAGGTAGGATTAGAGAGCCGTGGATTACGGGGGATATTGAAGACTTGGTCAGGAAGAAGAGGGAGGCGTATGTTAGGTCAAAACAAATGGGTACAGAGAGTGCGCTGGAGGAATATACAGAGAGTAGGAGGGAGCTAAAAAGGGGAATTAGAAGGGCGAAGAGAGGGCATGAGATGGCTTTGGCTGGTAGGATTAAGGAAAATCCAAAGGCATTTTATTCCTATATTAGAGGCAAGAGAGTAGTTAGAGGGAAAATTGGTCCTCTTAGGGACAAGAGTGGACAGTTGTGTATTGAGTCGGAGGGAATGGGGGAGCTCCTGAATGAATACTTTGCGTTGGTATTCACGAAGGAGAGGGGTTCGGAATCGTGCGGTCTCTTGGAGGGAGCGGAGGTTCAGTTGCAGGATATAGTTATTACGAGAGAGGAAGTGCTAGGGCTTTTAGGTAGCGTAAGGACGGATAAAGCTCCGGGGCCTGATGGGATTTATCCCAGGCTGCTTAGGGAGGTGAAAGATGAAATTGCTGGGCCTCTGGCGCAAATCTTTGTCTCTTCTTTGGACACAGGTGAGGTCCCAGAAGACTGGAGGGTAGCAAATGTGGTCCCGTTGTTCAAAAAAGGTAGTAGGGATAACCCTGGGAATTATAGGCCGGTGAGTTTGGCGTCGGTGGTAGGGAAGTTAATGGAAAAAATACTTAGGGGTAGGATGTATGAGCATTTGGAGCGTTGCGATCTGATTAGGGATACGCAACATGGCTTTGTTAGAGGGAGGTCTTGCCTTACGAATCTGGTGGAATTCTTTGAGGAGGTGACAAAAACGGTTGACGATGGGAGAGCCGTTGATGTCATCTATATGGATTTCAGTAAGGCGTTTGACAAAGGCCCTCACGGTAGGCTGGTAGAAAAGGTTAAGGCGCATGGGATACGAGGCCAGGTAGCTAGGTGGATTGAGAACTGGCTGGGAAATAGGAGACAGAGGGTAGTTGTGGAGGGGACCTTGTCGGGCTGGAGGCCAGTGACCAGTGGTGTGCCGCAGGGCTCAGTACTGGGACCTCTCCTCTTTGTAGTCTACATAAATGACTTGGAAGAGGGCGTAGGTGGTGTGATCAGCAAGTTTGCTGATGACACCAAGATGGCAGGGTTGGCGGGTACGGAACTGGATTGTCAGGTGATACAACAGGATATAGATAGGTTGGTGCAGTGGGCAGATAGGTGGCAGATGGCATTTAATCCTGACAAATGCAAGGTGATGCATTTTAGACGGAATAATGCAGAGAGGAGCTATGTGATAAAAGGTAGGCCGATTAGGAGTATAGACATACAGAGGGACCTGGGAGTGCAGGTTCACAAATCCATGAAGGTTGCGTCACAAGTGGAGAAGGTTGTTAGGAAGGCTTATGGGATGTTAGCCTTTATAGGAAGGGGTATAGAGTATAAAAGCTGCCGTCTAATGCTTCAGTTGTACAGAACGTTGGTTAGACCGCATTTGGAGTACTGCGTCCAGTTCTGGTCACCTTACTACCGGAAGGACGTGGAGTCTCTGGAAAGGGTGCAGAGGAGGTTTACCAGGATGTTGCCTGGCATGGGGGGACTGGGTTACGAGGAGAGATTGAAGAAACTGGGACTATTCTCCTTGGAAAGACGGAGATTGAGAGGGGACATGATAGAAGTATATAAGATACTGAAGGGAATAGATAGAGTTAATAGTGAGAGACTGCTCCCTAGACTGGGTACGAACACGAGAGGTCATCATTTAAGGGTGAGGGGGGAGAGGTATAATTTGGAGGTGAGAAGAAGGCTCTTTACGCAGAGAGTTGTGGGGGTCTGGAACGCGCTACCGAGTAGGGTGGTGGAGACAGGAACGTTGGACTCGTTTAAGATGCAGTTAGATAGACACATGAGTGAAACGAGAATGGAGGGATATGGTAGGGGCTATTAAATAGGGTTAAACCTCGGGAGACACCGGAAAGGCAGGCTGTAAGATTAATATTTTTGTCTTTATTCCACAGGTGGAGGTCCACCTCGTGTCAAACGAGGGGCATGCACACGGCGGGTCGTGCGTGGGCTGCTCTTGGAAGTTCCAGGAGTGGCCTAGTACTTCGTGTCGGTGTGTGTGCTTGATCCTGGACCGGTAGACGGGCGCCGCAACAGCTCGGTGACTAGCACTGCTAGCTGTGCAGATACATGGATTTGGGCCTGTGTCTGTGGGAGTTTGCGCATTCTCCCTGTGGTTGCGTGGGTTTCCTCCGGGCGCTCCGGTTTCCTCCCACACCCCAAAGATGTGCTCTTAGGCTAATCGGTTTTTACCAAATTGACACTATTTCCTCCCTGAATCTGGCTAAGTTAGGGGTTCCATTCGTAGACATGCAGGGTAGAACAGGTGTAGGGTGATGCGGCGGCGCGGGCTCGTTGGGCCGAAGGGCCCGTTTCCCGTGCTGGGTTGTTCTTTGTTCTTTGTAATGAATGGCGGAGCAGGCTCGAAGGGACAAATGGCATCCTCCTGCTCCTATCTTCTATATTTCTAATGATTTGTGTCTCCATCACACACTACTGGCATCAGTGAAGCATAATCTTCTGCATTAATGCCAAATATGTCGGTTGGCTCAGTGATAGCTCAGAAACAAAGTTTCACACAGGAACTGAAAGAAGCTGATGTTATACATAATCGCTGTTGCCTCTGTGAGATACTAATGTTTTAAAGTTGGAGCAAACTATTACAGATGTTGGAATAATAACAGTAAAATGCTGTAAAAACTCAGCAGGTCAGGCAGCATCTGTAGAGTTCAGACAAATGAATATTTCAGATGTGAAAAGGAAAGGATTATGTTTTAGCTTTAAAACTTAAAGTAATCCTCCAAACAATTTATAAATTACACATGGGAGGAAAGACCACTCCACATGCCCTTTCATTCTTAAAATTGCAGTCATAAAGCAGCAATATACAAGCAGCAATAGACAAATGCCTACGGCAGCTGATCATCACTTGAAATGCATCAGCTAACAAACAGAGTGGCCAACATTGCTCTCCCGCTGAAATGGACCTAATACCATATCACTTTATGCTGTGTAACTGGGGAATTTAAGCAAGGCATTTTAGATGGGTGCAGGGGTGGTGAGCCGGGGGTAAGTGGTGGGTTCAATGATACAGTCCCAATGTTGCTCTTCTTCTAACACGTATGTTATCACCCAATAGATGCTTTGAGAATGACCTCGGTATCAATTTATTATAAGCACTGGTCATTAACAGAACAGGAACATTGGAACAGAAGTAGATCTTTCAAATCTATTTTACAATCTAATTAGACCTTGGCTGATCTGTATCTTAATTCCATCCCACTGCTTTGTTTTCATGTCTCCTAATATGCTTACCCAACAAAAATGACCAAAATCAGTTTTGACATTTTCAGGGCCAAGACGCAACAGCCTTTTGAAGAACCAGTTTTAGATTTTCACTGCTCTTCGTGTGAACAAGTGTTTCTTGACAATGTTTCATTGAGCTCCAATTTTGAAATTATGTTTCCTCATTCTGGAGCGCACCAGCTTGAGAAATAGTCTCTCTCGAACTACCCTTTCAGATCCATTAATCATCTTCAACTTCTCAACTGGATCACTCGTTAATCTTCCATACTTGAGTTTTCAAGCCCTCCTCAATATTTAACCTTCTTAGCCCTACTGTTATTTATTCTGCTAAATCAGTGCTGCACGTATTCTAAGACTGATGTATTCTTCTTGAAATTGACTGCCCAGAACTGAATATGGAACTCTGACTTGGTCCAACTAAAGCTTTGTACAAATGCAGTATTATTTCCAACCTTTTTGTATTCCAAACATTTTGACAGGAAGCAACCATTCTATTGTATTAGTTATTTTTGTACCTATTTACTAGGTGTTTACTGATTCATACGTTGTCCATTGAATCTCTCTACTCCACTGTGGTTCCTAGTTTCTCATCATGTAGAAAATATTTAGGCCTATTTTTCCTTATGTTCAAAGTGGACGACTTCACACTTCCTGATATTGAACAGCATTTTGTCAGTTTAGCCCTTTCACTTCATCAATGAAAGTACAGCTGGAATGTTTTGATCCAATTGACACTATTTACAATGCAACCTAACTTGTTTTCAGAAACCTTCGGTGTACATCTCTCCACTCCTTCATCTAAATCATTTATATGATGAAAAGCTGAAGATCTAGTGCAGATCCCGGAGGAACGTCACATGTCATATCCTGAACACTTAGAGTATATACCCAGAACCTTTGTTCTCTGCCTCCTATTCCCTAAAGAATTCTGTGCTGATGTCAATAAGGTTGCTTCCAATTCCAAGATATTCTCTTTTTTGCTAACATGGTCATGCAAAAGATATGTGCTGCGTTTAGAGAAGAAAAGCATATCCTCTACAGTAGATTGTCCGTCAAAGCTCAGAGATCTTAATTCTGGAAGAAGTCCCCTGTACCTTGGCAGGATTACGATGGAAAAAACTCTAAGGTTTCTAACATGGAGATTCAGCCGCGATTTGCTGTCCAGCAGCTGTGCACAGGAATCTTCTCTGTTTGACACCTCTGCTTAAGTGTTTTTGTTGTTTGTTGTGTGGAATGAGAATAACAGCCATCAAAGGGAGAATATTCTATTTGACCTCAAGTCATTATCAATCATTCCTACATTATGAAATGCGCTTTATATTCAGAATAAAGCTCTGTCTGCTGCACTGTAACACAGCGCTGCAATTCAGTAAGGCTTCCTACCAAATTGTTGTATTACTTCTTCTCACACCAGCTATTATTATGTTACAAGTTCAACTAAAATCAAAGTACTTGGAGGCTGCCGATACTTAATTCACCTAAGCTGTAGTCAACAAAGAAGGCACTGACCTCAGAGTCCTTTTTAAAAGTGACTACGCCTCATGGTGGAGTTCAGCAAAGTTGGTTAGGTCAGAATACTATTGCCATTTTGGGAACCTCATTATAAAAAAGAGATGGAGCAAAAGAGAAAGTAGGTCACACACTCAACCATATGTTGACAGGGATACTACAGCAAAGAGGGATTTGAGACGGTCTCCAATTTCTACTGGCAGAGAAGCAGGCAAGATTTAATAGAACATTTTAAAATTATAAGGAGAAGACTAATATTTCAGGTTGATGACTTTACATCAATGTTTCTGACAAGTGGTCATCACTCTGAATTAACCCTGCCCACTTCTCTCCATAGATGCTATCTGATTTCCTTCCTGTTTCCAACATTTCTTGCTTTTGAATTTAATATTCTAATTGCAGTGCTCCCACCACCATCCAAACCAGGGATCCTGTTTGAGTTCTACCTGGTCTGCATGATCCTGTGTGACTAAACAAATTTATGTAATCATCAACTCTGACAAGGGGTAATCCTGACTCAAAACATTGGCTCTATTCTCTCTCCATAGATGTTGCCTGACCTGCTGAGTTTCTCTAGCATTCTCTATTGTTATTTCAGCTTCCAGCATCTGCAGTATCTTGCCTTTATCTTACATCATCATCATTAGCAGACCCAGTTTCCACATTAATTGCACTTTTAATGACTTGTTTCCCAATGGTCTTGTGCAACATGATGACACTACAATTTATTTTGGGAGGTACAATTCATGAATCAGCTGGACTTTTTATTGCTTGCACTGCTTCTGGATTAGGCCTGCTCTGAAACAAACCCACTAAGAAGTCTCACAACACCAGGTTAAAGTCCAACAGATTTATTTGATAGTAAAAGAGTGACTTTTGCTACCAAATGAACCTGTTGGACTTTAACCTGGTGTTGTGAGACATCTTATTGTGTTTACCCCAGTCCAACGCCAGCATCTCCACATCACTGAAACAAACAATCAGGGTTATGTATTTTGGAGTAGGTTCCACCTGATTGTGGAGTGATTGCAGTTCCCAGAGTGTGACACTGTTGTACAGTCATGGTATTGTGCCACTCGCATGTGCTCCACTTGAGAAAGTCTGTCGGGTTAATGAACAGTGTCTCATTTCACAGCTGATGAGCATACTAGACGCTCCAGTTTGCTCGAGAATATGCCCGAATACACAATGTGCAAATACAAAAGGGTCAAGATTCACATTAGTGGATAAGGATAGAATGATGTGGATATGCCAGCGTTGGACTGGGTAAAAAGTCTGACAACACCAGGTTTCAGTCCAACCGATTTATTTGATAGTAAACTCACAAGCTTTCAGGTTAGCCCCTTCTTCAGATGAATGGAGAGTTCTGGCCTCAGACAGAGCATATAAAGCACAGACAGTTTACAGATTACTGAATAGAATGCAAATCTTTACACCTAACCTGCTGTTCAAGTCTTAAAGTGGCTAACTTTAAGACTTGTTAGCCACTTTAAGACTTGAACAGCAGGTTAGGTGTAAAGATTCGCATTCGAATCAGTAATCTGTAAACTGTCTGTGCTTTATATGCTCTGTCTGAGGCCAGAACTCTCCATTCACCTGAAGAAGAGGGAAACCCCTCAAAAGCTAGTGAGTTTACTATCAAATAAATCGGTTGGACTGAAACCTGGTGTTGTCAGACTTTTTACTAAGGATAGAATGGCAGCAATGTGTATTACATCATGCATTGAACCCAGCACCATTACCTTTACTCCATTGTTAAGGACTGAGCCTTTAAATGGGTCTTGGAGAAGGTCAATTCAGGATGCTCCAGTGGCTCTCTATCACCGCTGTGTGTCATTTTACAGCATGATGAATACAAAACTTATAAAGCATGCTGTTGTTACTGGTTCAGATTTGGATTGTGGACTTGAGTGAAGCTCTATCGTTGCAGGCATCGCTACTGCAATGAATCTGTTCCACCATACACTTGAAAACTGGTTTATCGCTGCTATTAATTTGACAGATTCCCACTGATTTACCTACTAAACTAGCTTTCACAAAGCTCAGGATAAATAGGATTGGAGATAAGATCATATCTTTCTTTCGCTATGGAGCAACATATATACATTATATGAGGCACTGGGCTTGTTTAACTTTTAATTACAATATCAATTATATCCAGTTAGACAGAAAGCCACCATTATGAAACAAATTGACACTCATTTACATAGAGCATAGAACACTACAGCACAAACAGGCCCTTCGGCCCACAAGTTGCGCCGATCACATCTATACCTACTAAGCCATAGACTTATCTATAACCCCCAATCCCATTAGATCCCAGATACTCATCCAGAAGTCTTTTAAAAGATCCCAGCGAGTTCGCCTCCACCACCACCGACGGCAGCCGATTCCATTCACTCACCACCCTCTGAGTGAAAAACTTACCCCTAACATCTCCTCTGTACTTGCTTCCCTGCACCTTAAATCTGTGTCCTCTCGTAGTGACCATTTCAGCCCAGGGAAATAGCCTCTGAGAATCCACCCTATCTATTCCTCTCAACATCTTATAAACCTCTATCAGGTCGCCTCTCAACCTTCGTCTCTCCAGGCAGAAGAGTCCCAGCTCCCTCAACCTATCTTCATAAGGCATGCCTCCCAATCCAGGCAACATCCTTGTAAATCTCCTCTGCACCCTTTCAATAGGTTCCACGTCTTTCCTATAGTGAGGCGACCAGAACTGCGCACAGTACTCCAAGTGGGGTCTGACAAGGGTCTTATTTAAATAGGTTGAAAAGTTGGTTTATTTTCATCTAATTCCAAAGACAGGGTATGAAACATGGCAGATTTACCAGGTAATGAAGCAGAGGGTCACCCATTTAAAGTAACATTTGAAGTTTATTTATTAATCATAAGTAGGTTTACATTCACACTGCTATGAAGTTACTGTGAATATCCCCTGGTCGCCACACTCCGGCACCTGCTCAGGTACACTAAGGGAAAACTTAGCACGGCCAATTCACATTACACATCTCTGGACTGTGGGAGGAAACCAGAGCATCCGGATGAAACCCACGCAGACATGGGGAGAATGAGCAAACAGTGATCCAAGTCAGGATTTGAATCCAAGTCCCTAGCACCATGAGGCAACAGTGCTAACCACCGTGCAGCACAACTATTTAAACTAATTTGGGTATTTATAAAATACAATATATATAAAACTGAAACATGGCTCCACAAAAACTGTCACACAGTCTTACTCACTTACCAAGATATGGTTTGGAGTACTCGGCCGTTTATTTTTCTAACAGAGCGTGCAGAAAGATCTATTCAATCGGGGTCATGTGTCTGTTTGACATGTATTTCCCCGGGAACTTGCTGCAGCCTCGAGTCATACCAAAACAACTCAGGTCCTGTCACTTACAGATGCAAAGTTGGAAAGCTTTACATTTATGTACCACCTTCCAAGGCCTTAAGATATCCCAAAGCTCTTTCAATCAACAAACTACTTCTTTTAGCGTAGCTGTAACTGTGATGTGAGAAACACAGCAGCCAACTTACACAAAGCTAGGTCACGCACACAGCAATATGAAAATCACAGGATAGTCTATTTTTAGTGATGTTACCTGCTAACTATTGGTCAAATGTTATTTGTCTGTTCTTCAAAATAAAGCCGTGTGATATTTTACGTCCCTCTGAGCAGATGAGGCTTTGGTTTAATGTACCATCTGGAAGATGACACATCACCTAGGGGCCAGTCTGCTCAAGTCTCTGGAGTGGGACTTGAACCCACAGCCTACTGGTTCAATACGAGAATGTTACCAACTGAGCCACAGTTAAAAATTTGGGGAGTTAAAGGTGCTATATAAATGCAAGGCTTTGCTGTTGTAGGTCTAACAACGTGGGTGGGGCTGGGCTAAATCTAGGAAAATTATCATTTTGTTTGTGATTAAAGTCACTATGCAGAATGGGCAACAAAAACAGTGGTTAAATTCCAACAGTGGACTTTTCGATATGTTTAATACTACTTCACGGTTTTCTACATGGTTGGATTAATAAACTCAGCACTATGAAGATCGAATCAGCCACCAACTGGGGAACAACATGGGTTATCCAGTTAACAGTTGCAAGCAATTACAAATAAAGCTGTTGGAACAACTCAGTAACTAGCGTCACAATAAAAAGTGTATGTTTTAATGTTATCATATCCGTGATGAGCTTTGTAGAGCTACGAGTATGACACCCAGTGGTAGGATGTCAAAACTACTCACATTCCAATTTTAAAATGCAAGATTGCTCGAACGTTGGGACAATTTTTCCGGAGAACAAGCAGCCCTAAATTTCTGCACTTCTCAAGTGAGCACTGGCTCCCAGAATACTCAATGAACTGTTCAATAATACTTCAGAACAAAAGGAGAAATGCCAGGCGCTTGATCAGATTTTTCACATGAAATGCAATAGTCATCATTCTCACAAGGGACACATGTATCAGTTACTCCCGACACATTGATTTCTTGCCTCCGAGCAAAACCTGTGATTATGAAAGGACAGGAAGATCAGAAAAACCTAGAAACATATTGCCTGGATTTCTAAAATGTATTCTTTCATGGAATGTGGGTGTTGCTGGCTAGGCCAGCATTTATCGCCCATTCCTAACTACCCTCCATAAGGGGATGGTGAGCTACATTCTTGAACCACTGCAATCCATGTGCTATGTTAGAAAGGGAGTTCCAAGATATTGACCCAGACGCAGTAAAAGAACAGCATGATTGTTCCAAGTCGGGATAGTGAGTGGCTTCAAGGGAAACTTTCAGGCGGGTGCTCTTGTCCTTCTAGGTGGTGGAGGTCATGGGTTAGAAAGGTGCTGGCAAAGGAGCACAGGGGAGTTGCTGGAGTGCATTATGTAGATAGTACACACTGCTGATACGTTACATCAGTGATGGGGGGAGAGTGAATACTTAAGGGGCAAGGGCTGTGGACCAGCTGGCAAGGGAACTCACAGACATCTTTAACCTCTCTTTACACCAATGTGAGATCCTATCTGCTTCAAGCAGGCTACCATAATCCCTGTACGAAAGAAAAGCCAAGCAGCGTGCCTGAATGACTATCTCTGGTGGCTCTGACGTCCATCATTATGAAGTGCTTCGAAAGATTAGCCATGGCACGAAACAGTTCCGCCTCCCGGATTGCCTGGATCCATGACAGTTCCATCTCTTACTGCAACAGATCTACAGCAGATGCCATCTCCATGACCCTACACTCAACCTGGATAACAAAGACAACTATGTCTCTTATTTATTGACTACAGCTCAGCTTTCAACACCATTATTCCAACAAAACTCAGCTCAAATCCCCGTGCCCTGGGGCTCAGTTCCTCCCTCTGCAACTGGATCCTAGCCTTCCTAACCAACAGGCCACAATCAGTTAATGATAGGCAGCAATACCTCCTCCACGATCATCCTCAACACCAGTGCCCGACAAGGCTGTGTTCTCAGCCCCCTAACTATACTCCTTATACACCTATGTCTGTGCGGCCAAATTCCCCTCCAACTCAATTTTCAAGTTTGCTGATGACACCACCACAGTGGGTCGGATCTCAAATAATGACGAGACAGAGTACAGGAAAGAGATAGAGAATCTGATGATCTGGTGTGATGACAATAATCTCTCCCTTAATGTCAACAAAACAAAGGGGATAGTTATTGACTTCAGGAGGACATGCCCCTATCTATGTCAACAGGGACAAAATGAAAGTAGTTGAGAGCTTCAAGTTTCTAGGTGTCCAGATCACCAATAACTTGTCCTGGTCCCTCCATGCTGATACTCTGGCTAGGTCAGCCCACTAATGCCTCTACTTTCTCAGAAAACTAAGGAAATTTGGCATGTCTGCTACAACTCTCATCAACTTTTACAAGTGCACCAGAGAAAGCATTATTTCCGGATCTATCACAGCTTGGTATCGCTCCTGCTCTGTCCAAGACAGCAAGGAACTACAAAGGGTGATGAATGAAGCCCAGTCCATCATGCAAACCAGCCTCCCATCCACTGATTTTGCCTACACTTTCCGCTGCCTCAGAAAAACAGCCAACATAATTAAGGACCCCAACCATTCCAGCCATTGTCTCTTCCACCTTCTTCCTCAGGACGAAGATGCAGAAGTTTAAGATTACATACCAATCGACTCAAGAACAGCTTCTTCCCTGCTGTCATCAGAGGTTTGTAATACCTTGTATTAAGTTGATCTTTCTCAACACCCTTAACACTACATTCTGTGCCCTCTACTTTCCTTCTCTATGGCCAATAGGGTTTATTTACATCACGAGCTTTCCGAGTGCTGCTCCTTCACAACCTGGCTTTAACCTGGTATTGTGAACTTTACTGTGCCCACACCAGTGCAATGCTGGCATCTCCACATCATTCCTTCTCTAAGTATGGTATGTTTTGTCTGTACAGTGCAAGAAACAATACTTTTCACTGTCTACTAATATATGTGACAATACTAAATCAACTCAAACCAAACCATATGGGCTGTTTTGATTGGGATGTTGTCAAGCTTTTTGAATGCTGTTGGACCTGTACTCATCCAGGCAAGTGAAGAGTATCCCATCATACTCCTGATCTGTGCCTTGTAGATGGTGGGCAGGCTTTGGGAAATCAGGAGGTAGGTTACTCTCCACAGAATTCCCAGCCTTTGACCTGCTCCTGCAGCCCACAGTACCTATGACTGGTCCAATTGAGTTTCTGGTCAATAGTAACCCCCTGGATGTTGGTAAAGGGAAGGTAATTCAGTGAAGGTAATGCAACTGATTGTTAAGGGGAGATGGTTGGATTCTCTCTTGTTGTAGATGGTCATTGTCCAGCACGTGAGAGGTATGAAAGTTACTTGCCATTTATCAGCCCAAGTCTTGTCAATATCTTGCAGCACATGATAAGCATAGACTACTTCAGTATTTGAGGAGTTGCTAATGGTGCTGAACATCGTGCAGTCATCAGCGAACACCTCCATATGTAGGATATATCGGGACAATTGTCCACATTATTGGCTGGATGCCAATGTAGTAGCTATACTGGAATAGATTGGCTAGAGGCATGGCTAGTTCTGGAGCATCAAATCAATCTATTGCCAGGATGTTGTCAGGGCCTATAGCCTCTGCAGTATCGAGTGCCTTCAGCAGTTTCTTGATAACACATGGAATGAATCTAACGGGCTGAAGACTGGCACCTCTGATACTGGAGACTACAGGAGATGACCAGGATGATCACTGGGCTGACGATGGTGCAAGTGCTTCAGCTTTGTTTTAAGCACTGATGTGCTGGGATTCCCCATCATTGAGGATGGGGATGTGTGGCGACACAGTATCAGAGTGGTTAGTACTATTGCCTCACAGTGCCAGGGACCCAGGTTTGATTCCTGGCTTGGGTGAGTGTCTGTGCGAAGTCTGCACGTTCTCCCCATATCTGCATGGGTTTTCTCCGGACGCTCCAATTTCCTCCCATGGTCCAAAGATGTGCGGGTTAGGTTGATTGGCTGTGCACAATTGACTCTGTCGGGGGTTTAGCAGGGTAAATACGTGGGGTTATGGGAATAGGGTCTGGGTGAGATTGTGGTCAGTACAGACTTGATGGGCTGAATGGCAGCTTCTGCACTGTAGGGATTCTATGATTCTCCAGTTAGCTCTTTAATTGTCTACCACCATTCACAACTGGATGTGGCAAAACTGCTGAGCTCAGATCCATTGGTTTGAAATCGTTTAGCTTGATGACTTGCTGTTTGACACATCAATAGTCTTGCTCTGTGGCTTCATCAGGTTGACCCCTCATTTTTAGGTGTGCCTACTTTGCTTCTGGCATATCTTCTCACACAAGTCACTGAACACAAGTTCCACTGGCTTGGTGGTAAAGAGTGGAGGATATCAGCTCATGAGGTTTCAGATTGTGGTCAAGTACAATTCTGCTGCTGATATTCCTCAATGCCTCAAGGTATGCCCAGTTTTGAATTGCTAGATCTGTTTAGCATGGTGGTAGTGCCGCACAACATAGTGGAGCATATGTGTACACAGGATTTCGTCATTTGTAACTGTGACAAATGGATTGAAGACAAGGTTGAGTAAGTTTTTCACTCGTTGGTTCTCCCACCACATGCCAAAGACCCAGTATAGCAGCTCCTGCCATTAAGAACTCAGCCTGCTCAGTCAGTATTGGTGCTACCAAGCCACTCTTGGTGATGGACATTGAAGGCCCCACCCAGATTACACTCTGTGTTCTTTGTGACCCTCAGTACTTCATCTGTCATACTCAACATTCAAACATTCCGATTCACCAGCTATGTGGTGGGCAGGCAGTATGCGGTAAGCAGCAGCAGGTTTCTTTGCCCATGTTTAACTTGAAGGCTTGACACTTCATGGGCTCCACAGTCAATGCTGAGGACTCCCCAGATAACTGCCTCCCAACTGTCTATCACTGTGTCGCCATCTCTGCTGTGGCTGTCCTGCCAATGAGACAGGACATACTCGAAGATAGGCGATGGTGGTGCCCAGGACATTATCTGTAAGGTATCAATTGGTGAGTATGACTATGACGACATCAGGTGGATGTGTGACTAATCTGTGAAGCAGCTCTCCCAATTTTTGGACATGCCCTGATATTTGTAAGGAGGACTTTACACAGTTAATCTGGATGTAGCAGTGTCATGTTTGGTGCCTCGGTCAATGCTGGGAAGGCTGTTCTGTTTCATGATCAATATTTCTGAAACAACTGGCTTGCCTCGCTATTTCTGAGAGCATTTAAGAGTCAACCACATAGCTCTGGGTCTGGAATCACATGTCGGGTCAAATCAGGTAGGGACGGCAGACCTTCTTCCCTAAAGGACATTAGTGAACCAAATGGGTTTTTACAACAATGAACAAGGGTTTCATGATCACCATTGCTTAGTGTTTCATTCCAGGTTATGAGCTGAATTTAAATTTCACCAGCTGCCATGGTGGGATTTGAATCTACATTAGTCTTGGCCTCTAGATTACAAGTCCAGCTACCACCCCACTGCTTCCGCATGATTCCAATATTTCAAAATTTACAGCCGTCCTAATTCAAGGTGCGTTATGTAAATTCTTCAGAAATATCTCAAGAGCTATAATTGGGGACAGGCTGCAGACAATCTGTAAAGACAGAAGTTGTTCCTTAAATGTCTATTTAAGTCTGAAGCATTAATAGATAGTTGGGACAACTGTTAAATGGTCACGATACACACAAGGTATTTCTGGCAGGTTGCTGTGTGCAAATTAGTTGAGTTTACCGTCAGTTTGAAACACGGATTTCATTCCATAACGCAGTTTCAATGGTTAAACTTGGTGGAATTGAAATTGGTGCAATCCACTTTCCTCTCGTTCTCTCTATCTCTCACATCCTCCTCAATAATGAGTGCTTTGTAGGTTCCAGTCTGCTCTGACAACAACTTTAATGAGCACTGCACCTTTCTCAGTATCAAGATTTGAGTGACACCATTTGCACAAATGGATTGTCTGCTCGGCTCCTGTCCCAGCAGTTCCACATTACACTGTAAATTATCTTTGTCATTTTACCCACCCCTCAACTTTTTAATCACTTCTCCTGTCTTTTAAGTCTCCCTTCCATCACACAATTCCCTAGCTAACAAGGTGGCAATCTGCTCACAGGCAACATCCTACATGGGATAAGCATCTAAGGGCAAAGGGAATCCATTGTCTCCAACCTGCATTCACTCCACAGCACTGCTCATTAAGATGATGACATGCTGACTATAGGGCTGCCACAGATTGGTCATTTAATTCTGCTTGAGGAATGTCTGGTTTAAAGAAAAAAGGTAATCATAAAATAAAATTTAAGCTAGATACAATAACCAGCACTGTGATCCAAATCGAATCTAATCTGTATGATAAAACGACTAACACCGCGTGATGATTTAACATCACCACACAATGCACCAGCAGAGGCAATTACGACAACACATTTAATTTGGAGATAGGTGTAATCTAGTTATACACATTAAAATATCTGGTCATATGTGAAAACAATCCAAAGCATTTAAGGGCAAATTCACCGCATCTGAAGCGATTTGACAAGCACACTGACCAGCTTCTCAGCCACTTGCACATAAATCAGTTTGTTCTTTTCTCGCACGCAACTTGGATTCATGCCAGATTTGTAAAATCCTCAGTATTATCAGGATCTGCAAGGAGCAGCAGGCAATTCCTCTTAGGAGACACCTCTAAGAAAGTCTGCTGTGAGGTCGTCTGTGAATGCTGATATTGTGCCAAACTCTGAAGAGGCAGGCTTGTTGGTTTGTGCTCTGAATTCTCAACAGCAGATTTTTCACAGTGCTCTGAAAACCCTACTGACTGCAACTGATCTCCAAGTTCTTCTATCAATCTTCCCGGAGGTGATTTCACAGTGGAAGTCTCCCCCAATGGGCATTTATCCAGATGCAGTGTGGCATCCATGTGCACAGTTCCCTCGCCACAGTTCGATTTGACCAAATCCTCTTTAACCTTTACCTCAGTTACACAGTCAGCCTCTGCTCTGTCGCACAAACCCTCTCTGTGCCTCTCCTCAGGACCGCTCGCATTAGATGAATCACTTTCGTATGAATCGGACTCCTCTTCATCAAAGGATGAGCTACTCGATTCCTCTGAGTCATTATCCTCTTCTGTCTCACTTTCTGACTGGGGACCACTGCCTGGTTTGGTCTCATTTTCTTCCTCCTGAACTAATAGTGCTGCTTTCTCCAGTTCCTCCAGTTCGAAGCCCAAATCATTCTTCGTGACTTTTACATTCTGCAATGACTCAGCCAAGGATACAAGCTTCTTTGACCTACAGGGGAAAAGAAAACGTTTCAATTTCCCTATTTATTAACAATTGCACCACACTATTTCATTACAATATTCTTAGCTGCATCATTCATTAATATTTTATACAATATTAACTGAAAAATAAAAATTGAGCACGAGGATCATAAGAACATAAGAGGAGCAGTAGGCCATTCAGCCCCTCCACCATTTAATACTATCATGGCTGATCCTATCTCAGCCTCAACTCCACTTACCTGCCTGTTCACCATAGCTTTTCAAACCCTTACTAATCAAAAATTTGTCCATCTCTTCCTTAAATTTACTCAAAGTCCTGGCATTCTCCAGGCTCTGGGGTAAGGAATTCCACAGGTTCACAAACCTTTGAAAGAAGTAATTTAAAGTAAAAAGTAAAGTTTATTTATAAATAGGCTTACATTAACACTGCAATAAAGTTACTGTGAAAATCCCCTAATCATCACACAGCAGCACCTGTTCGGGTACACCGAGGGAGAATTTAGCATGGCCAATGCACCTAACCAGCACGTCTTTCAGAGGGTAGGAGGAAACCAGAGCACCCGGAGGACACAGGAGAATGTGCAGACTCTGTACAGACTGTGACCCAAGCCGGGAATTGAACCCAGGTCCTTGGCACTGAGAGACAACAGTGCTAACCACTGTGCCACCGTACCACCCAAGTTCTCTTCATCACTGCTTTAAACCCACAACCCTGATACTAACGCAATTACCTCTTGTTCTAGACTGCCCTACAAAAGGAAACATCTTCTCCACGTCTACTTTGTCAACTCCCCTCATCATTTTGTGCACTTCAATTAAATCTTCTCTCATTCTTTGAAACTCCACAAAGTATAGGCCCCCAATTGCCCAATCTCTCTTCATAAGTCAACACCTCATAGAATCATACAATGTAGAAGAGGCCCTTTGGCCCATCCGCACTGACATGTGAAAGACACCTGACTTCCCACCTATTCCCATTTACTGGCACTTGGGCTATAGCTTTAGATGTTACGGTGTGCCAAGCGCTCATCCAGGTACTTTTTAGAAGAATGTGAGGTAATTCACCTCTATTTTTTCCTCACATACTTTTGTACGCAAAGAGTCGTGACAGTTTGGAATGTGCTGCCTGGAAGGGTGGTAATGGTGAGTTGCTTCACATCTTTTAATTTTTGGAATCAATCTAGTGAATCGCCTCTGAACAGCCTGTAATGCAACTACATCCCTCCTCAAGGGGATCAAAACTGTACACAATATTTTAAGTGCGGTCTCATGAATACTTCGTACAGCAGCAGCACCACTTCACTATATGTTCTTTCCTTTAGCAATAAATGCAAAGATTCCATTTCCTTCTTTATTACCTGCTGTACCTGCAGGCAAGGTTTTTGCAACTCATGGACGAGAACACCCACATCCCTCTGCATCAAAGTTCTATGAAGCTCCTCTCCATTTAGATAATAATTTGCCTTTAAATTTTTCCTACCAAAATGGATAACCTCACATTTATCCACATTAAACTCCATCTGCCACATTTTTTCACATTCACTTAACCTAGGAATACTCATTTGTAAATTTCTTATCAACTTACTGAAATAGATGGGATAGTGTCATCTGCAAATTTGGCTATGGTACCTGCCATCTGTGTCCAAGTCATTAATAGAAATTGTAAACATTTGGGGCCCCGAGAGCCAAACTCTGTGGCACACTCTAGTTACATCTTACCAACCAGAAAAGGACCCATTTATCTCACACTGTTTTCCATTGGTTAGCCAGTCCTCCATCCATGCTAATAAGTTACTCCATATCCCATGTGAATTAATCCTGTGTATTAACCTTTCGTGAGGCACCTTATCAAATGCCTGCTGGACGCCCTGATATACGACATCTATGGGATCCCCATTATTCACCTTGCTTGTTACATCTTCGAAGGACTCCAGCAAATTAGTCAAACATGAGTTACCCTTCATAAAACCATGCAGACTCCGAGGACATTCTATATGTCCTGTTATTACTTCCTTCCTAATGATTCTAACAATCTCCCAATACCAGATGTTAAGTTAATTGGCTGATAGTTTCCTATAATTTACCTCCCTCTCTTTTTGAGCATTAACATTTTTCCAATCCAACAGAACTGTCCCCACATGGGAATATTTTGGAATATTGTAACCAATGGACCCACCATCTCCGACACCATTTCCTTTAAGTCTTTAGGATGTAGACCATCAGGTCCTGAGGACTTGTCTGCCTTCAATCCCAATAGTTTGCTCGATACTTTTTCCCTAGTCACAATGATAGTTCCAAGTTCCTCCCTTTTCTGGAACATCTGCATTTTCTGTTACTATTGGGATAATACTCATTCCTCCACCACGAAAACTGAGGCAAAATATTAACTTAGTGTCTCAAACATTTCTGCTTACCCCACTCCAAACTCTCCAGTCTCATCTTCCAAAGGATCAACATTCACTCTTTTTCTCTTTATATACTTATAGAAACTTCTGTTGTTCCTTTTTATATTTTGCGCTAGTTTGCTTCCATAGTGTACATTTGCTCTTTTTATTTCATTTTGGTGACCCTCTGTTGATTTTTGAAAGCTTCCCAATCTTCCAGTGTGACACTGGCCTTTGCAATACAATGTGCCTTTGTTTTGTCTTTATGTTATCCTTAACTTCTTTGCTTAGCCATGGGAGTCCTCCCCGCTCTTCCTACCTTTCCTCCTCTCTGAAATATATTTCAGTGAGAGGATTTGAATATCTCTTTAAATATCTGCCACCCAGGATGAATGCCCTCATAAACATCTCTTGCAGGATCAATACTTTATTTAAACATTCCTTCTGCCAATAACTTTAAGTTGAGCAGAGAATCCCCTAGTCAAACATAACTAATGTAGAGCAATACTCCTTCCAATTACATGGACAATTTTATACTGACAGTCAACCAAATTCCTGTATAAATTAGACAGTGCTTAAACAACGCCAGTATCTCAAATCAATATTGAGATCCAACCTCAGATCCATGGATTTCACAGTTACTGGACAGGTATAAACACTCTGACAGCTTGAAAGCAGTTTGGATATCTCATTAGCGTTGTAATGCCCATGCCAACTATGAGTGCCAACTTTGAATTATACAGATTATGGATGCTATATGGAGAGGCAGCATGCTGACTCACAGTGCCAAGGACTCAGGTTTGATTCCCAGCTTGGGTCACTGTCCGCGTGGAGTCTGTGCATCCTCCCTGTGTCTGCGTGGGTGTCCTCCTGGTGCTCTGGTGTCCTCCCACAGTCCGAAAGATGTGGTGGTTAGGTGCAGTGGCTATTCTAAATTCTCCCTTGGTATACCCGAACAGGCGCTGGTGTGCGGCGGCTAGGAAATTTTCCCAGTAGCTTCATTGCAGCATTAATGTAAGCCTACTTGAGACACTAATAAATAAGCTTTAATTTGTAGATTTCACTATTTAGATACAAGGATGAAAGTCATCTCAGAGAATTATGATCAAGCAACGCTTCAAGTGACACCAGGAGAGGTAGACAGTGTGAAACTTTGTAAACCAACATCACTTCAGCCAATCTGCAACATGATGAGTTACTTCTCCAGTGGTGCAGTAACATATCACAGGGGGCTGTACTGATACAACAGAGCATAAAATTTTCAGCTTCAACCCAGAGTATTGGAGCGCCATCATGCCCTGTGAAACACACTCCTTCAGAAAAGGAAGCGTATGGGGAGGAAAATGGGAGATTAAAATAAAAAATTTGTGTGTATCATTTGGAAAACTCTCAAAGAACAGCAATGCACATGGCATTAACAAATTTGTGAATTGCCTAATCACAAAATAAACATATAGGTACATGTGTTACACAAAACTAGAATTGCACAACTTTAAAACCATAGAATCCTACAGTGCAGGAAGCCATTTGCACCATTGAGTCTGCACTGACCACAATCCCACCCAGCCCCTATCCCCATAAACCCACACATTTACCCTAGCTAGTCTCCTTGGCACTAAAGGATAATTTAGCATGCCATTCCACCTAACTCGCACATCTTTGGACTGCGGGAAGAAACTGGAACAGCCGGAGGAAACCCACACAGACGCAGGAAGAATGTGCAAATACAGACAGCGACCCAAGCTGGGAATTGAACTTGGATTCCTCAAGCATGCTAACCACTGTGCTATCCCATTAATATTGGATTTGCTCAAGCTCTGCATTTTGTGTCTCATTAAAAATCCATGGTTCCTGTAAGAAAATTAAACAGAGTGTTCACAGTCCAGAGAAGGAAGAGGACAATGGAAGCTAACCAGTCAAATTATTCCTGCAGGAAATAGAACAGGGCAGATCCAGTAAGTAAGACCTTATTCAAGTTTATATTTAATATATATATTTCATGGGAGCTGGATGTCACTAGCAAGAGGAAAAGGCTGATAGTACGGAATGATCAGCTGGAAGGCATCTGCCACACATTATTCACTGCACCCCAATATCCTGCCCATTCTGGCAATTAGTACCCCTGCTGAAACTGAATGCCACGAGAGAGTTATCTCAACTCAAG
The DNA here is from genome assembly GCF_965287045.1 of Carcharhinus amblyrhynchos. Taxonomy (NCBI): domain Eukaryota; kingdom Metazoa; phylum Chordata; class Chondrichthyes; order Carcharhiniformes; family Carcharhinidae; genus Carcharhinus; species Carcharhinus amblyrhynchos. The sequence goes on from NC_137326.1 coordinate 43,963,957, forward strand.
AGGCCATGTACAAATCAGACAGTCCACTTTTAAACAACTATGAGACATTGAGTTCACTGCTTAAAACAGTTAATTGCAAAATTAACATTAGTTTTAGTACAACTTCTTCATAAACACTTGTATGCATTTATACCAAATATAAAATGGATGTTTAACTTATACATTTCTTTTAATTTGGTGAATAATGGTTGAAAGGTGCACTCCAGTTGATCATTCTGTCCTTGCAGTCTCTTCAATCTCCTTTTCCTCCTCAAAGTCCGTGAATACATTGTCACTTGACAGGTTGCGCCCACCTCTCCCTGCAAAAGGAGCATAGTATTTGGGCAGCCTGTTTATCAGGCAGCAGTTTATCAGGTTAATCGTGAGGTTACATTTCACAGCTTGGAGTATAGATTTCGTGATGGCTGGTGGTCATTTAGCAAATGAGATGACTTGCTACAAGTCTGACTGATGACGCTACAAATCCCACAGCAGTCATTTGAAAGCAATATAAATGGATTGTGAGCAAGGGAGAATGTTTAAGATAACAGCAGTGACAAATGGCTGTACTTGTATTGCACATGAGCTGTTTATGCACCTTAATATTTATAGGACAAATTTATTTCCATGTGGAATCTCTCCATATTAAAAATTCATTAAAAGGTCCTAGATAGATCAACATTTCATCTTCTTTAATTTGCATATTTAAAATCACCCTGATCCACTGTCTCATGATTTGAATAGACAAATGGAAATCTGTCAAGCAAGAACTACAAGAATAATATAAAATATGTTTCACAATGCTTTTAACGTACAGCACTTCAGTTCAGAGTGAATGTTTAAACTTTTCCCAGAACATTACTGTAAAATTACCACCCACTGAGTATTAAGATTTATGATGTTCCTGCGTGTGTGTGGGGAGGAAAGAACCTTGACATACATCATCACTTCAGAAGACAAACCTGAACTGGAAAAACTCAGATATAATCCAGTGATCAAAGCTTTTGGCGAAGATCATAAGAGATAGGCAGGCACAGGCCATTCAGCCCCTCAAGCCTGCTCCACCCTTCCAAGAAGATCATGGCTGATCAGACTGTGGCCTCAACTTCACTTTAGAATCTATAGTGCAGATGGTGACCATTTGGCCCATCGATTCTGCACCAACAACAATCCCACCCAGATCCTATACTCGTAACCCCAAGTATTTACTCTCCCAATCCCCTTGACACTAAGGGGCAATTTAGCATGGCTGATCAACCAAACCTGCACATCTTTGGACTGTGGGAGGAAAGCAGAGCAACTGGAGGAAACCCACGCAAACACAGGGAGAATGTGCAAACTCCTCACAGACAGCCACCCGAGCCCGAACTGAACCCAGGTCCTTGGCGTTGTGAGCCAGCAATGCTAATCACTGAGCCACTGTGCCGTGGAGCTGGCCCCATCACCATAGAGTTCTTGTGGATGAAAAATCAATCTAACTCGGCCTCGAATATAATCAACGACCCAGCCTCGAATGCTCTCTGGGGAAGAGTGTTCCAAAACTTACGACCCTCAGGGAAATTCCTCCTCATTTCAATCTCAGATGGGAGACCCCTAACTAGCAGTGTTAACATCTATCGCCCTGACAGTAGATTTCCAAAAATCCACTACTGGATCTGTTTTTGTATGGCTGGACTTCTAAATCCTTTTGTTTTTATCTTCTCTCATTTTGTTCTCCCCAGACACCCCCCAATGCAGTATCAGATTTGATTTCTTGTCAAGTGTATCGTTGACAATATAAAAGGAAAGGAGAAGGTACAGGAATCAAGCTCCACATTCGCCAGGTCCTGCCAGTGCGAGTAGATAGCCAGCTGTTTTGAAACCCATAAGGGTTGCAGAGTTGATTTTCTTGCAGCTTCCTGCATGATCAAAACTTGCAATTACTGATTATCCTCCTCCCCCAAACGTACCCCTAATAACAGCCTGGCTGAGAGATACCGGGCTCGTCAATCCTTGGAAAAGATAATGGGAACGCGATAAGGGTAAACCTGAGAGCTATCTACACAAGAATGATTTCCCAAATAATCGGCTATGCCATTTTAGAAAGGTAAGGTTTCTCCTGACTAACTAGTCTTTGAAAGTATAATGTTCCATGTAGACAGTGAAAAATCATATGCCATTGTGCACTTTTGTTTTCAAAAAGATTTTGATAAAGTGCTTCATAAAAGACTCGTACGTAGTGGAAATTGAAGCTATAACCTTCATACGGGTATGCAGCTTTCATTTAGGAAACAAAGCACTGAGTACTTGGTAGGGGAGTGATGGCACAGCCAACAGGAAAGTGACTATGCAATTGGACATTGATAAAAAATCAATGTCTTTAGGAAAGAGCAGAAAGTGGATGTCACTGGTAAGAATAGCCTTTATTATTCACCTGATTGCCCAGATAGTGGAGGCGGACCACATTCTTGAACTACTGCAGTTCATGTGGCAAATCCAATGTACTGCTGAGGGTTTCAGGGTTTTGACCCAGCAATAGTGAAGGACAGTGATATATTCCCAAGTCAGGATGGCAGGAGAACACGCAAGTGGTGGTGGTGTTCCCTCGTTTTTCTTGATGACACAGGTCATGAATTTGGAAGATCAGGTCGAAGAAATTTTAGTGAGTTACTGCATGAAGATCATGCACTCTGCAGCCAGAGTGCACCCATACGGAGTGAATAAATATTTAAGGATGTTGTTGGGATGCCAGTCAAGCAGGCTGCTTTGGCCTGGATGGTAAGCAGCTTCAAGTGCTGTGCCTTGTAGATGCGGGGGGAGGAACGGTGGTGCAGCAGTGAACACTGCTGCCTCTCAGCACCAGGGAGCCTGGTTCAATTCCTCAGGTCACTAACAGTGCGGAGATAGCACATTCTCCCCGTATCTGTGGGTTTCCTCTGGGTGCTCTGGTTCCCTCCTACAGTCCAAAAATGTGGGGATTAGGTTGATTGGCCATGCTAAATTGACCCCCTTAGAGGAATTACCAGGCTAAATGAGAGTTGCGGGAATAGGATTGGATTGTTTTCAGTGCAGACTCAATGGGCCAAATGGCCTCCTTCTATATTGTAGGGATTCTATGATTCTATTCTATGATTCTATGAGTTACACAGAGAATACCCAGCCTTTGATTTGCTAGAGAATGCCCAGACCATTCCTTCCCAACGGTACTATTACGCTGCCACTTCTATTCATAGAATAGAACCATATATCCTCACAGTGCAGAGGAAGGCCATTTTGCCTATTGAGTCTGCACCAACCACAATCCCATCCAGGCTCTATCCCCAAAACCCCAAATATTTACCCTGCTGGTCCACCTGACTCCTAAGAGGCAATTTAGCATGGCCAATCAACCTAACCTGCACATCTCTGGACTGTGGGAGGAAACTGGAGCACCAGGAAGAAACTTATGCAGACATGGGGTGAACATGCAAGCTCCATACAGGCAGTCACCTGAGGCAGGAATCGAACCCAGGTCCCATGTGCTGTGAGGCTGCAGTGCTAATCACTGTGCCACCGTGTCGCTGCTGAGTACTCCTGCTGGTGGGACAGGACATACCCAAGGATGCTGCAAGGGGATCATTGAGTGCTCTGATTCTACGATGATGATTATGCCAGGTTGTTGCTTGACTGGTCTGTGGGGCTGCTTAGTTTTGGCACAGTTCCCAGATGTTAAGCGAGGATGACTTTGCTGGTCAACCAGACTGGAGGTGCCTTAGCTGTGTCTGGTGCCCAGGTTGATGGTGGATAGTCGGTCTGGTTTTAATCTTAGAATTTCAAGCAGTGGTTAGCTACAATTGAGTTACTTGCTAGGCTATTTCAGTTAAGAGTTAGCCACACTGCTATGCTTCTAAGTTGCATACCAGCTAAGGACGGAAGATGTCCTTGGTGCTGGTTGTGGTTCAGACGGTAGCATTCACACCTGAGCAAAAAGGTTGCGGGTTCCAGCCCCCACACAGGATAATCTAGGCTGGCACTCCAATGCAATACTGAGGGAGTGCTGCACAGTCAGTGATGCTGTCTTTTGGGTGAGACCTTAAACAGAGGTCCTGGCTGCCCTCTTAGGTGGATGTAAGCAATCTCATGGCACTATTTGGAAGAAGAGTGGAACAGTTAGACCTAGTTCCAGCCAATATTTCTGTCTCAGTCAACATCACTAAACCAGATGATCTGGTCACGATCATATTGCTGTTTGTGGGAGTTTGCTGTGTAGAAACTGGCTTCTGTGTTTCCGAAAGTACAATAGTAACTGCTCTTCAAAAATTGGCCGTAAAGTGCTTTTGCCATCAATGCCGTGAAAGGTACTATAGAAATGAAAGCCTTTCTGCTTTTCCCCTAAAAGGGCTTGCAATTTTGACTAGATGAATTGTTATAACAATTCTGTAATTTCATGCCCACCATTACAGACACTAACCTTTCAGTGTAGATTTATTTAATTAACTGAATTTTAATTGCCCTATTTTGGAGGCATGAGTTCAAATGTCACCAAGTCGTTTGTCTAGGTCTAGTCCAGTAACAACCACTATCCTACCATTCCCTATTTTGTTAGGATAAAGTAAAGGGTAAAAGAAGGTAAAGTATTTCTCAATCTCTTGAACAGCCTTTTGTGCTAATATGTCTGTATTGACAACTGCCTTACAACAAGTCACATTATTACTTCGTTTGGTACATTTTTAAATTGGAACCCATTGAAAAACAATTCTTTAAAAGTGCCAATAGCCTGAAAGTAACAAGTCTTAACCTTGACAATGCAGGGAATTTTTAAACCAAATTGGATTCCCAATTAAGTGGCAGCCAATGTATGAGCACCATAGCAACCATGCATATTTGAGCATATGACAGTTCAATCCTGATAAACACCATAACTCGTTTACTCAAAGGTTACATATGGGCCAGGATTTCTGTAAGCTGTAGCTAAAAATAGCCTGTTTGCAAATCTTTGAATGATGGCACATTTAAATATTCATTCAATTCAATTCATCCTAAATGAAAACATTTCACACAAAAATGATTGTAATACTAAAATGTACTGGGGTGTCCAAGTGAATGGAGCGTGGGTCCATTGCATTGTAATTACTGATATCTTCCATCATATGACATCCAGGCAATGGCCCTATGGTTGGAGTAAGTGAGGGTGCCGGTGCTCACCATATTATGGAGGAGACTGGCCAGCAGCTTCCGGCAACAGCACACATGCAGTTAAACGCTGAGGTCAGGAAGCTGCTGACTGAAGTGCCCTGCTCCTCCACAAGCTGCGGTTTGTAAAGATGCGCAGGTTTGAGTGGCAGATTCAGCACTGAAATTCATGTAAGGATGTGAATTTGTGGTAGTTACCACTACATACCCAGATAATACTTGAAAAAAGTTAGGGTTTGCCCATTCAAATGTTAGTTCATTTTTGAATGGCTTGGTCAGCCTAATACACAACATCTCTGACTGAAAATGCACTTTTACAAAGTTCAAGGCTCATTCCTTCAGAGTTTAATTATTGCTGGAGACTTTTTTAAAAAAAATTGAACTTCTTTTTCAGTCCCTTTTATTTCCATCTCTCTTCATCCAACTTTCTTTCCCTCACTTTGTTTTGCTTTCTGCACGTGATGCAACGCAAAGGAGATAAAAGGTATGAAGGGGGAAGAAATAATGGGAAAGCGGAGGTCAAGATAAATAATCAACAGCTCAAATAATTTAGTTAAGGGAGGAAAATGTTAGAAATACTCAAGTGGGTCTGGCAGAATCTGGGGCGGGGGGGAAAGCAAAAGAAAAGAGTTGATGATCCTACATGAGAACTGGGTGCCAGACATGCTGAGTGCATCCTGCATTTTCTGTTGTCATCTCAGATTGCTAGCATCTGCTGTATTTTGTTCTTTACGTATCGGGGAGCATCTTGCCCAAAGGTCTTTACTACCTTTAAAAAATAGAATCAGAACTAGAATAGCAACAGCAAATAATGCATTCTCTAATGCAAAGCAGAGAATGAGTAGAGAAGTTGACAATAATCAAACCTGCAATTTGGAGTATTTGTTGGATAGTGTTGAAACAGGGACCTTGAGAAAAGTATCCATTCGAAGGCTAGGAAGTTGTGGAGTAGGATAGAATGGGTCAGTTGAAGAGAACTCAAGAGCATTAACCTTGTCTCAGGATGATGGAGGAGGGAAGATTGTTAGTAAAAAGGTCCAAAGCACAGCCTTCAACGCCCTTTGATGGTTCAGTTTTCAAAATCCTGTTCAAAAAGATGAGTTTCAATGGATGTCACTTAATGCATCTGCTCCAATCACTGGTCGTTTTTCTCTCTCACTTTTACTTCTGATAGGCGGACTAGTGAGAGAGTGAGTGAGCTACCGGGGGCAGTGAGTTTGTGAGAGGCAGTGAGGCAGTGAGTCACACAGCAGGGGGGGGGGGTGTCAGCAATGAACAAGTGTATGGTGGTGACTGTTAAGAGACTGAGTGAGTGTGGGAGTGAGAGAGTGTCGGCCTTACGCCCGGTCTCAGCTTTCTTACTCACTCTCACCACCACACACCCATACACTGATCCTCTGGCCAATTTTATTACTTACCCTTTCCTAGCTTAACAACATTTTCCTATAAAATTGCTTTATATTTGTTCAGTAAGTGTTTATTTCGTTAAAATCTCAACCTTTTGTTAAAATTAGGCTTATTGTTGTGCCAAGCCTTATCTTTCCAAAATTTGCTCATTGGCCTCTTGAGTGAGGGAAAAAAACCCAAACATGGATCTTCCCACACAAGTGAAACTGAAAAGCTTGGACAAGCCTGTTTTATGGGATGGGAACTTACTGAAGGGAGATCATTGAAGAAAGGTTAAAGAAATGTAGATCAAGGGGGAGGAAGGGAATGATCTTTAAATTGAAAGTGGAAGGCACCAATAAGCAAATGAAGAGAAAAACACAAGACTGCAAGGCGTGGTGAAATGTGCCGAGGTTCTACCCTTAGGCACCTGCCCTCAGGCAGATCATTACTGCACATGATTTAACATTAAATTAATTATTCTAACTGATACTTTCTGCTTCAGATTCTGAGTGCCACAATAGGGATTCTTCAATCTGACTGTTTGAAGAGACCACGCTGTTGTTTGCCTGGCCACAGAGTAGCCAGATACCTTATACACGGCACTAAACTGAAATGCTTTTTGACCTATCCTAAGTTGCTGCACAAAGCTCACTACAGTGTGCATGCAGCTGTAAGCATTAAGAACTGCCAGCACGATTATTTTGTTGCTAAACACAAAATCTGGGCTTTGTTTCAATTTTTTTAAAATGAAGCCCAGCAATCCACTTGAAACTCGAAGAGTCATAAACTATATGATATTCATATCAGCAAGTCCATTGTGCTGACTGAAGAGTGTCATATTTTACCATTTTCTCTTAATTTGTCTGCAGCCAGGCTAAACTGACTTTCATCCTGCTTTCTCCATTATTCCACTGTGCTGTCAGCCACTGACAGGCATCTGAATGTGGCCAGGGGCAATTGTCTCCTCAATGATCCCAACTGCACAAGGAAGCACCTGGTCCCTACTCAGCAGATCCACAACCTGAGTTGCAAACTTAATGTCTCAACATTTAATCTGATACCATAATTTAATTGGGATGAATTTAAAATAATAAATTCATAATCCGAAAGCAGAGCGAACATGGTTTGTGAAAGGGAAATCACGTTTAATCAATTTTAGTTCTTTGAAGAAGTAGCAGGTACTGTGGATAAAAGGGAACTGCTGGATGTACTGTACTTTCCAGATTTTCAGAAAGTGTTCAAGGGGCCTCATAAAAGGTTACAGTGGAAAATAAAAGCTCATTGGTGTAGAGGGTAACACACTGGCATGGATAGAAGATTAGCTATCAGGAAAGGGAGCAGACATAACTGAATAATTTTCTAGTTGGTAGGATGGGATTAGTGCCAGGTCCCCAATTCTTCATAATTTATATAAATGATTTGGATGAACGGTTGGGTAAGTTGGCAAAGATCTGGCAAATGGAATATAATGTGTAAAAATATGAAGTTGTCCATTTGGGCAAGACAAATAAAAAGCATATTATCTAAACGTTATGAGATTGCAGAACTTAGATGCAGAGGGATCCAAGAGTCCTATTGCATGAATCCCAAAAGGTTAGTATTCTGGTGCAGCAAGAAATTAGGAGAGCTAATAAAATGCTACTGTTTGTTGCAAGGGGAATTGAGTACATCATAGGGAGGTTATACGTCAGTTATACAGGAGCATTGGTGAGAGCACCTTTGGAGTACTGCGTACAGTACCAGTGGCTTAATTGAGGAAAGATGTAAATGCAACAAAAGCAGTTCACAAAAGGTTTACGAGATTAACACCTGCAACGGGCAGGTTGTTTTATGAGGAAAGGGTGGACAAGCTAGGTTTGGAAGAGTAAGGGGTGACTTGATTGAACATGCAAGATCCTAAGGGGATTTGATCAGTACATGTGGAAAGGGTGTTTCCACTTGTGGAGAATTTAGAACTAGGAGCCACTGTTTAAAAATAAGGGACTGGCCATTTAGAACAGACTTGAGGAGAAATCTTTTCTCGGAGGGTTGAGAGATTTGGGAACTCTCCTCCTCAAATGGCTGTAGGAGTAATCTTTCAATATTTTTAAGGCAGATAGATTCTTGATAAGCGAGGGGCTAAGCAGGAAGCGAAGTTGAGGCCAAAATTAGATCAGCCATTATCTTCTTGGATGGCGGAGCAGGCTCAAGGGCTGAGTGGCTTACTCTTGATTCTCTTCATAGATGCACAGAAACCCAACAGTGCAGAAAGGGGCATTCTTTCTGGCCCATCAAGCCTGCACTGACAACAATCTAACCTAGGTCCTATCCCTGTAACCCCACATATTGACCCTTCTAATCCCCTGATACTAATGGTCAATTTAGCATGACCAATCCACCTAAACTGACATCTTTGGGCTGTGGGAGAAAACTGGAGTATTGGGAGGAAATCCATGCAGACACAGGGGGAACATGCAAACTCCAGTCACCAGAGGCCAGAATTCAACCTGGGTCCTTGGAGCTGTGAGGCAGCAGTGCTAACCACTGTGCCACCATGCCACCCCATGCACGCTTGTATGCAAGAAGCCATTCTGTTTACAGACTTCTGGCAAGAAAAGGAATCAGGGCTGTTTAACTTAGCACCCCTCCCCCCCCCCAAGCGCACACCCCCCCCCCAACAATTCGTAGCAAGAAAATTGAACAGAATGATGCAAACCTAAACTTTGTCTTGAAATGCTTCAGTTAACGTAGGTCAGTAGGTTTATGAAATAAACCCAATGAAAAACATGGCAGTAGTTTAGTTTCATACAGCTGGAAGTTGACAGAAAGTACACTTTTTTCTGAACTCAGTATCTCATAGAGATGATCGTGCTATGTCACAGTTACATTGATATAAATAGCTACTACATCTGGTTTCTTGCAGCCCTGCTCCAACTCTCACCATCAATCAACTTTTCACCACTTCCTGAAAGCAGCCACCACGACTATAAAACACACAGCAACTGTTTCATTTCCTCTCTTCAAGTCTGGTCACCTCTGAGGCACGAATCAGCCAGAGAACACAGCCAAATAACAGCAGCAAACTGACAAAGTAATTCATGGCTGTGGAAAATGAGCAACAGAAATGAAATAGAACTCGATTTCTACCAGAACACGGGGCTGTAAAATCCTAATCTATTACCATCAATGTAATTTTCCCCAAACAATTTCTTCTCTTTTTCTTCCTGAAAGCAGTGACCAACACTAAGGCACACTTTCACAAGCAAGGCATTGTAAGGTTCCAGGTCCTTGGAAGCAATTATCCTTTTACCAGTCAACGATGAGTGTTGGTAGTTTTATTTGACTCTTGGGGCTTCAGAGAAATATCCACTCCTGTCCTCAATCAAGCTTGACAAAAAAGCAAGGGATATTGCGTTGTACATTAATACAAGAACTATAGGCTTCTTGCATGCCTTTAGCTGAGATCGCCCAACTTAGTTTAGACTAGGATTTCAAACAGGGGTTTTCTCAATTACGATTGGGAATTACACTGTCCTGTTTTTAACTTTAATAAGTAACGCATGAAAACTAAAGCATCACAAAGTGTAGAGGACACATTGTACCACATCTTCAGCAAGGAATTTTAAAATAACGTTCATGAGGCTTCAGTTGAGACTAATTGTTATATGCCCAAGTGATCACAGAAAGCAAAGGTTTGCACTATAGATAACATTACCGCATTCGAAAAATTTACTTGATAAGACCCAAACTTTTAACATACCCTTCATTCCAATCCCAGATATAAACCATGCATTACCTGGAATCAGGAAAGCTGTCATCACTGGCAGTGAAGAGCCCAATAATCCAACCTTTCCATGCAACCATCTACTTAAGGAATGCCTTTGTCATTCCATTCAAGAATGGAATTCCTGAATTTCCATTCAGGAAACACAATAGCAGCGAAAATACTGATTTCAGATCATACTGCAATGTATATAAGCAGCAAGGTGCAGATATTTATACACTAGCAATTAAGTTTTAGAAACCTACAGTGCAGAAACAGGCCCTTCAAGTCTGCACTGACCACAATCCCACCCAGGCCCTATCCCCATATCCCTACACATTTACCCGCTAATCCCTCTAACCTACATATATAAGAACATAAGAACATAAGAAATAGGAGTAGGCCATCCAGGACACTAAGGGGCAATTTTAGCATGGCCAATCGACCTAACCCGCACATCTTTGGACTGTGGGAGGAAACCCACACGGACACGAGGAGAATGTGCAAACTCCTCACAGGCAGTGACCTGAGCCGGGAATCGAACCCAGGTCCCTGGAGCTGTGAAGCAGCTGTGCTACCGTGCTGCCTTGGTTTCACATGGTCAGAATTAGTTATAAATCACCAATTTTACTCTGAATATTTTGGGCAATTCTGAGAGAATCTGGAGGCCCAGAAACAACATACATTACAAAATGGCAAACAAATTCAACGTGTACCAGGAACACAAGTTCTTAATTCAGCTACGGAGGGAGCACAATTTTCAGATCTATCTCAGACATTTCCCTGGATCTGAACACTATTAAGAATCTGCAAGTATTTATTAAATTAGGCCACATATCTGTGTGAACTGACTCTCAGAAATCTGAGTACAGGCGGTGTCTTACCTATTCAAAAACTGGCAATATCTGACAACCATGCATTTATTATTTGATGAGTAAAATAATTTACTGGCTTATTCAGCTAGGTGCTGCTTTGGCACGCCAACTCGTACCTGGTTTCATGTGCCTGTTTTCCCACATTGAGTGCTCTGAGCACCACTTGATCCAACCTGACCAGCCAAGTCCTCAACGTCAACAAATCGAAAGAGATAATCATCGACTTCAGGAAGTGTAGTCGAGGACATGCCCCTGTCTACATCAATGGGGACAAAGTAGAAATGGTCGGGAGTTTCAGGTTTTTGGGTGTCCAGATCACCAACAACCTATCCTGGTCCCTCCCAAGCCAACACTAGTGCTCTGGTTCTCCCACAAATCAAAGATGTGCAGTTGAGGTGGACTGGCCATGCTAAATTGCCCCTTCGTGTCAGGGGAACTAGTGTAAATGTAGTGAAAACCCATGGGGTTACAGGAACAGGGGCTGGGTGTGATGATGGTTGGTGCAGACTCGATGGGCCAAATGGCCTCCATCTGCACTGTAAGATTCTATTCTATGACTCAGCAAACAAAGCTTATTAAAAAAAATTCCACAAACTGCTACAATGCAAGTAATGACTAAACTCACGGCAACTTCTTCCAATATAAGCAGGCCGACTTCTGCAGCAGAACAGTGAGTGGAGGATTATTCCATAATAGAGATGATGTGCGTATGATCAATCATACATTACAAAATGGCAAACAAATTCAATGTGTATCAGAAACACAAGTTCTTAGTTCAGCTATTGAGGGAGCACAATTTTCAGATCTATCTCAGACATTTCCCCAGATCTGAATACTATCAAGAATCTGCAAGTATTCATTAAATTAGGCCACATGCCTGTATGAACTGACTCATAGAAATCTGAGTACAGGTGGTGTCTTAACTATTCAAAAGCTGGCAATATCTGACAACCATGCATGAATTTGCAGCAGTGCGGCCTCCAAGCCTGATTGATGGAACAATTATCCATTTGGGGTAAGAATAGTGGTGTCACCAATATCAGCCTGGCAGGGGTGAAACCATCATCAGGTAGGGGATGAGGCTAGCCCATTGCACTAGAACTATGCTGACGCTTATAACTGTGGTTTGCCTTAGCTGGGGTAAAGAATCGGTAGCTGATGAGGTTAAACCAGGGCTTTATCTGATGCAATTTTTCAAGGCCATTTTGGCCTTTTGGCAAAGATGAAGCATATTACTATCAAGCCCAGGAGAGGCTGCAGTGCCTCAACCTGTCAGCTTGGATCTTGTTTGATCAAGCCCAAGATGAGATGCAACGTCTTGCCTTATCAGCTTGGATCTTGTTTGTTCCTCATGTGGAGACCATGAGTGGACTTAATTCAAATTGGCTTTTTTGATTAGAATTAAAGTACCAAAAGGTACCAAAAAAGTAGCAGCCTGATTTCCATGGCTCAATTATCCTTTCCACATTGTGGTGCTCAGAAACTGCTAAATATGGTTACTGTTGGCAAACTAATGTCTTGTACTGACTGATGTTATCACCTCACTTTTGTATCAGGTAGTCAAGTACATTTTATATATCAAACAAGGGAACTTCACTAGCTAGGCAAACACAATGATTATAAAACATGCTTTGTGAAAAGTTAATGTCTGTCTCAAGAGATCTACTCAGGTGATTGATATTCTCATGGACAAAAGGGCAATACATTTGACAATTTGAATTCAGATCTATAAAAGCAACACTCCGCTTGTTCTGCATTACAATCCTAATGCTTTCATTTTAGTTTCTAAGCATTAGAAATGCAATTGTACAGATTTACTTCACTTAGTCTGAAGTTGTAGCTATTGATCACTGACATGGTGCTGAGCTCTTCAGCTGGTCCTTTCATGTTTCTGCTTTCATTTTTGGCAAGATGGCTTCTTCTCGTGAATTTGAGCCCTTTTCCAGTCTTTAGCCTTCTTGGTCTTTCGAGACCTCTTCCTCACTTCCTCATCTGCTTAACTTTTCCGCAGAAATTGCCTCAAGTTCTTCAACACCCTTACTCAGCTTAATCTACTTCCTTCTTCTTAGCTCTGAGAAGAATGACGGGTGGGTCTAATAGAAACTCAAAATTAAGAGGATAGATGCAAGGCGATTGTTTCCACTGGAACTAGAATGAGGGGGCATGGCCTCAAAATATGGGGGAACAGATTTAGGACTGAGTTGAGGAGGAACCTTTTCACCCAAAGGGTTATGAATCTGTGGAATTCCCTGCCTAGTAAAGCAGTTGAGGCTACCTCATTGAATGTTTTTAAGGTAAAGGCAGACAGATTTTTGATCAGTTAAGGAATTAAGGGTTATGGTGAGCGTGAGGGTAAATGGAACTGAATCCACAAAAAGATCAGCCATGATCTCATTGAATGGCAGAGCAGGCTCGAGGGGCCAAGCGGTCTACTCCTGCTCCAAGTGCTTAGGTTATGTTTTATAAATACCAGGGTGGCCACGAGGTGCTATTAGCACATGTTGGAAATGTACCTACACGGATACTATCTGATTCTGATCGATAACCCCAGCTTTCTCTTGGCCACAATCTTCAAGAAAGCACCACTGCTTCACAGCGTGCCTGTGATTTCACATACTTGGGAGATTTCATTCACATTCACTTCACTGTCCCCATTTTCAGATTTAGCTAATTTTGCACAAGACAAAAACATGCAAACAGAGCATCCCAGCAATTGCGTCCTCTTGCCCACTCTTGCCTTGATTTAAAAGTTTTCTTCTTCTATTTTGCACCTTCTGTCACCTCTACAATTTCAGATTCTCCACCTCCAATTGATGCCCTATCATTAGGCTGACAACTCATTCCAGCCCCCCGTTAGTATTCAAGCCGTCTACTTTTGCCGGGCAACACGGTGGCAGAGTGATTAGCACTGTTGCCTCAGAGTGCCAGGGACACCAATTCCATTCCCGGCTTAGGTCACTGTGCGGAGTCTGCAGGTTCTCCCCGTGCCTGTGTAGTTTTCCTCTGGATACTCCGGTTTCCTCCCACAGTTCAAAAGGTGAGGTGCTGGTTCGGTGCACTGGCCATGCTAAATTCTCACACTCAGTGCCGGAGTGCAGAGACAGGAGATTTTCACAGTAAGTTCATTGCAGTGTCAATGTAAGCCTACCGGTGACATGAATGAAATAAACTTGTTAATTGTGTAAACTTCCCCCTTTCACCACAACCCAGAAACACTGGTGAACTGGGGTGGGATGGGATAAAGAAGCATGGACTCTACACAAAGTGGAAAGGGAAGAAGTATATTGTTGATAATTTGTAGTCTTATATTAGATACATGTGGAAAGTCCATTGCTAGAGACAAGAAAGCACATAAACACAACCCAAGCTGCTCTCGTGCTGAAAAGCAGCGTGCGTTTAACTTGACTCCCTTTCCTGCATAAATAATGCAGCTTTTCAGCTGTTCGAGCATACGTGAAATAGTCTCAACTTCAATTTTTAACTCTCCTCCTGCCCTCCGTGATGCTGCAACTCTCTCATTTCACTCTTTTTCTATTCTCACTCTTGACTCGGTGCTTTGCTCTGCTCAACTTTAGTAATGGGTTTTATACAGATCCTTAAAGCTATCCAAAATTTATTTCTTCCTGGACTTGTGTAAAGAGTCCATTTTTCCTCCCTCCCCCGCTCCTCCAAGTTTGTCTAATGCATCTGCTGATTATTTACTTAGCGGAATTTCTGTCCCGCAGCTAGGTTTCACCTCAACCATGTCCGCCATACCACATCTGCCCAATTTTGTTGCCCTCTGTCCTCAGCTCTCAAAATGTTTTATTTTTACACCAATGACGGTGACCGTTTCATCCTCAATCAAAAAGGTTTGAAATTCACCAGTGGGTTTTCCACTATTTCTGCCAACAACAGCATGCCATCAGAAAGATCATCTCGTCTTCCCCTCTTGGGCAGACCAGCCCGTCTAATAAGTTTTAATTTTATTTTTAGTGTCACAAGTGGGATTATATTAATACTGCAATGAAGTTACTGTGAAAATCCCCTAATTTTCACACTCTAGCACCTTGGGTACACTGAGGGAGAATTTAGCAAGGCTAATGCACCTAACCAGCACGCTTTGCCAACTGTGGGAGGAAACCAGAGCACTGCAGGAAACCCACGCAGACACAGGGAGAATGTGCAGACAGTGGCCCAAGTTGGGAATCAAACCCAGGTTCCTGGCGCTGTGACGCAGCAATGCTAACCATTGTGCCACCATGCCCATTCTTCTACCACCCTGATTCCAGTTACCTTGCCTCTGGTACTTTCCTGGATAGCAGATGCAATACCTGCCCATTTGCCTCTTAGTAAAAAGTCTGACAGCACCAGGTGACCTGACGAAGAGGGAAACCTTGAAAGCTTGTGCGTTTACTATCAAATAAATCGGTTGGACTAAAACCTGGTGCTGTCAGACTTTTTACTGTGTTTACCCCAGTCCAACGCCGGCACATCCACATTTGCCTCTTGGCAGACAGAACACATTTTATCTTTAGCAAACTCAGTTCTTAGCGATTTTCCCCATTTTCTCAGAAGCATGGTAGGTCTGAAAGCACTGAGAGGATTAGTGGTTTGGATATGTACCTCCTGCAGCCAGGGTGTCAGTCTGCCCTGTTTTTAAACCTGCTGTGCATGTAATCCATATCTATTTTCTGCAATTCCCCTTTTTGGAGTCACTGTCCATCTTCTGGCTCATTCAGTGGCTGAGCATTGCTTTTGTGATAATTATCACTTCAGGCCCTTTGGCTGTGCAGTTAAGTCACACAGTCTTTTTCCTAGGTTAGGAAATTGAAAACTAGATAACATAGGGCGTGGGGGTGGGGATTAAAAGGGACCTGAGGGACAACTGCTTCACGCAGAGGATGGTGTCTATCTGGAATGAGCTGCCAGAGAAAGTGGTTGAAGCAGGTTCAATAGCAATATTTAAAAAGCACTTGGATAAGTACATGGATGGGAAAGGATTGGAGGGATAAGCGCCAAAAGTGGGCACTGGGACTAGCTGGGAGGGCACCATAGTTGGTGTGGGCCAGTTGGGTGAAGGGCCTGTTTCCGTCTAAGTCACTGACTACTCTGAGACAGAACTGAGCTTTCCTGATATTTGATTTCCACCTGCTGGCTTCCACCCAGTTTCCTTTTGTCCAATTAAAAGTTTATTAATCTCCCAATTTTCAATTCTAACAGAAGAACAACATCTGAAATATTAACCTCTTTCTCTGCAGATGCTGCTGGACCTTGTGCAATATCCAAGTTTCTTTGCTGAATTCAATTTCCAATGTCTGTCACTTCATTCAATTATTTCACACACTCCCTCTTTCTATCCTTTTAAGCGTTCTTGGCTGCCAACTACATTCCGGGATTGTCACTAAAATATCATTTCAATTCATCCTCAGACGAATAATCAGTATCAATGAATTTTAGCTCACAACACCCACGTCACAGATACTGCTTTTTAAAATGCAAACATGTCCTGCAGTGTTGACCTGTTAAATCACTAAAATAACAGTGTGAATTAAATTGACTCAACACTCAAATCAACATATTGTGAGCCACTAATCTTTTCAGTAACACGCAGCATTGCATTTCTTTCTTGAAGAATGGTGAAATGTCAACGACGCTTAAAAGGGATAAAGTACAATCCATTCACAACAGTTCCTCTAAAAATAAAGCAATTGGACTTGATTATAGGACGCCTTAACATAGTCTAAATATACCAAATTTCTGAAGCAGCTTAGGTGCCAAACCCTGGCAGTCTTCAAGACCTGGTCAACGTAGAACAATTATGCTAGCACACAGCTTCAAACGTGCTGCACTTTTTGCTCATTGTCAAAACTGTTCCAGTTGACTAACTTTACATTATTGACAGGAAGGGGGAAAGAATATTCCTGCTTTACCATCAAGCAGCATCCTTCATGCTGACCTGACCCCAGAATGGTGCACAAGCTTTCTATCCCACCTCCATGTTTCAAGTTTATTTATTAATGTCACAAGTAGACTTACATTAACACTGCAATGAAGTTACTGTGAAAATCCCTTGGTCGCCACACTCCAGTACCTGTTCGGGTACACAGAGAGAATTGAGCATGGCCAATGCACTTAACCAGCACGGCTTTCGGACTGTGGGAGGAAAACTGAGCACCCAGAGGAAACCCTAGCAGACAAAGGGAGAATGTGCAGACTGCACACAGTGACCGAAACCAGGAATCTGGCGCTGCGAGGCAGCAACGCTAACCACTGTTCTGGTTGGCGGTTGGTGACTAGTGGAGTGCCGCAGGGATCGGTGCTGGGGCCTCAGCTATTTACCATTTATATAGATGATCTGGAGGAGGGGGCTGAGTGTAGGGTAACAACATTTGCTGATGACACAAAGATGAGTGGAAAAGCAAGTTGTGCAGAGGGTGTGGAAAGTCTGCAGAGGGATCTGGATAGGCTGAGCGAGTGGGCGAGGGCCTGGCAGATGGAGTACAATGTTAGCAAGTGTGAGGTTATCCACTTTGGCAGAAATAATAGTAGGAGGGATTACTATTTAAAGGGCAAAAAGCTGCAGCATGCTATGGTGCAGAGCGACCTGGGGGTCCTTGTGCATGAGTCGCAAAAACCCAGTCTGCAGGTGCAGCAGGTGATCAAGAAGGCGAATGGAATGCTGGCCTTTATAGCGAGGGGAATAGAATATAAATGTAGGGAGGTCTTGCTGCAACTGTACAGGGCACTGGTGAGGCTGCAGCTGGAGTACTGTGTGCAGTTTTGGTCGCCGCACTTGCGCAAGGATATTTTGGCCTTGGAGGGAGTGCAGAGGAGGTTCACTAGGCTGATACCGGAGATGAGGGGGTTGGACTATGAAGAGAGACTAAATAGACTGGGTCTGTACTCGGAGTTTAGAAGGATGAGGGGGATCGTGTAAGATATATTATAGAGACGTATAAGGTAATGAAAGGGATGGATAGGGTAGGGTTAGATAGATTCTTCCCGCTCAGAAAGGTCAGCAGGACTAGAGGGCACAGCCTCAAGGTAAGGGGGGGCAGTTTAGAACGGAGTTGAGGAGGAACTTCTTCACTCAAGGGTGGTGAATCTCTGCCCGTTGAAGTGGTAGAGGCTACCTCGCTAAATATATTTAAGTCACGGGTGGATTGGTTTTTGACAGACAAGGGAATTAAGGGTTATGGGGAGAAAGCGGGAAACTGGAACTGATCCACTTCAGATCAGCCACGATCTTATTGACTGGCGGGGCAGGCTCAAAGGGCTAGATGGCCTACTCCTGCTCCTATTTCTTATGTTCTCATGTTCTTACTGTGCTGCTCTCAGTTGGATCTATATGTATATTGGATGTATGGATCCAACTGAGAACTCTTCTCATGTGCAACTTGCAAATGATGTTAAAACCATTTTAATTTTATTTTCATTTTGTTAGGAAACAAATCACTTGTGACTTCTTGTGCTGCTACTCTACTCTCTCTTTATAAAAAAGGCTGAGAGATGATGTCTATTCAGTGATGTAAACAACAATCCCGCTTTTGTGGTCCCTCCAAATCCCTTCAGCCGCCAATAAAGTACATACAGCTAATGCCGCATCACAAAACGACTGCTTTGAAATTTTTAATAGATATTCAATGTAGAAGTGGGTGGGCCTTTATAAAAGCCAGCACCGAGTCCAACACACGCACTGTTGGAGCCTGAGCTTTATAACTACTCCAGTTAGTTACAACTTGCATTTACCCAAATGCAAAAAAGTTCCAAAATGCATCAATGAGGGAAAACAGGCACTGTCAGAAATACTGACAGGTGCGACCAAAAGCTTGGTTCCAGGGATGGGTTTTAAAGGAGATTCCTTCAGAAGGGGGAAAGGAGGAGAGATTTAGGGATGGAATTCCAAAGCATGTGGTTTCAGCAGTTGAAAGCACAACCTTCAATGTTGGGGGGTGGGGGTGGTGCTGAAGTCAAGGAGATTCTAGAGGTGAAGGAGGTTACTGAGATAGGGACGAGAAATTTAAACAGCAGGAGAAAAGTTTTACATTTGAGGTATTCAGCTAACGTTACACAATTGGAAACAGGTAAGCATTGTGATGGGAGAGGATATCAGTTTGGAAACTCAGCTTGGGCTGGGATAAGACGATGACAATATGAATTGAACGGTTCATTCTAAGATCGTGGCCAGGGAGTGGTTACAATTGGTGGGAAGAGTTAAGAGTTTGGGACTGGGGTTGAAGACTTTCACTTCAGTCTTCTTAATATTCACCTGGAGGAAACCACAGTTTATCCAGGATTGCTTTACTTATTTTTAAACGAATCACAATGATTGCAAAAGGGAGATGAGCTGCTCATTTTCTTTGTCGATACCCATTTTCCATTTCATTACAAAGTAATCGATAAAAATTCTTTAAAAACATGCTTTCTCTTGGCAGACTGATGGAAAATAACATTACAGGAGCTGGCAAAACAGCAGCTTCAGATTTTTCGCGGAATGTTGGGCGATGCAAGAAGATTCCAATAAAAGGTTAGCCAGCAATGCCCAAATCCTCTCTGTTCCAGGTATATTTTAAGAAAAAAAAATGCTACCATGTCAAAGAGCAACAGAAGCTTTGCAAAATTGGCTTGCACTTAAAGTTGGAAATAAACATCCTCGCATGTGAAGTAACAACAGCACAGCATACACAACAATTTCAAGGTTAGTCAATCATTGTGAGTGAAGTAGTCTGGGTTTTCTGAGCTGTGTGATAAGGCACGAATAGAAATGCTCCTTGTACCTTTAGATGACTTGATGCTGTGCAAGATTTGGGCCAATGACAACAGTTCCCAAAACATGGGGGCTTGTGCAACCAGCTGCAAACAGGAGATAAGCAGTTGATTTTCCAACACCAACTCCAGGCCTGCCTGGTATCTGCCAGGCAATCAGCAGCATATTTACCACTGGGTTAAAACCAACTATGCGGCATCAATGCAAAGCTATGCCCATCTAGTTTTGGCAAAAGCATCCTTAAACTTGCACCCCCACACTTTGCAATTCAGTGTGATTCGAATTGACTCGCTAAGAAAAGTGTATAATTGGAAGAAAACAACCAAGCAAATCCTTTAGCCTTCCAGCGTCCTTGAAAGAAAAGCCAAGATTGCCAGCTCGCCCTCCAATTCCAAACAAAAGCAGTTATATTTCAATGTTAAACACAAGACATGGTGCTTCCCTCCAGCACTTGTGTTTACTCAGGCTGCTGTGGTTCACCGAGCCAGAGGGCAAATACAAGTGTTGACTGATTACAACCTCTCTTGTCACTTGAATGACATGCCACAAATACAATTAATCCTCTGTTTATTTAAGAAGCTTCACACTCTCCACAATGAACAAGTACTCTGCTGGCTAAACGCCAGCAAGTTATGTTGTCAAATCCACGATCAGATTTCACTGCTTTGAGTGCCAGATGAAAAGGCAGTCACTACAGGAATTTGCAAACTTTAGAGAAACATCAATTCCACTGCAGCAACTGACTGATAAATGATAAAAGTTGCAAAAGTGAATGGATAATTGGAAAAGCTACTTCTAAATCAGTGACTATGGACATCTCCCGAATTCCAGCACCATATAAAATTACACGTGCCAGCACAGCCCAATTTGATGGTTTAACTAGCTTCAAATGGTGAGGACAGGGCACTTAATGTGAGGATAGAAAGCATTGAGTGGCAGTAGATGTTTTTCAGACTGGAGTTTGGTAGACACTGGTGTTCCCCCATGCTCAGTGCTAGGATTAGTTTTTTTTATATATAAATGAACTGGATGTTGTAATATGGAGTGAAGTAAATTTCAAAATTTGCCAATGATACCAAACTCGAGTAGTAAACAATAAAAATGATATGAACTGCCTGTGACAGGAAATAGAATAGACAGACAAGTGACAGATGGAACTTAACACAGAAGTGTGAAGTGATGCATTTTGGCAGAAGGAATTAGGAGAGACTAAAAATAGAACATAGAACATTACAGCGCACTACAGGCCCTCCAGCCCTCGATGTTGTGTCGACCTGTGAAACCAACCTAAAGTCCATCTAACCTACACTATTCCAATATCGTCCATATGTTTATCCAACGACCATTTAAATGTCCTAAATATTGGCAAGTTCACTACTGTTGCAGGCAGGGCATTCCATGCCCTTACTACTCTGAGTAAAGAGCTACCTCTGACACCTGTCCTATATTCATCACCCCTAAATTTAAAGTTATGTCCCCTCGTGCTAGCCATCTCCAACCCAGGAAAAAGGCTCTCACTGTCCACTCTATCTAACCCTCTGATCATCTTATATGCCTCTATTAAGTCACCTCTTAACCTTCTCTCAATGAAAACAGTGTCAAGTCCCTCAGCCTTTCCTCATAAGATCTTCCCACCATACCAGGCAACATCCTGGTAAATCTCCTTTGCACCCTTTCCAATGCTTCCACATCCTTCCGACAATGCGGCGACCAGAACTGTAAGCAATACTGCAAGTGCGGCCGCACCAGAGTTTTGTACAGCTGCAACATGACCTCATGGCTCCGAAACTCAAACCCTACCAATATATATTCCTTCTTAACAACCACACCAACCTGGGTGCCAACTTTCAGGGATCTATCCACATGGACATCAAGATTTATCTGCTCATCCACACTACCAAGTGTCTTACCATTAGTCCAGTACTCTGTATTCCTGTTACTCCTTCCAAAGTGAATCACCTCACACCTTTCTGCATTAAACTCCATTTGCCACCTCTGCAGCTTATCTACGTCCCTCTGTGACCTGCAACAACTTTCCACACCGTCCACAACTTCACCGACTTGAGTGTCATCCGCAAATTTACTAACTCATCCTTTTACACCCTCATCCAGGTCATTTATAGAAATGACAAACAGCAGTGGTTCCAAAACAGATCCTTGCGGTACACCACTAGTAACACCAGGATGAACATTTCCCATCAACCATCACCCTCTGTCTTCTTACAGCTAGCCAATTTCTGATCCAAACCGCTAAATCACCCTCAATCCCATGCCTCCATATCTTCTGCAATAGTTTGCCATGGGGAACTTTATCAAACGCTTTACTAAAATCCATATATACCATAATAACTGCCTTACCCTCATCCACCTCTTTGGTCACCTTCTCAAACAACTCTAAGGTTTGTGAGGCACGACCTCCCCTTCACAAAATCGTGTTGACTATCCCTAATCAAATTATTCCTTTCTAGATGATTATAAATCCTCTCTCTTATAATTCTTTCCAAAACTTTGCCCACAACAGAAGTAAGGCTTCTGTAAGGTGCGGTGACCAGACTTGGATGCACTGCTCTCATTGGGGCCTGAACCAGAGCTGAATCAAAACTCCCCAAAAAACACAACAGAAGTAAGGCTCATGGGTCTATAATTACCAGGGTTGTCGCTACTCCCCTTCTTGAACAAGGGGACAACATTTGCTATCCTCCAGTCTTCTGGCACTATTCCTGTAGACAATGACGACAATGATGACGTAAAGATCAAAGCCAAAGGCTCTGCAATCTCCTCCCTAGCTTCCCAGAGAATCCTAGGATAAATCCCATCTGGCCCAGGAGACTTCTCTATTTTCATACTTTCCAGAATTGCTAACACCTCCTCCTTATGAACCTCACTCCCAAAAAATGGCAGCATTCTGAAGAGTACACAGGGACAGAGGGTCCTAGTGGTGCATGTGCACCTACACTGAAGGTGGCAGATCGGACAGAGAATGTGGTTGGGATCTTGGGTTTTCATAATTAGAGGCACTGAATGCAAAAGGGGGAAGTTTTGATTCAGCTCTGGTTCAGGCCCCAACGAGAGCAATGCATCCAAGTCCGGTCACCACACTTTACAGAAGATGTAAAGAGGAGAATGGGAAGTTTTAGTTGCAAGCATAGGTTGGAATGGCTGGGTCTCTTTGGAACAAAGGAGATTGACGAGGAATTTGATAGATGCAAGAATATGACAGGCTTAGATCTTGGGTTCAGGTTTAAATGATCAGAAAATTATTGGACAGGCCTGCTTACTCTCTTGCTGACATTAATTGAAATTTGGTCATACAATAACATTTACACATCAGTTTACACAGTCATAAGAGCATAATGTCACTCTGTAACGTGAGCTACTATAGTTCATCCCTTGTTTCTTGCAAACAGTAAACAGATCCCATTTGGGGCATCAATTTGGAGAACACCTCATGCTGTTGCATTTAATTACCAAGTTTGCTCATTTGCCTTTTAAATCACATGATGTATCTTTTCAACTTAATTCCACAATGGTTATTTTATACAGCTTGATTAAATTCCTGTCAAAATTACATTTCTCTGTTTTATTACATGGGTATCATTACAAAACACCACACCAAAGCTCTGACAACACTAACAAGGTTCATCAAACAGCTTTTTGGTCATGTTATGGCCTGCCCTAATCCAAAATACAAACTTGTGTTGCAAGCACCTGCATCTGAAACGTGAAGCACATTGGATTTACTTGTACAACATACCCTACAACCTGCCAGATCAGGAAGTATTTCCCAATATCCGTCTTTTGCATCCATTCAAAGCTGGCTCACACATTGGACTCAACAAAATGACACACTAATCAAATACTCTTTTGAAATAAGACATGTAACATTAGTCGCTGTATTGCTGCTACAAACTGTCTGGCTCCGTGCCGCTCACTCAGTGACTTGGAAGGAGAGGTTCTAACTCGAAGAGGCAGATAATGCAGAAGCTCCAAAGCATGGGCAGCAGAGATCACATCACAGTTGATAAAGAACAGGAGCCACAAAATACAGATAGAACTAGTCTATTTACAATGAATTAATAAGGAAGAGGTGGGGCAATGTTCTGGAGAAATGAAACAGCTCAAAATAAAAAGTGTAGCAGTGCATTTCTGTGATGTTGGTACATTTACAGACACCCAAAACACAACATACATTTCTGCATTTAAGATTTGCCCCAGTGCCTGCACACATTCAGGTAGTGGCAAGTCAGAGTACAAAGTTTGAGTTTTCATGCAGACGCTCTATGTCCTTTCAAAAATGGCCAGTGGCCCAAATCCCACCTCCTAACCCCTGACCCCACGATTATTGTAAAGAGACGAACAGGAATGATTTGAACATTGCACATGTGTGTCTCAGGCAGGTGGCTGCACATGTTAAAGTGCAGCTGCCTTCAATCTGGGATACCTTTGGGAAAAGTCAGTTGCCCTTTGGGATTGGACATGGAAGTGTATAAAAAGCGGATAAACTCATTAGAAGTGTCAAAGAGAATGAGCAAGGTCTTGAATTTTGAAAAAAAAAATCGGTGCTTGTGATTTTACTCTGCTGACATAAACCTTAGGGCTGCCATTGCAGGATTTGTGCTGCATGACTGATTTCACAACCTATCATTAGCACAGTGGGTTCCTAGCAGCTCAGTTTGACCGATAGTTCCAAGTGTTTATAAAGTTTTTAATTGCGACTATGAATACAAATGCTTGTAACTATCTGAGAGTAAAGGAATTTAAATATAACAAAGGCTCCTTTTTCAAGCGGAGGTTTTACTTAATAGCAATTTATTGGTGAAATGATCAAGAGGGAAGTGGCATGAGATAAACTGTTCCTATAGACAGTCGATGCATACACAGCAGGCCATATGGCCTCCTTCAGTGCTGTAATAACTCTTGTGATTCTGTAAATCTGGAAAATGGAGAATTTAATACTATTAATCTTCTTGGTGTATTAACATGCCATAAAGGTCAGGGAAGTCCCCAGTTCCACTTGTAATCTCCACCGACTTGGATGATCTCAACCCGTTAAGGGAGGGTTACAATTGGGTTTAGCAAACTGCGGTGGGAAATGAAATAATTGTAACTCCTGACTGCTGCTCAGTGAGAGTTAGATTATTAGATGAGAGAATGTGAGGGCACCAGTTACATGGGAAAAAATCTATTGTATTATAACTGCTTCAAAGACTGCTCTGTACAAATGATCTTCAACTGCTATTCCTTTTGCCCTTTTTATGCCATGATAATTCTGTCATATCAATATGCTTGACTACCCCCTCAGCACTGTACCATAACATCAGCCTAGATTTTGTGCTCAGGTTTCTGGGGTGCCAATGTATTGTTGTTGCAAATATCCCACCCTCAAACTACTCTCTCTTTGTCCCCCCACCTTCTCATTCTCCCATGCTCTTTCTCTCTCAAGTCTATGAATATGTCATCACCTTCCAGAATTACGGTCATTTCAACTGAAAATCCTTCTTTGAATCTCTCCAATCAAGTTCCCATAGTCTTACTCAAAGTTTGGAGTTGTGTTACCAGTGGTGCATAGACTACGCCCATTCGTCCCACAACCCTTCGATACAGCCAAACGCCACCACCCGTCCTCTATTTTCAGCACAGTGGGGACACAGTCATTTGTTTCCCGTTTTGCTGATCTGATCATAGCCGGAGGATTTCTTCCCACCTAGACACCATCACTTCCAAAAGCAAGCCCCCCCCACCCACCTCCTCGTGACCTGGAAATTTCTGCAGACAGACAGAGGGCCAGCTTCCACCCATACACCAATAATACATAACTCTGTCCCTCCAGCTCCTCTCTTTTGCAGTCAGCAATGGGCTGTAATCTCCTCCAACTAAACACAGATAAGACCAAAGCCATGAACCTTCTCCACCCATCTCTTGCCCTATCCCTGCCTTAACTAACATTGAGGCAAACTGTTCGCAATCTTGCCATCCTATTCAAGTTTCAACCCAAACTGTCTTCATCATAAAGGCCCCATAATTCCACTCCCATAACATCACCCACCTCCACTCTTCCATCAGCCAATCTGCTGTGGAAACCTTCATGTTCCTTCCAGATCTGACTGTTTCAACCTTCACCAGGATGTCTTTGTCCTCCACAAACTTTAGCCCATATCCTATCCTACAAGTCACACTCAATCACCCATACCCTTGGTAACCAACAGAAAATTGAATACACTTATTCACTGCAGCCTTTCTTATTACCATGGAACCTCCTGTGTCAACAACTCCTTCCCCCTCCCACTCTCCAATCCCGACCAATCTCTTCTGTAGCTCTCTCTTCTTTTGTTCCAACATTGTCAACTGTGCTATCAGCTATCAAAATTCCAAGCTGGAATTCCTTCCTGCAATCCATCTGTCTTTCCAACTCCTGTCCCATTAAGGACCTCCTTAAACCTTCACCTCTTCTACTATGTGCTGGGCCTCAGCTTTGCATCCATTATTTTCTGAGGCCTCTATGAAGCACTTGGGAACAATTTCTACAGTAATGGTGCTGTACGATTGTAAGTTCTTGTTATTGTTGGCCCACTTGGAAAATAAACCATCATCAGTGAGCTAGCTCTGTATGAGACGCTAGGATTTCAGCCAGAAACCGCATGCATTTCATGAACACAAAAGCAGATGTATTAAACAGCAACTATCCATAAAATCACCAAAGAATACCAGCAGTGAAACTCTGAGCTCTCTCCTTGTGTGTGCGTGGAAATTGTTCCAACACTGCCGTTCTTGGTATTTTGCTCTTGATACTTGGAATTCAAAAGGCAGAATTAACAACTTGATCGCTGGACTGCTTGATCACATTCTAGACGATAAAAGAAAATCTACTGCCCACTGAAACCCCAGTGGAAAGTCCAATTCTTTGATCTCTGAGCAACTATCATCCACTCTGGTCACTGAGGTCTTTGGCTGCACTCGAATGAAACTCAAACAGTTCAGATCCAACCTCTATGAAGCAACTGAATTTGAAATGATGAGCCTTCCAATCCCATGATGGCTGACTGCTCATCACATGCTGGAAGCTTTCAAATCAAATCCAAAACTGAGTAAGGAGATGTATATCATATGTATACACGTTAACAATTAGAAGTTTCCAAATTTCCTACTTTAACCTAGAAATGAAAACTTCAGCACAAGATCATCATCTTCCGAGGTTGAAAGATCAGTTATTTGAGAGGCAAAGTCTCATACAAATCAACAATATGCCCAACAGCAGTCTTGGTTCCACCAGTGTTTCAGACAGTACCCCTAAGCCCCCTTTGGTGTGTTAGAAAACCGTGTGGGGGTAGAAAGCAGAAAACAAAGGAAACAGCAAACTCCAGGAAAGGGTGGGTGTGTGTGTGTGAGATGGTGAATCTGAGCCAAGAGAGATATTGTAATTCACTGAGGGCCTCTACTGTCAGGAGGTGGGAACAGCAGCATTCTGGTCACTGCTTGGACATGGGAGAATCAAGCCAAAATAAACAAAAAAACATAAACACTGGCCATTCTTCAAGTCTTCAGCGATCATTACAAGGAGAACTGAGGATCTCTCCAATTTATTTGGGAGAGAAAATGAAATGGCAACACAGAAATATTCTACAACTGCAAGGAAAGTGTCTATAGCGACTTAAATCTTAGCAAAACCATTAATCTGGCCATTAACTGGATCCCTTGGTATCTGTGTCAAAGCTAATTATTTTCAAACCACATCATTATCGTATACCTGAGGGTGAGTTCTAGTCACAATATAAAGAGAGAGATCATTAATCCAAAGAAATCACTTTATTCCCTCTCCACTCATGTGGCTTCACCTTCCTCCCCACAACCTCTCCCCAGTTGTTCCAGTCTCTCTCATTCAACTATATCAAGGCCGAAACAAAAACAAGCTCTGTGGCAAAACAATCTGCTTCATAGTGGCACAGTGGCTGGCATTGCCGCCTCACATAACCAGGGAACTGGGTTCAATTCCCAGGCTTAGATCACTATGTGTGCAGAGTCTGGATGTTCTCCTTGTGTCTGCATGGGTTTCCTCCAGGTGCTCCAGTTTCCACCCACAGTCTGAAAGATGTGCTGGTTCTGTGCATTTGGCCATGCTAAATTCTCCCTTAGTACACCCAAACAGGCGCTGGAGTGTGGCGACTAGGGGATTCTCACAGCAACTTCATTGCAGTCTTAATGTAAGCCTACTTATGACGCTAATAAATAAACTAAAACTAGACTTTGCTATAGGAAGAAAAGGGCAAAAAGAATCTGTAGAAGCAAAAAAAAGTGGTAAATACGTCATGACAGATTTACTATCTCAATCTTTCGCTATAGTAAATAACAGTGAACATAATTCAACACAGTGGTACACCTTATATTTTCAGCGCTGATTTATTGCTGCTTTTAAATCCATTTTGATATAAAGGTGAAGTACTTTCCTTTTAAATGAATGATAATGTCAACCTGAACAGAAAAGATACCAGAAAACAGATATCGGCAACCTGGTGCCTTATTAGCGCAGACAAGATTAACAGCTTCCCTCAGCAACTGGGCAGCTAGTTGATTTATATGCAATACACTCAGTGAGTACTTCCATCAATCAATAAAGACTTATTTCAGCAGACATGCTTTCAGTGAACTGATGTGTGCGGTGGAATGAAGTTCCTTTCCCACATGCACCTGTGTCCTTAACACAAGTCAACACTACAAGAATCTGTGCACCGAAAAGCCACCGTGAATGATGAGTTTACCGATTTAAGCAATAACTCTGCATCTGCGTCCAATTCAACTTGGTACCACTTGAAAATAAAGCGGTGATTCAGACTACAGAAACGTGAAAAGTAAAATAACTTTCAGTACTTAAAAAGAGAAACATTCCGGATTAAGGCACTTCACCAGGGTTGCAAGGAAATAGTTCTCCTGCAGTGACCTTGTTCTGTTTAAACCTTCTCCTCCGCTGAATGATCCATCATTAACACAGCTCCAGCAGTCAGTCAGTACTTCTATGAAATGGCCATCCTTTATACATGAAAATAAGCAGGGAGCTTCAGCAGGTTCATGATCACAACTGTGCTGAAACCTGTCCTCATCCAATGTCTGCAAATAAGCTCTTTCTGGTAGGAATGCCATGTTTCAAGAATACTTAGTCTGGAACTGAAGGTGAATCAAGTTTTAGTTTAAAGAGGCTTTGATACACATGATGCCACAGTGTGTCTCCCCATCCCCCCACTATGTTCTGGATACCCAATGTTCAAGTCACGCACTCAATGCAAGTTAATCCTCTGTCAGAAATTCAGACAACGTGTTGACACAGTCAGATTCAATGGCATTAGTTACACCCATAAATGGATGGGATATTCCGAACATCTGAGAAAATTCTTGACATTAAGAATCTGATAACGTAAACTGGGGGGGGATGGGATGAGGGCTGAATACATCAGTGATATCCCCTTGTAATCTGAACCAGATTTATTTTATTGCTTGTATGTGCTTTGCCAATGCTCTCAAAGTTTGTAAACAGAATCATAGAATGCCTGCAATACAGGAGGTCATCATTTGGCCCATCATGTCTACACTGACTCTTCGATGTAGCATCTTATCGAGATTCTATCCCTACCAACCCATGTATTTACCTCGCTAATCTCCCTGACCTACACGTCCTGGGACACTAAGGGACAATTGAACATGGCCAATCAACCTAACCCACACATCTTTAGACTAGGAAACCGGAGCACTGAAGGAAATCCGCACAGAGACAGGGAGAATGTGCAAACTCCACACAGTCACCCAGGCTGGAATCAAACCTGGGTCCTTGGCGCTGTGAGGCAACAATGCTAACCAATGTGCCACCCTGAGTACCTGAAAAGATCAGGCTGGAACCGAGTGATTAGGGTTGAGCAAAATCATTTCTACTTGCCATGTGAAAGTACAAAACTAGTAAGCATGCCAGTCCCCTCCCCCACTTCAGTTGTCTCTTCTTTGACAACGAAAATACTGTCGATCCTCCTGCCTGCCACTAAGCAGAAGTCCATTTGCACAGTTTTCTCCTTCAATACATAGCGGACTTAGTCAGCCTCTGATGACCATACAACACACATCTCTCTTTTAAATCTTCCTGTATTCATAGCTCAAGTACTTAACCCATGATTGGGGGTCATGCCGACACAATGGGCACGAGGTGTTGTTGCAATCTTTGAGGAAGTAACAAAACCCGGCTGGTAGCCACTGTAACCACTTTTCTTCCGAATGGGGTTAAATTCAAAACATTTGTGTGAATGTACTTTGCTTTAGAACACAGCCTTTCAATGGAACTTGTTCTCTCTCCCCGAAAGCAAACCCTCTCAAAAAAATTCTGAAAAGCGAAAACCCTTTTAAGAAAATGTGGTCTGCATTGTTACATTCAGACTTGCTGCAAATAGATGACAGTTTGGATTGCAGCACCAATATTCAACAAGATAAATATTCAAATTGCAGCCTAAAAAGCTGAAAGTTTCCTTTCAGTGTGATTATCCCACATCAACAACGCTTTTAAGTACTCCCCTTTTGTAAGTGTAAAAATACTCTGGACCGTCACGCTCAATTTGAAACCTATTTTCATCTTTATAGTTTGAACCTTAACCTTTATCAGTCAAACTTAAGACTAAAAGCTCGCAAGACAGTATTCATTAATATATAAACCAGCCAGGTGCCGCAAAGCTAGGGCCCTGCCCAAATCTTTCATGTTGTACTGCATGATAATGTGCAACCTCTTAGTGTGAATGAATATGGAGAGATAGAGTTGCAAACAGGCAGGAGTAAACGCATCCTTGCAAGTCCTAATGGAGCGTATTTGCAAAAAGCAGTCAATAACTGCGCTACGGGAAGTAAAATATGTATTAGGGCCACACTTGAGAATCATAAAAGGGAAGTAGTTATAAATTCCCGCAGGACAAAAAATTCTAACTTGGATTCGATGTCAATGCTGAATGATTTGGTCAGTCAGCATGGTGTTGAGGGCACTGCGCTGGTTGCGTTCCAAGGACAGCAAGAGAGTGAGGGGAAATTATTAGTGCTCCAGACACCTATTACATGGATGTCAATACCACTCAAAAAAACAACCTGCCACCTCATATCATATATTAAACACGAGACACTTGGGCAATGCCTGCATAAAAATGTGAAAAATCAATTGGCATTGCCAACCTTGCAGTCAATCACCATTGATTAAGAACAGCAGATTGCCAAGGTTAGGGCTCTTTTCAATAATTATCTTCTCTTGGCAAACAAACAATTTGCAGTCTATCTGGAATTTTCAATTTTGAAATCTGTGGACAGATCATAGGATTATACTCATGGATTGTTCTATATGCCACAAGATGAGCAAATTGGAGAATCTGATATCATACTTCCAAAGAACTAACTCGACAAAATCTTCCTCCCTAGCTATTAGGCTAGTACAAAGGCCTGGCCTCAAACATGCTCTATTCTGGATCTTCAGCATCTTGTGTGTGAACAAATACTCCCTGACACAGACCCAGAACTTGCCCTTGACAATCAGTACCTCCGCTTCACTGCTCTGGTGTATACGCCTGCATTTCACGTTTTCTTTTGAAATCCCTTATATGAGGGAGGAGGGATCTGTGTGAGGCCCCCAGTACAATTCAGCTCTTTTTCCTACACTGGTTAACAAACCCTGAATGCAATGGCCAACTTTCGAACCAAACCCATGAACCTAAACTTGACTTTATCCATGAAGTCAATAGGTTTAAGTGAAGCTAATAGGTTTGAGTGCCGCCTGGTGAACTCTGAACACCTTTGAGTGTTGAGGCACAGCCTGGAAATGCTAAGTGTTGTATGTCTGTTCTTGTGCAGAATGTCAGGCTGTCAGACTATATTGGGTGGTCTAAAAAGGACATGTTAGTAGATTAGATAATGGTGCATCTCAATTTTGCAAAGTCCATTCTAAAGCAATAACAATGGCCCCTTAGCCCCTCTCTTCAATGTCTTATAATCAGGAGTCTGATGAAAAATTTGATGAGAAATTCAAACCCTGGTGAAAGGCCGCTTACTCAGTCCAAACCCAGGGAGTAAAATCAGCAGCTGAAGAACATAACATACCAATCTGCTATAAACCCCTGTCTTTGATGTTCAGTTTGGTACAATGAAACATTTCCTTCACATCTAACCACGATCAGTTAAAATAGATTTTCACAGTGGCAGGCTGCCCTTTCAGGTATCCTGTTGTGAAGCAATGTTAGTAAAGGCACTAATGGTGTCGAACTGCCTAAATAGAGCACCAATCCACAGCTTGTTTAACCCTTGCACAGCATCTAACTATCAAGCATTAATAGATCAGCTGAAGAAATAGTTGGCTGAGCTGCCAAGCCGTGTTCTGCCTTAGAAGCCTTGCTCGCCCCTTCCCCTGACTTGTTACAGCATCTAGAACAAACTAAAGGGTTCATAACTGCTGCACATTGCTTCATGCACACTTTGAATTTAGGAACCAAATTTGTCTCATTAACTAAATCTTTCTCATTCTCATTTTGGCAACAGAATACTCCCCCCCTCATTTGGCACCTATTATTAGCATCTAATGCCCATTAGCACTTAATCTGGGCACAGCACATATTAGATGCAAAGTTCTCTCTGTTCTTCCCTAAAAACGTGCATGAGTACCAACTTCAGAGCATTGTATTCTATTGTAAGAATGTTCCACTTCCCACCCCAGTCATAACTGCAGTCTTTCTGAATGACATTAACAATTTATTTTGAAGAAGTGCTGAAGCGCAGGCAGTTTTGTACTGTGAACATATTCACTAAGGTCTGGACAGATGGGCTGCCTGACAAATTTCCAATGTGCTCCTTAGAGGTTTAAGTGATGCATACACCTGTCATTCGGGAAAGCCAAAAACTGACTAACAATTTCAAAAAGGGTTAGCACAAACCCCAAAAGGGTGGTACAGTAGAATGTGAAACATGTAGCTATACAGGCTTTGCGCAGCACGAATATCTTCATCTGCACAGAAGTACCTGAAGACTAATTCCACATAACAATGGCATCAAACACTAGGTGCATTTCATGGGAAATCGAATCAGGTTGTTGAATTTATGATTTAAACTACACACATTCTGACTCATTTTAAGCTTTAAATAATATTTCCATCATATAAAATGGACATAGCCTGACATTAGATTTTGCCACACACTTTTGACCACTGGACATCATAAGGTGGTTATGTTTTAAACTGTTCTTTTTAATCCAATGCAAAACATAGTGGGCCTGATTGCTTTGGGCAGAGGGCCCAGATCAAAGTTTATCCCAAGTCAAGTTCCAAAAGTTCCTGACGTGACGACAACAATGTTTCTCCTTCAATGTAAACAAAGCTAAGGAGATGGTCATCGACTTCAAGAAGTGTATCATAGAATCATAGAACCCTACAATGCAGAAAGAGGCCCTTCGGCCCATCGAGTCTGCACCGAACACAATCCCACCCAGGCCCTACCCCCATATCCCTACATATTATAGCCACTAATCCCTCTAACCTACGCAACCCTGGACACTACGGGGCAATTTCTTAGCATGGCCAATCAACCTAACCCCCACATCTCTGGACTGTGGGAGGAAACCGGAGCACCCGGAGGAAACCCACACAGACACGAGGAGAATGTGCAAACTCCACACAGACAGTGACCCGAGCTGGGGATCGAACCCAGGACCCTGGAGCTGTGAAGCAGCAGTGCTAACCACTGTGCTACCTTGCCGTGTAGTAGAGGACATGCTCCTGTCTACATCAATGGGGCGAAGTAGAAATGGTCGACTGCTTCAGGTTTTTAGGTGTCCAGATCACCAACCTGTCCTGGTCCTCCCAAGCTGACACTATAGTTAAGAAAACTCACCAATGACTACTTTCTCAGAAGATTAAGGAAATATCCACTATAACTCTCACCAACCTTTACAGATGCACCAAAAAAAGCATTCTTTCTGGTTGTATCACAACTTGGTATGGCACCTGCTCTGTCCAAGACAGCAAGAAACTACAAAGGGACATGAAGAAAGCCCAGACCATCTCTCATACCAGCTTCCACTGACACTGTCTACACATCGTGCTGCCTCAGAAAAGCAGTCAGCATAACTAAAGAGCCGACACACCCCAGACATTCTCTCTTTCACCTTCTTCCAGAGGGAGATACAAAAGTCTGGGGACACGTACAAACCAACTCAAGAACAGCTTCTTCCTTTTTGCCACCTGACTTTTGAATGGACCTACCTCACATTAAGTTGACCTTTCTCTGCACCCTAGCTATGACTATAACACTACATTTTGCACTCTCTCGTTTCCTTCTCTATGAACGGCATGCTTTGTCTGTAAAGCATGCAAGAAACAATATTTTACATTGTATACTAATACATGACAATAATAAATCAAATCAATTGTAAAAACTGGATTCAAAAAAGGAAGCAGCAGCTGGCCTGTGAGAGACAGAGAGACAGCATGCAACAGTGAGGGAGAAGAAGCAAGAAAGTTATTGCCGGAGAAAAAGAATTGATTATCTGAAGAGATGGAACTTGTAGAGATTTAAAACCAAAAAGTCGCCAGAGGGTGCCTTGCCTCAAGTCAATTTGATTACATTCGGGAGGACTGAATGAAAGGGCTTTTAAGAGGACTCTTGGAGGACCCCAATATAGTAGAAAATGACAAGCTACTCAGAAAGATGGAACAAACAAGAGAATCTTGTAGCTGGCAGGCACTTCCACTGAGCAGTTGGCAGAGTAAAATCAGACTAGTCAAGGTCACAAAGTCTATAGAATATGAATTTGTTACACTGGATGAATAATAAGGGAAGAGAAATTATCCATTACAATTCGACCTGTCTTATTATTTAGCTGCCAAGTCAAGAAGCGAACAATCAAAATGACAATAGCCTTCAACAAACCAAATTAAAACATAACCATACTGCCCCTGTAACTTTCCTGTCATAACTGGATGTCATATCAGAATCCACCTTCATGACAGAATTTCACCATTTGGATCATGAAAATCAAAAATAAGTGTAAAATGGACAATGAAGGACAATAACGATGTTTTTGACACCAAAACCAGAAGATTTTAGCAGGCAAGACAGTTGTCAAAGCTTCAGAAAGTTGATGAAAGTTTAAGAGCAAAGTTGGCAAGTTAGAAATGAATTACTGAAGTGTACCACATTTATGGATAAATCCCTGAAAAAAAACAAAAAAGACAAACGAACAGTCACATACAATAAGAAAGATATTACAGACCCTATTGTTCTTTAATTTATTGTCTTTCATGACCACAGGATGTCTAAAGGCACTTCATAGTCAATGAATGAAAGTGTGGTTGTTGTTGTAATGTAGAAATGTGTCAGCCAATTCCAATTTGCACATAGTAAATTCACACAAACAGCAAACTGATAATGATCAGATAATGTCAACGAAGTACAAACTGTGTGAATGTAGTATTGATAACCTCAGAAAAACAGTGATAAATTAACCAAGCTTCCAAAGTACAATCAGCACAAAACACGGACAATCAAGTTAAAAAAACAACAATCTGATCAAATCAGACCAGATTTAAATTGATCACAGATTAAATTAATATTTTCAAATAGGAGCTGCATTTTCTTGGTATTGAACGGAGTAGGTCCACTACTCCCAAAACCAATATTTTTTTTTATTCTGGGGTGGCTTGTGTGCTAACAAGAGATATTCTTCAGCCAAAATGATTCCTCTTTTAACATCTCTTCAAATTAGTTTCAATCCATCCCAAGTTAATGCAGTCAAAGCTCCACTGTGATAGCTGAGTCCCAAATGATTACTTAGTACCTAATGGATCAATTCACTGCAAAAATATCCCAACAATTTACTACGATGCTGATCACACCATAATATGAAATATATCTACTCACTCATGTGGGTAATGGAAATGTCACAGTCGAGGAGCAAGGGGTGTTCTTCTGACATTTGTATTAAAATGTAGAGTTCAGCCAGAAAAGATCCAGGGCTCTCCTGAGATCAACACTTACTGAAACTCTCTGACAAATTTCTTAATGCTTTCAGAGTTGAGGACGGATGTGGAGAACATTCTCCAAGTAGCAAAAATACAAGTCGAAAATCAAGTGCTAAATTTAAAAGACCTCCAAAATAGACTTCCAGAGAAGTGGTAAATGCTGTAGACCAACTCAAAGTTGAAGTTTATTTATCAGTCACAAGTAGGGTCACATTAACACTGCAATGAAGTTACTTTGAAAATACCCATACTCCGATGCCTGTTAGGCTACACAAAGGGAGAATTTAGCATGGCCAATGCACCTAACCTGCACATCTTTGGGCTGTGGGAGGAAACCGGAGCACCCAGAGGAAACCCAGGGAGAATATGCAAACTCCACACAGACAGTGACCCAAGCTGGGAATCAAACCTGGGTTCCTGGCGCTGTGAGGCAGCAATGCTAACATCTGTGCAGCTCCATTAAAGAGCTTAAATTAGGAGTTGCAAGTACTGGCTTACGGATTTATTGCAATGGATTCTGAGCCAATTACTGGTGCTCTGGGATCACAGAGTTGTGAATTTCAACCTTCAGAGAAAATGGTAAGATGTCAGAATACCATCAGAAGAAATCAAGGACTGTGATAAAATACTTGGCAATTGATGCACAATACCTCTCCTGTTATTTAACTGTTTCTCCTCCAACTAGTCAACAAAGTCAACAAACCCAAAGAATTGCACTATAAAAAAAACAGTCAATTTCCTGCCTGTCACACTGTGTCAAACTCAAAGAGGAACAAGACAGATGCGTGCAGAAATGGAGCGGTGATAATTATGGGGGATTTCAATCTGCATATTGATTGGTTGACCCAAGTCGGACGCGATGGGCTTGAGGGAGAGTTCTTGGAATGCTGTTGGGATAGTTTCCTTGAACAGTGTGTGACGGAACCAATGAGGGAGCGAGCTTAGATCTGGTGTTGTGTAACGAGGCAGGAAGAATTAGGGATCTTGTTGTGAAGGATCCTCTTGGGACAAGCAATCATAGTATGGTTGAGTTTTTGATGCAGATGGAGGATGAGAAAGTAGGGTCCCAAACCTGTGTCCTCTGTTTGAACAGAGGGGAGTACGATAGGATGAGAAAGGAATTACTTAAGAACATAAGAAATAGGAGCAGGAGTAGGCCATCTGGCCCTTCGAGCCTGCCCCGCCATTCAATAAGATCATGGCTGATCTGTCGTGGCTCAGTTCCACATTCCCGCCCTCTCCCCATAACCCTTAATCCCCTCGTTTATCAAAAACCCATCAACCCGCATCTTAAAAATATTTAGCGAGGCAGCCTCCACCACTTCAACGGGCAGAGAATTCCAGAGATTCACCACCCTTTGAGTGAAGAAGTTCCTCCTCAACTCCGTTCTAAACCGCCCCCCCTTTATCTTGAGGCTGTGCCCCCTAGTCCTACTATCCTTTCTGAGCGGGAAGAGTCTCTCCACCTCTATCCTATCCATCCCATTCATCATCTTATATGTCTCAATGAGATCTCCCCTCATTCTTCTAAACTCCAACGAATACAAGCCTAGTTTATTCAGCCTCTCCTCATAGCTCAACCCCCTCAACTCCGGTATCAGCCTAGTAAACCTCCTCTGCACTCCCTCCAAGGCCAAAATATCCTTGCGTAAGTGCGGTGACCAAAACTGCACACAGTACTCCAGCTGCAGCCTCACCAATGCCCTATACAGCTGCAGCAAGACCTCCCTACTTTTATATTCAATCCCCCTCACTGTGAAGGCCAGCATCCCATTCGCCTTCCTGACCACCTGCTGCACCTGCAAGCTGGGTTTTTGCGACTCATGCACAAGGACCCCGAGGTCCCTCTGCACCGTCGCCTGCTGCAGTTTTTTGCCACGTAAATAATAGTCCTTCCTACCATTATTCCTACCAAAATGGACCACCTTGCACTTCCCAACATTAAATTCCATTTGCCATTTCCTGGCCCATTCGCCCAGCTTATCTAGATCCTTCTGCAGACTCTCCACACCCTCCTCGCAATTTGCCGTTCCACCAATCTTGGTGTCATCAGCAAATTTCGACACTATACACTCGGTTCCCTCCTCCAGATCATCTATATAAATGGTAAATAGCTGAGGCCTCAGCACCAACCCCTGGGGCACTCCACTAGTCACCAACTGCCAATCCGAATAGCACCCATTAACCCCCACTCTCTGCCTCCTATTTGACAACCAGTCCTCTATCCACGCTAACACCCTACCCCCAACTCCATGCCCCCTTACCTTCTGCAATAACCTCTTGTGAAGTACCTTGTCAAACGCCTTCTGAAAATCAAGACCGACCACACCCACCGGCTCTCCTCTATCCACCGCCCTAAACACATCCTCATAGAACTCCAGTAAATTTGTCAGACACGACTTCCCCTTAACGAAACCATGCTGCGTCTGCTCTATCAAGCAATTCCCCTCAAGATGCCTCGCTATTTCCTCCTTGATGACGGATTCTAACATTTTACCTACAACAGACGTTAAACTAACCGGCCTATCATTCCCTGCCACCCTTCTTAAACAACGGCATAACATTAGCCATTTTCCAATCTTCCGGCACTTCCCCGGAATCCAGCGACGTTTGGAAAACAACCACCAAGGCATCCACTATCACCTCCACCATTTCTTTCAGAACCCTCGGATGCATTCCATCCGGTCCTGGGGACTTGTCCACAATCAGTCCCTCCAGTCTGTCGAGCACCGCCTCTCTAGTAACAATAGTGTCATTGAGACCCTCCAGTCCTACCGCCTTTCCATCTCTAACACCCGGCAAATTATTCACGTCTTCCTCCGTGAAGACAGAAACAATAAAGTTATTCAATACCTCAGCCATTTCCCCATCCCCTACCACTAAGTCCCCTTTCTCATCCTCTAAGGGTCGAACGTTCACCCTAGCCAGTCTCTTCCTTTTTATATATTTATAAAAACTCTTGCTATCCTTTTTTATATTAAGCGCTAGCCCAGCTTCATAGTTTCTCCTACCCTTCTTTATCAACTTCTTTGTCAATCTTTGTTGACATTTAAACCTCTCCCAATCCTCTTCTCGCCCACTACTCTTAGCTACTCTCAACGCCTCCGCTTTTAATTTAACACTTTCCTTCACCTCCCTTGTTATCCACGGCTTATTACCTCTCCTCCTACGGTCCTTTTTGACCATCGGAATAAATTTCTGCTGAGCACCAAGAAAGATCTCCTTAAAGACCCTCCACTGCTCCTCAGCAGACCTACCTTCCAACGCGCTCCCCCAGTCCACATTCGCCAATTCTTCTCTCATCCTACCGTACTCCCCTCTGTTCAAACAAAGGGCATGTGTCCAGGAACCCACTTTCTCCTCCTCCATCTGCACCAGAAACTCCACCATACAATGATCACTCTCCCCAAGAGGATCCTTCACCACAAGGTCCCTAATTCTACCTGCCTCATTACATAGCACCAGATCCAAGATAGCTCGCTCCCTCGTCGGCTCCAACACACACTGTTCAAGGAAACTATCCCGGCAGCATTCCAAGAGCTCCTCCTTGAGCCCACCGTGTCCAACATGGGTCGACCAATCAATATGTAGATTGAAATCCCCCATAATTATCACCGTTCCATTCCTGCACGCCGCATTTATTTGCTCGTTAACAGCCCGCCCCACCTCCAGATCATTATTCGGGGGCCTATAGACGACACCCACCAGCGTCTTCCTCCCTTTGCTGTTCCTAATCTCCACCCACAACAATTCCACTTTCTACTCTTTGGTTCCTATATCATCCCTTGCTACCACCCTGATGCTATCCTTAATCAGCAGAGCTACGCCCCCCCCCCCACCTTTTTCCTCCCGCCTATCCTTCCTAAACACTTGATACCCCTGGACATTCAGCTCCCAGTCCCCGTCACCTTGCAGCCATGTCTCTGTAATGGCCACCAGATCATATCCATTTGTGCTGATCTGCGCCACCAGCTCATCCACTTTATTCCAAATGCTTTGTGCATTCAGATAAAGTGCCTTCATTCAAGCCTTCACCTGGACCGAATTGGCAAATGTAGACAGGGGGCGCAGATTGGTCGGTAGGATGGCTGAGGAACAGTGGAGGATCTTTAAGGAGATCTTTTTCGGTGCTCAGCAGAAATATATTCCGATGGTAAAGAAGGAATTTAGGAGAAGGGATAATCAGCCGTGGTTATCGAAGGAAATAAAGGAGAGTATTAAATTAAAAGCTGATGCGTTGAGAGTGGCTAAAAGTAGTGGACAAGTAGAAGATTGGGAGAGGTTTAAAAATCAACAAAGAATGACTAAGGAGTTGATAAAGAAAGGAAGGATAGACTATGAAGCTAAAATAGCACTAAATATAAAAAAGGACAGGAAGAGTTTTTACAAACATATAAAGAGGAGGAGGCTGGCTAGAGTGAATGTTGGACCCTGAGAGGATGAAAGGGGGGATTTAGTGGTGGGAGATGAGGAAATGGCGGAGGCCTTAAATAAGTTTTTTGCCTCGGTCTTCATGGAGGAGGACGCGAATAGTTTGCCGGATATTAAAGATAGAAGGATGGTAGGAGTTGAGGGCCTGAATGCGATTACTGTCACTAGAGAGGTAGTGCTTGATAGACTAGCGGGACTGATGGTGGACAAGTCCCCAGGACCAGATGGAATGCATCCCAAGGTTCTGAAGGAAATGGGAGAGGTGATAGAGGATGCCGTAGTGATTATTTACCAAACTTCGCTGGATTCCGGGGAAATGCCGGAAGATTGGAAAACTGCTAATGTTACGCCGCTGTTTAAAAAAGGTAGCAGGCAAAAGGCAGGGAATTATAGGCCGGTTAGTTTAACGTCTGTAGTTGGAAAAATGCTTGAATCCGTCATCAAAGAAGAAACAGCGAGGCACCTAGAAAAGAATGGTTTGATACAGCAGACGTAGCACGGATTCGTTAAGGGGAAGTCGTGTTTGACGAATTTATTGGATTTCTACGAGGATGTGACTAGTGCAATATACAGAGGGGAACCGGTGGATGTGGTGTTTGTCGATTTTCAAAAGGCGTTTGATAAGGTGCCGCACATAAGGTTGCTTCAGAAGGTTAGGGGGCATGGAGTTGGAGATAAGGTGTTAGCGTGGATACAGGATTGGTTGTCTAATAGGAGGCAGAGAGTTGGTATCAGTGGGTGCTATTCTGATTGGCGGTTGGTGACTAGTGGAGTACTGCAGGGATCGGTGCTGGGGCCTCAGCTATTTACCATTTATATAGATGATCTGAGAAGGGGGCTGAGTGTAGGGTAACAACATTTGCTGATGACACAAAGATGAGTGGAAAAGCAAATTGTGCAGAGGGTGTGGAAAGTCTGCAGAGGGATCTGGATAGGCTGAGCGAGTGGGCGAGGACCTGGCAGATGGAGTACAATGTTAGCAAGTGTGAGGTTATCCACTTGGGCAGAAATAATAGTAGGAGGGATTACTATTTAAAGGGCGAAAAGCTGCAGCATGCTACGGTGCAGAGGGACCTCGGGGTCCTCGTGCATGAGTCGCAAAAACCCAGTCTGCAGGTGCAGCAGGTGATCAAGGAGGCGAATGGGATGCTCGCCTTTATAGCGAGGGGGATAGAATATAAAAGCAGGGAGGTCTTGCTACAACTGTACAAGGTACTGGTGAGACTGCAGCTGGAGTACTGTGTGCAGTTTTGGTCACCGCACTTGCGCAAGGATATTTTGGCCTTGGAGGGAGTGCAGAGGAGGTTCACTAGGCTGATATCGGAGATGAGGGTGTTAGACTATGAAGAGAGACTGAATAGACTGGGTCTGTACTCGTTGGAGTTTAGAAGGATGAGGGGGGATCTTATAGAGACGTATAAGATAATGAAAGGGATGGATAGGGTAGAGGTAGAGAGATTCTTCCCACTCAAAGGGCAGCAGGATTAGAGGGCACAGCCTCAAGATAAAGGGGGGGGGGGAGCGCAGTTTAGATCAGAGTTGAGGAGGAACTTCTTCACTCAAAGGGTAGTGAATCTCTGGAATTCTCTGCCCGTTGAAGTGGTGGAGGCTACCTCGCTAAATATATTTAAGACACGGGTAAATAGGTTTTTGACAGACAAGGGAATTAAGGGTTATGGGGAGAAAGCGGGAAAGTGGAACTGAGCCACTTCAGATCAGCCATGATCTTATTGAATGGCGGGGCAGGCTCGAAGGGCTAGATGGCCTTCTCCTGCTCCTATTTCTTGTGTTCTTATGTTACAATGTACAGAGAGACACCCGAAGAGCAGAAAACACAGGTGTAGAAATGCCTGCAGTCTCTTAACTACACCAAAGCAAAAGAAAAAGTAGTTTATTTATTAGTCACAAGTAGGCTTACATTAGCACTGCAATGACGTTACTGTGAAAATCCTCGGGTCGCCACAATCTGGTGCCTGTTTGGGTACACTGATGGAGAATTTAGCATGGATCAGCACGTCTTTCGGGCTGTGGGAGAAAACCAGAGCACCCAGAAGAAACCCACGCAGACACAGGGAGAACAAGCAAACTCCACACAGACAGTGACCCAAGCTGGGAATCGAACCCAGGTCATAGTGCTGTGAGGCAGCAGTGCTAATCACAATGCCACCCCTAATCACACGGTATCACACTTAACAGAATGAAAACTAAGGCCAAAATTTTCTGGCTCTTGATGCCCTGCTGCCAACGAGTACAGAGAATTTATCGCTCACCATAATGAGACCAGGAAATCCAATCGGCGTGAACAGCTGGAGAATTCCGACCTAAGTTAATGTTGTGGCCTGAAACTTGGTAAGACCAAAATTCTATCCAGCAATTACTGAGCAATAAGGCCTGGTGATCTTACTCACTTTAGCACAATATTGAAACAGATCAACCAACTTTGTCATTGGCACGCATAACATTTACACTAAAAATGGCAAGCCCAGTGTACTGGAACATTGCAGTATAAATGTCATAATTTGCCAGTGTTTTAGAGATAAAACTAAAACTGAAGCATATTCCAATCTCCAGGAACAACAACAGAGTGGAATGACCTTGGGTTATGACTATTTAGAGTAATTAAAATTTAGGACCAACAGGAAGTGCCATCTTAAATATAAAAGCTACACTTTATCAACTAAGTAAATGCACCAAAATGTGGCCCATGGTAATATGCAGCAAAAAGTGCAATAGCTGCCCTGCAGCTTTCAACATAAAAAGCATTTGTCTGCAAGGCTGCTTGATGTCTGTATGACCTGATAATGATGTGGTGAGAGAAACAGCACTTCAGGGTACCTTCTTTACCTAAAGATTGGGATGGAGGGCAAATCAGAATAGGTAAAGTTCAATACCAAATAAAATATAAGAGAAAGAGAAGAAAGAGTCAGATTAAAGGAGATAGCAAAGTGAAAAAAAACTTCCTAAATATTGGATGAAAAATTTACACTGAAAATGTTGACACTTTCAAAATCTCCTTCTAAACTTGAACACTTGAAGGGAGTGAGGGGGGGCACACCCGTACTAATTAACTTTCAGTGCTAACGAGGTTGGTTGGCAGTAATTAACAACCACGTTGCTAAAAGGGTACTTGCACGACGAAAGATTACTAGCCCCAAATATCTGTGGCAATGGTAGTCTGTATTGGCCAGACAAGTACAGCAACTTCACAATGTTCAATGCATGTCAATGGCGAGGCAAACAGGGAGCTGTGGTTTTCAGATGCTAATGGTGGAGGAGTGCATTGAATTTGCTGTTCCATTTACATATAATTAACAGCGAGTGCCTTTGGCCTCAACTTCTGATCTTTGAGGAGATTGATAAAAATATCAAATTTTCAGTGCTGGATTTTCATTTAACTTCAAAAATTTTTCTCTTCCCTTTTTTACTCTTCCTTTAATCCAATACCTTCTTTCTCTCTTCCTGTAGTGTACTCGACATTGAATTCATGCATTTCAATTTACCCTCATTCTCAGTCTTTCCCATATGAGTTTCCCAATTGGTTCATTAATGTCTTTTAGGGAAGGAAATCCACCGTCCTTATCTGGTCTGGTCTACATGTGACTCCAGAGCCACTGCAATGTGGTGGACTCTCAGCTGCCCTCGGGCAACCAGGGATGGTCGATAAATGCTGTCAGAAGTCTCACAACACCAGGTTAAAGTCCAACAGGTTTATTTCGTAGCACAAGCCACTAACTTTCAGAGTGCTGTCCCTCCATCAAGTAAGGGAATATATAAGGGGCATATAAGGATCATGTAAGGAGCAGTGCTCCGAAAGCTAGTGGCTTGTGCTACCAAATAAACCTGTTGGACTTTAACCTGGTGTTGTGACTTCTTACTGTGTTTACCCCAGTCCAACGCTGGCACCTCCACATCAATAAATGCTGGCCTAGCCAGCAATGCCCACGGATGAATTTTTAAAAATTCTACAGTCAGATTGGTTAAGGAGGTAACTTGTTACTTAGCTGTTCAGGCAGGTCCCAGAGGCTCCACTTCCCCCAGTTCACACTTTGTGGGCAACTGATCTTTCAACTAAAAATTGCAGGGGCAGGTTTAACTAATGCCAGCTGTCAAGCCCCCTTGTTGCAACAAAATCTGGCCCAAGGTGACATGCAGTGAAACGTGTTATCTGGCACTTTGTGTTGGTCCTATATTTTAATTATTGCGGGTAAACATAACCTGATATTACTCCACTGAATTGCTGTTAGTTCAAGAAACTTCGCAGATTAGCACACGCTTGTAAGTTTTAGGCTTCAGCTAAAGGCATAGTC
This sequence comes from Carcharhinus amblyrhynchos, assembly GCF_965287045.1. NCBI lineage: Eukaryota > Metazoa > Chordata > Chondrichthyes > Carcharhiniformes > Carcharhinidae > Carcharhinus > Carcharhinus amblyrhynchos. The sequence continues at coordinate 44,008,587 of NC_137326.1, forward strand.
AAGTTGGTTATGGAGCAAACTGAGACATTTGTATTATAATGTCTCTGTGGGCCATTTTAAATTTATTATTCGCGCTTCTTGCGTGGTGCTGATGACAGTAAATTAAATGACAGAAAATATGCTCTAATATTCTTAATGTTTTTTGGCAACTTATTTGGCTTACCATGAGCAACATCAGGTCTTTAAAATGTGAAAGATGAAGTTTTCACCATTCGAGAGCTCATTCTTTTAGTTGCACACAGGAATGTTTAAAACAACCAAAACTTTTGCAATTGTAATTGGAATGGCAGCTTTCCCACGTGCAGGCACAAGTGTACACATGCACTTTGTCCTGAATGATCTGAAGATCAACTTGAAATTCCGTGGCCTGAATTCTCCGGCAGTTCATGCCAGCAGGATTCTCTGGTCCTGCCAACATCACACATGCCAGCATGTGGGTGTCCACCGGCATGGGACGGGACGTGACAATCTCGCCAATAGCTAGCTTGTTTAGACTGTGTGGAGTTTCCACCTGTGCCTGTGGGGGTTTCCTCCAGATGCTCCGGTTTCTAACCATAGGCCAAAGATGTGCAGATTTAATTGATTAGCCACGCTAAATTGACCCTATTGTCGGGGGATGAGCAGGGTAAATATGCGGGTTTATGGGAATAGGGCCTGGGTGGGATTGTGGTTGGTGCAGACCCAGTAGGCCGAATGGCCTCCTTCTGCACTATAGGGATTCTATGAAACAAGGCGCCATCTCTCGCCAGTGGGAAATACACAGCTGGGAGGCCAGAGAATCTACATCATTCTGGATAATTACAGATGTGGGCAACAGATCAAATCTGTACCAGACAGATGCAAGTTCTGGCATGCTCCGGCAAATTCAATGATTCATTAATTATTTTGTGGTAAAGAATTATGTTCTGCTGTGAAAGAAATGTCATTAATGTTAAAACAAAAGTACCAGTTCACTAAGCAATAAAACGTCCTTTATATCGGACATGATAAAGTCTCAGATTTAAGAGCAATTTATCTTCCGAGGTGTGACACCTGTTTTATTTTGCAAATATTCATTCATACTCCAACATATGGTCAGTAACTTAAACTGAAGTCTGCTTCCAAGGATCTTGTGAGCAGCCTTCCAAGACTGTCACTTTGTTCGAGCTTCTTCTCTCGCACAATCTGACAGCAAGACTGGGAACCTTTGACTAGAGTTGGTTACCTGCCACATTTCTCAATTTCATAAAGAACCTTCACACTGTCATATGGTAGACAGCTGTTTGAAGCACAAAGTGACATTTTCTAATGCATATTTTGTGTGGAAAATATTGTGTAGCAAAGGGAATGTGTCAAAATCTTGGAAGAATTTTCAAGACAGCGGTAAATTGTCAACGGAGGAAGAAAAAGGCAACTTGAACAAATGAAATCCGCTGTGCTCAAATCAAGGAAGTAACAGTTTGAGAAAGAATTATACGCGGTGCAGTACAACAATAAATTTAATGTGGCATATTTTGGCAGCCACTTTTCTTTATACATATTCAATCAGGTAGACAGTGTCACCTAGCAACCCAACAGAACTATGCAAATGACTAAAAGAATTAGTGCAACGCGGGTCACCAATTTACTGCCAGTTTACAGGCTATGGAAATGTCCTCACAGTTTATTTTAACTATTCAACTGTATCCGTTTAGTTGTGAGACTCACTTGACTTTTTGGATCCAAATGCAGTAGTCCGTGATGTAGAGGTCATTAAGGAGGTATGCAGGGTCACTCTCTCTGAAGATCTTATGGATGGCCAGCAGGCACTTGAGAACAGCAGATTTACCTGGTGCAAAGGGAAGAATAAAGTAAACCCTGAAAAAGAAGTGCCATTTTCACCAACATTTTTAAAAAGATTGAGATGCTATTTCCACTGGACCAATCACTCGCACGATCTAAGACAACATAAAATCAAGGTACTTTGCTCGCAACTAAGCCACATATAAAAAATAAATCGGTAAAGAGATAGGTTTTTAGGTGTTAAAATAAATGGAGGTCATTTTCCAGTCATTTAATTTTTAAGTTGCTGACATGGCTTTGCTTCCTTGTAACATGAGGATTTGCATGACTGGCAGAACAAGATTTTGGCAGTCTTTTGTTTCCTGCTTTGGTGACAAGATTACTTAATTGTGCATTTTGAAGATGGAAAGAATAAGTCAGGAAAGATCAGGCTGCGTCCTCATATTCAAATTTCAAAATGGCTCCAACTGTTCCCTTCGCAGCAACAGAGATGGACCTCTCACGGTGTTAATTATTATTAACTGTATTACTGCACACACTCAAAAATCCAACTTTCTTGTAATAAATAAGTATTGCATGGCATTCATTCCTTATACCCAAATTTGACTTGGATTAGAGAGAAAGAGAACTCCTGCTGTACTTTTCCCAGTTAATAATTTTGCCGTTCCAGTTATGTTATCACAAATCCCCAGAAAAGACACTTCTTAAAACCGTCATTTTGTCAAGTAAAACTTGACTAATTCTTGGAATTTGTAATGGGGAGGGGGTGTTTATCTTACAAAGAAAGATTGGACAGGTTAGGCCTGTGTCCATTGGAGTTTACAATGAGAGGTGATCTTATTGCAACGTGCAAAGTCCAGAAAGGACATGAATGCTGAGAGTGTGTTGTCCCTTAAGGGAGACATAGAAGGAGTGGGCACAACTTAGAAATAGGGGGTGTCTCATTTAAGAGAGAGATAAGTTTATTTTCCCCTCAGAGGGTCATTCATCTGTGGAGTATTCTGGCCCAGAGGGGGTTGGATTTTGAACGTTTCGAAGGCTGAGTTAGAAAGATTCTGCATTGACAAGGGAGTCAAGGGGTGCAGAAGGCATGCAGGAAAACAGATGACGCCACAATCAGGTCAGGCATGATCTGATAAAACAGCAGAGTAGATTTGAGGGCCTGAGTGGCCTACGACCGTTGTTAATTCGTATGTTTGTATGAAGTGTAGAGAATACAGGTTGTTGCAGACTCAACCATGCCCTAGTTTAACTACCTAGAAGTGCTCAATACTTACTTTTACCAGTGGTTCAGCAACAGAAGCTTAGGATTCTGGCCAAACTCCATATTATTCAAACAGCCTTATTGAACCCAATACTATTAAGATTACTTCAAAGTGGAAATCAAACCTGGCAGTATATACCATCTACAAAATGCACTGCAGGAACTCATTACGGCTCCTCCAACATCACTTACTGAACACCATCATCTGGAATGCCCTCTCCAAGCCACTCATAAAAGAAGATTAGAACTCGGAGCAATAGTGGGCAATTCAGCCTGTTGAGCCTGCTCCACCATCAATACGATCATGGCTGATCTTCACTCGTCCTCAACTCCACTTTCCTGCCCATCCTCCATAACATTCCAACGCACTGATTAAATTTAAAAAGGTGGGCAGATTTTTAATTGGTAATGTCCCAGTATCCACAACATTGAATTCCATAGATTCCTGACCCTTTGGGAGAAGTAATTTCTCCTAATCTCTTTTATATCTGCCACCCCGTATCATAAAACTATGATCTCGCGTTCCAGATTGTCCCACAAGAGCAAACATCCTCTCAAAGCCTACCCTGCCAATTCCCTTGAACATCTTGTATACTCCATTAAATCTTCCTTTATTCTTCTAAAATCCAGGGTATACGGCTAAACTGCTTAATCTCTCTTCAGAACACAAACGCCTAATCTCTGAAATCATTCTAGTGAACTTTCTCTGAACTGCCTCCAATACAACTACATCCCTTTTCAAAGGGACAGAAACTGTGCACAATACTCCAGGTGCGCTCTCACTAATTTTTTGTATAGTTGCAACAATACTTCACAACTTTTATCCTCCACTCCTTTAGTAATAAATGCCAAAATTTAATTTGCCTTCCTTATTACCTGCTGCACCTGCATATTAATTTTCTGCGATTCATGCGCAAGTGCACCCAGACTCTTCTGCAGTATTTCCCAACACCAGATGTTAAACTAATTGGGCTATAGTTTGCTACTTTCTGCATTCCTCCCTTTTTGAATAGGGTACTACATTATCATTTTTCCAATCCTTTCCCACATCCAGGGATTTCTGGAATATTGTAATCAATGGACCCACTGTCTCCACTGCCCTGTCCTTTAAGGGCCTAGGATGTAGGCCATGAAGTCCAAGGGACTTATCTGCCTTCAATCACAATAATTTGTTCAGCACTTCTTCCCTATTGACAGTGATTGTTTTAAGGCCCCTCCTTTCTCTTACCTCTGTATTATTTACCATTAGGATTGTACTAACGTCCTCCACTGTGGAAACTGAAGCAAAATACAGATTTAGTGTCTCTGCCATTTCTGTGTACCCACTATAAACCCCCCAGTCTCATCCTTCAAGGATCCAACCATCATTTTAATCCATCTCTTTCATACATTAGATTTTGCTGTCCATTTTCATATTTTGTGCGAGTTCTCTCTCACAATTTGCTTTTGCTCTTCAGCTTCCCAATCTTGCAGCCTGTCCCTGGACTTTACAATACCAGTATGAAGATGTAGAAATTGCCTTTCGTTAAGTGTTGCTGGATCAAAATCTTGGAATTCCCTCACTAACAGCAATGTGGGTATATCTATATTTCAGGGACTGCAGCAGGTCGGTCATCACTATTTTCTCAAGGGTAATTAGGAATGGGCAACAAATACTGGTCTTACCAGTGAAGCCCATATCCCATAAATTGATGTTTAAAAAAGCACTTCTAATATATTACACAGGTAGCGAATGCAATTACAGAGCACAGGTGAGACATGGATCACCCATTAATCTTTTTTCTGGATAAAATATTGTTAGGCAGCACAGTGGCATAGTGGTTCGCACTGGGTTCAATTCCAGCTTTGGGTCACTGCGTGTGCAGTTTGCACATTCGCTCCTTGCCTCTGTGGATTTCCTCTGGGTGCTCCAGTTTCCTTACACAATCCAAAGGTGTGTAGATTAGATGGATCAGCCATGGGAAATGCATGGGGTTAGAGGGATAGTGGGCCTAGGTAAGATACTGTCAGATACTTTGACTAAGAAACTCTGTTGGTGCAGACTCTATGGGCCGAATGGCCTCCTTCTGGACTGTAGGGAATCTATGTTTCTATGACACAGGTATACATATACAGGAAACAAAATCAATTACCTTCTGAAATATCAAGCAAAATATGATCATTCAATCCAAAACTGGACAGATTATTAATTGCATGATTGATTTCAGCAAAAGTTGCTTTCATGAAAAGATTATTTAACAAGGACCCCCAACTATGAACAGTTCACATATGGTTCTAAATCATTACAAGGTGTATTTTTAATGCCCCATGCCTGCCGTGAGCTGGACATGAACAGTGAACAGCTGGGAGTCAAATCTCAAAGTGGGGTCTTTAAATCTTTCCAACTTCACAGCCGAATGTCTGAAACATTGTGAGAATTCCCAAGAAACATTTTGACAGACTGTCAAACTAAGGTAATTAAGTGCTTCCTTCTGCAAGGACTTTCTTTCACTTCTAAGCTATTATCAGCATAACACAATCCCGTCTCCATTCAACACACATGCATCTAATTCCAGGAAAAGTCACCAGATAAGTAGCAGCAAAGGGAAACCTCATTTGCTTGCTGAGGCCATTGCTAGTGCTCCCACCACGCTGAAATCATAGAATCCTGACTGCGCAGACATTTGGCCCATTGAGTCTGCACCAAACAACAATCCCAACCAGGCCCTTTCCCTATAATCCCACATATTTACCCTGCTGATCCCCCTGGCATTAAGGTGCAATTTAGCATGGCCAACCCACCTAACCTGCACATCTTTGAAGTGTGGGAGGAAACCCACACAGACACAGGGAGAATGTGCAAAATCTACGTAGACAGTCCAAGGCCTGAATTGAACAGGAATCCCTGGCATTGTGAGGCAGCTGTGCTGCATGCTGCCTGATCAGCTCTTTGGATAACCAGGGATTGGGTCTGCCTTCTGAATGGTTTATCGAACACAATGCTACACCACTGAGTGAACTTATAGTGTTCAGTGGGATTGAAGGAGGTGCGATAACGGGTGCTTGGGAAACTGCTGAAAAGGTTGATGCAAAAATATCTATTATATGAGACAGACATACTCAACTACCCCATTCAGAAGTAGACTCACTGAGTAAACACAACAGGATGCCACAATCAATAAAGATCAGTGGAATAATGTACTTAAGAGTCTAATGGCTGGCTGCCACATCGATAAGGGTAATATTTTACAACCTCTGTATAATTATTCCAGCACAACAACTCTGCAACATGACAAACACATGAATTAGGAGCAGGAGTAGGCCATGCGCCTCTCCATCATTCAATAAGGTCACGGCTGATCTGATTATAACTTTAACCCCATATTGTTGCCAACTTTTCACTCCCTTGTTTATCAACAATCTGTCTAGCTCTGCCTTAAAAATATTCAAAGAATCTACAACCACTGGCCTTGGAGGAAGAGAACGAGAGAGACTTATGATCCTCATAGAAAATATTTCTCATCTCACTTAAACGAGTGACCCCTTATTTTTAAACAGTGATCCATATTTTAAGATCCTCCAAAAGGAGGAAACGTCTTTCCACTTGCCCCCCCAATCTTTCTACTCTCCACGACAGCTGGAGGACTGGGGGAGGGCCGAGAGCTGGAGGATCGCCGGGGGGGGGGCAACACCCAACCCGAAAAAACAATACACAACCAATATACAATTAACATGCCAGCAAGCTCCAACCAAATGATAAAACTGCAGATTTTTTTTCTCTGAGGGCTGTGCAACTTTGGAACTCCCTCGCAGAAGGTAGTGAAGGTGAGGCCATTGAATATTAAGGTGCAGATAGATAGAATCTTATTACTCAAGAGAATCGAGGATTCTCAGGGGGTAGAGAGGAATGTGGAACTTGAAACACAAACAGATCAGCCATGATCTTACTGGATGGTGCATCGGCCTATTTCTGCTCCCATTCCTTCTGGTTGTATGTTGCTGGTTGATTAGTACTACTCCTCCATTTGCCTTACACAAGCAGCATCTCACCCCTAAACTGCCCTATTACTTTTAAGACCTGGTTCAATTTTCACATTAATTGCCTATTAAATCCACTGCAGAAGGGTACAGCTTATAATTAATGGTGCAAGTGCCCTTTTAACAATGTAATAAGCATTACTGAAATGCCAATCTCACTGTCCTGTCAAGCAAGGGAACATTTTAAACTGCTGAGTCCCGTTCTTGTGACTAGAGATTTGACTTTTAGTTAAATTTTAAATTCATCGCGTCTTTTCTCTCTGAAGCAAATCTTTTATTCCCACTCTATCTTTCTGTGCCACATTTGATGCCACTGTTTTTCGGTTATTCCACCATTCCTTTTGCAATCCTTATATTGCATTGTTTCGGGAGACACTCTGCGGTACTATCATTCATTAAGATGCCCTCTTCCACGCACCGTCGTTTAACTCACACCTCCCCAAAATTGCAACACAAAATTTATTCAAACTGAAGGTTGCAAGTAAAAAAGGTGTGGTCTGATATAATTTTAAAACTCGAGACTGATAAACTAAACTACAATTCATTTTGACATTCCTTAGCAAATGTTTAGGGTATGTGAGACCAGGGACAAGCGGAAATCGCCTAGTGAGTGGGCTTTCACTTTGGGAGGAAACAAGGCAACTATTATTGTCATTGGAAGTAAATGGCAAGGTTTCACTGCATAATTATTTCATGTAAAACCCTGCGCCAACCACGGAAACAGATTGGTATTAAAACAACATAATTCATGCACAGAGAACAATCTACAGGCGTATGCACACGTGTTTCCTCCACAGGTCAAGTCTCATTAGTCTCAGCACAATTGAGAGAATAAATGAGCTCTTGAGAAGAACTAGTTACTGCCATTCAAACCTAATGCCTGGCAGGTCATAGTGTGGTCAGGTCATCTTCCTGACGAAAAGCAAAGTCTGGGAAAGGCAAAATAAGGGACCTTATAATTACTTTTATTAAGATTAATTAATTGCTTCAATCCCCAAGTAGCTGAGGTAGTGAATGTAACAGTGGATACAGTTATCTGCAAATACAGGACATTTTGCTGAGCTGGCCGATCTAAGCTGCAGCAGTAGTTGGGGCCAAACAAATCTCCCTCCTGATACCCAGCTAAGGAGCAGATCATAAGCCAGATTTCCTGCTTGTTATAGTCCTGTTAACACGAGTGGGAAAGTATGAGTGTGGAGGTTTCAGGTGAGTAACCTTACCGTTGACGTCCAATGGTAAATAACCCCTAACATTCATGAGGATTATGCCATAAAATCTAGAAATAGAAGTAGGTCATTCGGTCTATCAAGTCAGCTCCACCATTCAATTTGATCATGACTCCACTCCACTGTCCCGCCTTATCTCTAATCCTGGATACCCTTACTCATTAAAAATGTCTACCTTGGCATTGAACATACCTAAAATGACCCAGCCTCCACCACCCTCTACGATGAAGAAATCTACAGATTCACCAAGAGAAGAAATTCCTCCTCATCTGTCTTAAATGCACAACCGCGACGCGGGCTCATTAGGCCGAAGGGCCTGCTTCCCGTCCTGGGTTCTTCTTTTAACCCCTTCTTCCGAGATAATATTCACTGATTGCTATTCCGATTGGCGGTTGGTGACTAGTGGAGTGCTGCAGGGGTCGGTGCTGGGGCCTCAGCTATTTACCATTTATATAGATGATCTGGAGGAGGGGGCTGAGTGTAGGGTGTCGAAATTTGCTGATGACACGAAGATAAGTGGAAAAGCAAATTGTGTGGAGGGTGTGGAAAGTCTGCAGAGGGATCTAGATAGGCTGAGTGAGTAGGCGAGGACCTGGCAGATGGAGTACAATGTTAGCAAGTGTGAGGTTATCCACTTTGGCAGAAATAATAGTAGGAGGGATTACTATTTAAAGGGCGAAAAGCTGCAGCATGCTACGGTGCAGAGGGACCTGGGGGTCCTTGTGCATGACGCGCAAAAACCCAGTCTGCAGGTGCAGTAGGTGATCAAGAAGGCGAATGGGATGCTGGCCTTTATAGCGAGGGGGATAGAATATAAAAGTAGGGAGGTCTTGCTGCAACTGTACAAGGCACTGGTGAGGCTGCAGCTGGAGTACTGTGTGCAGTTTTGGTCGCCGCACTTGCGCAAGGATATTTTGGCCTTGGAGGGAGTGCAGAGGAGGTTCACTAGGCTGATACCAGAGATGAGGGGTTGGACTATGAAGAGAGGCTGAATAGACTGGGTCTGTACTTGTTGGCGTTTAGAAGGATGAGGGGGGGGATCTTATAGAGACGTATAAGATAATGAAAGGGATGGATAGGGTAGAGGTAGAGAGATACTTCCCGCTCAGAAAGGACAGCAGGGCTAGAGGGCACAGCCTCAAGATAAGGGGGGAGCAGTTTAGAACGGAGTTGAGGAGGAACTTCTTCACTCAAAGGGTGGTGAATCTCTGGAATTCTCTGCCCGTTGAAGTGGTGGAGGCTACCTCGCTAAATATATTTAAGTCACGGGTAGATAGGTTTTTGGTAGGCAAGGGAATTAAGGGTTATGGGGAGAAAGCGGGAAAGTGGAACTGAGCCACTTCAGATCAGCCATGATCTTATTGAATGGTGGGGCAGGTTCGAAGGGCCAGATGGCCTACTCCTTATGTTCTGATCCTAGACCTTCCCACAAGGGGAAGCAGCCTCTCAGCATCTATCCTTTCAAACCCCAAGAATCCTATACCTCTCAATAAGGTCACCTCTCATTCTTCTGAACTCCAACGAGTGTAGGCCCAACCTACTCAATTGCTCCTCCTTCCATACCCAGAATCAACCTACTGAACATTCTCTGGATTGCCTCCAATGCAGGTATATCTTTCCTTAAATAAGGGGGCCAAAACTGTTCACAGTACTCCAGGTGTGGTCTAACTAGTGCCTTGCATAGTTTTAGCAAGACTTCCCTATCTTTATAATCTGTTCCCTTTGAAGTAAAAGCAAACATTCAATTTGCCTTCCCTATTACCTGCTGAATTTGCATGCTAGCTTTTCACAATTTATGCACAAGGACCATCAAATCCCTCTCTACTGCAGCTTTCCCCATTTAAATAATATTCAGCTCCTTTATTCTTCATACCAAAGTGCCTAACCTCACATTTTCTGACATTATGTTCCATCTGCCAAGTTTTTTCCCCAATCACCTAACATGTCTATATCCCTCTGTAGACTCTGCCATCCTCACCACTTGCCTTTCCACTTGAAGAAATGGACAAAATGACTGGGGACCATCAAGGTAAAATTGCATTACAAATTAAGAGGGATTGTCTTAACTGATCATAAGAAATAAGAAAGGCCATTTGGCCCACCACATCTTCTGCACCATTCAATAAGATCATGGCTGAACTGATTTTTTTTAAAGTACATCTTCACACACTTTCCCGTTGGGCAATAGGGAAGAGGCAGAAGGATTCCTGGGTGGATCATCAGCCCGCTGAACCACATCTTGAATGCTCCTTCCGTGATCAACAAGTCTTGGCAGGGGACTTGAACTTGAAGCTTTCAGGCCACTGTCCCACAAAACCCCCTGCTGGTCTGACTGTTGCCTGAATTCCATCTTCCCGCCTGTGCCCTGTAACCCCGAATCCCTTGTCAATCGAAAATCTGTCTCTTTGAGCCTTGGATATATTCAGTTATCCAATCTCCACTGCTCTTGTGGAAGAGAATTTGAAAGACTAAGATCCTCTCAGAGAAGAAACTCGTCCTCACTTTCACCTTAAACGCGAGGGCCCTTACTTCAAGTTGTGTTCCTTAGTTCTAGATTCCCACAACAGGAAACATCGAACCTGTCAAGCCCCTCAGAATTTTACGAATTTATGAATGAGGGACAGTGACACATGCATCACAGGTGGACAGAGTGGTGAAGAAGGCATTCAGCATGTTTGGTTTCATTGGTCAGAACGCTGAATACAGGAGTTGGGACATCTTGTTGAAGTTGTACAAGACATTTGTATGCCACACTTGGAATACTGTGTATAGTTCTGGTCACTATTGTTGAAAAGATATTATTAAACTAGAAAGAGTGCAGAAAAGATTTATTAGGGTACTACTAGGACTTGATGGTTTGAGTTATAAAGAGAGGCTGGACAGTGTGACTTTTTTCTCTGGAGCATAGAAAGCTGAGGGGTGATCTTATAGAAGTCTATAAAATAATGAAGGGCATAGATAAGGTAGATAATAAATAACTTTTCCCGAAGATAGAAGAATCTAAAACTTGACAGCATAGGTTTAAGGTGAGCGGGGAAGAGATACAGAAGGGTCTAGAGGGACACTTTTTTCCACACACAGCATGGTGAGTGTCTGGAACAAGCTGCCATACATAGTACTACAGGCAGGTACAATTTTGTCTTTTAAAAAGCATTTAGACAGTTACATGGATAAGATAGGTATAGAGGGATATGAGCCAAATGTGGGCAATTAGGACTAGCTTAGAGCTTTTAAAAAAGGGGCAGCATGGACAAGATGGGCCGAAGGGCCTGTTTCCTTACTGGAAACCTCTATGACTCCATCTTATACATTTCAGTAAGATCATCTCTCATTCTTCTTATCTCCACTGAGTACAAGTGCAACCGACTCAACCTGTTCTCACACAACAACCCCTTTATCTCAGAAATCAGACAAATGAACCTTCTCGGAAATTTTCCAATGCAAATTCCTGCAGCAAGGAGACCAAAACTGTACACAGTATTCTCAGTGTAGTCTCAACGTCCTGTACATGTGTTGCGTGACGTCCTTACTTTTATCCTCCAACCTCCTTGTAATAAACGACAATATTCTATTTGCTTTCAAAGTTATTTTGCTCAATCTGCAAAACCACTTGATGTAAAAAGAGGGAGAAAATATGGCTAAATCTGCAAGTATAGAATAATTGTCTTAGTTAAAGCATTACTAAACAAATTATCCCATTAACACAAATTACCCGCATATCCCTGTCTCCTATGACAGTGGAGGCAGGGTTGTGGAATATTTTTAAGGCAGAGGTAGAAGGATTCTTGCCAGGTAAGGGAATCAAAGGTTACTAAAGGTAGATGAGAATCTGGAATTCGAAATACAAACATATCAGCCAAGATCTTGTTGAGTGATAGGACGAGTTGAAGAGCTTACTTCTACTCGTATTTTGTGTGTTAGCATTTGGGTATCTAATTTCTCTTAATAGTAAACGGTCAACACCTTAATGTGAATTTCCTTGCACAGGATTCTGAAAAAAAGAAACTTACTAAAATTTAAATTGACACTATTATTTGTGGCAATTTAATTTTACAGTATCTATTCAAAAGATCAGACAGAAATGGCTGGGAAACCTATGAAACGTTTACACCGAATTAACAGCCACAATCGATTAACTCAGTAAAAGACAGAGAAGACAGAGGGGAACCGATGGATGTGGTGTTTTTAGATTTTCAAAAGGTGTTTGATAAGGTGCCTCATAAAAGGCTGCTACAGAAGGTTAGGGTGCACGGATTTGGGGGTAAGGTGTTAGCATGGATAGAGGATTGGCTGTCTAATAGGAAGCAGAGAGTTGGAAGCAATGGGTGCTATTCTGATTGGCGGTTGGTGACTAGTGGAGTGCCGCAGGGATCGGTGCTGGGGCCTCAGCTATTTACCATTTATATAGATGATCTGGAGGAGGGGGCTGAGTGTAGGGTGATGAAATTTGCTGATGACACAAAGATGAGTGGAAAAGCAAATTGTGCGGAGGGTGTGGAAAGTCTGCAGAGGATCTGGATAGGCTGAGCGAGTGGGCGAGGACCTGGCAGATGGAGTATAATGTTAGCAAGTGTGAGGTTATCCACTTTGGCAGAAATAATGCTAGGAGGAATTACTATTTAAAGGGTGAAAAGCTGTAACATGCTACGGTGCAGAGGGATCCGGGGGTCCTTGTGCACGAGTCGCAAAAACCCAGTCTGCAGGTGCAGTAGGTGATCAAGGTGAGTGGAATGCTGGCCTTTATAGCGAGGGGGATAGAATATAAAAGTAGGAGGTCTTGCTGCAACTGTACAAGGTACTGGTGAGACCGCAGCTGGAGTACTGTGTGCAGTTTTGGTCGCCGCACTTGCGCAAGGATATTTTGGCCTTGGAGGGAGTGCAGAGGGGGTTCACTCGGCTGATACCGGAGATGAGGGGGTTGGACTATGAAGATAGACTAAATAGACTAGGTTTGTACTCGTTGGGAGTTTAGAAGGATGAGGGGGGACCTTATAGAGACGTGTAAGATAATGAAAGGGATGGATAGGGTAGAGGTAGAGAGATTCTTCCCACTTAGAAAGGATACCAGGACTAGAGGGCACAGCCTCAAGGTAAGGCGGTGGGGGGGGGGTGCAGTTTAGATCAGAGTTGAGGAGGAAGAAGAACTTCTTCACTCAAAGGGTGGTGAATCTCTGGAATTCTCTACCCGTTGAAGTGGTGGAGGCTACCTCGCTGAATATATTTAAGTCACAGGTAGATAGGTTTTTGATAGACAAGGGAATTAAGGGTTATGGGGAGAAAGTGGGAAAGTGAAACTGAGCCACTTCAGATCAGCCATGATCTTCTGGAATGGCGGGGCAGGCTCGAAGGGCTAGAAGGCCTACTCCTGCTCCTATTTCTTATGTTATGTTCTTATGAGTTCTACTTTTACATAACGAGCAAATGCTGAGATTTTTGATTTTTTTTACAACTATTCAAGCAACATAGGTTAAAATTCATGTTAAAAAAAACTAGGATAAATGCAGGTCAGACACAGGTCAAAGCTGTAGCAGTAATTACTACCTCCTGCACACCTCCCCCTATTCCTCAAGGACGATCCAACTTGGCAGAGTGTGCGCTTCCTTCAAAGTGTGTTTCAGATGCACCGTGATTGTCCTTAATAATATGCAGACTGCAGCCACGACAGATTAACAGGGTTTTAGCAGCGTCAGGAAACAAAAACTTCATGGGGCTCCAGTTTTGCTTCCTCGTTTTAAAAGGAAGAGGGAGAGAAACGGGGGCGGGTGGGAACCATCTGAGAGAGGCAGCAGGGACAAAACATTACACATCTTTTCCTTCAACACTACATTCAACTTCAAACAAACTCAGTACAAATGCATCTTCTCTTTAAATGCAGCAGTTTAAAAAATTGCTTCAACTTTGTTTCTTCAGAAATGACACCAAGAACACTTCTCTAGACTAAATTAATATTTGCTACATCATAGAAAACACTGAGGCCACTTTTCTCTTTGTGTCACTGGCTGTGACACTTCTGATCACTTGATCTCCTCACTCTGCTAAATGAGGTATGGATCCAGCAGAAAGCTTTCATCACCAGTTCCAAATTAGGAGCAAATTAATTTTTAATATAGGCAGGTGTGTGCCATTGGAAACGTCAAGATTGGTGGGGCGGGGGGTAGCAGCATTTAGAACAAAGAAGAACAAAGAACAATATAGCACAGGAACAGGCCCTTTGGCCCACCAAGCCTGCACTGACCACGTGTTCCTAACTAGATCATCCATATGTATCTCTCTATTCCCAGTCTGTTCATGTGGCTATCTAGATAAATCTTAAATGAGCCTAGCATGTCTGCCTCAACCACCTTGCTTGGCAGTGCATTCCAGGTCCCCACCACCTTCTGTGTAAAATACATCCCCCTGACATCCATACTGAACCTTGCCCCCTTACCTTGAACTTGTGACCCCTTGTGTTTGTCATTTCTGACCTGGGCAAAAGCTTCCAACTGTTCACCCTATCTATGCCCTTCATAATTTTATAAACTTCTATTAGGTCACCCCTCAACCTCTGTCTTTCCAGGGAGCACAACCCTAGTTTACTCAATCTCACCTCATAGCTAATACCCTCCCTACCAGGCAACATCATGGTAAACCTTTTCTGCACTCTCTCCAGAGCCTCCATGTCCTTCCGGTAGTGTGGCAACCAGAACAGGACAAAGTACTCCAAATGTGGCCTAACCAATGTTCTATATAACTGCAACATCATATGCCAACTTTATCCTCTATGCCTCATCCAATAAAGGCAAGCATGCCAAATACCTTCTTCACCACCTTTTCCACCTCTGTTGCCACCTTTATGGATCTGTGGACTTGCACATCCAGATGCCTGTGTGTCTATACTCCTGATGGTTCTGTCATTTATTGTATAGCTTCCCACTGCATTAGATCTACCAAAATGCATCACTTTGCATTTATCTGGATTAAATTCCATCTGCCATTTCTCCGCCCAATTTTGCAGCTTCTCTATATCCTGCTGTATTCTCTGACAATATTCATCACTATCCGCAACTCCAGCAATCTTTGTGTCATCCGCAAACTTACTAATCAGACCAGCTACATCTTCTTCCAAATCATTTATATATATCACAAACAGCAGAGGTCCCAGTACAGAGACCTGCAGAACACCACTAGTCACAGATCTCCAATCAGAAAAAGACCCCTCCACTGCTACCCTCTGTCTTCTATGGCCAAGCCAGTTCTGTACCCATCTGGCTAGTTCACCTGTGATCCCATGAGACTTGTCCCTCATCATGTCAATTTTGAGTCCCCACTTATGAAATGCCAGTCTGAGTACGAGTGGGAAATCCATCCATTTATTTTTTGGAGCATGCAAATTCATCAATGGGGAAGATACTTTGGATCCAGGGTTCCTCTCTAATGCTTCTGGCAGCAGGAACAGTTGCTGCCACTGGTAAGCTTTGTTCTGCATTGCCAGTGGGTTGGCTATTCACCCTCCCCATTTCAGCTGCGGCTGCGATCAAATTCCCAACTTCATGGCTTCCAGACATCTGTAGATGTTCATCCGTTTGCACAGTGCTGTTGGCACTGTGAAGGAAGTGGACGGACGGCGCATAACCACAAATGAAGACCCTGGTAATTGATCGTGAGCCCCACCTTAAAACATTCTGACAGATCGTCAATTATTCAGCAGATAGACAAGAAAATTAGTAAGATCTCAGCCCCACCCCCCAGACACAATCAGAAAATTAGTACTGTAGTGAATGAAGATTTGAGAAAGACAGATTTTGAAACTCAAGTATTATTTCAGTTAGGCAGGTTGGCTGTGATATATCGCCCCTTCGTGTCCCAAGATGTGTAGGTTAGGCGGATTAGCAGGGCAAATGCTTGGAGTTACTGGGATGGGGTGGGCCTGGGTATGATGCTCTGTCAGACAGTCAGTGCAGATTCGATGGGCTGAATGGTCTCCTGCCACTGATTTTCCTTCCTCACTGGTTTGCTTCCGAGAGGAGCCAATGTGTACAACTCTGCAGAGTCTATACCCAACACTGTACATGTGAAAGGAGTTGGCACAGTATTAATCCAGTGGTGCCTGCACAGAGCATAAATCAAAATTTTTCTGGGCACTTGGTCAGGGAAGCTGCAAAGGAAACTAATGTAGGAAACAGAACTGCTGCAATAGAAAGTGCTCTTTTATCGTCCCATTAAAGTATATAATTAGAACATTGCACATAACCTCCATTATACACCCTGCAAGCATTTGGTTCAGAGGCTAGTTTAAAAAAAATACATGCCTTTCAAACAAAACATCCAAACATGAAACCTAATATTTTCAACAACAATATTTGCTTTTGACACAGAGCAACCACATAGCTTTGTGGTTTATTTCTTGAGGGGATTTGGACAAGCTCTTCAGTAGAGCAGTGAATTAACCTGGGACACTGCTATGTTCTTGGAGGCACATCAAATAGCTTATGTCTACATACTTGTAGACTGCACTGCTGTGGAGTTTAAGGTCACAATATATTTACAAAATGCTTTTTAAATAGACCAAGATCCCATCTTGCAAAATGCAGCTCAACTAATGTGGCCAAATGATCTTTGGAACATAAGAACATAAGAACATAAGAAATAGGAGCAGGAGTAGGCCATCCAGCCCTTCGAGCCTGCCCCGCCATTCAATAAGATCATGGCTGATCTGTCGTGGCTCAGTTCCACTTTCCCGCCCTCTCCCCATAACCCTTAATCCCCTCTCCTATCAAAAACCCATCAACCCGCGTCTTAAAAATATTTAGCGAGGCAGCCTCCACCACTTCAACGGGCAGAGAATTCCAGAGATTCACCACCCTTTGAGTGAAGAAGTTCCTCCTCAACTCCGTTCTAAACCGCCCCCCTTTTATCTTGAGGCTGTGCCCCCTAGTCCTACTGTCTTTTTTGAGCGGGAAGAGTCTTTCCACCTCTATCCTATCCATCCCATTCATCATCTTATACGTCTCAATGAGATCTCCCCTCATTCTTCTAAACTCTAACGAGTACAAGCCCAGTTTATTCAGCCTCTCGTCATAGCTCAACCCCCTCAACTCTGGTATCAGCCTAGTAAACCTCCTCTGCACTCCCTCCAAGACCAAAATATGTTTGCGCAGGTGCGGCGCCCAAAAATGCACACAGTACTCCAGTTGCGGCCTCACCAATGCCCTATACAGCTGCAGCAAGACCTCCCTACTTTTATATTCAATCCCCTTCGCTATGAAGGCCAGCATCCCATTCGCCTTCCTGACCACCTGCTGCACCTGCAAGCTGGGTTTTTGCGACTCATGCACAAGGACCCCGAGGTCCCTCTGCACCGTCGCCTGCTGCAGTTTTTCGCCCCGTAAGTAATAGTCCTTCCTACTATTCTTCCTATCAAAGTGGACCACCTCACACTTGCCAACATTAAATTCCATTTGCCATTTCCTGGCCCATTCGCCCAGCCTATCTAGATCCTTCTGCAGACTCTCCACACCCTCCGCACAATTTGCCGTTCCCCCAATCTTGGTGTCATCAGCAAATTTCGACACTCTACACTCGGTTCCCTCCTCCAGATCATCTATATAAATGGTAAATAGCTGAGGCCCCAGCACCGACCCCTGGGGCACACCACTAGAAGGAGTGGTTTGTGCTCGGAAAACATTAAGACAAAGAGTTGTGTGAGTAAATGTGATGTCAGCCGTATCATTCACTGACAGAATAGTCATAACCATAAAGTTTCGGCAACAAAACTACATCACTTGCAGCTGCATTAAATGTGCAAACAGAAGGAAATATTTTCTCCTATAAAACTAAACTTTGTGGCTCTCATTGTATTACGCAGAACTCACGATGATAGTATTTCACGTTATACAAAAAAATTTTAATTTCTGTAAAAATTAAGTAAATGTCTTGTCAAATATGCATCAGCATTCAGGACCTTGCAACTCGCATAGCTCTTTGTAATTTTAGGAAATTTAAGAAAAAATTAATTTACTCAACTTAATAAAAACCCAGTCAAACTCTCAGAACACCATAGTCTGTAGCAGACGCAATTTGCTACATACTTTCGCTACGTATGGAAAATTAACTTGGATTTATCTATGTATTTCTATCAAAACATCCGTTTGCAAACTGTTTCATGAGGTTGTTCCTACCTATCCTCTAATCTGGTTGCACAAACCAGGTTATAGACATCACCATCCCCCATCTTTAATGTAAAAAAAAATTACACAGGGTCATAATCAGAAAGGAAAGGAACATCAGAACCAAATTAAATCCAGTCACTGAATTTGTTTAATGAGGAGAGGGAGGTCAGAGAACACTGGAGCTTAACCAAGGAATTAAGAACATAAGAAATAGGAGCAGGAGTAAGCCATCTAGCCCTTCGAGCCTGCCCCACCATTCAATAAGATCATAGCTAATCATCAGTTCCACTTTCCCGCTTCCTCCACATAACCCTTAACTCCCCTGTCCATCAAAAACCTATCTACCCGTGGCTTAAATATATTTAGCGAGGTAGCCTCCACCACTTCAATGGGCAGAGAATTCCAGGGATTCACCACCCTTTGAGTGAAGAAGTTCCTCCTCAACTCCGATCTAGACTGCCCCACCCCCCCGATTTTGAAGCTTTGCCCTCTAGTCCTGCTATCCTTTCTAAGCGGGAAGAAACTCCCTACCTCTACCCTATCCATTCCCTTCATTATCTTATACGTCTCTATAAGATCCCCCTTCATCCTTCTAAACTCCAAAGAGTAGAGACCTAGTCTAAGGGATGGTGCAGATGCAGGAGAAAATATGGCTGCCAATGCTGGGACAAAGGGAAGGGGGAATGCACAAGAGAAGCACTGGCGGAAAGTAGAGTTTGAAACAGGGATAGGGCTGGAGGAGGTTACAGAAAAAAGGTAGGTCAAAGGCACGAGGAATTTGAACATGAGGACAGGAATTTTAAATTTGGTGCTTTAGGAAACTGTTAATTGATGAGAGGCAAGCAGAATTTGGCATGGGGCAGGATAAATTGAGGTTAATGGAAGATGGGAAGCCTGCAGGATCAACAAAGACAACTTTGGAACATTCATTTCTGGAGGTGACAATGGCATGAAAGAGGGGTTCAGTGGCTAAAGGGCTGAGGTAGAAATGCAAGAGAGAGCTGATTAGTGGGAATAGGTTGTCTGGATGAAGGTGAAGATACGAGGTTGGAAGCTCAATTTGGGGTCAAACAGGATGCCAAGGTTGCCAGCAATATAGTTGGCAGTGGGATTGGCAATGGCGTTTGTGACCAGGCCCAAAGACAGAGTGGTTTCTGTTTTCACAAATATTTAACTGGAAATACTGCAAATTTTGCAAGACTCAAAATTAGACCAAAGACTTGATAGAATAGAGGCAGTGCAGAGATTAAGAGAAGCAATGGAGAAATAAAGCTGGGTGCTGACGCAATGCCTAAGGACAAAAAAAAATCACAGCAAACAATACCAACAAAACTTTCTTCTGAAGTAACACTAAGATTCAAAAAAGATCTAAACTTTCTCACTGATTAAGAAGCTTTATTTTAATATTTAACCCTATTTCTATCTGAACAAGACAGAATAAGACTTGAACTGTCCTTTCCAAACAAATTATTCAGGGTCAGTAGTCAGTGAATAGATTCTACACTGAACTGAACAATGAATTCTACAATCAAAAGTCCCTCGATGAGGAATACAATTGGATAGAGTAGACAAGGACCCGCCCACAGATCTTGTCCCCATCAACAAGATTGGAGCAGAGGCGAGAGAAACAAATGCAAGTCTCCCACAATAAGATTCATTCTTCAGAATGCAAAACACTTCTGTTACATTCATAGCAATTCAAGACTGTGTCAGTTGCCTATGTATAATACATCATCTCGTAAATCAAAATTATTGACGGGATGCGTCATGCTGCTCTGATTGCATGTTGTAAAAAAGCATTCCAAATTTGATGTCTTAACTAATAAGCTTTGTAACCAGTCCAGATACTTTTGATAAGCGAGGGGATTAAGGGTTATGGGGAGAGGGCGGGAATGTGGAACTGAGCCACGGCAGATCAGCCATGATTTTATTGAATGGCGGGGCAGGCTCAAAGGGCTAGATGGCCTACTCCTGCTCCTATTTCTTATGTTCTTATACTTGATTCCCCTCTCTGAAGGCTGTTCCCTGACTATAGTTCCACAGATAGCTATCTGCGCAATTCAATGTGCTTCACTCTAAGATTCAGTCGACAAACTGATCATCATCTTTGGTGGTCAAGCTGTGAGGGTAAATTCTTATCCTTTTAAGCAGCTTCAGTAGAAATGGTCGAGAGCTTCAAGTTTTTAAGTGTCCAGATCGCCAACAATCAGTCCTGGTCCTCCTCATGACGACACGATAGTTAAAAAAGCCCACCAAAGCTTCTACTTTCTCCACACACTGAAATAAACTCTCACGGCCTAACAATCACTAAGTGCTCTTTTAAATTTACTTGCAGGTCAAGAGATCCTCCGACCTCCGAAGGAAGACCCTGACCTGGCAGTAATCCAGTGCAGCCCGATACACAGACCAGGCCACTGGCTCATCCGTGACCTGAGACATCATCCACTTACCGGCCTTCGGCCCATCCACGCCAGAGCATGGTCTGGGTATCTGCCGACTGGCAAAGCCAAACCGCAACACAGCAGCGACCCAGAACGCCCGACCGTTCAGACTCATCCACTGACACAGGGACTGCAAGCAAGGCAACAAATTCTCCATCTGCACACGAACCGGAGCGAAGAACCTCATTGGACTCAATCATACCCTTAACATCGCAAACCACTCTCACCGTCTCCCATGCTCGAAAAGAAGCAGTCACTTCAGGAAGTGTGGAAAGCATGCAGACCTGCATGAAACAACGTGGTCCCAAGGTCCACCTCCCCAGCTTACTCCTGGCAAAATGTCCAGTCTCAGGAAAACAAGACGAACTTCGAGCCAGACTCACTTTCCAAAGGGAACTGAAAGACTGCTGTGTACTCTGTTTCACTGAGACCTGGTTCACTCCTGCTTCACCAGTGCCCTGCAACCAGACGGCTTCTCAATCCATCGAATGGACCATACAGCGACCTCAGGCAAGGCGAGGAGAAGTGGGGTCTACTTTCTAATCATACCTTGTTGTGCCTAGACATACCAACACTGGCAACTTTCTGTTCCCCAGAACTAGAATACCTGATGCTAAAATGCTGCCCCTACTACCTTCCACAGGAGTTCACCTCCGTTATTCTGGTGGCAGTTTAGACCCCACCCCAAGCAGACGTGAAGATCACGCTGGATGAAATACACACCACTACGAATAGCTTGGAGTTGAAACAGCCCGTGGAATTGTTCATCGGGGCCGGGGACTTCAAATCAGGCCAAACTCAAGCGTGTACTATCAAGTTACCACCAACACATCTGCTCCACCAAAGGCCTAAATATCCTGACCAATGCTACACAAATATCAAACATGCCTACAGCTCTATCACCCACCACACTTTGGCAAATTAGACCACAAGGCTGTGCTCCTGCTCCCGGTTTATAAGTAAAAACTGAAGCCGGTGAATCCAGCAAAGAAAGTTATGTAATGTTGGTCTGAGGTTTCGGATAATCTCCGAAGGGGATGTTTAGAGTCAGTGGACTGGTCAGTATTTAAAAACTCTGTGACCAGCCTGAACAAGTACACCACAACAGTATCTGACTTCATTTGTAAGTGTGTAGAAGACCGTTTGCCAAAGAAGCAAATCCGTGTGTTTCCCAATCAGAAACCAGGGATATCCACTGCCTGCTGAAATCCAGGTCTGAGGCATTCAAGACAGGCGACACTGACCTATACAAGAAACCCAATTATGATTCAAGGAGACATATCAAAAAAGCCAAAAGATGGCATGAACCCAAGATCCCAGCTGAGACCGCTCTCATGTGTGCAGAACTTGGCTATCAGTTCCTGCTCAACGATTCTGCATTGTCGTGTGTCGTGAACGCCACCTTGAAGAACGCTTACCCAAAAATCAGACGTCGAATGCCTGTAACCACTGAAGTGTTCCCGACAGGAAGAGAACATTCCTGCCTGATGATTGTCGAGCGATGTTCATTCATCTGTTGTCGTAGCATCTGCATGGTCTCCCCAATGTACCATGCCTCAGGACATCCTTTCCTGCAGCGTATCAGGTAGACAACGTTGGTTAAGTTGCGAGTGTGTGTACCACGTACCTGATGGATGGTGTTCTCACGTGAGATGATGGCATCCATGTCAATGATCTGGCATGTGGTGCAGAGGTTGCTGTGGCAGGGTTGTGCAGTTCCCCATGCTAACACTACAGTTAAGAAAGCACACCAACGCCTTGACTTTCTCAGAAAACTAAGGAAACGTGGCACGTCAGCTACGACTCTCACCAACTTTTACCGATGCACCATAGAAAGCGTTCTTTCTGGTTGCATCCTGCTCTGCTCAAGACCACAAGAAACTTCATAGGGTCGTGAATGAAGCCCAGTTCATCACAAAAAGCAGCCTCCCATTCACTGACACTGTCTACGCTTCCTGCTGCCTCAGAAAAGCAGCCAGCATAATTAAGGACTCAATGCACCCTGAACATTCTCTCTTGCACCTTCTTCCGTCAGGAAAAAGATACAAAAAGTCTGAGGTCACGTACAACCGACTTCAATAACTGTTACTTCCCTGCTGCCATTCGACTTTTGAATGGACGTGCATCACATTAAGTTGGTCTTTCTCTACACCTTAGCTACGACTGTAACACTACATCCTGCACTCTCGTTTCTTTCTCTATGAATGGTATGCTTTGCATGAAAGAAACAATACTTTTCACTGTATACTAATGCGTGGCAATGATAAATCAAATCAAGTCAGTTCGGATTTACAAACCGTTCTTACCCAGCTGAAGTATTATCACTGCATCCTCAACAGCTTTCAAAGCCAAGTGAAAATGTCTGTAAAAGGGATAACACAAAACTCTTCTGCTGAAGGACACAAGAACTTCTTGAAGAGAGTGGTAAGTCTGTATAGATAAACAAATAACAGAAGTCCATTGATATAATCTGTACCACAATGACCATACTGCATTTAATTTTAGGCCAGATCAAATACAACTGTCAACTATTTGATTTCAGTAAAGGTAACAATGAGTGAAGGTTTTTATTCACAATGGCAGACTGTAAATAAGACCAAGGACATTTATGCTAATGAAGTAGAAATCTGTGAAAACAATCAATCCCAATTCACCAAAAGCTTCAACGTGTGAATGGAGAAACCTTGGGTTATACCGCAGAGGATTTCAATGATTCCACGTGTTTCTACATGTCGAGCAGGCCTTACCCGGCAGCAGCACATTCTCGGGTTGACATGGAACTTTTGAACTTAGTCACATTTTCCTCGGGAGATGCTCAGCACAGGCCTCGCATTTTGAGAAAGGGGACAAAATGCAGATTTCTCCCACCTTCTCAAGGTATTTACTGCATCTTCGAGCTGCCACTTGCACTGTCAGTGCAAAGATTGGAACAAAGAGGTGAGGGGTACAGGGGAAAAGTGCGCTTTTTACGAAGAACAAGGAGAAGCATATGTTGGATTATCATACTGCCATGACACTGTAGTTGGATTGAAATTTTGTATTCATTGCTCAAACATCTCAAGCTAACAGTATCGATAATGCTTCCATAAAGCAATGCTGGAGCCAATACCAGTCTATTCTCCACAACCTTATGAATTGAAAAAATTCAGGCAGCTTCCTGAAAAGTGGTAGAAAACAGTGAACTGTCTCTCACTGTTGGTGAGCTACAGTGTCACGTGAACTGTTTCCAGTTTTATCCCTGGTTTGTGGGTTGCTGCTGATTTTACCTGGAACAGCAGTGAGTGCACAAACAGTAGCACAGTGGTTAGCACTGCTGCTTCACAGCACCAGAGACCCGGGTTCGATTCCTGCTTGGGTCATGTCTGTGTGGAGTTTGCACATTCTCCCCGTGTCTGCATGCATTTCCTCCTGGTGCTCCGGTTTCCTCCCACAATCTGAAAGATGTGCAGGTTAGGTGCATTGACCCGAACAGGCGTCGGACCATGGCGACTAGGGGAATTTCACAGTAACTTCATTGCAGGGTTAATGTAAGCCTAACTTGTGATTAATTAAGAAACTTTAACTTTAATTTGCATGTATTCTACACAAAAAAAAGCGTTAATGAAGCAGTGCTCTTGTCCATTACCTGCAGACGTTTTCTTGAGAAGTGCAAATATATTAACCGTATTGGACAAGGAGAGCCATTGCTTAGCACAAGAACATTACTGTACTTTTAATATTTATCTGCCATATCACCAAGATAGCCTATTTCCACATCCACAACACCGTCAAATTTCACCTGCCTCAATTCACCTGTTGCTGAAATCCTCATCCAAATATTTTGATATTTCTAGACTTGAATATTTCAATGTACACCTGGCCAGCCTCCCATCCTTCACACATCTCCATAAACTCGCACAAGTCTCGTTCACCTAATCTCCCCGTGCATTCCAATCCAAATTAGCAATGTCTTAATTTTAAAAATCTCATCCTGATTTGCAAATCCACTCATAGCTCACCCTTCCCAACCCTCAAATCTTGCTCCATAGTGCTTCTGGTGAACATTTGATTAACAGTGGAATGTAAATGCAGGTCACTGTTCCGGTCAGGCAGGACACTGCATTAGACACTTAAGCTGTGAGTTCTCATCAAACAATCACTATGGTCTTTCATACTCATGATGTGGAGATGCTGGTGTTGGACTGGGGTAAACACAGTAAGAAGTCTCGCAACATCAGGTTCAAGTCCAACAAGTTTATTTGATAGCAAACACACAAATTTTCGGAACACTGTTCCTTTGTCAGGTGAGCAGAGAGTTCTGTTCACAAACAGGGCATATTATATGCCCTGTGAACAGAACTCTCCACTCACCTGGCGAAGGAACAGCTTTCCAAAAGCTTGTAGGTCTACTATCAAAGAAACTTGTTGGACTTGAACCTGGCGTTGTGAGACTTCTTACTTTCATACTCAGGCAATGAGGCATTACTAGCGAGCAAACACTTTCTGATTGCAAAACAAGTTGAAACGCCCTCGCCTCTTACTATTTGTTTCGTACTGAAAACAATCAGCATACAGTACTGTATTTGCTACATTTGGATCTCACAAATAGTTGGGAGTGCAGGAAACCACTGTTTGAATTTATGTTTTGTTCAACTACAGAAGGAGAGCTCAATTTCCCAATTTCTGAACTTCAAAAGGAACAAGGAGGTATTTGCACCAGTCAGCAGGCTCCAAACTGGACGGCTCATGACGAAGTGCAATTCTAAAGTCTGTAATCAACAAAAATCTTCACTGGTTTCCTCTGTTGTCTACTTTTTTTCCACTTTGAACAACTTGGATTTGTACTTGACAAGGTACCTCACAAGAGGTTATTGCAGAAGGTCAGGGGACATGGAGTTGGGGGTAGGGTGTTAGCGTGGATAGAGGATTGGTTGTCAAATAGGAGGCAGAGAGTGGGGGTCAACGGGTGCTATTCGGATTGGCGGTTGGTGACTAGTGGGGTGCCCCAGGGGTCGGTGCTGGGGCCTCAGCTATTTACCATTTATATAGATGATCTGGAGGAGGGAACCGAGTGCAGGGTGTCGAAATTTGCTGATGACACCAAGATTGGGGGAACAGCAAATTGTGCAGAGGGTGTGGAGAGTCTGCAGAAGGATCTAGATAGGCTGGGCGAATGGGCCAGGAAATGGCAAATGGAATTTAATGTTGGCAAGTGTGAGGTGGTCCACTTTGGTAGGAAGAATGGTAGGAAGGACTATTACTTACGAGGCGAAAAACTGCAGCAGGCGACGGTGCAGAGGGACCTCGGGGTCCTTGTGCATGAGTCACAAAAACCCAGCTTGCAGGTGCAGCAGGTGGTCAGGAAGGCGAATGGGATGCTGGCCTTCATAGCGAGGGGGATTGAATATAAAAGTAGGGAGGTCTTGCTGCAGCTGTATAGGGCATTGGTGAGGCCGCAGCTGGAGTACTGTGTGCAGTTTTGGGCGCCGCACCTGCGCAAGGATATTTTGGCCCTGGAGGGAGTGCAGAGGAGGTTTACTAGGCTGATACCGGAGTTGAGGGGATTGAGCTATGAGGAGAGGCTGAATAAACTAGGCTTGTACTCGTTGGAGTTTAGAAGAATGAGGGGAGATCTCATTGAGACGTATAAGATGATGAATGGGATGGATAGGATAGAGATGGAGAGACTCTTCCCGCTCAAAAAAGACAGTAGGACTAGAGGGCACAGCCTCAAGATAAAGGGGAGGCGGTTCAGAACGGAGTTGAGGAGGAACTTCTTCACTCAAAGGGTGGTGAATCTCTGGAATTCTCTGCCCGTTGAAGTGGTGGAGGCTGCCTCGCTAAATATTTTTAAGAAGCGGGTTGATGGGTTTTTGATGAGAGAGGGGATTAAGGGTTATGGGGAGAGGGCGGGAAAGTGGAACTGAGCCACGACAGATCAGCCATGATCTTATTGAATGGCGGGGCAGGCTCGAAGGGCTAGATGGCCTACTCCTGCTCCTATTTCTTATGTTCTTATGTTCTTAAGCACAGTCTGGCACATTTACATGAAGATGAAGGGTGCGCATGATAACTTAAGTTAATTCAGTGCACCATTATCACAGAGGTTTTTCTTTCATGCCCCAGGGAGCATGCAGATACCACGTGCCTAAAGTTCACTTTGGTTTATACGGAATGAGTAGTTGCCCATAGGAATAGTTTGTGTACAGAATTGTTATGACTTGGAGGAGGTAATTTGGCCCATTGTGTCTGAACTGGTTCTCCAAATGAGCATCATGACTTAATGCCATTCTCCTGCCTTTCCTTGTACCCCTGTACGTTGTTTCCATTCAAATAATCATCCAATCTTCTGCTGAATGCCTCAATTGAACCTGCCTCCACAACACTTCCAGACAATGAATAGTTCAGGTCTGGAATGCACTATGTGAAGTTTTTTTTCCCTCACATCACATTTGTTTATTTTGCAAATCAATTTATATCTGTAGCGTGGAATATGACTGAAGCATTTGGTACAATCTAAAAGTCTGGCAGAATGCGTGGACAGCAAGAGAGGCCTGCAACAGTCAAATTGTTTGCTAACAATCAGTGACCATGCTCATACATGAAGAATTATCAATCGGCCAACATAAAGGAAGTTTTGGGCAATATACCCCGGGATATTACTCCTCTGAGGGGAAGGGGATATATAGAAAAATGTTTTTTCTCTAGCAGATCAAAGCCCAGTGGAACACATCCATATTGAAAGCTAAATATGCCAAGTGCACAGCTCACCTCATTCAAAAGCTAAGCAAACAGATAATTGAATAGGGACTGCTGTCCTTCAGTGTTGTGAGAAATTCTCTCATATCAACATTGTATAGTAGATGCCCAAAGCATTATCAATCTTCACCAAATCTCTATTGGCTTTTATCCAACAACTAAAGAGGCATTTACCATCTGTCACTCCAGTCGATCAATGACTCGTAGCAACTTGGTCCTCATTTAGGTTCTTATATCCACGATTGCAGAGTTAATGTTCTAGAGAGATAAGCTTTGATGACTGAATGTTTATGTAGTTGCAGGGTACAGCTGGGAGCTCTAAAATTGACTGATTTGCCCAAATCTATGCACAAGGCAACACAAATGACATAAAAAGCTATCCCTCTTACTTCGAGCCAACAGAGGGTCCCGCTCAGTTTCCAGATGTTCCACGAGGATTCAGTCTGGGGGGAAAAAAAAATTACATATAAAATTTGCCCACATTAAACCATCACCAACATCACCTGACGTTGCTATGAACATCCTAATTTTTGTTTTCATACCAGTCATCTTAATGAGGGGGTGGCAGGAAGCTGCAGATAGATAAGCAGATGCAGTGTCCTTCCCTTCTGAAATATGAATTACATTTGGCTCACTAGAAAACTGGCTTCTCTCTCCCTGCGAACAGTGAGGGGCCCAGATATGACATGTCAACACAATCTTAAGTCTGTTCTTCAAAACAAACAACTTTCAGCTATACAGTGCAAAAATGGATCAATGTGAGAAATGGAATAATGCAGCTTGTAGGCGCTATAACCTGTAACTAGCTGCTTGTGTACATTATGCATGACAGGAAAATGAAGAACTATGTGGTGGCGCAGCGGTAAGCACTGCTGCCTCAAGCACCAGGGACTGGGATTCGATTCCCGACTTGGGTCAGTCTGTGCTGAGTCTGCACATTCTCCCCGTGTCTGCGTGGGTTTCTTGCGGGTGCTCTGGTTTCCTCCCACAGTCCGAAAGGCATGCTGGTTAGGTGCAAACTCCATGCTCAATTCTTCCGCAGTATACCTGAAGAGACGCCTGGGTATAGTGACGGAGGATTTTCACAGTAACTTCATTGTAGTGTTAATGTGAGCCTACCTGTGACACTAATAAATAAACTTTAAAACAAAGTTAAAACTGTGCAAATTCATGGTAGTAAAGTTCTACAAGGGACCTGATAAGCAGATAATTGACTGGCCTCGAAGTTGACTCTCGATGGCCAATGCTGACTATAGATACCCAATGTTGCAAAGTAACACTGCTTCCCAGCACTGACAGTTCGCGTTCTAATGAGCTCAACCTGTTTAAAAGTTTTCAGCCTTTTGGCTAAGATCAGGTGTAGCACTGACATGCTGTGCTTGGTTGATGTCATTAGGTTACATTTCAGCTTCATTTGAAGCAATTTTTAAAAGCGGCGTCTTGGCCTTTTGGCTAAGATGCAAATGAGATCAAGCCTTAGAGGAGGAGCTATGTCTACTCCAATCAGCTTGGATCATGTAGATCAAGCCCAAGACAGGAGGTGAGAGCCCTGTCTTGTCAGCTTGGTTCAGGAATGTCTCAACTTGTTAAGACTCTGAATTAGACTTGATTTAATTGGAATAAAATCAAAAAAAAGTCAACTGTACAGACTAGCAAGTGGACTTACGTGGGCTTCTCCTTCAGTACTGCGGATATCATAAGTATACGCAAGGATAATGTCAAGCAGACCAAGGTAAACACTCGGGTAAGACTTTTGATCCAACAGGTAACTCTTGTTGGTGAAGTTTCGCAACTGTTGCTTTTCATCTTCAGAAAATTTGACTGAGGGCAAGAGACAGGTACATTTTTAGTAACAAGTAGTCATTTGGTAGTACATAACTTGAGTATTTTCAATAAAAAGAGTCTCCCTGTTGAAGCTTTATGTCTTGCAGTTGTTCTTAGGAACATTTCCAAATCAGCTTTTAAACCAAGTTTTAGAAAGCACTTCAAAAAAAATTAAAATACACGTCCAGCAACATTAAAGTTTTGTTTACCGAATGGCTAACTTGTCTTTACGCTGCACCTTTCAACATAATGTCCAAAGGTGTTTCACAGAGGCACAAGTCAAAATGTCACTGAAACTATTTGAGATATTAGGTAACTGCCTGAAAGGGAGCCAAGTGAGGGAGAAAGTAGGACAGGTTTAAAGAGGAAATAGCAGAGCTTAGAACCCAGGCAACCAAAGACACATTCATTTGGTGGTCCTGAAATCCCAATGATGTTACAGCCAATGTAAGCTAGTCCTCTTCCTGCAGACAGTCTTTTTCAAACTGCAACCTGCCTTTTTCCCGAAGTGGATGCAATGGCTCTTGAAGTTCCTTTCAATTAAAATTCTCTATCTCTTGTGATAAATTCCAAAGCGTACGGAGATAGGGTCCAAACTTGAGAGTAGCAGGAAGAAAGTGAATACAACACATTCTGCTGTTTTCAAGGTGATGTTGCTGCTGCTGACTCAATTTGTGCTTCAATAAGCAAGGTTGTGCTTTTTGCAACTGGGGTTCATTCATGCAACAACTGGCTTTTTCTGTATTGATTCAGAGGATATGGGTGTCATTTGCTAATTATTGGCTCCCCCAATTAACCCTGATGTGGTAGTGTGCTGCCTTCTTGGACCACTGCAGTCCATGTTGAGCACACATACCCAAAGTGCTGTTAGGGAAGGAGGGAATGATATGCAATGGAGGGCAATCCATATAAACAAAGGAACTTTGATCTCCCATTGCCAAAGCTATCAAGATGCCATTGTGGAGGTTCTTAGTGCCCTCCTTTGATGGTCCTTCTTTGTTCCTCAAAGTTTCTGGAGTCAGGAAGTCTGGTGGCCCATTGTCTTTCTGCTTTGCAGAGAGTTCAGACATCGGCAAGTGTCAAGTCCATTAGGGGAACTGCCCAAACATTTCCCAAGGCAATTTGCTTAGAGGCTTTTAGAAACTTGGTCAATTCTTAGGTCAGGCTGCATCTGTAAACATTTTAAAATGCAGTTCCAGCTGTTTCTAAATCCAAGGCATTATGCCAGCCAATGAATTGGAAGGTTAAGATATCACATTGTACACAACACACCATTGTAGCACTGCTTAGCAGAACGAAACAACACCCTCGGCTTGTCTGATGTTATGCTCTCCCCACCCCCGTCCTCAAAGCCATACAACAGAATGAACCTTCAAATAAAACAATATTCAGCAAGTGAAATGTCCTCTCAGAATGGATTCGATGTTATACAAAACCACAAACAATTTATTCGTTATGATCCTTTTAAGGACCAGTCATTTTTTGTTTAAAATAGACAAAATTTGAGATCCCAGAAACTTACTGAGAATAAAGCCACAAATTCCATGGATTTTAAACAGAATAAATATTCAAGTTTAAAGTTTATTTATGAGTGTCACAAGTTGGCTGGCATTAACACTGCAATGAAGTTACTGTGAAAATCTCTGAGTCGCCACACTCCGGCACCTGTTCAGGTGCATTGAGGGAGAATTTAGCATGGCCAATACAACTAACCAGCACATTTTTGGACTGTGGGAGGAAACTGGAGCAAATGCAGGCTCCACACACAGTGGCCTAAGCTAGGAATTGAACCCAGATCTCAGGCGCTTGACACAGCAGTGCTAACCTCTGTGCCACACAGTCAGAAAAGTGGAACAATTCATATTTGTTTTACATTCTAATAATCAGAATTAACACAAGGTACACACGAATTAATAGGCAAATTGAGGTTGAGCAAACTACACGGCATCAGAAATGGCAGGTGCGAGTAAGATCTCCCGAATTTCTTAGCAACCTGTACAGACGTCAGTGACCACAGAGGGTTTACAATCACATTAAAACTCTGTCTGCCTCATGTGGGGATCCAAGTCTTCACTCTTGAAGATTCAGCCTTTGAACTCCCTCAAAGCCACTCCGACTTGGACTATCTCAACAATTACTCATCGCCTGATCATTTAACCTCTCTTTTCCCAAGACTGCATTCCACTTGCTTCCCGAGGCTGAACTCCAGCACCGCTTCGTGGGCACAGCCAAGGAGAACACCCCCACAGATTGAGGTCTACCTAACATTGAGTCACCAACCTTCTAGCTCCCCAGGGCTTCTCTTGAGCCCTCACTTACTGGAACCTGCCAAAAGCAGCAGTCTCACTGCTTGGATCCTCTGCCTCTGCTACTCCCATAAATGGTTTCTCTCCCCACTGGTCCCTGCCAGTGTCTATCTCACTAAGCACCTCTCCCCTATCTAGGTTTCTTCCCCCAGTCCCAGGGCTCCCCTGGTTCAGGATCTTGTGATTGTTGCTTCCACATCATGCCAGCCAACTCTCAATATCCTGGTTGGGGTGAGTCCTTTAACGAAAATGTGACTGGGACAGGGCATGTGCAGCTTATCACCTTCCCGCCCTCTGCACATGCACACAGCTCTTGGGCCTGCTGGGAAAGGGGAACGCTCATTCTGCCCAGAACCATCAAAGTTCCTATTTCGTAATGCTCTTCAGCCACCTCAAGCACATCAAAGCTTCAGCAGCTGCGACATGCTGTGAAGATCAGAATATTAACAAAATACAAGGTACATCAAGAATGAATGGGGGAAGGGGGGCAGTGGTGACAGACATTCTTGCAGGCTCTGCTGCAGTAGAGTGTCATCTCCCTAGTCACAGCAGTGAGGTCAGTTTAACAAACCCAGCCATGTATGCTGCACTCACACTCACAACCAAAAAAACGTTAGCCAAGAACCACACACAAAACTGCACCTTCACTTACATTAGTGCTATCCAAGTTGCTGAACCGAATCCCAACTTACACAAGGCTGAGGGTAACATCGGGGGGCATTTCTTGCAAGTGGGCAGCACGGTAGTACAGTGATTAGCACTGCTACATAAATGCCAGAAGTTCAATTCCTCCTTGGGTGACTGTCAGTGCGGAGTTTGCACGTTCTCCCTGTGTCTGTGTGCATTTCCCCCAGGTATTCCAGTTTCCTCCCACAGTCAAAAGATGTGCAGCTTAGGTAGATTGGCCATGGTAAATTGCTCCTTAGTGTCCCAAGGTGTGTAGATTCAGTGGATTAGCGGGCTAAATTGTAAGGTTATGGGGATAGAGCCTGGGTAAGATGTTTGGTCGGAGAGTCGGTGCAGACTTAATGGGCTCAACGGCCCTTATCCCCAAGTTTCCTTGCAAGATGCGACCCTTGTTTTATCGAAGCAGCACAGTCACAAGTAAAAGTTTATTATATTTTAGTATTTGGTTTATTTTTTCATGGAATGTGGACATTGCTGGCAAGGCCAGCAGTTACTGTCCGTCCCGAACTGCTCTTGATTCAACTGGATTGAGGCACCATTTCCGAGGGCTGGTAACACTCAACCACATTGCTGTGGATCTGGAATCACATGTAGGCCAGGCAAGATGGGCAGATTTCTTTCCTTTAAGGTCATTCACAATCACAGAATCCCTACAGTGCTGAAGGAGGCCATTCAGCCCATCGAGCCTGCAACAATCCCTATCCCCAAATTTACTCTGCTAATTCCCCTGACACCTAAAGGACAATTCTGCATGACCAATCAACCTAACCTGCCAATTTTTGGAGTGTGGGAGGAAACTGGAGCACGCGGAGAAAACCCATGTGGACATGGGGAGAACATGCAAACTCCACATTCATCCAAGATTAGAACTGAACCCGGATCCCTGCCGCTGTGAGGCAGCAGTGCTAACCACTGTGCCACCATGCTGCCTGTGACTGTTGTTTCATGGATACTATTAATGAGACTAGTTTTTAATTCCAGATTAATTGAATTTAAATTCTACCAGCTGCCATGATAGGATATGAACCCTGTGTTCTCAGAGCATTAGCCTGGGCCTCTGGATTACGAGTCCAGTGACATGATCAACATCTCCCCTTCGCACGTTTTCAGGAGGCGGCTGCGGATCTTAAACCAGAAGCTATTTGCTCGGAGAACCAAGTAACACGAGTCCATTGCTTTTGAGCGACTGACTTGTTTAATGCCAGGTAAATTAGATTAAGCACTGTTGGTAGTCTATGTGGTTTGGTGTCAACAAGCAAGACCATTATAACCATTTAACATACTTGCTCATTTGCACCTATTTCACTTCAGAATTATTGTGATCTATTAACATGGATTTTGTGATGATGCTTTAAAACACTGAAAACAGGCTGATTAGTGACCTTTTGTGTTAATTCTAGCTGGTATCTCATTGTCCAACTCTTAAGTACGTAATTGAAATCTTTCCATGGAGATTAAACAAAGATGTGACTCAAATGTTCCAATTCTTTTTTTTCCTGCAATTTTCACAGCCTGTTTTAGAGATTCGCTTGGAAGGAAAGACTCAATAATTATACAAATAGTTCAGCAGTACACATGTAACAGATTGCTTACTTCAAAACCATCTGTTGTGTAATGTTGTGAGCCATTTCACAAGAAAGGTTACAGCCTAGGGCTTGAAATGATCACTTATGCTCAGGAGCTCCTCTATTAAGTGTAATTAATCACAATTAGACATGCCAGGATTTGAAAACGAATGAAGCAATTTTGACGAATATGAGTTTGGGATCGACCAATGTGCTTAATTGAATGCTGCAACAAGTTGTACCAAATGATATTTGTTGGAAAATGTTTTTGTTACAGTTTTAGACAATTACGGTGAGTTTACTCTGCAACCTCAGCACTATTGTTAGGGTACTGACCAGTTGGACTAAAACAGATGCAGTGTTGCTGAACATGGGGTAAATCAGTTGTGATCAGTTTATTATCCACTTACCAAATTGTGCCTCTGTCAAATGTTGTTCACTCTGTGTTTTCTTCACTTCTTCTTTCCTCTTCTGAGTGTCTATCCACCAGGGTTCATACTTCATTAAGTGCTGAATAGCATCATCCTCAAACAGGTCTGCACTGAAAGTACAAAGGCAGTCACACTATTCTAATGACATTTCTTTTTCAGTAAGCCCAGCTTCACTGGAGTGAAAACTGTAGCTCCCAATTTTCTTCTATTCAACATCCAACAATTTATTGACCACAAGGACACTTTGTGAATGATTATCAACTTCCGAAACCCATTACCGAAGCATATGCTTTTTCAAAATTGCACTTTTAGAGAAATGCATTGAACTGCATTTAAATTAATGGTCCAAATATCTTTGTGTAAATTAAAATCCGCATGTGATCTTATTCATTTCAACAAATCTTAGTAACAATCTCATAAGCAGTGGTTAGCACAGCTGTCTCTCAGTGCCAGGGATGCAAACTCAATTCTGGCTTGGAGTCACTGTCAGTGGATTTTGCACGTTCTCCCCATGTCTAGGTGAGTTTTCTCTGGGTGCTTTGGTTTCCTCTCACACTCCAAAGATGTGTAGGTTAGATTGATTGGCCATGCTAAATAGCCTCTTAGAATCGGGAGATTAGCAAGGTCCATAAATATGGTTACAGGGATAGGGCCTGGGTCGGTGGGATTGTCATCGGTGCAGGCTTGAGGGGCCGAATGGCCTCCTTCTGCACTGTACGAATTCTACAAACTCAGTACAGTCACAATGCATCATGTTACAGAACATGGGGATTTTTAAAACAGACAGTTTAACAATCCTTTAAATGGTTGCTGGGCAGGGATATACAAACTGTAGAAATCTAAATCCATTATTTATCAGGAAAACTAGCCACCCAACTTAACTATCCAGATGTATTAACCACATTTGGCCAAGGATCCGTTGCTTAAACTGATGTGACAGCTGGTTAAGGAAAACACAAGCGATGATGGTCGGTAAACAGCAACAGTTTGTCAATCACAAGAAAAACATGCAGATTTCCAAGAAATAAGAAAACTAGGATAAATTCCAGGTTTGTAGCAGCACTGACTCACTGTTCCGGCTGAGTGCATTATAAATACTGAGAAACAGCACTATTATGGTGGACAATATGCCTGTCTGAAAACTCAGTACTTGTCAGAAGGAATAGCTGTGGCAAGTTTAGCACTTGCTATGGAAGACTGCTCATTAACTTGAAAAGTCCTTTAGCAAAATAGAAGGGGGGGAATAAAGAACACCCATAACTCTCTTAGTAATTAGCATTACTCAAACAAAATATATGCCCAAGAAAAATTATACTTTGAAAATTTAGCCTGGTCAAACTTTATGACAGTCTGTTCGTCAACAGGTGCCTAAGTGCGTGAGACAGGAGATGGGCATGACACAATGTAAACAGAGTCTGTATAGATTTTTTGGTTCTTCTGCTTTTGAGATTTAATTATCGTGTGAGGTGTCAGTCACTGGATCACTAAAAACCTCCACAAAATCTCACTGCGAAGGGCATCATAGAACCATTCTCACCAATGTGGAAGTCCCGCTGGGTGGTTCAAACAAATCCTTTGTATTTCAGTGCTGACCTGGCATTATCCTCCCATTATCCAATTCAATTTGAGAAGCTGGCATGTACTTTAAGCAAACTTACAGTGCAGAATTGTATCATAACTAGCTTTTAAAAACATAATTACTAGCAAAATTAATTACAACTCACATATGTATGTCTAGCTTCCCTTATATTCCAGCCATTAGTGAATAGGTACGAGGCAAAAGGCTGCAGTCTGTCAGATAGCAGCAAAATGCCTAATGTGTTATGTAAGAGAGAATGTCACAAAGCTGTTTACAGTTTCGTATCTCCAGAAAGAAAGCTCGTGGCATAATGACAGCTGCAGGTGGGCTGGAAAAGGGCTGGGGTCAGAAGAGGCCTATACAATTGTGGGAGAGCAAGTGGATCGACACTTAAAGTTAAAAAGATGTGTTCGAATTTTCACATGACCTTGCTTAATTAGGAAGCCTGCTGGAATGTAAAAGCTAATTGATATGTAGGCATTGGCATTACTTTAGTGAATCAATATGGTTGAATATTCTAATAAAAATAGAATTAAGTATTCTTATTTAATGAGAAATAAGGACTCGGGAATTGAATGGCCACTAAGAACAGGTTTTGCCATCAGTTAATGATAATGGACCAGCTGTGAATAATGAAACATCATGGCTACTTGACAGTTGGCAATGGGATATTTCTGGGGAGGGAGAAACTGATCAGGGGAAACAAGCTTAGGGTGAAATAAGGAAAAGAATGGTGTAAAGTCTTGATTGATTGGCAAGGTACCTGCAAAAGCCTGAGGTCATGGAAGGTGGATAACATGAAGGGCAGGCTTCCCCCCATGTTTTAGACAAAGAAGTTGGCAATTCATTGGCTACTCTATAAGAAAGGAAGTATTTCCAGCACCAGAATAATTCATCCAGGCCAATCCCTAAGAAAGATGCCTATCTCTATAAAGAGAAGACTTTGGGAAGGCTCCATGCAGTAGACAGTGGAGAGAAACGGGCTCAGGGTCAATCCATGCCATCATTCTCGGGCAGCTTGAGGAGTTAGAAAGACATGAGACACAAAGGGAAAAGAGAAACAGCTGATCACGCATGCCAACTGCACGGGATCACTATTCAATACTTGTCACACTTACATGATTTTGCTGCAGAACTAGTTGATTACAACCCGTGTTAAACTCAGATTTGGCTACTGCATTTGGGCATAGACAGAAATAAACTCCACTAAATGGGTGACAACTCCTTACTGAAAAAGTAGGCACAGTTCCTTTTCCCATGTCCATCAGTCCAAATATGTGCAGATTAGGTGGATTGGCCATGCTAAATTACCCCTTAATGTCAGGGGGATTAGTGGGATACAGAGATAGGGCCTGGGTGCAATTGTTGGCAGTGCAAGC
This sequence comes from Carcharhinus amblyrhynchos, assembly GCF_965287045.1. Lineage (NCBI taxonomy): Eukaryota > Metazoa > Chordata > Chondrichthyes > Carcharhiniformes > Carcharhinidae > Carcharhinus > Carcharhinus amblyrhynchos. The sequence continues at coordinate 44,045,953 of NC_137326.1, forward strand.
TTGATGGGCTGAAGGGCTTCCTTCTGCACCGTAAGGATTCTATGATTTTTATGGCCGTTGACTGAGGTTACCAAGCTGGTGGCAGTGAGTGCCAAATTAGATTGCATTGTGGGCGGCACAGTAGCACAATGGTTAGCACTGCTGCCTCACAGCACCAGGGACCGGGGTTCAATTCCCAGCTTGGGTCGCTGTGTGGAGTTTGCACATTCTCCCCATGTCTGCATGGGTTTTCTTCGAGTGCTCCGGTTCCCTTCCACAATCCAAAGATGAGAGAGTTCAGTGGATTGGCCATGCTAAATTGCCCAAGTGTCGGGGGGATTAACTGGGGTAAATGCATGGGGTTATGGGATGTGGTCTTGGTGGGGTTGTAGTCGGTGCAGACTCGTTGGGCTGAATGGCTTCCTTCTGCACTGTAGGGATACCTGTTACATTGGCTACAGTTAATTGAAAAATTCAAATTACATTATCACCAGAGAGAACAAAAAGGGATTCTTTCTGAAATATTTTCAAATGTTACAGTCATAGCTGGATCCAAGTATTTGAGACTGCTCTGCATATTGAAGAGTTCAGAGACTTGATGGGAAAGATTATGTAAAGGAATGTTTGCCACTGAAATCAGAAATTCTCATTAAACCCCAGTTCAGTCTGAATGTGTGTATATTTTAGTTCACACGTTTACAAGAAATCTATAACACGAAATACAGTGAAAAAATGACAAGTGTGAAAAAGAAACAAGGTACTGGAAGAAGAGAGTAAGATAGAAAGCACAAGTGGGACATACTGCAATATAATTTCAAATCGAGACACTTCTCAAGGTAGACAAAGAAAAAGGTGAAAAGAATATCGAATGTGATGAAGGTGGTGATTGAGAGAGACGGAGAGAATGTGACATTAGTTCTAAACGATGGAACTAAATCACCGCCTTGGTGTGTGAATGCCCCAACAATAAAATTGAAGTTCTCAGTTTAAGTTCACATGATTCACTTACAGATAATGATCAGAATCAAACTTGGCCTCTTCAGCAGCTAACCGTTTTTGCCGACGTTCAGCCATTGTGGTGCTATCCGGTTCCTTCAGGTCAATCACATCACTGAGTTCATGCTGTTGAGAGACACAAAGGCATCATGACAACAAGGTAATCTGATGAGATGGTCTCTTTCTGTTTATCATGCGACATAAATATTCACCAAAATAAAATCTTTAGATTATCAATGGCTTAATACACACTGGAGAGCATTGCTGGCATTACATTAAGCCATGTCAGTTCACCAAAACATTGGACCCTTGACGCCCTCAGCATGGTAACCAGCAGTGAATTGCTACTTGCCCACGCTGGAATTCCAAAGCACTCGTCTCCCTGACTTGGGCCAAGTGAGAGTGAAGTGAAGCAGGTCTGGTTCGAGCAGCAAAGTAAAGGAGGACATGCCTTCCTTTTACAGCACCAGCTGCCATAGGGTGGAGGTTCCGACATTGGCAGGGGTTTGGGTCGATGTTGTTCAGTTTTGGGGGGGGTTGCTATCTGGTATAATGTTCGGGGTGTGGGAGTGGTTCCCATGTGGGCTTAATCTGGATCTTCAAAATACTTCTGAAGTTCAAAAATGCTTTCTTTTCCTTCTAATTTTTTTCAGCATAACTGACTGCAAAATGAGTGGAATCATTCGAAAGTAATGATTTAAATTACGGGCAGCATGGTGGCACAATGGCTAGTACTCCTGCCTCACAGCTCTAGGGACCCAGCTTGGGTCACAGTTTGTGTGGAGTTTGCACGTTCTCCCCAAGTGTTTCATCCAGGTGCTCCAGTTTCCTTCCACAGTCCAAAAGCGTGTGGGTTGGGTGGATTGGCCATGCTAAATTGCCCCTTAGTGTCAAGGGGATGAGCAGGGATAAAAAATTATGGCCCATAGTTCTGAAAGCAATCTTGGCAAATTAATTTCAAGAGCCTTGCAGTTTCCCACAGCCTTTTATATCATATCGCCCAATAGAAAACAAGTGCCGCTTCAACAAGCTGAAGGAATTTTCCTTTCAATATTTGGTGCTACCAAATAAAACTGTTGGACTTTAACCTGTTGTGAGACTTCTTACTGAACACATATTGCAAATATTAGATCACCAGATTGGACTTGGGCAGTTTTGAGGGCACTTGGCTTCCAGGAGGATACACAAGCCTGTAAAAAGAATAGTGTTTTGTCCCTGGCAGATTCTACAAAGCTCTAAGGTAACCTGGACATTACCAAGATAACATTTAAGAATGCTGCACATTAGACTTCATTTTTATTACAGAAGCAAACTGTAAAAAATCCCTCAGTTCTCACATCAACGTTGTCAAATTGCAATCAACATCAACACTTCCAATGTTACTAAGCATTCTCTTTTTTACACATGGCATTTGTGTAACTTGGGTGGATATTTTCTTTCTGCACAGTACAATGCACGTAACAAGATTCTTACTCTGACGTACAAATCTCGGTTTAGCTCAGACTGACTAACTACAAGACACCATGCTTTTTTGTGCTAAAATCAAACATACAATAGCAGTAAATTATTTCTATTGCTGGAAAGCTTGAATCTACAGGAATCTGCACTCACTGCGCTCGTCTCGCAGGTTAAAAGCAGATCTGGACATAATGCTGCTTGAAGACAAGGCCAATTTTGTATTACATTAAAGTTTATGACACCAAGTATGACACCAGGGAATCTTCCAGCTTCTGTTCCCTCAAAATTGAATGTGAGATTAGGCCTCATCTGCCTTCCAAGCAATCAAAGAAGTTAGGGTTTTAGTCTGGTTACTCAGCATGAGTCCAACTGTCATTTACTTTTGCTTAATTTCCCTCAGTGAGCTGCCAACTACGTGAAGTCCAAACTGCAATCCAAAACCTCTCCCAGCAAACACTCAGGTAAATTGAAATTGGATAGCCTAAGCTCCACCCATCTCCATGGTGATATGGCCTACTCAGTGCTGTCCTCAAACTGACCATTACATTAAAATTAACGTTTCTTTATTAGTCACAAGTAGGCTTACATTAACACGATAATGAAATTACTGTGAAAATCCCTCAACCGCCACACTCCGTCACCTGTTTGGGTACATTCAGGGAGAATTTAATATGGCCAAGGTAGCTAACCAGCACATTCGACAGAGAGGAAACTGAAGCACCCAGAGGAAACCCGCGCAGATACAGGGACTATGTGCTAACTCCACATAGACAGTGACCCAAACTGAGAACTGAACCTAGGTCCCTAGCGCTGTGAAGTAGCAGTGCTAACCACTGTGCCACCCCCTCACTTATAATTAATTATTCCTTTGACCTGATTAGTTTAACAACCATTTGGGGTTCATTGAATATTTCTAAAGTACTTTAACTTTATCTCCCAGAACAAAAATATTTCTTTGGACTGCCATTGTTCTCTCGAGCACTGCAGATAGCTCTTTAGCTAAATAAGCCAATCTGCTCTATTTTTCTAGCTGTTAACATGCATGTCAACGTGGCTGAAACATTTTAAATATAATTGGCACCAAGCTTTCTTTTTCATTCACTCAAGGGATGTGAGCGTCACTGGCTGGGCCAGCATTTATTGCCCATCCCTAACTATCTGCCATTTCAAAAGGACATTTGAGAGTCAGCCACACTGCTGTTGATCTGAAGTCACGTGCAGGCCAGGTAATGGGGTATGATCAGTAAGGTCGCAGATGGCAGAAAAACTGACAGTGTGGTAAATACCAAGAAGGAAATCCTTGGATGATAGGCAACATAGACTGGTTAGTCAGATGGGCACAAGAAATTTAACCCTGAAAAGTCCTTGGGAGGACTATCAAGGTAAGGGAATATACAATGATTCCTTGCCTTTATTAGCTGAAGCATAGAATACAAGAGCAGGGAGGTCATGATGGAGCTATCTGTGCCGATCATTAGACCACAGCTAGAGTAGTGTGTGCAGTTTTGGTCACCACACTAGAAGGATGTGACTGTACTAGAAAGGGTGCAGGAGAGATTTACCAGGATGTTTTTAGCTATGAAGAGAGGATGGATAGGCTGGGGTCATTTTCCTTAGAGCAGAGAAAGCCAAGTGGTAGGGTACCTAATTGCAACACACAATTTTATGAAGGACAGAGATAGGAAGAAATTTTCCTTTGGTCAAGGGGGTCACGAATCAGAGGGCATAAATTTAAGGTGGAGGCAGGAAATTTAAGGAAAGACTTGTTCACCTACAGGGTAGTGGGAATCAGAAATTCACCACCTGTAAGGACGGGAGATCTGGAAACCCTCATAACATTTAAGAAACATTTAGAGCGACATTTGAAAGGCCTTAGTATACAGGACTATGGACCAAGTGGAAAAAGGGATTAGAATAGATAGGTACTGATGGCCAGCACAGACATAATGGGCCAAAGGGCCCCTCTCTGCGCTGTAAAACTATCCCTCCTTATCTTTCTTTGCCTATCTGCAGCCTATGACATGGTTGGCCATGCCATACACCTCTTCACTGTTGTTCAGTTGGGTGGGACTGCTCTCATTTGGTTCCATGCCTATCATTCAATTGCAGCCAGAGAATCACTCGCAATGGCTTCTCTTCCTGCTCCCACAGCATTATCTCAGGCATCCCCCCAGAATCCTTCCTCCTGTTTTGCATTTATACACTGCCATTCAGTGACATCATCTGACAGCACAGCTTTGCTTTGTCTGTGCATGCTGACGCCAACCAGATCTACCTCACCATCGCCACCGCTCCATTCTGCTAATGAGGCTAACTTATCAGACTGCTTGTCCAACACCCAGTATTGAAAAAGAGGCATTTCCTATAGCTACGTATTGGGAAGACAAAGTCATCATTTTCAGTTCCTTCTCCAAACTCCACCTCTCTTCCTGGCAACAGTCCAAGACTAAACCAGTCTGATTTGAACTTGGTATGATGTTTAACCTGAAGGTGAGCTTCCAGCGACATACTAACACCATGACAAAAATCGCCTACTTCCAACTACATAATATAGCTTGGCTTTGCCCCTTTTCAGCTCATCTGATGCCATTCTTTAACCTTCATTCATGATTTTACTTTCTTTGGACGGAACATTTTACATTCTGCAAACCTGTCATCTAAAACTCTACCTTAAAGTCCCGTTCACCATTGCTATGTGCTCAGTGACCTACACTGATCGTCAGCTGAGCAAAGTCAGACTTTAAATTCTCATCTTTGGTTTCAAATCCCTCCATGGCCTTGCTCTCCTGACGGTTGTAACCTCCAGCCCCACAATCCCGAGATACCAGCATTCATCTCACTCTGGCCTCATGCTCCTTCCACTCACATTGTCGGCCACTTCAGGTCTTGAACAGCAGGTTAGGTGTAAGGATTCGCATTCTAATCAGTAATCTCTAAACTGTCTGTGCTTTATATGCTCTGTCTGAGGCCAGAACTCTCCATTCACCTGACGAAGAGGGAAACCTCGAAAGCTTGTGAGTATTATCAAATAAATCGGTTGGACTAAAACCTGGTGTTGTCAGTCTTTTTACTGTGTTTACGCCAGTCCAACGCCAGCATACCCACATCATGGCCTCTTGTGCATCCCCAATTTTAATTACTCCACTATTGGTGGCCTTGTCTTCAGCTGCCGATGCCCCAAACTCTGGAATATCCTCCCAATACCTGCCTCTCTACTTCTTCTTTGACCAAGCTTGTGATCATCTGACCACGTGTGTCATGGTGCCCAATTCTCCTGTGAAGCACTTTGGGACATTTCATGCTGTTAAAGATACTCAAGTTGTCGTTAGACCAGTTGGTGGAATAATCACTGATGATTCACTTCAAACAGAGACTATTCACAGACTAATCAGGTGGTCAAAGTGCTTAAACAATGCCCTTCAGTTGTGTACACAATGTATTAACATACAATTAACAGAACAGAAGATGATTCCTCACATCCAAAAATGATGGGTGAAAGAGAAGGGAAGCAGCAGCCACTTTTACGACTAGGCCGAATGGTGAATCACTAAATAATGAGAAGAGAAAGAAACAGCTTTGCAAAAGGGCACATGCACGTCAGTCATTCCAGTTAAATCCAGGGAGACAGCCTGGCTTACACTAAGGAACTATTACTCGCTTCAAGTTCAGTATCATTGCACAGCCCTGGTACAATTTAATGGCTGTAACAATGAAGCCAAAATGCAACTGTTTCTTCTCATACACAAACAAGAGCTCTCAGATCAATCCTCAGACCCTGTTTCTCTTTTACATTCTGCCACACAATAGCGTTAACCTCGAGTACTGCATCAACTTCCATATGTGTGTCAATGAGTTCAACTCTTCACTCTCTGCTTTCATCCCTAACCCTGCTGTCAAGCTGTTCTGTCAGGTGAGAATTATTGAGAATAAACTATTTTATAAAAATGCAAGTTTGTCTTGCTCAGTTTTCATGAGTAACTCCTCAATTTGGGCCAGTTTGCAACCCAGTTCTGGCCTGCTGACTCGGGGTGAATCAGCGCCACACATTCCAAGGGCTTCCTTGACCCTGGATTGCATTTCCAAACCCAGCACGGTCCCTCTGCATCCCTAACTTCCAAAGACCTCTCTCTACCTCCTAATGCTTTCTTCCTCATCTGCCTCCTGTTCAAAATTGTGTACAAATTACAACTCATCCAGAATACTGTCACCGGCCTTCAATTCCAAACTGAGGCTGTCTCACTTCCTTACCTGAATGGGACGTAGTGGTATAGTGGCAACGTAACTTAGCTAGTGATCCAGAGGCCCAGGTAAATACTCTGGGGCAAAGGATCAAAGCCCGCCACAGCAGCCGATGGAATTTAAACTTAATTAATAAATCTGATGTTTAATAGTAGTCTCAGCCGGTAATAGTGCCCATGATACGACTGTTGTAAAAATTCATTTGTTTCATTGATGTCCATCCTAACTGTCCTGGCGTATGCGTGACTCCAGAGCTACAGTCAATGCGGTTGACTCTTAAATGCTCTCAGAACAGGTCGAGCAAGTCCGTTGTATCAAACTGCCATTAAGTCTACAAGGGACAAAACCAGACAGACCACTGACGTTGACCTCGGCCGAACAGCACTGTGGCTGGTCCTACACTACATGGACTGAGCGGCACAGTGGTTAGCACTGCTGCATCACAGCGCCAGGGATCCGGGTTCAGTTCTGGCCTTGGGTGACTGCCAGTGTGGAGTTTGTATGTTCTCCCCGTGTCTGCTTGGGCTTCCTCCGGACGCTCCAGTTTCCTCCTACAGTCCAAAGATGTTCAAGTTAGGTGGATTGGCTATACTGAATTGCTCCTTAGTGTCTCGAAAGTGTGTAAGTTGGGGGAAATATGTGGAGTTACAGAGTTAGGGCCTGGATGTTCTGCCAGAGTCGGTGCAGATCGATGGACTGAATAGCCTCCTTCTGCAATGTAGGAACTCTATGATTCTATGACTGCTCACCACCAGATTCTCAAGGGGAATAAATGTTGATCTAGACAGCAACATTGGCCACTTCCCCTGTGAACAAAAATAATTGATCTCTACAGGTTCCTCATTCCCCAGCACTTTATCAAATTCTCACTCGCATCTAAAAATCCTACCTTGGTTTGCCCCCATCCCACCTGTATAAGTTTTACTGTATCCCAACTCACATTATTTACCATCAGTACCAACCAGCTCCTGGATCGATTGCACTTAGCGCTTGTCCTAAACTAGTTAGCTGTTGACAATCTTTTTCTGGCCTACGAAAACCTCCTCATAACCTAAATTCCTTGTGATCCCACCTGCTGTTTGGTCCTCCAACCTTGCCTCTAATTTCTGCTCAGTGTCGGATTGCCGGCCCTCTTGTGTAGCACCTGGGGGGGTGCATTTTGTTTCAGTGAAGCAAGAAGATAGAATGCAAGTTGTTGTTTTAACACCACCTGCCCGTTGGCTCCCCCAGGTGGTGCTCTGCGGATACTGACACTGCAAAGTCCATCCCATACATCAACATGGTTTCTATCTAATTATAAATACATACATAAACATCCTGTGCACGTACTCTTTTTGAGATCTGTATGTGTTATTCATCCGAGGGGAAAATAAAGGTGCATGCAAGACAGAGGCTGGCAGGAGCAGAAGACCTGTTAAAGAATATATGGCACTGTAATGCATGCGTTACTATCAGCATTTGTATTTAAAACTATTTTAACCATTCCCGAGGTTTGATTTACCACTTTACTCTCCTCCTGCCCCCAAAACAATAATGTAAAAATCCCAGAGAAGCTGTAATTTTTCAAAGTATAATATGAACACTGATGATTTAAAAAAAAACAAAATATTTTCATTGATTAAAACAGGTAACGGAGGTATATCTATTTTATTTCTCAACGGTGAAACACTTTCTTCAACCTATTGTGTTCGGAACAATCTCTCACCTTCCCTCTCTCCTAACGCTCCCTTTCTGCTTCTCTCTCTCTCTCTGCTTCATACACACAAGTCACTAGTGTTAACTTTCTCACCGTCAACAATACAGATAAAGGCAGTTAGCTGGCTGAAAGGTATTGGTACCGTTAACAAAAGACCCTGACACAGCCAGTTAGGCACACAAGTCAGCACAATGCATTTTCAAAATTCACTGATTACCAGCTATAACAAGTACATCATCTACATGCTCTGATTTCTCAGCTCCACGCAACCACTTCAACTATTCAAAATTAATATTTCAACAAGACAAATGCTCATTAAAATCATTTGAAAAATGGCATTGAGCATAACAGAAATGACAAACATGACAGCTGAAGATGAATCTTCAGACAGTAGTTACACCTCACCTTCTTAGACTGCATAATGCAAATTTTGCTGATATACATATACACGAGTCATATTTATAAAAGGTTCAACATTAAGGTGCAAAATCTCACAATTAAACAATTTGTAAATACAAATACTTAAACATTTATATAGCATTGTGCTTTGATATTCAATAATATATTTCTGCATTTCTTAAGACTCTGAGAATAACATTTCTCCATGGATTCTGGAAGATCTGTCAATCTGTGGGATCCGAATTATTCAAACATTCCCCTCTGATCTCAGTCTCCAAAGACTAAAGCCCGAGATTCTTTGCTTGTTGCTTCTTTGCAGCAACATAGTGAAACTGGAGTGAATGCTCAATGGTATCGGGCATTCAGCCTGAATGACAGAACACCAAAAACTTGCCTGCAATCTCTTGAAAACTCCTGATCTCAGGTTCCCAAAACCATAGAAACAGCTGGAGTTTAGAACATTTCCTTCCAATTCCACAAAGGGACTTTGCTCAATTTCCCAGTCAAACTCTTTCAGATCTTCCTCCTCTTCAGTGTTGATGGAGGATCCTGCAGAAGAAATTGACAAAGTGTTTCACCCACTCTGCTCGGAAAGACTGAGTAAAAAATTTTAACGTTATGAAGAGCCAATGGCAGCTCAGCAACCACCATATTTCATCAACATATTCGATAAGTGAGCCTATTTCAACATATCCAAAATGGCAGGAAATGCTCTGAGTTCAGGCACAGGGTATGCATGTCCATTTACAACTCTGATGAGACTACATAATATACAGATACAAACACTCACCCAGATACACCTTCTACCTACTGTATTCGTTCAGTTTTGGACACCATACCTCAGGAACATAGTTGTCTTGTACAGGGTACAGCACAGATTCACTGGATACTTTAGCTTAAAACGTTAGATTACGAGGTCAGGTTGCATTCATTTGGTTTATATTTCCTCGAGTTAAGACAGTTCTGGGGTGATCTAATCAGAGTGTTTTAAATATAAGGGCATTTGATAGCGATACAGAGAAACAATTCCTACGTTGGAGAACCCAGAACAAGGAACATAACCTCAAAGCAGAGCCAGGTCATACAGGAATTAAATCAAGGAACACTTTTAAAACAAAAGTACATAAAGGAAATCTTTCACTCAAAAGGCTCTCTGTCGTAGTCAAGTGAAATCTGAAACTCTTCCTCTGGAAAGTAGTGACAGACTGTCGATCAGCACAGCCAGATGCGATTGACTACGGCTTGTCAGTCTATCGAAAGTTCCCTGACTAACACTGCAGTGTAGGCGATATGTAGCAGTTTTGGCTTTTTGCTCGCATTTGCCAAGCTTTCAACGACTTTTGGAAAGCATCTCTTTATTCCCAGTGCTGAAAACAATCACTAACCTTTCCTTGCCATTTTAGGTTCAGCTTGTTCAGAACCAAAAAGATTCTGCAAGGTGAGGCAGAGCTGGCATCCAATTTTCGTTGCCAAACGAATCGGCCGGAGGGAACCATCTCTCAAGCTGGAAAGCGTGGATTTCATACCCGAGTTCGCAAACTCTGCCAAGCAGCCAATCCCTCGACAACCAACATGCCTCTGTATGGAATAATAATTGTGTGCGCTCGACCCCCATTTAGAAGCACAGATTTGGAAAGCCTGGTATTAAGTGTGCTGAGTTTAGAGAAATTCACAACTTTCACAGTTTCTTTCAGCACCATTTCAAATTCAGATGGAACTCCTTTCAATGCCAATACCGCATGATGAATGAAGCAACGATTCCAGATGTCCTGACCAGCTGCTTCCTTAATCCTTACTATAAACTCCGCTGTTTTTCCCAGCTGCTCCATCGCTTGCGATTCCTCTGCAATTAACCAAGAGGAGGTACATTTCCCAACGCTTCACAATATTTGTTGTGCACCAGTCACGTTGGTTGGTAATGTTGAGCAGCACAGTATATCCTCAAAAAACAAATTTTGCCAAACATATCTAACTTAAACTAGCAAGATTGCACAATCTGTAACATCTGTACTCCCACGCCACCGGACCGGGAACCCCCCCATCCAGCTGCACCGGGAACCCCCCTCCCCCTCATCCAGCTGCACCGGGAACTCCCTCCCCACCACCCCCCCATCCAGCTGCACCGGGAACTCCCCCCCCCATCCAGCTGCACCGGGAACTCCCCCCCCATCCAGCTGCACCGGGAACTCCCCCCCCCATCCAGCTGCACCGGGAACTCCCCCCCCCATCCAGCTGCACCGGGAACTCCCCCCCCCATCCAGCTGCACCGGGAACTCCCCCCTCATCCAGCTGCACCGGGAACTCCCCCCCCATCCAGCTGCACCGGGAACTCCCTCCCCATCCAGCTGCACCGGGAACTCCCTCCCCATCCAGCTGCACCGGGAACTCCCTCCCCATCCAGCTGCACCGGGAACTCCCTCCCCATCCAGCTGCACCGGGAACTCCCTCCCCATCCAGCTGCACCGGGAACTCCCTCCCCATCCAGCTGCACCGGGAACTCCCTCCCCATCCAGCTGCACCGGGAACTCCCTCCCCATCCAGCTGCACCGGGAACTCCCTCCCCATCCAGCTGCACCGGGAACTCCCTCCCCATCCAGCTGCACCGGGAACCCCCCCCCCATCCAGCTGCACCGGGAACCCCCCCTCCCCCGCCATCCAGCTGCACCGGGAACTCCAGTGCCAACTTTAAACGAGAAAGAAGCTGTACTTCCAAATTCTCAGTAATATCATTAATTCGCCAAGCCACTGTGTTATCACCAAGTGGGATGCGCTTCAGTTTTTTTAGCTGACCCCTCAGCTATGGCCATGTGAGCCATTCCAAATGTTGAAACGTGGGGCATTTTCTCTTCAGTGCTGTGGTAAGCTACCATGTAAGAGGCTAACTGGGCTTTGTCATTCAATATCACGTTTCTGCGAAGAACTTGAGCTGATGATTTCAGTTCTTGCTGCGTTCTTCTTAAAAAAGCCAAAGGTTGGCTCTCAAGATTGACATGCTTAGTCTTCAGATGTCTTTGTCGTTTTGAGGGTTTTGAACTCAGTCGCCAGTATTTCCCTACATATAACACAAGGGCATGACATTGTAATTTGCATTGGCACCATGAACTAAACCATACCTCAAGAAATCATCTTTATACTGCTTCAGCTTCCTCTTTGAAGGTTTTCACCAGTGATCCTGGCACTCTGTATAGAGCTAACAGTAGCACTGTCCTGTCCCATTGTGGACTCTCGCCAGTAGATTCTGATGAGAGATCCTGGCCAGTAGGTGCACTGCCTATCATTGCTTCTGGCCGTCTCTTCCTCATCCCAAAATGATGCAAGTCCACAGTCCTCTTGTCTAGTTTGCAAGGAGCTCGCCTTCGAGTGAATTTGCGCCTAAAGCACGTTACACACTGGGCACTTGGCGCCAAGTGTACATTCTGGACGTGCTGCCGACGCCACAATGAGACAGGACATGCTCTGTACAGAGTGCCAGGATCACTGGTGAACAGCCTACAAAGAAGAAGCTAAAGCAATATAAAGATAATTTCTTAAGTTTGGTTTGGTTAATTGTGCCAACACAAATAGGATATAAAGCCCTGTGCGTTATATGTAGTGAAATACTGGTGACTCAGAGTTCAAAACCCTCAGAACTGAAATCATCATGGTTTCAGTGCCTCACTCTACTCGTTCCATATGGTTCATAAACATAATTTCCAATGGAGTTAAAAATTGAGGCAGTTGGGTTTGGCCGCACTTATAGTGAAAGTTCTTGGCACCTAAGTCAGGTGATCTTTGGGAGATACCATGATCCTTTTTACGCCCACCCATGACCCATCCGCAGGTCACAACCCCCCCACTCTGTAAAATCCTGGGTTAATATATACTAAGACAACATAATTTTAGCAACTAAATGGAACTTTTGAGAAATTTGATGAAGCTTTGTGTTATCCGCCAGGTGTTTAAAAACAATGAATTCAGCAACTAAAATAGATCGTTCTTATATTATACATAGCACATTCAAGGTGAAATGTTCTAACATTAAAATAGTTCCTTCAGTAACTGTGTGATGACATGGGCTAAAACTGAATTTTGTTTTAGTTTCTTAAATTTCCTGGCACAAATTAAACCCTGGAGCAGGCACAGTTTCATAACATGCACACCATATGGTCATAATTTTTGTGATGTTATCTTGCCAAAAAAAATGATTCTTAACAATCAGGGTTAAAGTGGGCTGCATGGTGGCACAGTGGTTAGCACTGCTGCCTTACAGCTCCAGAGACCCAGGTTCAATTCAAGCCTCTGATGACTGTGTGGAGTTTATAAGTTTTCCCCATGTCTGCATGGGATTCCTGTGGGTGCTCCGGTTTTCTCCCACAGCCCAAAGATGTATAGTTAGGTAGACTGGCCATACTAAATTGCCCCTTAGTGTCAGGGGGATGTTAGCAAGGTAAATACATGTGGTTACGGGGATAGGGCCTGGGTGGGAATGTTGTTGGTGCAGGCTCAATGGGCTGAATGGACTCCTTCCGCACTTTAGGGATTTTATTCTAAATTCCAAACCATAAACAGTTTTCTGTAACTCAGACTCAAGCACTTTAATGTCCTGCCCTCTAAAAAAAAGTGGCAACATGGATGGCACAGCGGCTAGCACTGCTGCCTCGTAACACCAGGGACCCGGGTTTGATTCTGGTTTGGGTCACTGTGCTGAGTTTTCACATTCTCCTCGTGTCTGCGTGGGTTTCCTCCCAAAGTCCAAGACAAGACGTGCTGGTTCGGTGCGCTGGCCATGCTAAATTCTCCCTCAATGTACCCAAACAGGCAACTAGAGGATTTTCACAGTAACTTCATTGTAGCGTTGATGCAAGCCTACTTGTCGCACTAACAAATAAACTATAAAAATTGACACACAACTCAAATCCTCGTGCTATTTTTCTTCCTTTCACTGTTTATTGTGATGCTGCGAATGGAGTCCAGTTCAGGACCTGAGCTAGTTCATACCAGGACACGATCAACCAAACCAGACAGCATTCACTGAAAGCAAATTGGAGTCTGTTAGAATGGGGTGCTAATTCAGCACTGGAGATTTGTACTGCCATCGCTGCCAGTATAATTTCTAGTTCCAATGGAACTACTGATAGCAGCAGCTAATTTTAAACATAATTAAATGCATCATCTCAAATTCAGTAAAATAGATAGGCTCCCAAAGGCACAATCGCAAACCATTTCTCCTCTGGATTCCATTATTCCAGTTGCTCTCACAGGAAAAAAGGACCAACTGAGTTCATTCGAGCTGTCACACAGCAACTAAGAAAAACGTCAAGAGAAACAATCAACATTTTTACATATCGAAAACCTACCAAGCAAACCCCTTTGCAACAATGCTTCGGGGACGGGGCAAGGGCATTTCAAGAACTACCCACCGCCTCTATCCAATCAGGGATTTCAGTGGATATTAGTGTTCAGTCACTCATACAGCTTCTATAACGGTTTACTTAAGGAAGTAAATGGTGAGGGAGAGGGGGTAAATGAAATCAGACTGCAGGAAACATACCGATCTCTTCCAGCAGTGGCTTTGCAGATCTTGAACCTTTTGGTGCAAGCATCACAGTCAGCATATTCAACCCCTCAAAGTATTCGTCAGGGGTTTCTTTTGGAACCTTTATAGTAAAGACTCCTAGAAACAGAAATACACAAAAGTTAACTTAACATGATTAAGGGACGGTCATTTCTGGCAAAGTACGAAGAAATTGATCTGTATTGTGCTAAGTGAGACATTCCATTTACCACCATTACTTCAGCATCTTCTGTATTTAGATCTTTAATCAGGATTTTAAATCTCCCTCACTTCAAATACCGGGGAGCACTCCGCAGCATGCTCAAAGACAATAGCATTAAAAATAAGGTGGACGTTAAACATAGCCGAGTGGCTTATGGTGTTTTAGTATTAATTGATAAGTGTAGGCTAGATTAGCCATACAAGAGAGATTAAAGGCATACATTTCATTACAGAAGAAGGGGTACCTGGTAAACAAGTTATTGGGTAGCCGGAAACCTTTATACAATTTTGGGGTTAAATCAATTAAACTAAAAGGACAAATTAAAGGGGGAGCTTCTAAAAGGTATACTGCATTAAACAAAAACATGTAGCAATAGAAACTTAAAACAAAGTCAAAATGTGATTTAAAAAGCCAGTAAAACACCCCATTCCCCACAGTTCCCACCAGGTATGGGAAGCCTCGACTGTGCTTACAGAACCCGCATGCTCCCTTTCCAAGGACAGCTGGGAGCTTTATGTAATTGTGGAAAAAAACTGTAATTAGTTTCTTCAGCATCGTTCCTGGATGTCTATGGTGCCATTTTAAGGTAGATTCATCATTGCCTGAGAAAACATTACGCCTACTGCCTGAACCGAGTGCAGACGGGTGTAGGGTTGACAGGATAAAGGAAGTGAATGGGTGGCTCAGAGATTGGTGTGGGAGGAATGGGATCGAATTTATGGGGCATTGGCACCAGTATTGGGGTAGGTGGGACTTGTTCGGGCGGGATGGGGTTGGTCTGAATCGTGCTGGGACCAGAGTGCTGGCGAATCGAGTAAAGAGGACTGTAGACAGGGCTTTAAACTAATTAGGGGGGGGGAGGGTGCGAGGGTAGGTGATGTTAGGAGGTCTACAGTTAAGGATAGGGTACAGGTAAGGGAGGAGGCTGAGGATGTCCCAAGTGGTGGCGTTACGGCAAATAGGGTCCAGAAGAAGGCTGGGATGAAAGCGCTTTATCTGAATGCACGAAGCATTCGGAATAAAGTGGATGAGCTGGTGGCGCAGATCGACACAAATGGATACGATCTGGTGGCCATTACAGAGACGTGGCTGCAAGGTGACAGGGACTGGGAGATGAATGTACAGGGCTATCAAGTGTTTAGGAAGGATAGGCAGGAGGAAAGAGGGGGTGGCGTAGCTCTGCTGATTAAGGACAGCATCAAGGTGGTAGCAAGGGATGATATAGGAACCAAAGAGCAGAACGTGGAATCGTTGTGGGTGGAGATTAGGAACAGCAAAGGGAGGAAGACGCTGGTGGGTGTCGTCTATAGGCCCCCGAATAATGATCTGGAGGTGGGGCGGGCTGTCAACGCGCAAATAAGTGCGGCGTGCAGGAATGGGACGGCAGTAGTTATGGGGGATTTCAATCTGCATATTGATTGGTCGACCCATGTTGGACGAGGTGGGCTCGAGGAGGAGTTCTTGGAATGCTGCCGGGATAGTTTCCTCGAACAGTGTGTGTTGGAGCCGATGAGGGAGCGAGCTATCTTGGATCTGGTGCTATGTAATGAGGCGGGTAGAATTAGGGACCTTGAGGTGAAGGATCCTCTTGGAGAGAGTGATCATTGTATGGTGGAGTTTCTGTTGCAGATGGAGGAGGAGAAAGTGGGTTCCCGGACACGTGTCCTTTGTTTGAATAGAGGGGAGTATGGTAGGATGAGAGAAGAATTGGCGAATGTGGACTGGGGGAGCGCGTTGGAAGGTAGGTCTGCTGAGGAGCAGTGGAGGATCTTTAAGGAGATCTTTCTTGGTGCTCAGCAGAAATTTATTCCGATGGTTAAAAAGGACAGTAGGAAGAGAGGTAATAAGCCGTGGATAACGAAGGAGGTGAAGGAAAGTGTTAAATTAAAAGCGGAGGAATTTAGAGTAGCTAAGAGCAGTGGGCGAGAAGAGGATTGGGAAAGGTTTAAATGTCAACAAAGATTGACAAAAAAGTTGATAAAGGAGGGTAGAAGAAGCTATGAAGCTGGGCTAGCGCTTAATATAAAAAAGGATAGCAAGAGTTTTTATAAATATATAAAAAGGAAGAGGCTGGCTAGGGTGAACGTTGGTCCCTTAGCGGATGAGAAAGGGGACCTAGTGGTAGGGGATGGGGATATGGCTAAGGTCTTGAATAACTTTTTTGTTTCTGTCTTCACGGAGGAGGACGTGAATAATTTGCCGGGTGTTAGCGATGGAAAGGTGGTAGGACTGGAGGGTCTTAATGACATTACTGTTACTAGAGAGGTGGTGCGCGACAGACTGGAGGGGCTGATTGTGGACAAGTCCCCAGGACCGGATGGAATGCATCCGAGGGTTCTGAAAGAAATGGCGGAGGTGATAGTGGATGCCTTGGTGGTTATTTTCCAGACGTCGCTGGATTCCGGGGAAGTGCCGGAGGATTGGAAAACGGCTAATGTTACGCCGTTGTTTAAGAAGGGTGCCAGGCAAAAGGCGGGGAATTACAGGCCGGTTAGTTTAACGTCTGTGGTAGGTAAAATGTTAGAATCCGTCATTAAGGAGGAAATTGCGAGGCATCTTGAAGGGAATTGCTTGATAGGGCAGACGCAACACGGTTTCATTAAAGGGAAGTCGTGTCTGACAAATTTACTGGAGTTCTATGAGGATGTGTCTAGGGCGGTGGATAGAGGAGAGCCGGTGGATGTGGTCTTTCTGGATTTTCAGAAGGCGTTTGATAAGGTACCTCACAAGAGGTTACTGCAGAAGGTCAGAGGACATGGAGTTGGGGGTAGGGTGTTAGCGTGGATAGAGGATTGGTTGTCAAATAGGAGGCAGAGAGTGGGGGTCAATGGGTGCTATTCGGATTGGCGGTTGGTGACTAGTGGGGTGCCCCAGGGGTCGGTGCTGGGGCCTCAGCTATTTACCATTTATATAGATGATCTGGAGGAGGGAACCGAGTGTAGGGTGTCGAAATTTGCTGATGACACCAAGATTGGGGGAAAGGCAAATTGTGCGGAGGGTGTGGAGAGTCTGCAGAAGGATCTAGATAGGCTGGGCGAATGGGCCAGGAAATGGCAAATGGAATTTAATGTTGGCAAGTGTGAGGTGGTCCACTTTGGTAGGAAGAATGGTAGGAAGGACTATTACTTACGGGGCGAAAAACTGCAGCAGGCGACGGTGCAGAGGGACCTCGGGGTCCTTGTGCATGAGTCGCAAAAACCCAGCCTGCAGGTGCAGCAGGTGGTCAGGAAGGCGAATGGGATGCTGGCCTTCATCGCGAGGGGGATTGAATATAAAAGTAGGGAGGTCTTGCTGCAGCTGTATAGGGCATTGGTGAGGCCGCAGCTGGAGTACTGTGTGCAGTTTTGGGCGCCGCACCTGCGCAAGGATATTTTGGCCTTGGAGGGAGTGCAGAGGAGGTTTACTAGGCTGATACCGGAGTTGAGGGGGTTGAGCTATGAGGAGAGGCTGAATAAACTAGGCTTGTACTCGTTAGAGTTTAGAAGAATGAGGGGAGATCTCATTGAGACGTATAAGATGATGAATGGGATGGATAGGATAGAGGTGGAAAGACTCTTCCCGCTCAAAAAAGACAGTAGGACTAGGGGGCACAGCCTCAAGATAAAGGGGGGGCGGTTCAGAACGGAGTTGAGGAGGAACTTCTTCACTCAAAGGGTGGTGAATCTCTGGAATTCTCTGCCCGTTGAAGTGGTGGAGGCTGCCTCGCTAAATATTTTTAAGAAGCGGGTTGATGGGTTTTTGATAAGAGAGGGGATTAAGGGTTATGGGGAGAGGGCGGGAAAGTGGAACTGAGCCACGACAGATCAGCCATGATCTTATTGAATGGCGGGGCAGGCTCGAAGGGCCAGATGGCCTACTCCTGCTCCTATTTCTTATGTTCTTATGTTCTTATATTAAACATAAGGAACTTCCTTCACCAATTCAGCTCTGTTTTTAAATCCGGTTTAATCATTTTACCGTCTTCTCTCTTCCCTGTATCTATTTCAAATTATTTCTGATCTTTCACTCTAAAGTCAAATTATAATCACATCTGTTTGCTCATCACCAAATAGCAATTCCATCTGAACCTTCTAAAGAGCCACTAAATTCCAAAATATCACAACATAACAATACCTTTTTTTAATTCATTCATGGGATGTCTCTGACTAGGCCAGCATTTACTGCCCATCTGTAATTGCCCTCAAGGTGTTGATGAGCTGCCTTCTTAAACTGTTACAGTCCATGTGGTATAGGTACATCCACAATGCTGACAGGGAGGAAGTTCCAGGATTGTGATCCAGTGACAGTGAGGAAATGGGGACGAATTTCCAAGTCAGAATGCAGATTGGCTTAGAGTGGAAGTTGCAAGTGGTGGTGTTTTCCTGTGTCTGGTGCCCATGTCCTTCTAGGTGGAAGTGGGTTTGGAAGGTGCTGCCTAAGAAGCCTTGGTGATTTCCTGTTACGCATCTCGTAGGTGGCATACATAACTGTTACTGTTATTCAGTAGTGGAGGAAGTGAATGTTTGTGGAATGGGCACCAATCAAGCAGGCTGCTTTGTCCTGTAAGGTATTGAGTTTCTTGACTGTTCTTGGAGCCTCACTCATTCAGGAGAGTATTCCATCATATTCCTGACTTGTGCCATGTAAATTGTGGACAGTCTCTGGGAAGTCCAGAGATGTGTCACTCATTGCAGGATTCCTAGTCTCTGACTGGTTCTTGGACCTACAGTGTCTATGTGGCCCACCCAGTTCAGTTACTGGTCAAAGGTAACCCCCAGGATATTGATAGTGGGGGATTTAGCAATGGAAATGTCACTGAATGTCAGGGGGCCGTAGATTTCCTCTTGCTGGAAGTAGTCATTGCCAGACAATTGAATGTTACTTAGCACTCATCAGCCCAAGCCATGATATTGTTCCAGATCTTGCTGTATTCGGACATGGGCTGCTTCAGCATCTGAGGAGTCATTGGTGAACATTGTACGATTATAGGCAAATACTCCCATTTCTGACCTTGTGAAAGTCATTGATGAAGCAGCTGAAGATGGCTGGGTCTAGGATGTTGCTCTCTTCAAGCACACACAGCTTTTAAACTGTGGCACACAAACCAAATAATAATTTGTGACTCATACCTGTACCTTGATTGAATGTGTTAAAAATGCTGATTTTATAGGGAAACTCAGTTCTAAAAGAGTTAAATTGATTGACAGTAGGGTTGAGGGATATCATTTATAATTCAAACAAAGCAACCGAACCATTATGCATGAAGAAAATAGATGAAAGCAAAATATTGCTGATGCTGGAATTTGAAACAAAAGCACAAAATGCTGGAAAACCTCAGCAAGTCTGACAGCATCTTTGGGAAAGAATAGAGCCTACATTTCGAGTCAAGATCACCCTTCATCAGAGCTAGAAAATGGATGACAGTTCAACATTCCTTCAACAGGCAACTCAGATTGTTGTTTCTTTAACAAAGTAAAGCAACCCAAGATACTTCAGTCAGAGGTGTTACCAATATTAAAAAATAGATTTGCCACCAAGCCAAGAGAGATATCAGGCCAGTGACAGATATTCAAAAGTTTGGTCAAAGAGATAAGTGTAAATGAGCATTTTCGGTGACATGCAAGAGTAGAGAGAGAGAGAGAGACAGAGATTTAGGGAGGAAACTCCAAACCTTACAGTCAAGGTAGCTGAAAGCATGGCCATCAATGATGGAATGATTAAAAATTGAGGATGCAGAAGATTCCAGAATATGAGGAGTGGAGACATCAAAGATTCATATTGCTGGAAGAGGTTACAGAGATAGCGGTAGGTGAGGGCTTGAAGAGATTTGGTATCCATGATGAGGACTCTGAAACAGAAGCTTGTGTAGGCCACAAACTGCCACAGGGGGATTTGTGAATGGCACCAGGTGCAAATTAAAACATAGTAACTGCAAAAACATGAACGAGGGTTTCCGCTGCAAATGAGCCAAGGCAAGGTCACAGTTAAGCAATGTTACAGAGGTGGAGGTGGCAATCTTAGAGAGCTTTCCACACAGATACGGAGTGATGTTCCATCTAACCTCCCCAACTTAGTCAAGCAATGGACACTGCACTTGGGCAAAAGCAGAAATGAACTCCACAAAATGGGGTGGCAATTCCTTGGTTGAAAAGTTTGGCACAGAGTGTTTTATTTCAGCTGCCAAAGCCAGCAAAATGACTTGGAACATAGAATGCAGAATCAGACCACTTGATCCAACTGATCCATGCCCGTGTTTATGGTCCATGTCTGAGGAATAAAAACAATAAAGTGGATGATATAAAGCAGGCTTGATGGGCTGAATGGCCTACTCTTCCTATGTTCCTGTGTGCCCCCTAACACGATTACATCTAATCCTGTCAGCTGCTTGAGATATTTAAGTACCAACAGTTATTGTTACAGATTCAAGTCTATCCACAACACATTCTTGGCTGCAGTGATGTTATTTGGTTTGATTAGAAATCTTTGTGTCTTTTATGGGAATTGACTCCAGGATAATCATAGAATCATAGAAACCCTACAGTACAGAAAGAGGCCATTCGGTCCATCCAGTCTGCACTGACCAGAATCCCAGCCAGACCCTACCCCCATATCCCTGCATACTTCACCCACTAATCCCTCTAACCTATGCATCTCAGGACACGAAGAGGCAATCTTAGCGTGGCCAATCAACCTAACCTGCACATCTTTGGACTGTGGGAGGAAACCAGAGCACCCGGAGGAAACCCACGCAGACACGAGGAGAATGTGTAAACTCCACACAGACAGTGACCCAAGCCAGGGATCGAACCCAGGTCCCTGGAGCTGTGAAGCAGCAGTGCTAACCACTGTGCTACGGAGCTGCCCTAGAGGGTTGGCATCTCCGACACCCTTATGACTGTTGCATGCGGAGCTATCCAATCAGTCTGAAGGCAGATTGAGTAATTGCTTTGTGAGACCAAGTTTTACACGCATCATTAAACAGCTTTATTTCACGGAAATTCCATGCACAGAGAAAACCGTTTGCAGTCAAATTCGCTTAAGGCACTGTGCACCTTGACATAATTAAAATCTCAAAACCTTAGCTCTGAAGCTAAGATGTTTGGTTACTGGCCCGAATGTCACCTTCTTTAATTCAGAGTCACTTTTTGTCTCAATTAAGCTCCTCTGAAGGACCTTGAGCATTTTATTTGTCTGAAAAGCGCAATATAAATGTGTTGTTGCAATGTTTAAAAAATGAATAATACTTCCTCACACTGTGGATTATCTTAATGGACTTAGACAAGATACTCCAGCATATCTAATCTCTTCTCCGGGAAGTTCTCAAACTTGCCCTTCAACAAATCCTGACTGTACTCTCAGCCTTGTCTGGATTGCTTGACACTACTGGGTTAGCTGCCAACCCATTCGCAGAATTCACCAGTCGGATTTGGCAATAACCGCAGCACCAATACTTTGGGATAGAGGTGGCACAGTGGTTAGCACTGCTGCCTCACAGCGCCAGAGGCCCAGGTTCAATTCCCGGCTTGGGTGGCTATCTGTGCGGTGTCTGCACATTTTCTCCATGTCTGCCTGGGTTTCTCCAGCGCTCTGGTTTCCTCCCACAGTCCAAAAGATGTGCTGGTTAGATGCATTGGCCATGCTAAATTCTCCCTGAACGGGCAATGGAGTGTAGCGACACGGGGATTTTCACAGTAACTTCATTGCAGTGTTAGTATAAGCCTACTTGTGACACTAATAAATCAACTTTAAAACTTTAATTCTAACTGCTGTCTGAAGCTGAGTCAGATTGTTCACAACCTTTGAGTTGTGTTTGACCTTGGCATGAGCTTGAGGTCACATATCTGCCCCATCCCATTGCTTGTGTGAACTGTGCAGTTTTTCAGCAATGATCTCTCTTTTTTTGGCTGAAAAGGTTGGCACAGTTCCCCTCCCCATGTCCATCAGTCCAAGTACGTGCAGATTAGGTGGCTCGGCCATGTGAAATTACCCCTTTGTATCAGGGGGATTAGCAGGGTGAACACGTGGGGTCACAGAATGGGCCTGTTGTTGGTGCAGTCTCGATGGGCTGAATGGCCTCCTTTGCACTGTAGGATTCTATGATTCTTCTGGCCGTTGACTGAGGTTATTGAGCTGGTGGTAACGAGTGCCAAATTAGATTGCATTGTGGGTTAGAACGGCTGCCTCACAGCACCGAGGACCCAGGTTTGATTCCTGACTTGAGTCACTGTTTGGAGATTGCATGTTCTCCCTGTGTCTATGTGGATTTCTGCCGGGTGCTCCGGATTCCTCTTCACAGTCCAAAGGTGTGCGGGTTAGGTGTATTGGTCATACTAAATTGCCCCCTAGTGTCAGGGGGACTAGCTGGGGTAAATGCATGGGGTTGTAGGAATAGGACCTGGGTGGGATTGTGGTTAGTGCAAACCGGAAGGGCCAAATGGCCTTCCTCTGCACTGTAGGATTTTCTGATTTGCACCACTAGCAGAGTTCAGAGTGCACTAACACATTTCACACTACAATTTAAAGTCAACACAAAGACAGACTCACTGAAGACGCATAAAGTCTAAAGCATCGAGAAGTAGCGATAGTGGAAGCAGATATTCTTTCGAGATTGAGTTAGGTTCAGTGTTTAACCGAAGTGATCCACAGCGTGCGTGTACATCCAAGTCATTTTCTGTTAGATCAACACTGCTAACATTCACTGTCATTTCTCATTTGCTCCTTCACTCTGATACCAGCTGGAGGAAATTAATAAGGGTTTCGGGAGATTATTGCCAATTAAACTGACCAACAAATTGCTTCTGTCCCCCAGTGTGCCAGAAGGCACAGGTTGGAATCATTTCTGTCTGCTCAGCTGAAAGTGATAACCATCAGTTCTCGGAACGTAATTCAGTGCCGACATCAACAGGCTGCCTGACTTCCCGAAGCTTTATTTACACATCCCATTTCAGCAACAGAACAGCTTTAGTCCATTTGGTGAGGCGAAAACTCCAATTGCTGTATTGACAGAGGGCAAATTGATCCCTTTGGGATAAGTCACTGGTGTCAGCACACTACATCTCATCGAAAGATAAAAGAGGCATTTTTTAATTGAGGCTTCACCTCTTCTTTTTTCTCAAGTTCTGTGTTACCAAACAACTATGACGTCTCTTTAGAAAGATCACTTATTTTTAATGGAAATACGCTGGAAACAAAAGACACACAACCTGCCTGTGCTTAAGGAAAATACTGAATAAAGCATACATTCTTTATTAAAGTTTATTTATTAGTGTCACAAGTAGGTTTACATTAACACTGCAATAAAGTTACTGTGAAAATCTCACAGTAACTTCATTGCCACACTCTGGCGCCAATTCAGGTACGCTGAGGGAGAATTTAGCATGGTCAACGCACCTAACCAGACTGCGGGAGGAAACAGGAGCACCCAGAGGAATTACAGATACAGGGAGAATGTGCAAACTCCACACAGTCGCCCAAGCTGTGCAAAACCCAAGTTTGGTTCAAATCTCTTGCGACGGCCAAGTATTTTTAGTAAGAAGTCTGTCAACACCAGGTTAAAGTCCAACAGGTTTATTTGGAATCAGTGGTCTCCTTTGACAAAGGAGCAGCACTCCAAAAGCTTAAAGAAACCTGCTGGATTTTAACCTGGTGTGAGATTTCTTACTGTCCAACCCTGGCATCTCCACATCACAGGTATTGTTAGCTATTGGAGTTAACTTCTGTTCATTTTAACCACCACTACCGAAAAGCCAAGTAGTCAGGGTCAATATTGGAGATAAAGGTAGAAATCGGTGCTTTAGCCAAAATAATTGTTACACCCTGGGGACAAAAATATTGTCCATGCATTAAATAAAGATCGTATAATGAATCTGAAAGAAAATTCTACTGGAAATATGATAAATCTGTTTGTCAACTGACACAGTTAACACGTCCGAAGGTTTTGTTAGTTACATCCAGGCCAAATTTAAAAAGAAAGCTCAAAAAATATTTCACGTCTCAATGACAGAGGTACTTTCAGACTGATTTTAAAATGCTCTAAAACCAGCAAGGATAGCATAAGAGTTCATCATTCTGGTGTTATATTTTACACCCCTTACAACTAGTTGAAATAATTTCACCCGAGATTAAAGCGACATCCTTACCTGCATCAGCATCGTAAGAAGCCTTTTCTCTCCCATCCTCCACGATCCTTCCTGGGAGGGTTAATCTGTTTTCACAAAGAGAGAGCAGATGCTTGAGGTTATAAGGCTAAAAACACATTGTGTTAACAACTCATTTTTATAAAGAGCCTTCAATATAATGATACATCCCACATTAGTAAAGTGATAAATGAGCTTGCCAATGTACAGTAACAAAAATTATAGCACAACAAAATTTAGCACAAGGGCTGGGGCAATTAAAACAATGTACTCGGAATCCCATTGCTGTAGTACTTGCCTCAAGAAGTATGGCTTTGCATAAAATTTGAAGTCCGCTCCATCAATATACAGGTCAACTTCGTTCACTTTTGCATATGGGACGTGGATGATGATGGTGAGGAAATTAGGCTCTTGACTTAATTCAAAGGCAGGAGTGATCATGATTGCTCCAGATAAATATGAGAAAATTCACAAATCCTGCAAGAAATCACACCATAAATTATGTTGGGAGAAACATTCATTGATGTTGGAAGATCTTGGAAACCTGCTCTAAATTAAAAAGAGCTGTCAACGTGAAGTATAAAGTAGAGTAAGCGTGGAGATGTTAAATAAAAACATGACATTTCTGAGGTGAAAAACTACCCAATCTAAAACACCTGAGGGAACGGAGAATTTTCACTGGAATCTCCATATGCCATTTGCTTTGGGGATTTCACCTCTACACCCTCAGAGTTCAAGAGGTTGAACAAACAGCTCTGGGCATGCAGCCAGCCATAATAATAGGATTTGAGAATATTTTAGCCTGCAACATGCCTAATAAGGCAGCGTCATCCAACGTATCACAGCTATGTTGCTCCTGGATGGCTCTGCTGATCACTGTGGTGGCGAGCTGCACAGAGCCGAGACGCCGCTGCTGACAAGACACAGGAAGCCAATACACCGCTGCCGGCGAGCCGCACAGAGCCGAGACGCCGCCGCTGGCGAGCCGCACAGAGCCGAGACGCCGCTGCCGGCGAGCCGCACAGAGCCGAGACGCCGCTGCTGGCGAGCCGCACAGAGCCGAGACACCGCCGGCGAGCCGCACAGAGCCGAGACACCGCCACTGGCGAGCCGCACAGAGCCGAGACGCCGCCGGCGAGCCGCACAGAGCCGAGACACCGCCACTGGCGAGCCGCACAGAGCCGAGACGCCGCCGGCGAGCTGCACAGAGCCGAGACACCGCCGGCGAGCTGCACAGAGCCGAGACACCGCCGGCGAGCTGCACAGAGCCGAGACGCTGCCGGCGAGCCGCACAGAGCCGAGACGCCGCCGGCGAGCCGCACAGAGCCGAGACACCGCCAGCGAGCCGCACAGAGCCGAGACACCGCCGGCGAGCCGCACAGAGCCGAGACACCGCCGGCGAGCCGCACAGAGCCGAGACACCGCCACTGGCGAGCCGCACAGAGCCGAGACGCCGCCGGCGAGCCGCACAGAGCCGAGACACCGCCACTGGCGAGCCGCACAGAGCCGAGACACCGCCGGCGAGCTGCACAGAGCCGAGACACCGCCACTGGCGAGCCGCACAGAGCCGAGACACCACCAGCGAGCCGCACAGAGCCGAGACACCGCCACTGGCGAGCCGCACAGAGCCGAGACGCCGCCGGCGAGCTGCACAGAGCCGAGACACCGCCACTGGCGAGCCGAGACACCGCCACTGGCGAGCTGCACAGAGCCGAGACACCACCAGCGAGCCGCACAGAGCCGAGACACCGCCAGCGAGCCGCACAGAGCCGAGACACCGCCAGTGAGCCGCACAGAGCCGAGACACCGCCAGTGAGCCGCACAGAGCCGAGACACCGCCGCTGGCGAGCTGCACAGAGCCGAGACACCGCCACTGGCGAGCCGCACAGAGCCGAGACACCACCAGCGAGCCGCACAGAGCCGAGACACCGCCACTGGCGAGCTGCACAGAGCCGAGACGCCACTGGCGAGCTGCACAGAGCCGAGACACCGCCACTGGCGAGCCGAGACACCGCCACTGGCGAGCTGCACAGAGCCGAGACACCACCAGCGAGCCGCACAGAGCCGAGACACCGCCAGCGAGCCGCACAGAGCCGAGACACCGCCAGTGAGCCGCACAGAGCCGAGACACCGCCAGTGAGCCGCACAGAGCCGAGACACCGCCGCTGGCGAGCTGCACAGAGCCGAGACACCGCCAGTGAGCCGCACAGAGCCGAGACGCCGCCAGCGAGCCGCACAGAGCCGAGACGCCGCCAGTGAGCCGCACAGAGCCGAGACGCCGCCAGTGAGCCGCACAGAGCCGAGACACCACCGGCGAGCTGCACAGAGCCGAGACGCCGCCGGCGAGCCGCAACGAGCCGAGACGCCGCCGGCAAGCTGCACAGAGCCGAGACGCCGCCAGCGAGCCGCACAGAGCCGAGACGCCGCCGCTGGCGAGCTGCACAGAGCCGAGACACCACCAGCGAGCCGCACAGAGCCGAGACACCGCCAGCGAGCCGCACAGAGCCGAGACACCGCCAGCGAGCCGCACAGAGCCGAGACACCGCCGCTAGCGAGCCGCAACGAGCCAAGACGCCGCTGGCAAGCCGCACAGAGCCGAGACGCCGCCGCAGGCGAGCCGCACAGAGCCGAGACGCCGCTGCAGGCGAGCCGCACAGAGCCGAGACGCCGCCGCTAGCAAGCCGCACAGAGCCGAGACGCCGCCGCAGGCGAGCCGCACAGAGCCGAGACACCGCCGCTAGCGAGCCGCACAGAGCCGAGACGCCGCCGCTAGCGAGCCGCACAGAGCCGAGACGCCGCTGGCAAGCCGCACAGAGCCGAGACGCCGCCGCTGGCAAACTGCACAGAGCCGAGACACCGCTGGCAAGCCGCACAGAGCCGAGACGCCGCCGCTGGCAAACTGCACAGAGCCGAGACACCGCTGGCAAGCCGCACAGAGCCGAGACGCCGCCGCTGGCAAACTGCACAGAGCCGAGACACCGCTGGCAAGCCGCACAGAGCCGAGACGCCGCCGCTGGCAAACTGCACAGAGCCGAGACACCACTGGCAAGCCGCACAGAGCCGAGACGCCGCCGCTGGCAAGCCGCACAGAGCCGAGACGCCGCCGCTGGCAAACTGCACAGAGCCGAGACACCGCTGGCAAGCCGCACAGAGCCGAGACGCCGCCGCTGGCAAACTGCACAGAGCCGAGACACCGCTGGCAAGCCGCACAGAGCCGAGACGCCGCCGCTGGCAAGCCGCACAGAGCCGAGACGCCGCCGCTGGCAAGCTGCACAGAGCCGAGACGCCGCCGCTGGCAAGCTGCACAGAGCCGAGACACCGCTGGCAAGCCGCACAGAGCCGAGACGCCGCCGCTGGCGAGCCGCACAGAGCCGAGACACCGCCAGCGAGCCGCACAGAGCCGAGACGCCGCCGCTGGCAAGCTGCACAGAGCCGAGACGCCGCCGCTGGCGAGCTGCACAGAGCCGAGACACCGCCAGCGAGCCGCACAGAGCCGAGACGCCGCCGCTGGCAAGCTGCACAGAGCCGAGACACCGCCAGCGAGCCGCACAGAGCCGAGACGCCGCCGCTGGCGAGCTGCACAGAGCCGAGACACCGCCAGCGAGCCGCACAGAGCCGAGACGCCGCCGCTGGCAAGCTGCACAGAGCCGAGACGCCGCCGCTGGCGAGCGGCACAGAGCCGAGATGCCGCCGCTGGCAAGCTGCACAGAGCCAAGACGCCGCCGCTGGCGAGCGGCACAGAGCCGAGATGCCGCCGCTGGCGAGCTGCACAGAGCCGAGACGCCGCCGCTGGCGAGCTGCACAGAGCCGAGACGCCGCCGCTAGCGAGCTGCACAGAGCCGAGACGCCGCCGCTGGCGAGCTGCACGGAGCCGAGACACCGCCGCTGGCGAGCCGCACGGAGCCGAGACACCGCCGCTGGCAAGCTGCACAGAGCCGAGATGCCGCCGCTGGCGAGCGGCACAGAGCCGAGATGCCGCCGCTGGCGAGCGGCACAGAGCCGAGATGCCGCCGCTGGCAAGCTGCACAGAGCCGAGACGCCGCCAGCGAGCCGCACAGAGCCGAGACGCCGCCAGCGAGCTACAGAGAGCAGACACAGGGTCAACAATCTGTCCTGAGTCAGTTTATCTCATTCAGAGCAATGGTGAAGATGATACAGATTGGTTCTCCATCAGATTGTGCAGGGAGGAGGGGAAAACTAACCAGCATTTTACACAAAGAAACATCATTTGCTGAGGTATCAAAACATCCCTTCTACGAGGAACCATATCCCAGTATGATCACTCCTGTGTGCTCTTTCACTAACTACATAAACACAGGTTTACGACTTATTTGCTCAACTCTAAGCTGGTTCAAGCTTCGACAAAACGAGAGTTAAGTGCAATTTCAAACAGAAACCAGCAGCTGAATCTACAATTGATGGTCATTGGAGGAACAGTGGACAGGGTGAGACAAGATTGAATAGAATTGCAGGACTCAGGGATAAAACTTTTTAAGATGGAGCATGGCTTAAAAAGGAATAATTGAAGGGTTGTGGGGAAAGGGCAGGAGAGTGCTTTTGCAGACAGCCAGCACAGTAATGATGGGCCAAATGGCCTCATGCTGTGCCGTAACCATTCTGTGATCCAGTAGATTAAAAAAGATGAACAACATTTCCCAAACTGAACTCACTACTTCAGGGATTAACTGAGGAGCAAAGCACTGCTGAGCTTAAGGGGTAAGGACAGAAACAAGTGAGGAAGGAAGTAATAGAAGGAGATGCTGATGGGGTCAGATGGAGGAGGACAGGGGGCAGTTTGTAGAGAGAATAAACAGCAGCATAGATCCACTGAGCTGCACGTACTTATTTCACAGAAACGGGCAATTGTCATTATCCAAGTTGCTTCATTCTTGCTTGCTATTTTAATTCTGTCCACTTTAACAGAAGTGAAATCCAGGGTCGGAGTTCCCTGACTTTGCCCATGGCTGGGATTCTCCAGTCCTGCTGCTGTGAACGGAGATGTGGCTGAGCGCCATATTCTCCATTCTGACTGGCATTGGTGGCACGGGGCATGGGAGAATGGAGAATTCCTGCCC
Source organism: Carcharhinus amblyrhynchos (assembly GCF_965287045.1). NCBI lineage: Eukaryota > Metazoa > Chordata > Chondrichthyes > Carcharhiniformes > Carcharhinidae > Carcharhinus > Carcharhinus amblyrhynchos. The sequence continues at coordinate 44,075,666 of NC_137326.1, forward strand.
TATTCTGGCAGGCATCACCACAAATTTTAACTATTATTATTCGTAAGCATCCTTCTTTAAATTCTATGATTGCAGACCGGGTTTCTCTCAGCCCGAGAAGGAAATCGCACTCACTTGTACATCTGGGGCCCTCAACTGCAGTGTGTTCAGGTTTGTGCATGTAGACGGTCACCCCCAAGAGTTTGGGTGCTTACTGAATCACCTCACGCATGTGGCAGGGGATTAGAAAGTCCAGATGTCACACGTACATCATCATTTCCACAGGGCGCACTGTCAATCAATTCTGCTCTGCAGAAAAGCTGCCAAGTGTCATTAAGACCTTCGAGTGGTGAGTAAATTGCGACTGCCTGGAACATGTCATTTTGAGTTCTAGTGGCAGGTACCATGTCGTAGGATTTCTCTGGAGAAAGTGATTGACTGACAGCTCCCTCCTCGGGTACAGGACGTCACCCAATAGGCGACGGTAAGCCGCTGTTCGACTGACCAGGAGCGAAGCAGGTGAACGCACCATGGGGTAGAGTTGAGCTAACGCTTGTGTCACAGCAGGCCTGGCTTCAGCATTACTGGAAGGTTTTACAAAGAGTGACATCTGATCATTGTTAAGTGAGGTATAATGTTAAAAGTGAGTATCTACTCTGCCAATCTTCCACAACTCCAAATCTTATTCTGCGGATAAATCAGATTGTAGCCAAGCCATGTGATCTGTCAATTAATTCTCATTTCGCTATCTTGTGCCACCCTATTCAGCAAATCACAGCAACAAGTGTGTTCGGTTTAACCCCAGACAGCACATACAGTATCATACCTGATTAAGTGCTTGCTTACCAAAGTGGGACTGAATCTTAAACATAAGAGAAATATGTGTCACAGCTCCGTGTCATTGTCTAGTCAGAATGGTTTCCAGCATCATTTTTTTTTGAGTCAAGATAAATTGAAGAATAAAAACACGCTGTTGACTGTGGAAAGAGATATTTATCACAGTCCACTAGCTCAACATGACTTCTAAATTGATCCCAAAAAGGTGAAAGGACAGCAGAGTAAAGTAATCCATAATTACAAAAGATAACTTCCTCTGACAGAAGCAAGAGCCATTTCCTCCACCTCCACAGTCCATTAATATAACGGACATGCTAAAACAAAAGCTCAACTAAACTCCAGAGACCTTCAACTTGCAAGATAAAAATCTTGTCAGCACAGCTATAAACTGATCTCAAATGTATTTACAGCTCACACCTTCACATGGATTCAGTTTTGTGTCCACAATAGGTCACTTTGCCGCAAGCATCCCTTCAGAGTATGAATATTCTGCAGTATTTTGCACTCACATGGAGCTTTCTAGAACATCTGCTGGCAGTCCCATTTGCACTGGAGTCACACTGAGTTCCCGTATGCAGTAATTAGTGTTTGATCAAGTACAGAACCTCCCTATTGGGAAGGTATGGTCTGTGGAACAACTATGGAATTCAATGTCACACACTCCACAGTAAATGCTCGACATTTCTGCAGACATCATCAGCCACACTGAGAAAATGATTTAAAGATAATGCAACATGTTTGGGTGTCAAAAAAATGTCATTAACTGAAGAACACCATTTCAATGAAAGCTCGGAGTCCATAATGTAGAGCAAGGGGGTCGGGAGAAAGCACCTTCTCGTTTCTATATATCTTGGCAATTTTGGTTATGTAGACTAGGGGATGAATGTTGCACCGATCCTTCCAGAAGTTTAATGAGGGGCAGCACAGTGGTTGGCACAGATGCCTCACAGCGCCAAGGACCTGGCTTCGATTCCGACCTCAGATCACAATCTGTGAGGAGTTTGCACTTTCTCCCCGTCTGTGTGGATTTCATCCCACAGTCCAAAGATGTGCAGGTTAAGTACATTGGCCATGCTAAACTTAGCATCCCTGAATGTCAGGGGAATTAACATGGTAAATACATGGGGTGAAGGGAATAGGGCCTGGGTGGGATTGTGATCAGTACAGGCTCGATGGGCTTTAAGCACAGTAGGGATTCTACGATTCTATGGCACAGCTTCTGTAGGAGCTTCCAAAACCAAACTGGATTGCTCAATCCAGCTAAAGCCACCTCTCACCAAGTTCCTGCCACCATTTAACAATCATCACCAGCTCCGTTCTGGGTGGTTAACGTGCACTGTCAAATCACCTGATGAAAGGGCAGTGTTCCGAAAGCTTGTCAACTAAATAAACCTGTTGGACTTTAAACCTGGTATTGTGAGACTACTTATTTGTGTCAATAGCTTGAGTCAGAGCCTTCATGAATCCAAAATTGTGCCAAGTGATGTATTTTGTAGAACGATAGAATCCCTGCAGTGCAGAAAGAGGCCATTTGCTCCATCAAGCTTGAACTGACAATAATCCCACCAAGGTCCTATCCTTAATAATATTTACCCTACTAATCCCCAACACTAAAGGGCAATTTAGGATGGCCAATCAACCTAGCCTGCATATCTTTGGACTATGGGAGGAAACTGGAGCAACTGGAGAAAACCCACGCAGACACGGGGAAAACATGCAAACTCTACACGGACAGTGACCTGAGACTGGAATTGAACCTGGGTCCCTGGTGCTATGAGGCAGCAGTGCTAACCACTGTGCTGCCCAAGGGCTTCAGAACACATCGTTCCCACACATCGTCCAGCATGAGCCAAGCTGTGACCTGCCATGTTCCTTGACCAGCAGATAAAACTGCTGGCCACTCCTTTGAACAAACTCAGCATTTTAAAGGTGCTTTAAACTGGCAGCTCTGGAGGTCCAGGAATGGGAGACAATTTCATTTAATTTATTGTCACGTGTATTAGCATACAGTGAAAAGTATTGTTTCTTGCGGGCTATACAGACAAAGCATACCGTTCACAGAGAAGGAAAGAATGCAGAATGTAGTGTTACAGTCATAGCTAGGGTATAGAGAAAGATCAAGTTAGTGTGAGGTACCACAATGCTGAAACTCCTCACTGTTTTATTATTTACCAGGGTTAACGGAATCAGTTATGTCAAACGAATTGCCTCTTCCGCATTCTGAAGGGTTGGGACGTGCATGACAATAATGCTGGCAAGTTCACTCTGAAAGCTGAACTTTCAGCCATAGTCAATGACAGTACCTCAGACAAGAAGGTGTCTGTGGTGAAAGGTACAGGGAATCTTGGAAAAGTAAACCTTGTGACGCAGACTGAACTCAAAGCAACAGTTGTCAGGTGACATTTCTGCTTTTCTTTTCCCCACCAGTGATGGCACTATTCCTCACTTGGGGAACGTGAGCTTTACCTCGGTTCCTGCCGTGTCCCGGACAACATTCATCACCCACACCGGAAACTCAAGTGGACCAGGCGGGAAATGCTGTGAGAGCAACAGCAAACCAAAGGCTGGGTACCCCTGCAGCTGGTGGCTCAACCCCCAAGCCCCGATTCTCCCCACCAGGTGCCGTCAGGGTGGGGGGGGCAGCACTGCATCAACAATGGCGGCCCATCCCAGAGCTGAAACAGCATCTTGAAAAAAAGAGAGAAGGGGTTTTAGTGAGGGAACACCACAGCTTTGATCCTCGACTAATGAAGTTACAGATGGAGGAAGTCTGGGTGGCCAGGTTTCGAGGAACACAAAATTCTCACTGGCTTCTAAAGCTGGAGGTTACAGAGATAGGAGGGGTGAGGTCAGAGGTCATGGACAGATCTCAATGACAGGATGAGAACTTTATAACTAAGGCAGTTCTTAAATGGGAGCTAAATTTTTGTTGGCAAGTATATAGACATAATGGGCGTAAGGGACTAAGTGTGAAAGGCAGAGTTCAGCCTCAGGATGAAGGGCACAAGGTGGAAAACTGACCAGGAGAATACTGGAATAATCCAGTCTCAGGTTAACTTAACTGTGAATGAGGATTTCAGCTCCTCATGGGCTGAGATGGGACAGAGACAAGTGAAAATACACTGGTGAGAATATGGGGTCTGAAACTCAGCCCACTGTCCAACAGAACACATTCTGGCTCAGTCTGAGGCAGGGGCAAGGAGCAGAGACATGGGTGCAAACTAACATCGTTCATCGTGCAGATATTGAATTGGAAGAAACATCAGCTCAGCCAGGAGTGGCCGCAGACCAGTAATCTGACAACACAGGAGATAATGGAAGATTCAAGATGGTGGCGAGGCTGAGCTGGGAGTCATCGATGTGCATATAGAACCCGGTGTTGTCAATCAAATCCAAATGCTCAGTTCTCTTGACATCAACTTGTAAACAAAGCCAAATCATAGAATCCCCACAATGCAGAAGGAGGCCGTTTGAGCCTGTGCCAATAATAAACCCACCCAGGCCCTATCCCCACTTACTTACCTTGCTAATCCCCCCTGACACGAAGGGGCAGTTGAGCTTGGTAAACCCACCTAACCCGCACATCTTTGGGCTGTGGCAGGAAACTGGAGCACCCGAAGGAAACCCACAGACACGGGGAGGATATGCAAACTCCACACTGACAGTGATCCAAGGCCGGAATTGAATCCGGGTCTCTGGCACTGAGGTAGCAGTGTTAACCACTGTGCCACTCTGTCGCCCCAATGCTTTTGCCAAAAGCTCTCTACAATCGTCAAGTGAATGAAGACTCCATAGCTAATTGATTGTAGGTTAATCTCCTGCCCTCACTGCTCACAACTTCAAACTGAAATCAGTGACTTTTCTCAAAAAGGGGATGCGTTTTATCCAGTTTCTTTTGGGGGGGGGGGTATCTATTGCCAATGGTGGCAATTTCCTTCTTGGAACAAGATGAAAACATTTTTGTGCTTCAATTCAGAAAGCCACAGCAGAATTTAAACCCATTACTGCTCGAGCTTTTGCAACACCTCAACACTCGCCAAGAAGACTATCTGCTTTCCATTGGCAGGATCATCACACAGATGTCACTTGCAATTAAACTCCAGCAGAGAAGCTTTCTCTCTGCAGCTCCTCTCAAAACATCTGATCCAAAATGACAGCAGTCAGATACCATCGCACTTCCCCGGAGAATTAACCTGCTTTCCATCTAAGTGGAAAAAAAGAACTGCCCGAGGGCAGCAATTAAACAGTCTGGCAAGAGGAGTGATCGGACACAAAATTAATTACACTCTCCGTTATTTATTGCTGGCCACAAACGTCTAATGATTCAAGCTGCCTTAGCCAGGCAGCAGAGCCCACGCAGAGCTAGTTAAGGGCTCAAATGCTTCAGCTTTGCTGGGCGACTGCCAAAAAAGCTTCACTTTAACAAAGGGAGCTCTAACATCAGGTACCTTCAGGCCCTCGAAAATTGCAGTGATTGATCGCTGGAATAAATTCCAGTGACATCCAATTTCTCCTGGTTGAATTTGAAAGCCAAGCTCTGCAGTGCCTCAACCTTCACAGTGTAACATTCCCTTTCGTGAAAAAAAAACAAGTTGCCTCTATGAGGAAAAATAGACAAGAAACGATCAGCTGACCCACTGTGCCTGTCCCCAACAGTCACGCTGTAACTCAGTGCCAGGCGGGCACGGTGGCAGGGTGGTTAGCACTGCTGCCTCACAGCACCAGGGATCCAGGGTTCGATCCTCAGCTTGGGTCACCATCTGTGGAGTTTGCACGTTCTCCCTGTGTTTGCATGGGTTTCCTCCAGGTGCTTCAGTTTCCTCCCACAATCCAAAGATGTGCGAGTTAGGTGGGTTCACCATGCTAAACTGCCCCTCAATGTATCCGAACAGGCGCTGGAGTGTGGCGGTTAGGGGATTTTCGTAGCAATTTCATTTCAGTGCTAACGTAAGTCTATTTGTGACTAATAAATAGTTTAAATTATAAAAAGTTATTCCCGTGGACATCCCAACAAGTTGCACTGATAGGACGCTGCTAACAGATGAAACATACAACACCCACTCATACCCAAGAGGGGCAAAAATGAAATGGTATTCTGCCCAAGCAAAATCAGGGGCAAAAATCCTCAGCTAATTCAGGATGGGGAGGGAATGGATCTATGGCTAATTCAAGAGGAAAAACCTGGGTAATTCCCTTTGCCCTTCAAAAGGGAATCGAGCTGAGTGTCAGGAACTCAGTGACTAAACTACTTACCATTTGCGCGGTAACATCAATGGGCAGCACATTGGCCCAATGGTCAGCATTGCTGCCTCACGGCGCCATCAGAGGCCTGGGTTCAATTCCAGCCTTGGATGACCGTCTGTGTGGAGCTTGCACATTCTCCCCATGTCTGCGTGGGCTCCTGACAGTCCAAGGATGTGCAGGTTAGGTGGATTGGCCACAGTAAATGCACAGGGTTACTGTGTGCATTTATCATGGCCAATCTGTGTGGGCACTCACACTCTGTCAGTCGGTTCAGGCTGAATGATCTCCTCCTGCACTGCAGGAGTTCTATGATCAACAAGAGGCAGGAACTCAGCACCTTCTTTCTAAATACCTGCTGTAAATCCACTCATTGCACAGCCAACAATTTGCTCAACAGCTCAATGCAAAAAGGCAAATCTGAGTAATATATCAGAGTACTATACTTGCGTAATGCATAATCGCATTGCCATTCTTCCTGACCCATCAAACCTTCAGAACTGACCAGCATGGACACACTAATTCTCCCAAACTGCTATATGTTTTCTATCTAAAAATTAGTTAGACAACTACCAAGGCAACCAGGGTAATGAACAGGTTCTTGTGTAACACCATGGGATAGATTTATAGTTTAGAAAACTGCGACATCAATCTAAGTTTCTGCTGTAGTCAGAAAAACAGAAAATGCTGGATAAACTCAGCAGGTCTGGCAGCATCTGTGGAGAGAGACTGACAGAAACAGAGTCAACACTTCTTTAGAGAAATCATATAGACTCAAAATGTTAACTCTGTTTCTCTCTCCACAGATGCTGTCAGGCCTGCTGAGTTTATCCGGTTTATTTCTGTTTTATTAGATTTCCAGCATTCGCAATAATTTGCTTTTAGTTTTGTTGCTGTGGCTGTTTTCAGATGGGCATCAATCTAGCAGCTGTTCATAGAATCCCTACAGCGCAGAAGGAGGCCATTCAGCCCATTGAGCCTACGCCAACAAAAAACCCACTTAGGCCCAACCGTCCATAACCCCACATATTTACCCTGTGGTTTCCCTGACACTAAGGGGCAATTTAACACAGCCAATCAACCTAACCCACACATCTTTGGAGTGTCGAAGGGAACCGGAGCACACGGAGGAAACCCATGTAGGCATGGGGAGAATGTGCAAACTCCACACAGTGACCCGAGGACAGACTGAACCCAGGTCCCTGGTGCTGTGCCGTAGCTAACCACTGTGCCACTAGGCCTCAAAGCCTTTTTTGGAGTTCATTCGTTACATAATGCACATTAAACTGGACTCAATATTCTATCCGAGGCCAAATCAAAATCATTTACAAGGCCAATGTAGTCCTTTTTGTTTGACATTGGATCAAACCATATACTCCGGTACCCCAGTAGTTTATGAAATGTTTGGAACTCCTCACCCAGATCGCCAAATTAAAAGAGCCAAGCATCGGCCAACTCTCTCCAGGGATATTTTAGTCAGAGCATATTTCCAAATACTACCTCTCCTCAGCTCACTTTTGTATGTACTGAGAGACACAACTTACGTGTAATTGATGAAGTGGTTTATTACTTCACAATTCATGGATTTTCAATCTTAAAAACAAACTCTAAGTAGAATAAATACCACGATATCTCCAAAAATCACCTCAACTCTCTTCACCACACTGCTCTCAATCCCCAGACGTAGTTTCCCTATCAATGATCTTTTAATTTACAGAGGCAGCACATCTGACTTTCTCCAAATTCACAGGAACGCTTTACCTCTGCAATTAACTGGCCGATTTACCCTCACTATTCACAGCAGTGCTATGCAAAGAAAGCACTCAATAAAAGGTGAAAAAAAATACAAAACTGCTTTTTCCATAAGAATTTAAGAACTAGGAGCAGGAATAGGCCATCTGGCCCCTTGAGCCTGCTCCACCATGCAATAAGATCATGACTGATCTTTTCGTAGACTCAGCTCCACTGACCCGCCCGCTCATCATAGCTCTTAATTCCTTCACTGTTCAAAAACTTATCTATCCTTGCCTTAAAAATATTCAATGAGGTAGCTTCTCTCGGCAGGGAATTCCACAGATCTACAATCCTTTGTGTGAAGAAGTTCCTCCTCAACTCTGTCCTAAATCCGCTCCCCACTATTTTGAGGCCACGCCCCCTAGCTCCAGTTTCACCCTTCAGTGGAAACAACCTCTCTGCTTCTATCTTATCTATTGCCTTCATAATTTTATTTAGTTCTACAGATCCCCCTGCATTTTTCTAAATTCCAATGAATATAGTCCCAGTCCTCTCAGTCTCTCCTCATAAGCCAACCGTCTCAACTCTGGAATCAACCTAGTGAATCTCCTCTGCACCCCCTTCAGTAAATTCCTTTCTCAAGGAGGCCAAAACTGTGCACAGTACTCCAAGTGTGGCCTCACTAGCACGTTATACAGCTGCAACATAACCTTCCTGTTTTTAAACTCCATTCCTCTAGCAACAAAGGACAACATCCCATTTGTCTTCTCAATTACCTGCTGCAGCTGCAAACTAACCTATTGTGATTCGTGCACAAGGACACCCAGGTCCCTCTGCACAGCAGCATGTGGCAATTTTTTACCATTCAAATAATAGTCCATTTTGCTGTTATTCCCACCAAAATGGATAACCTCGCATTTACCAACACAGTACTCCATCTGCCAGGCCCTCACCCACTCACTTCGACTATCTACATCCCTCTGCAGACTCTTAGACATTTCCTATCAATTCGAAGGGGTGAATCTCCTCAGCTCTATTTGGAGCCTGCCATAATAAAACAAAACAATTCTGGTCTTATTTCAAGTCATCACTACCAATTCAACTTCCCTTCAGTCAAACAATTAATATATAAAGCTACAAAATAAAAACAAAGGCCCCCATGTACAATATTGTCATGGTTATGGAGCTGAAGTTAAAATCTGGAGGTCATGAGTTCAAATGTCATAATGGCAAATATAATCTTGAATTTAGTAAATCTGTAATTGGTGGACTATCACATCACTCTAAATGGTCACAGGTAGAATTTTTTTTTCAAACCAATGATAATTCTTCAAAAATATTTTTTTTGTTTCTACTGTTGGCAGATACTGATGCAACCAAATACATTCTGTACACGTATGGGAAAATGCCACTGAAATTGAAGTTTGGGACACACTGAGGCCCTGGAGAGGTTTGCAGTGCAGGCTTCCCAGAATGATGCCAGGGTTTAATACCTCAGTGAGGCGGAGAAGTTGCATCCCACTCTTAGTTTGTACTTCCCAGTTGAGTAAATGTAAAAAGCTCTGCAACATCTTAAGCCAAATGTGATAGAGCTTTAGCCTGCGCACTCCTTCGTTACTTCCTGACTCTCAACAAGAGCTGAAGATTTTGCTATTGCCACTATCAACTTCTCTTCCTTCAGACAGAAATCTACTCTCCGACTTAAAAGCCTGGTTTTGGACAATTTCTTGGAGAAAAATAATTCTGACATCTGAGTTATGACAGGTGATTCATGCACTCTGCAGGTTTTTACTCGTATGCCCAGCGCAAGGAAAACTTTCCACAGACGGTGGATTAGAAAATGAGAATGGTTTGACATACATTGAGAATGACCATTGCCCAGGTGGAGAATTAATCAGCTTGCTATAAACATATGCACTGGAAATGCCAACTGCTTACTTCTCGAACAGACAACTCTCATCCACGGTATATCCCAAGGCTACAGTTCAAAATCAGGCGTATTTGGAACAAAGATTAGCAGGAGTAAAAGTCAATTAACAGCAGATCAATCACAAATGATCCTCTCAGCTCACATCATTCTTTCAACACATGTAAAATACGACAGGGAACATGAGGAATCAGGTCACAATCCATCAAAAACTGACAAGTCTCTCAACTATAGCATCAGGCTGACTGCTGGCTCTCTTGATCACTGCAGTTATGTTGCCAGTACCAAATACAGCAAGGATGTAATCAAATTGCCAAGTTCAAACAACATAAATCACAAATCATGTAAAAGAGTTTAAAGTTTATTTGTTAGTGTCACAAGTAGGCTCACATTAACACTGCAAGGAAGTTAATGTGAAAATCCTCTAGTCATCACACTCCAGCGCCGGTTCGGGTTCACTGAGGGGGAATTTAGCATGGCCAATGCATCCAAACAGCACATCTTTCAGACTGTGGGAGGAAACCAGAGCACAAGGAGGAAACCCATGCAAACATGGGGACAATGTGCAGTCTTGGGTTGCCCCAAGCCGGGTATCAAACCCGGGTCCCTGGCTCTGTGACGCAGAAGTGCTAACCACTGTGCCGCACCAGAGGGAAATTACCAGAGACTCAACGAGGAGTTGATGACTGACATGACCTGCACTTTGACATGATATAATTGGAGGTCGGTTTAGCTCTTTCGCTGGTTGGGCAGCTGGTTCATCATGCGGAGCAAGGCCAACAGTGTGGGTTCAGTTCCCGTACCAACGGAAGTTATCCATTCCTTCTCAGCCTTGCCCCTCACCCAAGGTGCAATGACTCTCAGGTTAAATCAGCACCAGTCAGCTCACTCTCTCTCAAAAACCCTCTGGGACTTTGGCATCTTTTTTTCACGAGACACACATTGAGATAGATCATTCGAATGCCGAAAGGGTGCAAGAAAATCAACATCCAGCTGAGCCAGCTCTTCAGGAAACATATCTCAATTATCTTGTCTTTCTGCCAATCCCTGTAATCCCCTCCAGCCCCCACCCCCCTCACTAATTATTCTACATGAGGGTTCTTACTGAATCTGCTTCCTTTCAGGCAGTGCATTCCTGATCGGAAGAACTCCCTGTGGTAAATAAATTCTGAACACAAGAACATAAGAAATAGGAACAGCAGTAGGCCATTCAGCACCCCCCAAGCCTACTCCATCACTCAATGAGATCACAGCTGATCTTCTACTTCAATGCCATTTACTGTTTTTAATACGTAGCAATCAATCTCAGTCATGAACTGACTCAATGACTAAGCATCCACTTATCTCCCCTCTAACACACGTCAATTATTGTCAATTTGTCCCTTCTGGTTATCAACCACTCATCATTGCTGCTACAGGACATGGTGACACAGTACTCAGTACCGCTGCCTCACAGTACCGGGCACCCGGCGTCAACTCCCAGGGGAAACCGGAGCACCCAGTTTCCCAATCATTGTCCTGCCAAGTCCGCGTCATTGAGTTATGTAACTGCTCGGAACCACCAGACCAAATCCCTCCCAACTGCTCTCAAACGATTCCATCTTTTTCCAGATTCCAAATTCTGACATGATAAGTGCTTCTCTCAATTTGCTTTTGTTTGTTTTAAACCATGACCAACACATTCTCCTCTCCTACTATGTTAAATAAAAACTCTTGGCACACTAACTCGGTCTTTTTTACCACCTTCAAATGTAGTACTCAAACCCTTCATCTGTCCTTGTCAGACTATTAAATTGAAGCTGGTATACAGGTCTTCAGCCCAAATTCATCTGCCTTTCTTTCAATCTCAAAGCGGCTCCAACCCAAATCAGTGCTTAATCTTGAGGTTACAGTGAGGTGGGGATGCTGGGGCTGGACTGAGGTGGGCACAGTAAGAAGTCTCACAAGACCAGGTTAAAGTCCAACAGGTTTATTTGTAATCATGAGCTTTGGGAGCGCTGCGAAAGTTTGTGACTCCAAATAAATCTGCTGGACTTTATCTGGCATCATGATACTTCTTATTGAAGTTAAACATAGAGCTGAAGAAGGTCAAAGGGCTGAACACATCTCACCAATGAGACTTTCACTGAACATTTTGGACAAGTTACTGAGTAAGAAAATGATTTGGTAACAGCTGCGAAACAGATCATCTTCTTCTGCTTGGGATCAATTCTCTGAAGAGGAAGATGAAGGATCATTAGGTCAAATACAAGGGTAGTTTATGCAGTCTTGAAGTACAGGTCAGAGAGGGCCACTTGCTCTGCAGGCCAGGGCTTATTCTGCCATCAATTGTGACACTCCTGCCACTCAACACCCTTTCTATACTCCATTTGGAAAAGCTTCCAAAACACAAAGGACCTATGATTGAGATTTTGAGAGTGTTGCGGGATTAGATTCTGTCCAAACGGATAGACCACTTGAGCTAAATTGGCTAGAGAGGGCAGAGTGATATCAGTCCAAATTCCAAAAGCATGGAAGCAGGGTCACTAACTCTCCCGAGTAAATTGACAGCCACAGGTCCAAATCTGCTGCAAGCATTCCAAAGGAGGCAGGCTGAGTTTCTGCAGGTGCTAAGATACTTCACAGTGTGGAAAGTGCGTGTATTAATGAAGACCCACATCAGCGGGCACTGAGATTGCTGCAAATCAATCCCTCGTGATTCCCTTTGTGGGATGGAGTGGGATTTGCTGGAGGATTCTTTTTCTAGATTGGCCCCATGATTGTTTCTTGCGGCTTTGTGCCTCCGAGGGAATTATGTGCTGGAGGGCTGCAGATAGGACCCATGCTGTGTCTACGCTATACCACGATGGAATAGACAGGTTTACATGAACCAGTTGATCTTCTCTTGTTACAAGATGTAGTGTTTGATACAGAAAGTAAAAGACTGGATAAACTGCTGTCAGGGGACAATCAAAGAAATCCGGAGCGATGATAGAATCAGCAAAAAAAGGGAAGTATTTGAAGAGAGGAATACAACTGGCAGAACTAAAAACTGCTCTGGAGGAATTCAGGAGAACCGGAAAACAAAAACATAAAGTGGCTTCAGGTTGTTCTGATACAGCTTGGTGCAAACTAAGAAAGAATGGAGCTACTTGATACAGTTTGGACAGCTCTGTAAACCATCAAAGACATCTACGCATTTTAGGGAGTCAGTAATGAACAGCCAAGTGTGAGGTTTCATCGAAGTCTCGGTTCCATCTTGAAGGAGTACAGATAAGAGACCTCTGCTTAATGTGTAATACTGAAGGTTCATGGGCGATTTATGTTGAACTCAAACACCTTTCTAATGTGGCACGTAGCTGATAACACGCTGCTCAAAAAAGGGAAAACAATTTAAAATGTATTTCACTCTTATCAAGAGATTCAGAAATATTGCTATCATTTTCTATTGGCTTCACAGAGGCTCTGGACTTGAGTCAAGGGTCTTCAGGTCAGCAACATGGTACCAGCCCTGACTATCAATCTACTGGAACAAAGATTAACTGCAACTATATCTAGCAAAATAATTCAAGCTACTCCTCCAGATTAATCAGTCCACACAGGGCAGAGGTTATTCAAGAGGCAACAATTATGGTGTGCCGACAAGTGGGAAATGGGAGGTGGTAATACATCTCAGATCCCAATAATTCCTGGGAGAATTTGACAATCAATAACAAGTCAAGTGCTTTTGTCTGGTCAGCAAGTAAAATACAAGCTGGGTATAACACACACCTCTCACTGGCATCCCCCCAGGGACAATGACATAAACATTGATCAATTGTACAGTCTGGAATTATAACATTTTAAAAAGGGGGCTGACGCCAATGGATAACCCGTGTTATTTAAAATATGGTTGTACCACCGTATCTCATTCAAAGTGGGGATTCGGAGTTCCAGGACCACAGTGGGCAAAGCAAACACCAGCTGCTGCAAGATAAACAGACTTAGCTGCAACACTAATTGACCTGACTTCTCCAGGATTCAAATACCAAAAAGAAACAATCTAGGTCGATATTTGAGTTTGGACATGAGGACATACTGCACCGTCAGAGGTGAACTGAGAATCCAACGGCCCTCTCAGGTGGAAACGAAAGTTCCAATGGTAACATTCTACCATTGGTGGCACGGTCGCACACAGCCCCAGGGACCTCAGTTCGATTCCCGGCTCGAGTTTACATGGTGTTTATACATTCTCCATGTGTCTGTGTGGGTTTCCTCCGTGTGCCCCAGTTTCCTCCCATAATCCAAAGATGTGTAGGTTAGGTTGATTAGCCATGCTAAAATCAGCCCTCAGATTAGAGGGATTAGTGGGTAAAATATTAGGGATATGGGGGTAGGGCCTGGATGGGTGGGATTGTGTTTGGTACAGACTCAACGGGCCAAATGGCCTCTTTCGCTACTGTAGGATTTCTGTGATTTTGAAGGAAAGCAGGAACATTGCCCCAGTGTCCTGGCTAGTATTTACTCTTCAAGCAGCATCGATAAACATATCCTCTGGCCATTAACATATTGTTGGCACGACTGCAAGTCCTGCACTCTGCCAACGATCAATACTTTGAAAGTGTTTGAACGGCTGCAAAGCACTTGGGGAAGCGAGTTTGTGAAAAGGTGCTACCTAAATGGAAACCTTTCTTCTTCATGTGGGATATATCGACTTTGAAAAAAGGCACACACAAACACACGAGGTGAAATTAGAAAGTGTTCAAGCGGTAGAGTGAAAAAAGCAGAAAGATAATCTGTGTGAGAACAATAAGAGTCCATTATACGAAGGCGGAGACAGGGGGAACAATGTAGAAAAGATAACGGAACCCAGTAATGTTATGCAATTGCACTGAGAAAATCTTGAGTTGTGAAATTTGATTTGCACACTGCAGCATGGATCTTTCAAACATTCTCCTCCCAGAAAGCAGGGCCAACATTTAGCGCAAGTCTACTCACTGAGGTCTTCTATTGAAACCACTACCTGGAGCGGAACCCAAAGCAACAAATGAGTGCGAGTGATCGGAAATCAGATAGGCCCTCGAGTCCCATATTTCCCAAAGCAATTCCGACAGAAAATCTGGAGATCAAAACCGACAGATTCAAGAAAGATAATCACAGAAACCAACAAAACCAAATTGCACACACACTGCAACTCATCCAGCATGACTGACTCTGGGTCGTGAGCACATCAAAGTCTATGAATGTATTCCATCCAGTAATCCCCATGCATTCTACACTTACTTAGCAGTAAATTGTGATTTGGAAAATAAAAATTTTGAAGATTTCATCATTCTAATTATTGCTACGTTCCAGCAAAGTCAAAGCCACTACCACTGTCCCAAAAGACAAATTATTGGCTGGCCAAAAATTTAAACAATCATCAAAATAGTGTCAGAGTACTGAAGTAAAAATAAGAAATTAGTGCTGGGGTGATCAAGACGCTATAATATGTTTTTATTTACCTTATTGAGACTTGGAAAAGTCAATGGTTTAACAACGGTGGAGCTGAGGGTCGGGAACTAGGGTCAGTCCCAAGATGACTCAGTCATTTAGGACTGAGAAGGAGAAATTTCTTCATTCACAAGGTTAGAAATCTTTGGAATTCTCTGCTCCGGAGAACTGTGGATACTCAGTCATTGAGTATATTCAAGACTTGACACCGACAAACGTTGGGGCACTGGAGAAATTTGGGGCTACAACAGAATGTGGAGTCGTAGCAGAAGGTGAGCCATGGCCTTATTGAATGGCAGAGGTGGACCAAGAGCCAGACAGCCGACATCTTCTATGTTTATGTTCTGCTTTTAAAAACAAAATCAGCACTGGACCTGAATGCCCATTTTTAATATCAATAAAGGAACAATTATTGACATTCACGCTAGCCACATCATGTACACATATAGTTCCCCAATGTTGTACCTCACTTGACACTGAAGCAGGTATCGGATGAGGATTGACAAATTTTAGGGTGGAGACACAGCACTTTCAAGACAGAAGATGAAACGACTGCCAATTCAGAAATTATGAATGAATTGCAGACTGGGCACACATTAAGACTCTGAAATATTTGGCAATTTTGCATTCCATTCACCAAGACTAAACAAATCAATTTATCATTACATGTCAAAATAGTATCAGTTAATATTAACTGCATTAAACGTTAATTATTACACTAAGGTAGAGTGGGTTGCTTCAAATATACAACCACGGCTGCAGAATGGTATTTAAACCTGTTAAACAGAAAGCATATAAACAGGAGATTGCATGTGAATGTTTCACACCGGATCTTTCGAAAAAATAAAGCTTTCTATCTCACAACTCTGTGCCCCGAGTTTCCTCTCCCACACCGGTGCAATCAGACTGATATCGCTACCATTCGAGAGCATTACCTTCTGATTGCAGCACACTTCAGTGTAGGACGGTTCAGCCAATGCTGCCGGGAGACTGTTTCAGCAACAGCACAGTCAATGAGCAGCTTCCAACCTCACGATGAATCCGCAGTAACGACCTTACTGGAATGTCTGGCTGTCCGAATGGTTCCCCCTACAATTCTATTCCACTCTGTCTCTCCGAACGTCCAGATCCTCAGCGTTCCATTCCCCTTGGACTCTCCGAATGTCCAGCTCCTCAGCGTTCCTTTCCACTCCGTCTCTTCGAACGTCCAGCTCCTCAGCGTTCCATTCCACACTGTCTCTCCGAATGTCCAGCTCCTCAGCGTTCCTTTCCACTCTGTCTCTTCGAACGTCCAGCTCCTCAGCGTTCCAGTCCCCTCTGTCTCTCCAAATATCCAGCTCCTCAGCGTTCCCTTGCCGCCGATTCTCTCCTCCACCTGACTCTCTGCAAACGTGCTCAGCCCATTGACTCACGGTCTTTCCAACGATATGCTATCTGGAAAAAGAAGAACTCCTCGCCAAGTATGCAACACTGCCACCCAGAGGCAAGGAGTATCCTCTGCCTCATCAAGACACCAGGAACTGAAAAAAAGTTTATAATAATCCTCCACTTGCCCCAAGAACACCTAAAAAAAACTTTTATATTCTGCAATTGTTGTTGTGTTGGCTTTTGCTTTTGAAATGTAGCCATTATTGATTCGTGAACGAATAGCCAACTATATATATACACTGTAGCTAAAATAATAGACAAATGTATTCAGACAAAAAAATCACACCGAGCCAAAGAAGGGTACTTTAGGGTTGCTAAAAGTTTGAATGAAGAAAATGGAGAGGCAGAAAAGTTTGTAGAGAGGGAATTTCAGAATGTGGGACTCGAGATGAACCATAATCACTTATGATGAGGAATGCACAGGAATTCAGCTGTTCAAGAGTCAGAGGAGCAGCGTTCTCAGAGAGGAAGCTTACAAAGATAGAGAGGGATTTAAGATCTTTGCAAGAAGGAGAATGAGTGGAGGGGTATAGAGTGAGTGGGATGTGACATGAGGTATTTGTTGACTGGGTGCATTTCAGCACCATTATGGATTCATCATGAGAATTCTCAGGTGATTCCTGCCTTTTCATTTTCTGGTCTCTCGTTTGATTTTGTGAAGTTTCTGAAACTACAGGAAGTTTTTAAAATTTTATCTGTGTAGAATAACAGATGCCATCATTTTTGATATCAGTAGCAGTCCTAATCATTTGGATAAAACAGTGTGTTAGACTTCGGCTGGAGTCAGTAAACAAAGTAAGATTTAAGCCGGGAGCAAGTGAATAATGTCATCTAATTTTGCTTCACCTATACCAAATAGGAGCCAAGAGATTTTAAGCTTGCAAAGGTTCATCTGAACTTATGTGGATACAAGTTTCCCTTAATATAACAAGTATGAATTCTGCTTCTACATGGTGACTAAGTACAAATTATATAATACGCTCATTGTTGGCACAACTATACAACTTCTGCTGATGAAAAGAACTGCCTAGACATAAACATTATTTTCAGTGATGACAACTAGTAGAACACCATTTACTGGAATAACAGTATGCATGATCAATGACCACAAGCCACTAACAAAGGAGTTCTGATTTTTTATTCATTCACGAGATGTGAGTGTCACTGGCAAGGCCAGCATTTTTGCCCATTTGTAATTGTCCTAAAGAACATGATTGTGAGCCGCCTTCTTGAGCTGAAGTCCGTGTGCTGTAGGTACACCACAGTGTTGTTCAGGAGGGAGTTCCAGTTTTGACCCAGAGACAATGAAGGAGCAGTGATAAAATTTCAAGTCAGGATGGTATATGGCTTGGAAGGGGAGAATGTGCAAACTCCACACAGACCCAGCCAGGAATCGAATCCAAGTCTCTGGCACTGTGAAGCAGCAGTGTTAACCACTGTGCCTGCCACCATGCAACATGTCCTATGTTGCATACTAATGGCTTTAAAGATAAGCTGAAGGTCCAATCACAGAGGATAACATTACCCCTGGAACAATACTAATCTCAAGGATCAGTCCAATGGTGGTCTTACAGAAGAAGAATGGCACAGTGCACATCTTTCCAGACCCTAAAGACTTCACAAGGCTGTCAAGTGAGAGCATTTTCCTTTGGCAATAATTAAAGTTGTCACTACACACTTACATAGTGCCAAATACCTCATGATTCTCAACATCCAAGATCAATTTGGGCCTTTGACTCTCAACAAACAATTATCTTTTTTGAACGAAGGCAAGAAGAGGGCCATTGCTAAAGATGCTCTGAATGCAATCAGAACTAAATGAAATGACAGTCACACTGAGATGAAAGGAACAACTAATAACAACCTTTACAATCACCAACCTGATGGAATATTGTGTTATGTGTCAAAAATGTGACATTTCGTAATGTCAGTCAGATTGATAAATGGATTTACTATAGCTCTGCTTATTTTTATTCCAACCCTTGGGCTTATTCAGCTTTGCCTCATTTGTGGAGTTATTGCTAACTGTGTAAAATAAGTTTTCAATAAATTATCTTTTCCTCTCTATCCATGTAGTCTAATTTCAGAAATGATTAAATCCTGACTAAACATGCTCCAAAAAAATACTTCTATGTTACACCTTGTATTTGATCTAAATTACATAATGTTCACAAGAATTTATTTTCAACACCGTCTCTTCAATCCACCAGAAATCACAGCTGATCAAATGGCAATAAGAAGGTAAAATGGGGAAGAGTACATATATTCATCGGTTGGTGGTTGTGTAATTACATAAGGAGTCTAAGTTGCAATGGCAATGTGCACTTTGATACACATGTTGTAATCTGGAGCTATGGATCATGGTGGGAGAGATTCCAAATTTCTTTCCATCACATGGCCTACCAAGAATCTCTTCCACTCTTAGTACCATGTATTGGAAGGATTTGCAGATTGACACTCACCCCTCATCACCCCCCGCCCCGTGCCCCCTCCCTCCCTCTCCCCCCGTCAGCATTCCAGAAGGATCACTCCCTCTGTGACACCCTGATCCACTCTTTCACTACGCCTACCTCCCCATTCCTTTCCTATGGCATCTTCCCTAGCAATCACCTGCCCCTTCGCCTCCTCTCCCCACATCATTCAAGAAGCAAACACTCCTTTCAGATTAAGCAATATTTCACTTGCACTTCTTCAGTTTGGTCTATTGTATTCACTGCTCCCATTGCGGCCTCCTCTTTATCGGGAGACTAAACGCAGATTGAGTGACCATTTTGCGGAACACTTCCATTCAGTTCTCAAGCATGACCCCAACCTTCCTGTTGCTTGCCATTTTAACTCAGCTCTCATGCCCACATGTTCATCCTTGGTGTGCTGCAACGCTCCAGTGAAGCCCAATGTGAGCTGAAGGTGCAACATCTCATCTTCAAGTTGAGCACATTGGAGCCCTTTGGACTCAACATTGAGATTGGCAGATTTAGATTGTAATCTTTTTCCTCCATTTTGAATCCCTTTTTAAATATCACATAAGAACATAAGAAATAGGAACAGGAGTAAGCCATCTAGTCCTTCGAGCCTGCCCCGCCATTCAATAAGATCATGGCTGATCTGTCGTGGCTCAGTTCCACATTCCCGCCCTCTCCCCATAACCCTTAATCCCCTCTCTTATCAAAAACCCATCAACCCGCGTCTTAAAAATATTTAGCGAGGCAGCCTCCACCACTTCAGCGGGCAGAGAATTCCGGAGATTCACCACCCTTTGAGTGAAGAAGTTCTTCCTCAACTCCGTTCTAAATCGCGCCCCCCCCCCCCCCCCCCACTTTATCTTCAGGTTGTGCCCCCTAGTCCTACTATCCTTTCTGAGCGGGAAGAGTCTCTCCACCTCTATCCTATCCATCCCATTCATCATCTTATACGTCTCAATGAGATCTCCCCTCATTCTTCTAAACTCTAACGAGTACAAGCCTAGTTTATTCAGCCTCTCCTCATAGCTCAACCCCCTCAACTCCGGCATCAGCCTAGTAAACCTCCTCTGCACTCCCTCCAAGGCCAAAATATCCTTGCGTAAGTACGGCGCCCAAAACTGCACACAGTACTCCAGCTGCGGCCTCACCAATGCCCTATACAGTCGCAGCAAGACCTCCCTACTTTTATATTCAATCCCCCTCGCTATGAAGGCCAGCATCCCATTCGCCTTCCTGACCACCTGCTGCACCTGCAAGCTGGGTTTTTGTGACTCATGCACAAGGACCCCGAGGTCCCTCTGCACCACAGACATGTATTTCCCACTCCTGCACCAGGCCATCTGTCTTTTGTCCTTAAAGTTACTACATTTTGTTGCAAGATCTCACAGCTACACTTTAATATCAAACACAGTTTTCCCTCTCTTTAGTTCTGTGAAGAGCCGAAAAGACTCAAAATGTCATCTCTGCTTTCTCTCCCTACAGATGCTGCCAGATCTGCTGAGTTTTTATTGTTTCAAATTCTGGCATCTGCAGTATTCTGTTTTTGATATTCAGCCTGCTTGGCCATCAGGTTATGAACACATCTTTCTTGCCATCAGATTCTGGGGTGAGAATCGACCCAAGACTTTCTGATTCAGAGGCAGAGACTCTACTCACTGTGCCACACGACATGCCATTATATGAGATTAGACATCCCAGTTTCCTTTGAAAAGAATAGATTGTACAGTTCAGTATAGTAAATTGGCAAGTAAGGAGATACAGACTGTTGCAATTAATATTGCAATTATACTGTTGTAAACATCCAATTAGTGACTAAAATCCAAATAACCAATCAGAGAATGTTGGTTTATTGAAGCTTAATTCAGAAGATTGTACTTTAATTGACAGTCAGTTACATTCGGGGGCAGAACTTAGCAAATTATTTATTTTCCTAACTTTACAGCAGGTACTAGTTTATTTCTGCATTATCTGATCTGAAATCAAATGGACAGTGCATCACTGACAATGTCTTTCCATTCATTTTTGTCTGTGACTTGTCCTTCTCCCCTTTCAGCTTTCACAAAGCATGTCAGTAGCCTGAAATGTTGCCCCTTTCAAAGCTACTCCGTATTCTGCCACTTTCCAGTCATGTTCACAAATTGCAATTTTTGGCTCCTACCACTAGGTTACCTCACTGCACACATCTCACGCAGAACCTGGCACTCTGAACAGTTACATAAACTGAGCACAAGACAGTTGAACAGTATACTTCTGGTGAGCACTGCATTTGTTTCTGATCATTTGAAAATAACCTGTGGCAAGCAAAAATAGCTTTGTATTATTAAAATCTGCCTTAGAATCTGTCTTACGATTCAGGTTGTGGAGATGTGGTGTTGGACTGGGGTAAACATAGTAGGAAGTCTCACTACATCAGGTTAAAGTCCAGCAGGTTTATTTGATAGTAAGTGTCACTAGCTTTCAGGGTTTGTCCCTCCGTCAGATGAGTGGGAATTCTGATCACAAACAGAGTATATAAAGGAACACACAGTTTACAGAATACTGATTAGAATGCGAGTCTTTACAGCGATTCAAGTCTTAAAGGTGCAGACAATGTGAGTGGAGATAGCATTAAGCATAGGTTAAAGAGATGTGTATTGTCTCCAGACATGACAGTAAGTGAGATGTTGCAAGCCCAGGCAAGTCATGGGGTTACAGATAATGTGACTTGGGTAAAAGTTGGATAAAAGTGCACAGGGACAGAATGGTGAAGGAATGTGAAGTTGAGTAAGTCGTGAGTAGAGTATAGCAAGGGAAAGAGAAGGTCAGGGGAGGAAAGAAAGTAGTTCAGTCATTGCTCACTATGTTATTCTTTTGCTTTCAGTCATCCAAGTTTAATTATTGATTCACAACCTATATATTTGTTGATAACTCTACTTAATCATTTATAGTTTGTGACATTACAAGTAATTGAGTTATATACTGAATGAATTGTTTGCAAACATATTTATTGATGCTTACTTACTCAACTGTTGATCGTCTATTCTATTATTCATTTATTGTATTTGTTTTTTGCAGCCTGAGTTTCCATATAATTTATTCATTTTGTTGTTTGGAGTCAAGATTTATTAATTTCACAAAGCCATTATCCCAGCATTTCCCATTGATGGATTAAAGCGCTTTGTGCACTTTCGTTGTATTTGCTGAGTACACGTTGGGAAACAGCAAGTATGAAGGACATGAAGGTGGAGTGGGGGCAATAAGTGGATCAGTTACAATTCCAGTTTGGTGACTTGCAAGGGGGAACAGACTTGAGAAGCCTAGAACTGGTGAGAGAAACAAACTAATCAGAAGTAGGTTGAGGACATGGGGTTTGAAATAATAACACTAAACATGACATAAAAGTATCACAGAACTATTCGAGGAAGTAGTTTTTATATTTACTGACACTAGATACTAAAAGCAGAATTTTTGACATATTACAAGTAGATCTCTTGTCGTATCAATCATCATGAATTTGAGGATACAATCTTTTATCCCATATATTTGTAGCATATTGTTGCAAGCTGACTGTGTTTTGTTATGCAGTATTGGTGGAACGTTAGTGGTATTTTTGGGTCAAATTCCAAGATTGTGTTCATGTATGTATTGAAAATGTATGTCACTAGCTGTGAGTCTATCTATACGTTTGATTTAAGTCTGTATCAAAGCATATCACTTCCACTATTCCAAACCCAGGATATGAAGGAAGGTGTTTGGAGAGATGTTCCAGAATACATATAGGTGCATAGCCCATAATGATAATGGTGGCCAGGTAGAACTTGAAGACTGATGATGGATAATGAGTGCATTATGGACTAATGTCATTAGGCACTTGTATCACGGGGTGTGATGGGAGGAAATTTCTGAGGTTTGCAAGTTGTACAAATGGGGTTGAAGTGCAGCATTGTGTCAATTCTGGGATGGCAGTACGGTATTAGGGTGTGAGTCTGAAGGAATTTTTATTGTTATATGCTTGATAGGACTGGCAAAGGTGAAATCAGATTGGGAGCCCTCAGGGTATAAAACCACTGTGGTCCATAAGGCTTTGGAGAGTCCTGGTATATAACAGGGACAGAATAAAGATTGTAGGTGTGAGACCATTGAGTAATAGGTGGGCAATGATGTTGAAGTGGAATATTGGAGAGATGGAGAGTTGTGCCTGTCCTGGGAGAATAATGCTAAGGAGTGATGTTGGGATCTGGGACTATGGGAGGGACTGATGGTAATAGGGAGGTCATGGCATTGGAACAATGAGGGAAAGATTCATGGGGAATAGGGCCATTGGAATTGTGAGAATCTTTGAATACCGAAAGGAGATTCCTTTGTGGTAAATTGAACACAAAGATCCCTAGAGCTGGGATGAACCTCTACAAAAAATATTGCATCACTCTCCAAAGTTTTGTTGAAAATGCACATTCTAGGAGGAGGTAGTCAATGGCTGCTTTTCTAGCATGGCCCCCTGAGGACACATCAGATTCTGGGTATCCATGAAGGATCTGAGTACAAGAGTCCTTCTCACCACTGTCTCCATGTTATTTGACAGATCCATGATGAACAGTCTCCTTAGTGAACCTTCCATCAAGATCCACCATACCCTCTTTCCACAAGATCTCAAGAATGATCTGTATGAACAAATGTCCAATTGACTTTTGGTCAAAATCTTCAAACTTGTTTCACATAGCTTACTTTGACAATGAACAGGAAAATCAGAGGATGGGCCAACCCAGAGTATTGACATGCATTCCTTAGTTTCAGAGTATTGTCAGCTAAGAACTCAGATGAACACTTGTGTATTGTATTTGTATTTACTCTGATTGGCTCACTGGAGCTCTGCTGTATCAATGTATGCACCGGAAATGATGTAATAGACCCAACATGGGCAACAGAGAGAGAGCTGAGGCAACCATAGAAGAGATCACACATTAATAAAATTCCATTTGTTTTTAATCAAAGCCTATCCTGCACTGCACACTGCCAATACATGACAAAAATTGGCAGCAGGGACATCAGATGTGGCTTGCCAGCCAACCAAAAAGCAAAAATTTACCGAGGAAAAACTGGAGTTAAAAAAATTCACAATTCTGCAGAAACTAATGAGGTAGGTGGATGTGAATGTAATCTGCAAACAGATTGTACAACTGGCTGTGATAAATAAAAGGCTGCAGCTCAGTAAGGTGCCCTGTATGTAAGAAAATAGAGGTAGCAAGGTTACGAAGCACGCACAGGGAACCAGCTTAAATGAAAAAATGGCGTGAGTTCTCAGCATCATGGGACCTGAGGTGAAAATGAGGAGCAGCAGAGTGCTTATACTGAGCATTTGACTATTTTGTACAGGCAAATAAATTAGT
The DNA here is from genome assembly GCF_965287045.1 of Carcharhinus amblyrhynchos. Lineage (NCBI taxonomy): Eukaryota > Metazoa > Chordata > Chondrichthyes > Carcharhiniformes > Carcharhinidae > Carcharhinus > Carcharhinus amblyrhynchos. The sequence continues at coordinate 44,100,091 of NC_137326.1, forward strand.
TGAAGATATTATGGTGTCCACTTTTCTGAATGTGATGGGGGGAATCTATTAATATTTTCTGTAGTTTAGCGTAACCTGACACAACCAGCACTAAAGCGTACAAACAGATGGTGGACATTCTGCAAGCATATCTTTCACCAAAACCCCTAGTGAATGCAGAATACTTTAGATTCCATAAAAGAAACCAAGAGGAGGGGGATATTGTGAGTTTGGAGATGTACTGAATAGCACTATTTGGGACAGCTTTATTTGTGGTCTACGCATCAAAGCAACACAAAAACATCTGTTTACTGAGAGTAATCTTGTTCTGCAAAAGGCCATTGAAATTGCTGTTTCTATAGAGCTGGCTGCAAAGGAAGCCCAGCAACTGTGTTCTCTAATATGCAAAGTGTCTGCTTAATTGACATCTAAAGTCATTGAATACATGCTATCGGTATCCAAAGCGTGGGTACTCTGCTGCTGAATGCTGGCGTAAATGTTGTAATTTTAAAAATCTCTGATTCTTTTGACCAGTTTGCTTACTCCAGTGTTTTACCCTGGTGCCCTTATTTGCAAGGTGGACAAAGGACAAACACAAGTAAAGGTTCAACAGGTTTATTAACAATAACACTACTAACCCTTAAATTACCCACATAAAACAAGAGGATACCCCAAAATCAAATATACTACCCGCAAAGATGGTTTGGTTAAAACTGTAGGCTCGAGTCTCTGAGTCCCTCTGGTCCGGCGTCACGAAGGTGAGTCTCGATGGCAGCTTCTTCCTTCTTTCTTCTCTGGTCAGCCTTCCAAATGGTCAAGGGTCACCTCCTTCATCGAGTCTTCTCCAGTCTTCGCTCCTTGTGTCTGAAAATGTGTTCCTTTGTCCCCTGCCTGCTTGCCTTTCCAGAAACTTCTCTGGCTTCCAGCTAATGAGGTCTCAGGAGGGGGTTCCAATACCCAGTGGGTTTCTTGATGTCTGCCTGACAGGACACCAGGGTCCGCCCTCAGATGTCCATCTCCATGCTGCTGCTTACATGTAACCTGTTATCAGACTAAGCCAACTGCAGGAACTCTTAGTGACAGAAAGTCTGGCCCAACCTGGGCTTCTAACAATAGGCCGGTGCATTTCAATGGGGTGCAATGATCTCCTGCTAAGTATCAGTAGGGTGCAACAACCTTTGATAGGAGGTTGATGAGTCAGGCCCAGACAGGTTTGTGTATTGTACAACTGGCCTGCCTGAGGTTTGACTGTGTTTGATTTTTAATATGCCCAATTCTTTAATTTAGGATATCCAATTTTATCAGCCATAAAACTAGGCCCTGTTTATGTTACATAAAGATATGGAATGTCTAAGCTGTGGAAAAGTATACATTCAGCATGCCTGCAGGAAGAAAATGCGAGCAATGAATGAAAATGAAAAGCAAGAACAAACCAAGATCTTTCGAAGGACGTACGTTCAGAATAATGGTTGATGCTCACAGCAAATTGCCAGGGGTCACTGTGATGACATCCATCTCATCTGAGAAGACTACTGAGAAGCGACAAGTATTTAGTCATTTTGGATTTTCCTGAACAGCTAATATGCAACAATAGACCTCAATTTGTCTCACAGGAATTTGAGAACTTCTTACAAGAAAAAGGTATTCAACACATTACTTCCGCACTGTATTACTCTGCTACGAATGGACTAGCAGAATGTTTTCCCCAAGCCCTAAAACAGACCATGAAAGCAACCAAGAAACTAGGTTCACTTATCAGTCACCCAACAAATTCTTGCTGCTCTACCAGAATATCACACATTCTACAACGAAGGCCTCTCCTGCTTTACTCGTGATAAAAAAGCAACTACGTTCCGCATTTGGGCTGGGATTTTCTTAAAAACAACCTAAGTGCCCAACAGATGGGAAAACGGGAGATTTTCCAGCCCGTTTTTTGGGTGTACTTAGTGGAACAAATCTCTGGCACTCTGTCTCCGACCTCCTGGAGGGGCCTGAATGGCCTCTGACCCCACCAGCAGGATGACCATGCTCGACAGACTGGAGGGGATGATTGTGGACAAGTCGCCAGGACCGGATGGAATGCATCCGAGGGTTCTGAAAGAAATGGCGGAGGTGATAGTGGATGCCTTGGTGGTATGCATCCGAGGGTTCTGAAAGAAATGGTGGAGGTGATAGTGGATGCCTTGGTGGTTATTTTCCAGACGTCGCTGGATTCTGGGGAAGTGCCGGAAGATTGGAAAACAGCTAATGTTACGCCGTTGTTTAAGAAGGGTGCCAGGCAAAAGGCAGGGAATTATAGGCCGGTTAGTTTAACGTCTGTTGTAGGTAAAATGTTAGAATCCGTCATAAGAACATAAGAACATAAGAAATAGGAGCAGGAGTAGGCCATCTAGCCCTTCGAGCCTGCCCCGCCATTCAATAAGATCATGGCTGATCTGTCGTGGCTCAGTTCCACCTTCCTGCCCTCTCCCCATAACCCTTAATCCCCTCTCTTATCAAAAACCCATCAACCCGCGTCTTAAAACTATTTAGCGAGGCAGCCTCCACCACTTCAACGGGCAGAGAATTCCAGAGATTCACCACCCTTTGAGTGAAGAAGTTCCTCCTCAACTCCGTTCTAAACCGCCCCCCCTTTATCTTGAGGCTGTGCCCCCTAGTCCTACTGTCTTTTTTGAGCGGAAAGAGTCTCTCCACCTCTATCCTATCCATCCCATTCATCATCTTATACGTCTCAATGAGATCTCCCCTCATTCTTCTAAACTCTAATGAGTACAAGCCTAGTTTATTCAGCCTCTCCTCATAGCTCAACCCCCTCAACTCCGGCATCAGCCTAGTAAACCTCCTCTGCACTCCCTCCAAGGCCAAAATATCTTTGCGCAGGTGCGGCACCCAAAACTGCACACAGTACTCCAGGTGCAGCCTCACCAATGCCCTATACAGCTGCAGCAAGACCTCCCTACTTTTATATTCAATCCCCCTCGCTATGAAGGCCAGCATCCCATTCGCCTTCCTGACCACCTGCTGCACCTGCAAGCTGGGTTTTTGCGACTCATGCACAAGGACCCCGAGGTCCCTCTGCACCGTCGCCTGCTGCAGTTTTTCGCCCCGTAAGTAATAGTCCTTCCTACCATTATTCCTACCAAAGTGGACCACCTCACACTTGCCAACATTAAATTCCATTTGCCAGTTCCTGGCCCATTCGCGGAGGAAATAACGAGGCATCTTGAGAGGAATTGCTTGATAGAGCAGGTGCAGCACGGTTTTGTTAAAGGGAAGTCGTGTCTGACAAATTTACTGGAGTTCTATGAGGATGTGTCTAGGGCGGTGGATAGAGGAGAGCCGGTGGATGTGGTCTTTCTTGATTTTCAGAAGGCGTTTGACAAGGTACCTCAAAAGAGGTTATTGCAGAAGGTAAGGGGACATGGAGTTGGGGGTAGGGTGTTAGCATGGATAGAGGATTGGTTGTCAAATAGGAGGCAGAGAGTGGGGGTCAATGGGTGCTATTCGGATTGGCGGATGGTGACTAGTGGAGTGCCCCAGGGGTCGGTGCTGGGGCCTCAGCTATTTACTGTTTATATAGATGATCTGGAGGAGGGAACTGAGTGTAGGGTGTCGAAATTTGCTGATGACACCAAGATTGGTGGAACGGCAAATTGTGCGGAGGGTGTGGAGAGTCTACAGAAGGATCTAGATAGGCTGGGCGAATGGGCCAGGAAATGGCAAATGGAATTTAATGTTGGCAAGTGTGAGGTGGTCCACTCTGGAGGAGACATGCAGACCAGTTATTGGCTGGAAGAACAGATCTGCCAAATCTGGAGCCTGTTTAAAATTCAGAACCAGACTTACGACGTCCTGACTTGAACCTTCCTACATCGTCTACACCAGACACCATTCAGGAAAGCAACATTTCACCTTCTGCTCAGACGCAGAGACAACCTCTAGTTCCAATGTCAATACTGGTTAAACCAATCACTGATAATGTCAGTGCGAAGATAAAAATGCCGGATGATAACCTTCAGCCGTTCCGAAAGTCAGACAATCTGGAGATTGTCACTTATTAATAGCGACTGACCTATTGACTATTGTTCATGTTGAACTTGTTGTGAATTCATTTGGGGGCTTTCACCTTAAGGGTTGAGGAAATGTTATGTAGTTACATTTATTCCTGATGGCTCACTGGAGCTCTGCTGTATCAATGCATGCACCGGAAATGATGGAATAGACCTAGCGTGGGAAAGAGAGAAGGAAAAAGCAACCACGGAAAAGATCACACACCATTAATAAAACTCTGTTTTTAATCAAAGCCAGCCCCATTTATCATGTCTACAATGTGCAACAACTGTATGAATTTAAATCTTTGACATAGCTGTGATCGTCTGCAGCCAATATGGGCTGTGATGTTAAGATTAATAAATATCGAATATAACACGCTAGTTATGCAGCAAAAATATACAATCATGACAATAGCGAGTACATATACAGATCGGGCAGGACAGCTGACATGCACAAACAGCTGATGTGGGATTTACACCCTATAATCGTTAATGTACCCTAGAAAACAGTGAATTCTTTGTCTAAACCCAGTCTTCAACATCAAACTAAATCCCAAAAGCTTCATTATTTATATCTATTCCACAATGAGTTGTTTACGTCTACAGCTGCTCCTAAGGCCTGTTAACAGGTTCTTTATCATGGCCATCCAGTTCAGCTGTTCTTATTTCCTAGCAAACGCTTGAAACATGGTGTTGCTTACTAAAGTAAATCCTATTCTGCTTGACACACTAATGAACTTGCAAAGATCTAATTTAGCAAGATTGAAAGAAAAACATGGATTTGTATTATAGCAGCTTGTTTTAAGTATCTGTCCAGTTGTTCTTCCACTAGGCATCATCCATCCATGGGCCACCTTTTGGTTGGGTACCATTATTGCCATCTAAGAATCATTATTCCCCAGCTTTGTTTATAAAGGACAGTTTACAGTGAAACAAAACTTACAGCGCTTACTCATACATTTATCCATTTCAAGCTGTACATGCATACATATTACACACACACACAAAAGGTAGAAGAGGAAGAGTTGGAAAAGGGTGGATCATGGTGAACTCAAGTGCAAACTCACTCTAAACTCTGATAAAATGTTGGGGAGAGTACATCTGTGCTGCAATGTCTCTTGTTTCACAAAGAACAGAGACTTTGTCCAGATTTTGTGATTGGTGCTGGAATGGTAGCACTTGCTTGTTAATGTCTTCAGTTATAGAGGGTCTCTGGTATTCAGCAATAGTGATGTCTTAAGTAGGCAAAGCTAACAATCACATTGAAGAATTCTCACAGACAGCAAACCAGTAAGTAACAACTGGTTTTATCGTTTATATTTTATGATTTTATAAACAGTGAAACAAAGTTTCGAACGTACACCTGGGATCAAGGTAGACATTTAACATCATAAACCGAAAGTTTTTCAAAAAATATTTTCTATCATTTTAAAAATCAATGAAACTTTGTTTCATGGAATTGAAAAAAATAATGTTTATTCTTCTGTTGGATGCGGGTGTCACTGACAGCATTTGTTACCCATCCATAATAGCCCTGGAATTGAGTGGCTTGCTAGGCCATTTCAATTATAAAATTATTTTTCTCAGGTTCAGAGAGAGTGGTGCGATGGTAATGTCACTGACCTAATAATCTGGAGGCTATTACAAATGCTCCGGGAATATGGGTTCCAATCCCACCATGACAACTGCTGGGATTAGAACCCAGTTCAAAAAATTGGGAATATAAAACTCACCTCAGAAATAGTGAAACTATAACTGATTGTCATAAAACTCCAGCCGGTTCACTAATGCCCTTCAGAGAAGGAAATTTGTTGTTCTTAGCTGGTCTGGCCCACATGTGACTGCAATCCCATTGTCTCTTTGAAATGGCTTAGCAGGCCACTCAGTTCAGGAACAATTACTGCTGGGCTAATGTTGGCTGGAATAATTTTTTATATGATGTTTAAAAATTCAGTTGCACCTCATTCAACAAGTTGTAACTTTTTCAAGGATTTTTATCACCACAACATTCGTGTTCAAGGAGGACATTCACATCCATTCAGACATTCTGATTGCTTTCCATCTGCAAGGACTTGAAAAGTGTCCCCTGTGGGGGAATAAGGAACCACTGACAGCATTTCCGGATTTTTGTATTTAACTGTTTTGTACTGATACCAGAAGTTGCTGTCAGTTTCCAAGTGTAATGACAGTAAACATCATTAGATTCATCATCATTATAACTGCAAAACCAGGCCCATAAATTCTCCCCAAGCTCACTACTTATTTCAGTTGTATGTTTTGAGACCTATCTACTTACATACTCGATGCCAACCTATTGTTTCTGTTTACAGGTGCAGATGAACTTCTAAATTTAGTATTTTCTTATTTTACACATGGAAAAACATTTCTGGTCTTGCTTTTATAAATTATGGTGTATATGTTTTCCTTACCTATCTGTAGGTAAGGAAAAGATATAGGTATTTCCTTACCGTATCTATAATAAGTATATCTCTGTCCATGAAGCATAATTTAAGATGTGAATGCAGTGCAACCAGCAGCCTTTCTTTATCCAAGCATAAGCAAGCAATTTGGGCCACTGTTGGAAGATTTTAAAAGCATTTTAAACGGGTGAAATTACGTCATTCTCCTGCTGAGTATTACCAAAGAACAAATTCTTAATTTGCCTGGGGTGGGTAGGGGCCTGGATTCGATTCTTGGCTTGGGTCACTATCTGTGTGGAGTCTGCACATTCACCCTGTGTCTACGTGGGTTTCCTCCGAGTGCTCCAGTTTCCTCCCATAGTCCAAAAGACATGCTGGTTAGGAACATTGGCCGTGCTAAATTCTCCCTCAGTGTCCCCGAATTGGCGCCAGAGTGTGGCGACTGGCAGATTTTCACAGTAACTTATTGCAGTATTAACATAAGCCCACTTGTGATACTAATAAATGAACTTTAAAAACAAACTGTAGACAATTGCAAAAGCTGGAATCTGAAATAAGACGCCCACACTGCAAATCCACAACAGCATTTACAATTCTCGCTTTGCAATAAGCTCCTGAAAAGATCTGCAACATCCACAGCCAAGGAACTAAAATGACACTAGTTTTGAAGGGTTAAAATGCAACTTGAGTTTCCCCACCCCTGGCCTTTATTTAAGTGATGGGGAGGGGGGTGCAGTATAACGTTGTCCTTTTCCGCCTCAGCGGACGATGCTGAGGGGAGGGTTAGGCTGCACCAATAAAGTACAAACAGGAGGCAAAACAGAGAAAAAAACGTGAAATCTGGAATTAATTTCCGACAAAAGTTATGAAGAACTTTACGGCAACAAAGTGCACAGCAAATGACGTGGATGTGGGGAGCGGATCCTGTGAGCTGACACAATGAGACTTCACTATAAGTTGGCTGTGATCGCTGCTTGCCTGGTTGCTGGCCGCCTGCTCTTCTACCTACTACCGGGCAACTCGGCTGGCGAGCCACCGGCACAGGGGCACCAAGGGGCAGCCTTGCCGGGCGCCCCGACACTGCGGGGCGGGCTGCTCACCCAGCCGCCCACCGCTTTCCGCTTGCTGCATCGGCCCGGTGTCAACAAACAGCCACGTCCCCCAACACAAAGGCGCAAAACTGGAGCGGCTGACAGGTAAGAGCTGCACTCTGTGTGTGTGCGGGGCCACCAGGCAACTGTCTCCCTACATCCCAGACACTGCACTTCGCAGCAACATCCCAGCTTCCAGACACCTCACCCTGGAAATGCTGAGTAAATGCTTCAAAATCTTTTCATCTCCATCTATCTGTACTCATTGTGCGGCACTTGGCAATGAAATAAACTATTTCCTGTACCACATTCTTGTTTTATAAGGAAACATTGTTTTCTTTGCTAACAGTGTGCTGCATGTCGCTAGTTACAACACATATGTCATTGATTTTATTTAATTCTGGGGAGTGGCGGCACTGTTGCATTCTTCCACTATCTCACTGTTTTGTGCCCTGACAGATGTTGATCCCAAAGTTTAAAAGTTCAGTGATTACTCTGGCGGCAGGATTGCATGAGCTAATGTCAGGAATATCTACTTTTCCTATGGTTACAGTTCAAAGGATTATTACTTGTGTCTGTGGAATGTTCATGGTTTTGCAGAGGACTTGGGGAAAGGGGATTGTCTGTTTAAAATAGCAATGTTTGAGTGCAGAAAATTTGAACTGAGACATTTATCTAGCCTCTATTTTTGAACATCTGTGTTTTGATCTCCATTTCCTCTACCAAGAAGTGTTTTCCTTTTTGTATAACCTCACCCCCTCCAAAGGTAGGGGAGTCTAAAACGAGAGGGCATAGGTTTAAGGTGAGAGGGGAGATATACAAAAGTGTCCAGAGGGCATTTTTTTTCACACAGAGGGTGGTCAGTGCCTGGAACAAGCTGCCTGAGAGAGTAGTAGAGGCGGGTACAATTTTTTCTTCTAAAAAGCATTTAGATAGTTACATGGGTACAATGGGTATAGAGGAAAATGGGCCAAATGCGGGCAATTGGGATTAGTTTAGGTGTTTAAAAAAAAGCGGCGTGGACAAGTTGGGCCGGAGGGCCTGCTTCGATGCTGTAAACCTCTATGACGCTATAAAAAGCAACATGCATTATAGAGTACTGCCCCAAGGCACTTTTTGTATCTAAATGATGGGTGACAATGAGTTTATTTTACACATAAGAGCAGCACGGTGGCACAGTGGTTAGCATTGCTGCCTCACAGTGCCAGGGACCCAGGTTTGATTCCTGGCTTGGATCACTGTGTGGAGTTTACACATTCTCCCCATGTCTGCGTGGGTTTCCTTAAAATGCTCCAATTTTCTCCCACAATCCAAAGATGTGCAGGTTAGATGTATTGGCCATGCTAAATTGTTTCTTAGTGTACCCGTACAGACGCCGGAGTGTGGCAATTAGGGGATTTTCACAGTAACTTTATTATAGTGTGAATGTAAGCCTTGTTGTACCAATTAAATAAACTTTAACTTTCTTATCACCAAACCTTACTTTGTAATTTTTCCTGTTATATGCCAGTACTTACATCTGTGATGAAAACTGCCGGTGTAAACATTATTCCACTGCAATTACAACCTCTGGTCAGTGGTGGTGCTCTAATACCTTAGTTTTACCTTTCTGAACTTCTCTACTCAAACTGATTGACTTCTGCTTTCCAAAAGTATGTAAGATTCAATATTTCCTTTGGGGAGGTGATGGTATTATCACTAGACTATTAATCCAGAAACTCAACTAATGTTCTAGGAACCTGGGTACAAATCTCGTAAACACAGTAAAAAGTCTGACAACACCAGGACAACGCCAAATCTCACCATGGCAGATGGTGGAATTTGAATTCAATAGAAGTTGTCTGGAATTAAGAATCTATCGATGACCATGAAACCATTGCCGATTGTCAGAAAAAAAATCTCGTTCACTAATGTCCTTTAGGGAAGGAAATCTGCCGTTCTTAACTGGTCTGCCCTACATTTGATTCCAGAGCCATAGCAATATGGTTGACTCTCAACTGCCCTCTGAAATGGCCAAGCAAACCACTCAGTTTCAAGGGCAACTAGGGATGGGCAATAAATTCTGGTCATCCAGTGATGCCTATGTCCTATGAATGAAGAAAAAAATTGCAGTCACCACAGCAGACAATTGGGTATATAAATGGCATATCTGTGGTATTTTCTTATTTCTAGAACTTTAACCTGTTGTTACTGGCATTCTTTGGGTAGGCTTAACGCTGGTCATGGCTCTCCAGAGTATGTGGAATGATGAAGATATAATAAATGCAAGCACATATTGCCTGAGGAGCTGTAGCGTGGCGGGAATTTTGTCAGTAATCCAATGGCAGCCTTCACGGGATAGTGATTGCTGTGTTTTAATTCATGTTTCTAATTTTACATCATTTCATTTATAAACCAGGCCATTTCTGGTAATTACAGGGTTGAAATTATCTTAAAGCCTTGCTCGCAATTAATTCAGCTGAACTGAAGAGGCAAAATTTTAAAAACTCACTTTGGGCTTCATGTTTGCTAGGATGCAGGAGGATATTCCTACAGCTCCCTTTACTAACCTGTGACTCTATCCTCACCAAACCATGCAGGATTGATTAGCACTTAACAACAGAAAATCAGTTCAAATTGTTTCCAACTGGGATCAGAACATTAAGTGCTCCAGGTATCTCCTGTTGAAGATCTATAATCAGGAATCCTAATCAGATTGTAGCAACTCTTACCCTTATTTTAGGCATCTCATTCTGACACAAAGGACTTAAGTGTTGCAAACCAGGGATGGATTTCTTTCACATTCATTTTACTTTGTCAGATTGCTTGTGTGACATGTAGTAAATGAACTAACTGAAAATTGGGTGGGGCAAAATGATGACAGGATAATTATGAATAAAGAAAGCCATCTGACCCATTTTCATTCAGCTATCCAGAACAAACATCCTTCACCCAGTTTCACCCTGTCACCTTTGCAGGATCTATTTCATTGCTAAATGATACAGTTTTCTTGTCGTCTTCTTCCAGGGACTCCATTCCACATCTATTCACTCCTTCCTTGTGTGAAGAAGTACTTTCTGGTATAAATCCTAAGCTTGTTTTTTACAAGTTTTAACCTAACAATTTGTTCTATTAATTTTCGAGACACGATTTTTATAGGATCACCTCTTAGATGACCCCATTCTCTTTATTCTTAACTCAGATTTGTTCCTAGGAGTTCGTCTCATGGCTCTTCTGCATGTGACCACCAATAATTGAACTTCTCCCAGTGTCTCAGTAACTAAAATGGCCACAGTGCTCGAGCTGTAATCTCAATAGAGTGCTGGAAATTCTGGAAAGAAGGTATTGTGCTTCTACTGCATCTTTCACAAACAACAGATGTCCCAAAAGTATTTTGTAGCCAATTAAGTACTTTTGAAGTGTGGTAGCATTGTAATATAGGAAACACCGCAAGCAACAATCTGATAATGACCAGATCGTCTGTTTCTCTGATGTTGATTGAGGGATAAATGTTGATTAAAAACAGCAGGAATAACAACTCCCTTGCTCTTCAAAACAATGTTATGAGATCTTGAAAGTGCATTTCTTTAACATCAGGTTGTGGCAATTCTTACCCTTGTTTTAGACATCTCAGTCTGACACAATAGACGTGCTATCATTTCTTGTAATTTAACTGAAGTGTTGCAAACCAGGGATGGATTTCGTTCATATTCATTTTACTTTGTCAGATTGCTTGTGTGACACGTAGTAAATGAACCAACTGAAAATTGGGCAGGGCGAAAATGATGGCAGGGTAATTATGAATGAGGAAAACCATCTGGCCCATTTTCATTCAGCTATCCAGAACGAACATCCTTCCCCCAGTTTCATCCTGTCACCTTGCAGGATCCATTTCATTGCTAAATGATCCTAAAGGCAGCATCTCCAGCAGATCAATTGCATTGATGAACTCCACAATGACTTAGGCCATGAACCCAATTAAGATGGACATATTATGAAGCAGTGGAGAAATCCCATCTCATAGATTTATGCAGATCCATATCTCAGAATGTGGACAGAAAGTTTCACATTATGTTGCAGCAGCTGTTTTGTTGCACAGGAAAATCACTATTCCAGTTTTGCTACGTTTTTTGTTCCCTTGATGCTTGTTTTGTGCATCAAGGTTATTGGGCCTGGCAATTACTAAATTTAATCATAATTGCATTTGTTACAATTAGTGTTCTCGTCTATCTCTATTTATTGGGCCAAAACAACTTCATATTTTGACATGAAATGAATAATGTGCCACAGGATTCGTAATTACACAGAAGCAAATCATCAACAGGACCGTGCTTGACATAAAAAGCACTTTCACTGCTCCAAAGAATATTAAGTGCAAAATGCTCATTTTGGAATGTTTTAACTGAACCTTTGCGAAACATTTCATGAACGCTTCACTGCTGCAGTGTGAAGCTGGCAGGTGGCAATGGAAATACTGAATGTTTGAGGATTGCTGCCCAGATACAATACTCTGTTGCTTTGAAGTTGAAGCCAAATCCGATGAAAAACAAAAATGATATTTCTCAGTAAGCAAGCAATGGTGCATATAATCAATTTTGGCATTCTGACAGAACACGAGCAGGAGACTTATAGCAATTCAAATGTGTGTGTTTTTTGACAGCTGGCTTGCTCGGTGTCAGCACTGGTTCATTGATAGCGATCTTGTCTTTAGGTGAAGACTTTTGGGTTCACACTCTTCTCCATGAAACTTGATCCTGTAATATCAGATTATCAGTGTGGTACTGAGTATCAGAGTCAAAGGTATTAACTTTTGGATGTTATGTTAGTTCAAGGCCCTGTCTGCCATCTTGCATGTCCATAAAAGAATCCCATGGTTCTTTCGAAAAAATATTTCCAGTGTCCTTCTCAAGACTTATCTTCAGATGATCTGATTATTTATCTCATTCTTGTTTGCGTGACCTTGCTTTGCCTAAGTTGGCTGGTGTGTTTCTCACATCACAACATTGGCTGTGCTGTACTGGCTGTGAAGCTCTTTGGGGCACCTTGTGATTGTGAATGAAGCTAAAAGCAGCAAGTTCTTTCAAACAGTCTGGCTTTGTGAACAACAAGTGTCCCTGCTATTGTTCAGTATTCATTCAAGATATTTAGATAATTGGCAGGATCCACACTTTACAAATCCAAACTGACTCCCTCTGAATAGCTGGAAATTTTCAGTGAAAGCATTGATGGGAGATAGTCAGATTGGTGGCACACAGACACAGGCAGATGGTAGAACTTCCTCAGTGATTTCACAAGGAAGAACCAATTAAAGGCTGCATATGGGCAGTGCTGTTGTCCAGTCTTCCATTAACCCTTCCAAAGCTGAATACCCTTCTACTAAACTGCTAAGTCCAATGCACAATCTGCAGACTCTGTCATATGTGGAGCAGGTGGTGGTTAAAGAGTCGGGCAGGTGAGTTATTGGAGGTTTGTGCACTGTCTTCAATGCCTCAATGTTGCTTGTATGTTCTCGGCAAAGATTTGACATGTTGGTATCTTCCTGAATGAACCTTCTCCATTTGGTCATTTAGAGGCCAGAGTCTCCCAGGGCTGTTTGATCTCTTTAGGATATTTTGAGATCATCCTTAAAGTTTTTCCATTATCCTTATGGGAATCTCCTGCCACTCCTGAGTAGCGCAGTTGTTTTTGCGAATCTGCTGTCAGGCATATGAATGACATGTCCTGGCCAGCAGAGCCGGTTTTGAGTGTTGTGATGACAGTATGCCTCTAAGAAATGTATTCATATCATGTTTCTTGTAAGGGATATGTTTAAAACTCAGCTCTCTTTACATGGTGCCAATTTGTCTGCATCAAGCAGCTAATGCTGAGAATGCAGGCTAACTATTGATCTTAGCTAGAATGATGATTGTTTAATCTGAGTTGATGCATTTTTGTTTACTTGGGTTTTGTCCTAGGGTTTCAGAGTAAGGTTTTGAATAGGTTGATTGATGGAGGCAGAGTCATGTGATTGAGTTAAGATTGCAGGAAAAAATGCACAGTTCTAATTTATTTTAAAACAGTCAGTTTCTGACTGGCCCTGAAAGAAGCAAGAGGCCTCTCTCTCTCTCTCTTTCTCTCTGGAGGCTGGTGTTAGGGATTGTCAGAAGACAAGTGTCTCTCTGTTTTTTTTCTCTCTCTCTCTCCCTTCAGCGGTGTTATCATCTCAAGGAAAGGTAATAAGTCAAAAATGCATAAGCTCGTGTTGTTTGCTAACTGATTCTTGAAGAGGAGTTTAAGTCTATCAGAAGAAAACTGCTTAAATTGTTGGGGCCTAGTCAAGCTTCATAACATTGGGGTTTCTGCTGTGTACCCTAACAGCGTTACATGCCATAGGAAGCACTAACCTGGATCCAATGCAGGAAAAGTCTTAAAGACCTGCTGAGGTCTGGAAAGGCAAGTGGCATTTAGAATGGCAAACTGGAAGTCCCGCATGAATTAAAAGGCACCCCTGAAGTGTGAGGCCAGGTGGCCACCAGGTGCCATTGTCCACATGTGCCCAGTTTACATGCACCCAAACCCGATGGGTGAATGCTGCATTGAGATGACTGCATCAACTTGTCCATCCTTCCAGTGGCAGAGTGGTACACATTTACAAGAGTGATTGACACAAATGGACCATCAGATAGGAGTGACACTGAGTATGCCTGTGCCTGCGGGAGAAGCATGCTCGTAATGGGAGCACCAAACGTGGAAGGAGTGGGAGGAGTCATTCAAAACTGTGGTGACACCAGTGGATGAGGAGGCCATGCCAGAAGCCAAGGCAGACAGTCACTGAGGATGAGACAGTCTTGAAAGCAGTGAAGAGTAATTAAAGCAGTGGTTGCTTCCAATATTCCCTAGATCATGTATGTAGCCTGTAGCACCTCTGTTGGTTTTTAACACCACTGTAATTCCTGATCCAAGGGGTACAGCAGGGGTTCATGGAAAAAAATCTCTGTCCAGCAAGTACCACAACTGATGAAGGGGAGAGCAGGCATCCTGTAACACTGGAAAATCCAGGAAACCGGGATGCAGAAGCAGTTTGGATTGAGATGAGAAATTATAAAGGCAAGAAGTCACATATGGGAGTGGTTTACAGGTCCTTAATTGTAACCACATTGTGTAACATAATACAGAAGGGGAGATAATGGGAGATTGTCAGAAAGGTACGGAAATAATCATGATGGGGGGAGGTTTAATCTGCATATGGACTGGAAAAATCGGATGAGCAAAGATAGCGTAGGTGTGGAATTCATAGAATGTTTCTGAGATAGTTTCTTAGCCAGAAAATCTGGAACCAACCAGTGAGCCAACATTACTAGACCTGGTATTGTGCAACACGATAAAATTAATTGACAGTCCCGAGGTAAAAGCAATTGTAATATGATTGAATTTTCACATTCAGTTTGAGTAGACAAGAATGTGTCGAAGAAAAGTATTAAACTTAATTATGAAGACATGAAAACACAGCTATCTAAAGTGAACTGGCAAATAGATTAAACAATAGGTGTATAGAGATGCAGTGCAGTCATTGAAGGGGATATTTCAGAATGCACAGAATCAATACATTCCAGTGAGAAAAAAACATGCTAAGTGGAAGGCCCACTTTAAAGGAAGTGTCAAACTTAAAGAAAAAGCATCCAATTGTAATCAATGGTGGGTCAGAAGAGCAAAGATGACAAAGATTAATAAGGAGGGAAGTATTAGAGTATGAGGGGCAGATGACTAGGAATATGAAGACTGATGGTAAGAGTTTCTATAACTATTTAAATAAGAAAGGAGTTAACAAAATGAGTGTTGGTTCTGTAGAGAATACATCAGGAAAAGTGGTAATGGAAAGTATGGAGATGGCAGATGAATTGAACTGGTACGTTGCATCAGTCTTCATGTAGAGGACACAAGTAACATCCGAGAAATAGTTCTAAGTCTGGAAATGGAAGAGAGGGAGGATTCAAAAAAATATAATCTCCAGGGAAATGGTATTTGAGCAAATTGTTGGAACTGTGGACTGACAAATCCCCAGGTCTGGATGAACTTCATCCTAAGGTCTTGAGAGAAGTAGCTAGGAAGAGAGTTTATGTATTGGTTTTAATTTTTCAAAATGCTGTATAATTGGGGGAACCTCCATTTGATTGGAAAATGATAAATCTAACTCCTTTAATCAGAAAGGGAAGGAGTCAGAAATCAGGAAATTACAGGCCAGTTAGCCTGACATCAGCAATAGGGAAAATATTCAAAGCTACTATTAAATATTTTACAGCAGGACATTTGTCAAATCCAAGCAATCAGGGTCAACATGGTTTTGTGAAAGGGATATCATGTTTATTGGAATTCTTGAAAGAGTCACAGGTGCTGTGGATAAAGGGACACAGGTGGATTAGACGGTAACATTGGCCTGGATAGAAGTGTGGCTCGCTAACAGGAAACAGAGTTAGCATCAATAGGCCTTTCTCTGATTGGCAGGTTAGAACGAATGGTGTGCCACAAGGTCAGTGCTGGGGCTTCAATTTTTTACAATTTACATAAATGATTTGGATGAAGGGATCCAACGTATGGTTGCTAAATTTGTTGACGGCACAAAGGTAGGTAGGAAGTTAAATTGTAAAGAGGACATAAGGAGGCCGTGGGACATAGATTGATTAAGTGAGTGAGCAAAGATCTGGCAAAGGGATTTTGAAAGGAAGAATTTTAAAATCTTATTATCTAAATGATGAAATATTGCAGAGCAATGAGATTCAGAGAGACCTGGGTATCTGAGTACATGAATCACAAAAAGCTAGCATGCACATACAGCAAGTAATTAGGAAAGCTAATACAATGTTATTGTTTACTTGTGAGGGGAATTGATAACATCGGGAGGTTTTGCTTCAGTTGTACAGGGCGCTGATGAAACCACACCTGGAGTACTGTGTGAAGAAAAGATATAAGTGCATTAGAGGCAGTTCAGAGAAGGTTTAATGGACTAATATGTGGGATCGACAGGGAGTTTTATGAGGAAGGGTTGGGCAAGTTGGGTTTATATCTACTTGTGTTTGGAAGATTAGAGGTGACTTGATTGAAACCTTCACGATCCTGCGGGGTCTTAACAGGGTGGATGTGAAGATGATATTTTCTCTTGTGGGAGAATTTAGAATTAGGGGATCAATTAAAAATAAGGGGCAGCTCATTCAGACAGAGCTGAGGTCAATTTTGTAATCTGAGGTTTGTGAGTCTTGAACTCATTTTTTCAAAAGGCAGTGGAAGTAGAGATTTTGAATATTTTTAAGATAGATTCTTGATTAACAAAGGAGTGAAAGGTTATAATGATTTATAATCCTAAATTCAGTAAGGAATAGAAAACTGATTAAAATTCACTTTTTAAGGGAAAAAAACACTGCGCTATGTAGTGGTTTGTTGCTATGGATTCCATGTTTGTTGGTAATGACTGAAATTAAGAGAAATACTCAAACTATTCATGAGAACATAAGAAATAGGAGCAGGAGTAGGCCATCTAGCCCTTCGAGCCTGCCCCGCCATTCAATAAGATCATGGCTGATCTGAAGTGGATCAGTTCCACTTTCCCGCTTTCTCCCCATAACCTTTAATTCCCTTGTCTATCAGAAACCTATCTACCCGTGACTTAAATATATTTAGCGAGGTAGCCTCCACCACTTCAACGGGCAGAGAATTCCAGAGACTCACCACCCTTTGAGTGAAGAAGTTCCTCCTCAACTCCGATCTAAACTGTCCCCCCACCTTATTTTGAGGCTGTGCCCTCTAGTCCTGCTATCCTTTCTAAGCAGGAAGAATCTCTCTACCTCTACCCTGTCCATCCCCTTCATTGTCTTATATGTCTGTATAAGATCCCCCCTCAGCCCTCTAAACGCCAACGAGTACAGACCCAGTCTATTTAGTCTCTCTTCATAGGCCAACCCCCTCATCTCCAGTATCAGCCTAGTGAACCTTCTCTGCACTCCCTCCAAGGCCAATATATCCTTCCGCAAGTGCGGCGACCAAAACTGCACACAGTACTCCAGCTGCGGTCTCACCAGTGCCCTGTACAGTTGCAGCAAGACCTCCCTGCTTTTATATTCTATCCCCCTCGCTATAAAGGCCAGCATTCCATTCGCCTTCTTGATCACCTGCTGCACCTGCAGACTGGGTTTTTGCGACTCATGCACAAGGACCACCAGGTCCCTCTGCACCGTAGCATGCTGCAGCTTTTCGCCTTTTAAATAATAATCCCTCCTACTATTACTTCTGCCAAAGTGGATTACGTCACACTTGCAAACATTGTACTCCATCTGTCAGGTCCTCGCCCACTCGCTCAGCCTATCCAGATCCCTCTGCAGACTTTCCACACCCTCCACGCAATTTGCTTTACCTCTCATCTTCATGTCATCAGCAAATTTCGTCACCCTACACTCAGCCCCCTCCTCCAGATCATCTATATATATGGTAAATAGTTGAGGCCCCAGCACCGATCCCTGCGGCACTCCACTAGTCACTAACTGCCAAACAGGATAGCACCATTGATTCCAACTCAATGTGCATTTATTCACAAAATAGGCTGCCAATTTACTTTTCAATCCCATTATCTCTTGCCTTCAGGCCCTGACAGTCATTTCATAATATTAAAGAATGTTTATTGATAGCAAGTGTGAGAAAACATTGTCGTTGCCCTCATAACTTGTTTCCTCTTGTCAATGGATAGCTCACATCCATTCACAATAGATTTTCTTTAATTCAAGTACTGTACTTCTTTGTTTTTCAGCTGATCCTTGTGGTTTGGCCAGGTTAACAATTAAAAGGTACAAAGCAGGGAATTCATTTGATCTATCCTTCCATAGAAGTCTCCTGTTTCTTCTCCTGAATGATCCCAGAATTTCTTTGCCTCCATTACACTGCTTGGGAAACTTTGCAAGTAGGGTTTTATCAACTTTTGTTAAGTTTGTAAGGATAGTTGCTGACTGCAACTTGGTCACAGGAGAATAGGAACAAGAAAGGCCAATTGGCCATTCAAGCCCTTTCTTCTATGAGATCAGAGCTGATAGTGATCTAACTCCAGATTAGCCATCCTTGCCCCATGGCCCTTAATAACTTTGACTAACAAAAGCCTAGCAATCTGCTTTAAAATCAATATTTGATCTTGTGTCAATTGTCATTTCAGAAGAGATTCTGAAATGTCACCACACTTTTCATGAGGATGTTTTGTCATTTTGCTTCTGAAAAATCTAGCTCTAATTTTTTAATGATACCTCTTAAACCTATACTCCTCAAAATTTACCTTCCCTCTGTTTCCTTTTATATGTTAAAAGCTTTGATGAAATCACCCCTGAACTTGCTATCTTCCAGTAACTACAAACCTAATTTGTTACATCTCTCCTCATGGCTTAGCCCCGGAGTCTGGGTGCCACTCTAATAAATCTACATTGTACTCTTTCCAAGGTCAAATTTATCCTCGCTAAGGTGTGGTGCTGAAACCTGATCACAGTATCCCAGATGCAGTGTAATCAGGGATTTGTACCGATGAAGCATAACCTCTACCCACTTGTGTTCTACTCCACTAGATATGAAGGCTAGCATTTTATTTGTGCTTTTGATTATACTTTTGGGCTTTCCAATTAAATTTTAATGATCTACGTACCTGGACTCTGAAGCCACCATCGTTAGCCTTTCTCTCATTTGTAGTAGGTGCCGGTTAGCGTCCACTCATGGTAGCTTTTTCCTAACTCAAGTTGGGATCTTGCATATGTTTGCTCCCACAGTGGCATTGTGTTAATGTTACCTGATATTAATCCACAGGCTAGGACGACTGCTTCAGAGACATGAGTTCAAGTATCACTACACCGGCTGGTGGAATTTAAAATCAGTTCATTAATAAACCTGGAATTAAATTCAGTAATGGTGACCACAAAACTACAGATTGTCATAAAAACCCACCTGGGTCACTAATATCCTTTACAAAAGGAAATCGTCCCTTTTTATGTGGTCTGACCTATGTCTCTCCACAGCCACAGCAATGTGATTGACTCTTAATTGCCCACTGTAATGGCCCAGCAAGTCACTCACTTGTATCAAACTGTGAAAGAAAAGTTTAGACAGAATAAAACCCAAGGGACCACCCAGCATTGACCGAGACACCAAAAGTGACAAGGCACATCTGCCCAGTTGACACTGTTAAGTCCTCCTCATTAACTTCTGCGTATTTGTGCCAAAATTGCAAGAGCTATTCCATGGATGAGTAAAGCAGCAGCAGTCATAATTTCCAAATTATTTTAAAATTTATTTTTTTATTCGCATCAGAAGTAGGCTTACATTAACACTGCAATGAAGTTACTGTGAAAATTCTCTAGTCGCCACACTCCAGTGCCTGTTTAGGTACACTGAGGGAGAACTTTTAGTATGGCCAATGCACCTAACCAGCACAGCTTCCAGACTGTGGGAGGAAACCAGAGCACCCAGAGGAGACACGGGAGAACGTGCAGGCTCCGGACAGACAGTGACCGAAGCCAGGACTCAAACCTGGGTCCCTGGTGCTGTGAGGAGCAATGCTAACCACTGTGTCACCATGCTGCCCAATCATACCTCACCGTCAGTATTGCAAACCCCACCATCATTATCGTTTTCAAAAGGAATTGGATGAATACTTAAGGTTGTAAAACTTGCCAGGCTACAGGAAAATGGGGCTAAAAGGAGAGCTCATTCACAGAGATGGCACAGGAATGATAGGGGCAGATTGTCTCATTCTCTGCTGTCTCATTCTGTAAACTATTAAATGATGTTTGCAGTAGGCAATTTATATTTAGATAAAAACTACAACTGGACACTTTTGTAAATTATCCCTCATTGTTTTGTGCAACAAGGCAGTTCAGATGTCATGAAATATTTGACCATTTTTAATATTGACAAAGGCATAAAACTTTGATGTGGTTGAGGCTCTGTGTCCATCCTTATACTCATTCTGAGATATCAAAGAGTGAACATGACATGAACCTTCTGTCATATGCGGCAATGAGAGAAGCAGGAAAGAAGAAGGTTGAGCTGGCAGTGCACATATACCAAGCTGTAATGGTAGATTCTAATTGATCAATATTCTGTTTGCCTTTAGAATTTTTAATGAGCCACTGTTTCGCCTCCATACATGGCGTGGAGAAGAATGGATGCACTTGGCAGTGGTGGCCTGTGGGGACCGGCTCGAAGAGACCATGACCATGTTAAAATCAGTGATTCTCTTCAGCTTTAGTAAGATAAAATTCCACATTTTTGCTGAAGATTTTCTCCAGCCACAATTTGAAAGAAGTGTAAGTGTCTCAAACAAAAAGATGTGGCAGCTATTAAAAAACGTTGTTTCTGTCTATGCAATGTCTGTTAAATGGTGCAAATAATAATCTCAGAAAAGTACATTGTCACCGTTTATGCAGCTTACTTTAATCCAGTTGCTTTGCATCCTCCAATATTCTGACTTTATGCTTTCTGCTGCTATGTTTGTGCCATGTCTTTGAATTTCACTTTTGTCCTTTCAATAATCTAATTACTTATAAATTGGTGCATCCTACATAACTGCAGTTCCTCCGTGCATAGTTCAGTGCTTTGGCTTGGTTACTGCTGTTGTCGATAATTGCAGAGTAGAATGTGCTTCTGAAATGAAACCCAGTGCTCTTGATATTTCAAAAAGCTGGTGGATCAGTGACCCTGGTAACCAACTGCTGTTTGTACGATGCAGTTTCAGATCCTTCAGTAGACAAAAGTCGACCAGTTTGAATGAACTTACATTTGCTTAATTATTAGAAACATGGAAAGTCGGTGCAGGAATCAGCCATTCAGCCCTTCAAGCCTGCACCACCATTGAATATGATCATGGCTGACCATGCACTTTCAGCATCCCACTCCCACTTTCTCTCCATACCCCTTGATCCCTTTAGCCACAAGAGCCATGTCCAGTTCCCCCTTGAACACATCTAACAAACTGGCTCCACCAGCTTTCTGTTGTAGAGAATTCCACAGGTTCACAACTCTGAGTGAAGCAGTTCTTCCTCATCTCAGCCCTGAATGGCTTAACCCTTATTCTTAGACTGTAACCCCTAGTTCTGCACTTCCCCAACATCGGGAACATTCCTCCTGTATCTAGCCTGTCCAGTCCCATTAGAATTTTATATGCTTCTATGAGATCCCCTCTCATTCTTCTAAATTCCAGTCAATCCAGTCTTTCTTCATACATCAGTCCTGCCATTCTGGGAATCAGTCTGGTGGACCTTTGCTGGACTCCCGCAATAGCAAGAATGCCCTTCCCCCGATTAGAAGACCAATATAAGTAACCACAAGTGGCCATTTAAATTCTCTATGTTTAAAATCAGTATCTACACTGAACTGCTGTGCCAGCCACAACAGGAAAATCCTACATTTGCCCCCTGGTCTATCCTGAATTAGCTGAGGAAGGGAAGTCTTCTATTTACATGTCGTCATTCAGTCTCCTCCATTTCTTTCAAAAAGTGTTATTTTCATGTCCACCTGAGGAGCTGAACAAGGCCTTTTTTAACATGTCACCGAAAAGATGGCAGCTGCAGTGGTGCACTGCACCCTCAGTGCTGGGGTGCCAGCCTAGATTTTCTGTTCAGTTTTCTGGAGTGGGCCTTAAACCCACAGCCTTCTACATGAATCAATAATTTATGTATTTATAGAAGTAACCACGTTTCTCTGCTTGTCTGAAGTTGCTGTTCCATTTTGTGTGGAAATAATGGTAAGGGTCATTAATCTTATCATTTTTGAAGTAAATCCAGTCCCATTATAACTGGGTAAATTAACTCATCATCCAGCCAGAATGTTCAGCTGTGGTTGTTGGTAAAATACCAAAAATTTCAAAAGTCTATACTGAGCCCAACAACCTGTCTTTGCCTGTAAGTATTTTTTACTTCCCATAAATTCTCACAAAGCACTGTTGGATTCTTCTGGCATCGTGTTGCTCCATTGTTTAAAAATTAGCCAGCTTTATATGGTGCACTTTGATCTCCATGGAATAGGTTTTCATTCACAATAGTAGCTTAATAACAACAGCAACTTGTATTTGTATAGTGCTTTTAACATGATGCAACATCCCAAAGTGCTTCACAGGATCATCGTAAAACAAAATTTGACACTGAACCACGTAGAGATATTCCTGTAATTGACCAAAAGCTTGGCTTTAAGGAGCCTCTTGAAGGACGAAAGAGGTGGCGAGGTTTAGGAAAGGAATTTCAGAACTCAGGATCTCGTGATGCAGACATTAAAATCAGGGATGCTCAAGAGATCTGAAGCAGATTTCTTGGAGAGTTCCAGAGCAAAAGAAATTTGCAGAGAGAAGGGCCAGAATTTTATGCTCTTTCCCACCCCATCCACCCACAGCAGATTCTGAGGCAGTGGGGGGTAAAATATGCATGGACAGCCGCCTGTCCTGACCCTGACAGTGGACAGGGCCTCAGCTGGGAAGCCTGCCAGTGCCACTATTAAGGCCCAGCCTTAGTGTTTTAGGCTGGTGGGTGCTGGTTGAACCAGGCTGTCAAATAGAAAAAGTTAATGATCTTCGGTGAGAAAGGTGGAGGAAGGGATTGCTTCAATATGAAGCAAATTTCAGAATTGAGGCACCCTCCCCTCAGTACTGTGGGAGCTCTGGCACTTGTTTCTCTCTCCTGGCCTTCCTCCAATACCAAGATCACACTCTGCCCCCTACACACACACACACACACACACACACACACACACACACACACACACACACACACACACACACACACACACACACACACACACCACCTTCCCCAGGGTACCCTCTACATCCTGCTGTGGGACTCCTAGTACTTACCTGTCCAAGGGCAGACCCTGTTGCCAATCACCTCTCAATTGAGTATATAATGGCAGTGTACTTGTCAGAGTCAATGGGGAATGCACCTCCACCATTCTCAGGAGCCCTTGCCATCCTGAAAATTCAGGCCAAAAAGGAGCAAGACCAAGGAAGAATTTGAAATTGAGGCATTGTTTATCTGGTAACCTGCGTATGCCGGCAAACTACAAAGCTAATGGTTGAACAGGCCTCGGTGCTAGCTAAGACGCAGGCAGCAGAGTTTTGGATTTTGTGAAGATAGAGTTTGGATTCTCAGCCAGGAGTGCGTTGGAATAATCTAATCTGAGGTAACAAAGTCATGAATCAGAATTTCAGCAAAGGATGAGCAGAGTCAGGGGAAAAGGCCGAGATGTTACAATGGCCTTAATAATGGTGTGGATATGATGTGAGAAGCTCATCTTGGGGTTCGGCATGATTGAACACTGACTGGTTCCTCAAACTGTTGCCAGGGAGAA
Source organism: Carcharhinus amblyrhynchos (assembly GCF_965287045.1). Taxonomy (NCBI): domain Eukaryota; kingdom Metazoa; phylum Chordata; class Chondrichthyes; order Carcharhiniformes; family Carcharhinidae; genus Carcharhinus; species Carcharhinus amblyrhynchos. Next base: position 44,123,941 of record NC_137326.1, read on the forward strand.
TAAATTTACATTTGCTTATTCTAGGATTGGTTTTAACATAAGGCTTACATACAGAAGGATTGTGATCTTAATCATTGTTGATCAATCTCTGCTACTTATTGAATTAATTCAGTTCATTAGTGATGTTAAACTACGAAATACCACTGAGTACAAACTATCTTAAATACCCTTCCAGGATTAATGTTGTCCAGAACGAGAAATATTTTGCCAATAAATAGATGCTACTATGAATATTTGATATTGTTTGCAACCTGTAGAACAATTCATAATTTATCAAAAAACCCAAATATTTATTATTAAAATACTTGCAGTGCCTAGGATCTGAATTATTAAGTGGTAACTGATCTGCATTAAAGATGCAATGACTTGTGCTCTAATACAGTATTATAGAGATATAAATTTCACTGCCACAACATGTTCAGAATGTTGATGACTTTTAGAAAATATTAAATATTTGAAAACTGGCTCCAGCAAGGATTCAACTTTGTTATGGGATAATGGCCTCCCCTCTCTGCTTCCTTGAAGGAAAGGAAGTCAAATTAGTTTGTAAGAACCTTTATTCTACTTCTAGTGAAATTTACCAGCAGCACAGACTGGCCATAATACAATGCAGTTTGCATTCCATTTGTGATCTTATTCAGAGAAGTTCAGTTGCCCGTTATGAGGAAAACAGTCATATCGTAATTTTGCAGAAGCTAAGGATGCTTTACTTGGGTTGGAGTGGGTGGCACTTTTAGGGAAATGAAAGAAGTTGGTAATTATATAGTGTGCATAAAGTAAAATAGACGACTAAATGCTATGGAGAGAATGTTTCTACTTGTGGGTAAGTGGATAATTAAAGGTCATCAATATAAGATACTTATCAAGAAATTCGGTGAGGAATTCAGAAAAAATTTCTTAACCCACACGTGGTAAGAATGTGGAACTCGCTGCCACATTTGAAACAAAATGTTTTAGATGGTTAGAAAGGTAAGCCAGACAAGCAAATGACGGAGAAGGGGACAGAGGATTGAGCTGATAAATCTAGATGAGAGGAGGCTTGGATTGGGTGGGCCGAATGGCCTGAGAAAAGCCTTCTTTCATCTAAATTTGAGCGTAACCCTCTATTCCTTTCTCCCTCATATGCTTGTCTGACTTACTCTGAATACCCAAAATACACTAACACATCAGGCAAACTCGCCCTCAAATTCACAAAAAAGCAAAACCTCAAAATATTGAAGGAAGAGTCGCCTCTGGGAATTTTAATTCAAGGAGCAGCAAAAATAGAAGAGATAGAATTTGTGAGGAGCTACTCCTCCAAGCACAGATTCTGGAAGGAATTTTACTGCCCTGTCCACCTGCCAAAGGAACCGGAGCAGGAGATGGGTGGACAATGGAAAGGTCTGTTGATCTCGAGTGGGATTTTACAGTTTTGGGACGAGTGAGGCTGTAAAATCCATGCCCTGGGGGCGATTCTCCCATCCCACACTGCTAATTTTTTAGTGTAGTGAGCCGGGAGAAATATTTCTTGGCCAATTTGCGGGATTTGCGCATGCGTTCCCAATGTGTGCGTATCACCCAGCGCCAGATATCTGGCACAGTTGGGACCATACTGGAAACCAGTGGGAGCAGCAGGTAAGTCATTTAAATCTACTTTTAATCTTATTTAAATGTGATTATCGGGTCCCACTAGCATCTCCCATCCCACAAGTACAATTCCACTTCAGCAGGGTTCAGTCTAGCTCCCCACTTTCAGGAAACTAAAGGCTCGACCCGCTGGAGTGAATGGGGGGGCAATCAGGGCCCACCGAGGGGTCGGGGATCAGGCATCAGACAGTGCCTCGGGGGCAGGGCCTATGAGGTGGGGTCCTGGGGGCGATCGGTAGGGATGGGGGTGGTCCCGTGCCACTCTGGAGGGAGGCCAGTGGTCAGGTCGGGCTAGGTGGGGATGAGTCTGTTGGTGAGGTCTGCCTCCTGTGGGGAGGGGGATGTTCCAGGGGCTGGGACTCATCACTGTTGAGGGGGGAAGGGTGCTAGAGATCAGGGCGCTCTTGGACGAGTTGGGGGGGGGGGTGTGGTTGGGGCAGCCTGGGAATGGTCATGGGGGTTGCAATTGGGCCATGAGGGCTTTTGGGGGGGCAGCACCGCGAGGGTCCCGGGCTGGCTAGCAATCAAGCTGGCCAGCAAACTGAAGGCTGACAGTTCGGGGCCACTGTGCATGCATGGAGTTCCAGAACTGTCAGACTGTGTAGTGAATAGGCCCTGCACCCCTGAGCTTTTAATGAGATTCACAATTGTGATCTCTGCATTGCACAGAGTGTGGGAGATTCGACTCTGAACTCCCACTGAAAAAAAACAGTTGTGATTTCCATCAATTTCCCCGCAAATTCAGGGCTGAGAACTTTTTTGGGAGAATCGCCCCCTCTTTCCCACCCATGCTCACGGCTCCAGTTTCTCCAAATTCCCCCTCTCATGCTCATGCTGCATTTCCAGGGACAGGATTGGAGGAGCAGTGAGTGCAGGAGGGAATGATTGGTGCTTGAGAAGCATTTATCCTGGCCAGTTCTGTAGCCCGAAGCAGGAGACTGCGCCATCAATCATTTCAACCCAGCAACGTTCTCTGGGACCAGGAGGCTGAGCAGAAGAAGCAAGTGAGAGATAATATGTTCAGCAGAGTTTCATTCAAGGTTATAGACAGAGAGCTAGAGAAATATTTTACTGCTTTCTGATGAGGAGGGAAAATATTTAAGAAAAGGAAAAGTGTGCGACAAGAAAGCAATGTAAGCAGCAAACAATCTCAAATATATACCAGATGAGAGATCGCACAACACCAGGTTGAAGTCCAGTGGTTTATTTAAAATCACAAGTTTTCGGAGCACTCCCCCTTCATCAGATGAAGTGGAGGGAGGCGCACAGGCACAGAATATAGAGGCGGAGTGATGATAGCCTGACACTAATAAGTAATCGAGAGCGTCAAAGAGTAAATCCAGACAGTGTAGATGGGCTGAATAACAAGTCTTTACAACCATCCACAGCACAAACTGCTGGCTCAGAGTGGAGAGGATCTCCAAGAAGATTGCACATATTGACACAGACACCAAGTTTCTGCAGGCCACATCGTGGCTACCATCGACTCCATATACCAGATACAAGAAAACCAAACTTGAAAACTAACAAAAGCTGGTGAACAATTTTTTATTTAAAAAAATGCAGGAACAGGCAATAAAAAGCTGACAACTCAAGAATGATTTTGTTTATAAGTCTATGACAAGTGAATACAGGATGTTCCATCAGTGTATGATTTGCAACGTAGGTACATTTGGCTTTTATTGGAAAAAGATACAAATGCAAGGCAATCCTGAAAGAGGAAATCCCAATGCTGAAGGCACAAAATTGATAAATTTCTAGGTTGGGGCAACGGTGGTCAGGGAAGAATAAGTTCAGCTGAAAATTAGGAATTGCATTTAAGTCCTAATTTGAGAGAAAATATTAAGGAGGAATGATATCCTAAATTTCTCACGTTAACTGCTTTGAATGATGACTGAGACCATAAATATCAGAAAGTAACCCTCAACAAAATAAAGCTAGACGGTTTAAAAAAATTTTAAAAACATTATTTTAACCCCTGTCCTGTATAAACCTATGCAATAAATAGAAACATAAATGAGTAATCCCGTAAAAATAGGGAAAAATCTCTAATTTCTCATTGAAGAGCAGGAAGAAACGCACAGAGAGAGAGAGAAAGAGAGAGACAGCCAGCACAGAGAGAGGAAGACAGAGCCAGCACAGAGAGCCAGAGAGAGAGAGAGTTTTAAAATAATTCCTTTGGGGCCTGGTGTTTATTTCCTTCTGTCACTGCAGACTTTCCAAAAGCATACTCTTCCTTTTCTTATATAAGTAGAACAGCTAAAACTTAGCAAGTGGAGTCAACGACAATACCAAGCATGCGATAAATAGTATATTACGTGCAGGATGTGACACCGATCTTCTCCAGTACATTACCAGACAACTTCAGTCACTTCTTCAACAAAAATGATATTGGGTGCGATTTCATGCCCCAGTTGATGAAGATGGTACCTGTCATGTGTGATGACTAAAACTCTAGCTAATCTTTTACTTTCGTCCAGATTCTGTGAGCTGGCTATTCGTACCATGTAGCCCAGCAGCAGACTCATCTGGCCAAATAACTAACACTTGGTCTATCTTCTTGAATGACATCTATTCACTGTGGCCACATTTCTCTGACCCTTGCCCCCCAGCTGGGATTCTCCAGTCCTGCTGCTGTGAATGGAGATTTGGCTGGGTGCCAAATTCTCCATTCTCAATAGTACGATGGCGGGGCATGCAAAACTGGAGAATTCCAGTCCATAACTCTGAAAAATGCTGCCAGCAGACTTTGGAGTCGTGAACCTGTAATAATCTCATTCAGCAAAAGCCTTTGAAACCGATTCTTAATGAACTTTTCAGTTGATAAAACTGCATTTTCTGCAACTGACTAAGAAACTGGAAATGAGAACCATCTAGTTTCCAGTACAAAAGTTTGACAACTGTCAAAGATGAATGAGATAAGCGACCATTAAAATGTGTAACAGGTAAACAGTAATGCTAGTGCAAGTTCCAAAGTACACATCTCCGGTTAACCTACAAGTCAACCAGGAAAATTCCACAATTGACTTTTGATTGCACTGTTGTGAACAAATTTATTTTGTTAATTTACCACACTGATTTAATAATTAACATTCAGATAAAGTACAGGTTGCACAATGAACACGCGCAGTGCATTGCAGAATCAGTCAATGCACATTTGTGGATTGCTGGATGACTATGGGTGCACCATTGTTCTGTAAATTTTGTCTCGAATTTCACACTTTTCTCCAGAATCTATTTGCATTTATTTAATTCTGCTAATCTGTTTTGGGAAGAAATGAAATCCTGTGTATTGTATTGTAATTCCTTGTTTTTGATTTTCAACAGATTAAAGCTTGGCCTTTTACCTTCAAATCGCACGTTGACTATCACATCTACCCAATCACATTTTCAGCAGGGAAGGCTCAGGAATGGAAAAAATTATTTAAACCATGTGCCGCTCAACGTCTCTTTCTCCCAGTGGGTTGCTATTTTTGTCTTTTGTTGTATTACGATAATTCTAAGCAGAGCTATTTCAAGATTTTGGCAATGAATAATTCTGCTGTGAAATTTAGATCTGACACTTCAGACACCAAAGTAACAACACTTTTGTGCAGAAGGATCAGAGAAAATATTAATCTGTTGGAGGCTTGTGGTAGCATTTTTTCCTCCCTCCCTCCTTTTTGAAGACAGTGAACCCCGGGGGCCTGTCTTTATACTGCAAAGCCTGCAATATTCCGACACTTCCTTGTGAGTGAGCACAGTGAGGGAATACTAATGGCTCTGAACAACAGTGGGGTCATCTCAATTGAGCCTGATTTTTCTCCCCCTGGTTACAGCTCAGAAATAATAAGATCATTTCATAAAAATGAGTCCTACATGTATGCCTTTCCCAGGGAGCTCAGGATTTTAAGCACCTTACAATGGGAAATGCAGCTCCATTTGAAATACTCATCTCCCCTCATCATCACAGTTTGGATTCCACACCAAAGCCGGACAGGGTCAGGACTCCATTGTATCATTATTTGTGGTGCACTTGAGACACTCTTGCTGTTTTCTATACTGAGAGGCATTTTGAAATTGGGCATGCCCAACCTCATCTGAAAAAATAATACAGGTATGACAAAGCCAAGAGCCATTCATCTGGGAAGAACCAGTCATAGAATCATACAGTGCAGAAGGAGGCCATTCAGCCCATCAAGTCTGTACTGACCACAATCCCACCCAGGCCCTATCCCCATAACCCCAAGCATTTACCCTAGCCAGTCCCCTTGTCACTAAGGGGCAGTTTAACATGGCCAATCCACCTAACCTGCACATATTTGGACTGTGAGAGGAAACAAGAGAACCTGGAGGAAACCCACGCAGACTCGGAGAATGTGAACTCCACACAGACAGTGACCCAAGCTGGGAATCGAACCCGGTTCCCTGGCATTGTGAAGCTGCAGTAGTAACCACTGTGATAATGGTAATGCAATTGATATAGATATGTATTATTTTTGTGTTTGAGGGGAGTGTTTAAAAATTCAGCTTTATGCTATGGGAAGTCAGGCTATCTGGGAGGAATTCAGCTCAGGTTTTGGGAGAGCAGGATAATTACTCAGTTCAACCTTGCAAGTGTTTAGTTTAAGTAGCGCTGATGGACTTTAGTTTACATAAGTTTCCCTGGGATTTTGGATAAGAATCTTTGATAGAGTTATGTGATGATGTGGTTTATGTGTAGTCTGGGGTCTGTATCAGAGGGGAAAAGAAGCCTTTGCAGGAAACAGTTGATTTAGTTTGCAGCAGAAGCCACATTGAAGTTAAAAGAATTTTGGAGGTTTCTGGAACTCTATCTCTTTCTGAAAGCTTCAAGACCGTCTAAACTATTATAGCAAGTATATTTATGGTTGCTAAAGTATTTAAAGTGGCATCGTGAATCTCTAAGAGGAAATAATGATAAGTTAGAAATTAAAATTGTTTGCTTTTCATTTTTAAATATTGTTCAACTGTTCATAGTTAAGCTGTTTCATTTGTTAGAGTTCTGTTTAAACCATGTTATTAAAGAAAGTTTGTTCGGCAATAAAAGATCCTTAATTTGTCAATGGCATAATTCCTGAAAGGAAGTATCTGATCATCACACTTATGCTAAAATAGAAAAAATTGTTGGAGTTTAGTCTGGTGTCCTAATGTAATTTGGGGTTCTGGTCCGGGACCCAAACAATCTTCTCTACATGAACTGGCATAATAACCCTATGATCATGTATAAAACAGGAATGACCTCAGAATATACAAATATATGCCACGGCATAGTGACATGGAGCAGCAGCAGCATCTTGCTCATTGGAATCAAATAAAAACAAGGAGTGTATTTAACGTGTCCACTTTTGGAAATGTCTCAATAATTGTAGGGTTTTATAAAACTGAAGATTCCTTCAGATTTAGTGCCCTAACAGTACATTTTGGGATCTTAAGGCACTTGAGATAACTTGAAGAATTGTCATGCTTAGTTTATTTTGTTCCTCTCCGCAGTGTGTTTCGTGGCGGTGGGAGAAGGTACTTTGCTCACTGGCGGCGGGATCTTGTAATCCCACCATTATCAGTGGATTTTCTCATTGAATGCACCCCTTGTCACCGGGAAACCTGTGGTGGGGATGCGTCAGTGGGACCATAAGATCCCGATGGCATAAAGAGCAGGAAGTTATCGGCGGGCATATTTTAAAAGCTTTTGTTTTCTTCTGTTTCCATACCAGATGATTCTGAAAGACGTTGACTCTCTGCTGTACGTAGATACTGATGTTCTCTTCCTGAGACCAGTTGATGATGTTTGGTATTTCCTGAATTTGTTCAACTCCACCCAACTTGCAGCCATGGCCCCAGAGCATGAAATCCCAAGAATTGGATGGTACAGTCGGTTTGCACGGCATCCTTATTATGGAGCAGCTGGAGTCAATTCAGGAGTCATGCTAATGAATCTGACTCGAATAAGAAATCAACTATTCAAGGTTTAAAATAAAACAGCAATTCATCATAGATCCTTCATCGATAATTCAGTTTTCTACAACTGTAACCTGAAATAATTCTGAGTCTTCCTAGGCAGGTTCATATTACAGGAGTTGAGGATTTGTGTGATGTGTCCAAGTAGGATTCAGAACACAAGGTTGCTTTGAGTGCTGTGTATGTACAGTTGTTCAAGTTATTGCCCAGAATGCTCCCAAAAAAAATTCTAAGTGTCGAATTCATGTATAAACTGTAATAAGTCCTGTTGGTTTTTTCAGCAGGGATTTGAAAATGAATCTCCCACACTCTGTGCACTGCAGGGAGCACGAGAGTGATTTACTCCAGAATTCAGGGCATGGGGCCAATGCCTGCCCAGGAGGCTGGCAGCATAGCGCTGAGCAGGCCATTGCGCATATGCTGATCTGACAGTACTGAGATTGGCACACACGCAGTGTTCCCTCATTGCTAGCTTTGCAGTGGCTGGCCAACTCAATAGCTGGCCAGCCCTGTGATCCCAACAACATCGACCCTCCAACACACCCCCACCCCCCCACCATCAGCCAGCCTGATCACTGGCTCCCCCCAACCATGTCCGGTCAAGTCTCCACCTCCCTATTGACCCTACCCTCCCCCCCCCGCCTCCCCCTCCCATTCCCTCCCCCCCCCCCCCCACCTCCCCCTCCCATTCCCCCCCCCCCCCCGGTATCCCTGAACCCCCACACCCTGATGGCCTCCCTCCCTCCCCCACCAATCCCTATGGAGGAGTGGCAGTGGGACCCTCTCTCCTACCAATTGCACCGCCAGGGCACACAACGGCACTGCCAAGGTGCTAATGCCCAGGGGCACCTCCCCCCCCCCCCCCCCAACCCCTGGCCCTCAGGGGGACCCCGATTGCCCCCTTTGACACCAGCAGGGTCAGGCTGCAACTTACCCAAAAGTGGGGAGTTATGTAAACCCCATTAGAGTGAAACACTCTGGTGGGGTGGGGGAGAGATGCTAGCGGGCCTGGAAAGTTCAGTACTGGGTTCACTAATCACATTTAAAATATATGGTAATACTAATGTATCATAATTTATGCACTTCCCAGCCGATTTCCAGCACGGATGTGACGCTGTTGGAAATGAGATGCTGGGCCGCCCAGTGCAGATCCCGTGCGTCAGGCACCGCTGGAATCTCCCATCCCACTGCGCTCATTTTTTAGTGCAGCGGGTTGGGAGAATCACCCCCATTGTTTGTTCAGGTCTTAATGAGTCAGTAACTGTGTTGTTTTTGCCAAAACTGCAAAGAAATCTGAACTACTTTGTATCCATTGCGTGAAAGTTACGTCCCTTTCTTGGAACAATATGTAGCAGGGACTCAGGGAGTCATGTTTCTGAGATGAGTGGTCAAGTTTTGGAAATGGCAAACAACAATGAAATGAGAGAAATGGCTACAAGATTGACTTAGAATGCAATAGAAGCTTAAAATTAGTTTGTTTTAGGTAAATAAAACTAACAGGTATGTAGCAATGTAGGGTGTTAGTGAGTTTTGCATTTTTCATCTGTGGCTTCCTATGCCCGCCCCCCCAGCCCTCGTACATTAGTAGCTGCTGATTCATCACAAGAAGGCTACTCCTCAAACCTGCCCACTCAGCAAGGTACACATGGTTTCAGTCTGTAAGCTGGAGCTTGCCATGTTTAAATCGAGCGAGCTGACATCTTCAGGAAGGCTGGCCTCCTGTTCCTGAAATAGCACAGCGGCCTTACATTTTCAGCACCCACAATGAAAGAGGGCACAAAGATTAACTTTGGCGTAAAGTGAGAGCAGAGAGAAATCTGTAGCTGCTGAACGTAGCTGCATTAATCATGCAGTGTGAGTAAAATAAGATCAACGTGAGAAGCAAAAAAGGTGTAAGGCATAAGAAACTCTGCATGATATCGTCTCCAGTGGCACCGCTCAGCATGGATGTAACTCACTCCCTCTCTCTGATCCCTCCAGTCGGATCAGAGTACATTGATGATCATGGCTTCTTCCATTTTCAGCCTCCTGCTGATTGTCGCGTGCAACCTTCTGTAGAAAGAAGAGAACATGTTAGTGACAACCTAGTTGACGTAGCTGAATAGTTTGTGAGCAAGTCAGGGTGGAAGCTGGAGCAAAATTTAGAGTAGTGAATGTTTGAGAATAAAGGGAAGTGGGGAAGGAACTATAGTGGTGGCTGTAGGTGGTGCAGGCATTAGAGGAGATTGGAATAAGTTTCCCTACAGATATAGCTCTTGAGGGGAGGGGGGCCTAAAGTAATCAAGAGATATGGTGAGAAGGTAGAATCAGGATATTGAATTTGATGATCAGCCATGATCAAAATGAATAGCAGAGCAGGCTCAAAGGGTTGAATGGCCTCCTCCTCCATCTATTTTCTGTGTTTCTCCCCTTGTCAGCTTTTGGTGAGAGCATTATTCTATTTTTCTGTATGGCAGCCATGGCTGAGCACCTGACATTGACTTCCTCAATAACATCTCTACGTGATGTCTTAAAGATTTTCTGCCCCCTATCACCCTACGCCCTCTCTTAACCTGAATCAGGGTGCCTTCCTTGTCACCCAAAGACCTTAAGATTTAGGAGCAGAACTCGGCCATTTGGCCCATCGAGTCTGCTCCACCATTCAATCATGGCTGGTAAAGCTATAGACTTATGTCTATAAAGACATACGAGCTGTAAAGCTGACATGTCACTGTAGACCACGAATGGGGTCTCTCTTAATTCCTGCAGCGTGTTCATTCCATTTTCACCTTGTAATTTTTAAATGGAAAATAGGTGGTAATTTTTTGATTGATTGATTTTTGTGTTCCTTGTACCTTATCCAATGACTTCCAACAGGACTGTAATCCAATAGGGTTGTCAGTGAAATGTCACTTTCCATTTATTCTGATTACTGAGTCTGGTTTTCTGTCTGTATAGAACAGTATGATTCCAACTGGACTAAGATGGGAAGAATTGTTGTATCCATTATATCATAAATACAAGAATGATATCACATGGGGAGACCAGGATCTATTAAATATAATCTTTCACTACAACCCAGGTAAGTAATGAAAGCCTGCTGCTATAATTGTATTTTCCAAGGTTTTTAAAAACAGCAAATGTCTATTAGTTTTCTATTTTTATTATGACTTTATGGGAATGGGCAATGAATGAATGCAGATATTTTAAATGGAGGCTGCTCTCTCGTGTGGTCCTGTGTATTATCTGCAAGTTGGTGCATAACTTGATCATTTTACTGCTGAAAGAAAGCTTTGACAGCTTCTGACCAGGCACATAACATTCAATCACTTGAGTTACATTGGCTCGCAAAGCAGCAAACACTGACTGATCTCCATTCAGCTAGGATTCAAATGATTCTGAAAACTGGCGAGAACACTGAGTCAGGATTCAATAAAACAAAATGGTAGCTTTTGATCAACCGACAGAAGATCGGAACTTTAGAGGAGTTACCTAAGAGCGAGTGGCTTGGTTTTAGGATTCTTGCTCCTTGAATGCAGGGTTATAACTCATGTTTTGCACTTGAGCACATTAACTGTGTCACATATCAAAGATTGAAAAGCAAGTAATTAAATCAATTATCTAATTAAGCCAGCCTTGGAGCACAGAAACAAAGCATGAGTAATGCCTGGCAGGTGAACAGGGATAATCATAAACTTGACTGTGTTGTGCTCGGTAATTATGAAGAAAATAGCAACTCGCCTTTTTTAAAATGATTTTTCTAGTGCATTAAAGCAAGTTGGCAAATATATAATCCAAGACCTGATGATGCATCAGGCTACATGGCTAGATTGGGGGCATGACCAAGTTTTTATTAAAATTCCCTCTTGCTGGATTATAAAAGTTTGCCATTTACAGGCTATTGAGTGGTGGCATGGTGGCCCAGTGGTTAGCACTGCTGCCTCAAAGCACCAGGGACCCGGGTTCAATTCCTGGTCTGGGTCCCTGTCTGTCTGGAGTTTGCACATTCTCCCTGTGTCTGTGTGAGTTTCCCCTGGATGCTCTGGTTTCCTACCATAGGGCAGAAACATACAGGTTAGATGGATTGGCCATGATAACTTACCCTGTAGTGTCGGGGGGCTAGCTAGGGTAAATGCATGAGGGTTATGGGGATAGGGCCTGGGTGAGATTGTGTTCGGTGCAGACTTGATGGGCAGCATGGCCTCCTTCTGCACTGTAGGATTCTATGATTCTATTTCACAAATGCTCAGATAAACATAGGTTAGCGAGCATGCTACTTGTTATATCACAATTAATATAAACTGCTCGCCACTCATTTACGAATGATTTGAAATTTGAGAGTTTTTAAACAATTGCTTTGCAAAACATTTTTCCTCTTCTCTTCTCTTGAGAGCAGTGAGTGATGTCAGTTTGAGTGCTGGCAGACTAATATCACCTGAAGCCTCATGTAAACCTCGGGCTGGATTTTCTGCAGGTCATCGTGCTGGGGACAAAGGGGACAGGATCCAATTAATCATGGGAGAAACCTTGTGTCAGTTTTCCCAATGGTGGGAAAACTTCGATAAGCGCAAAATACTGCGATGCTGGAATCTGAAACCAAAATAGAAAAATGCTGGAAAATCTCAGCAGGTCTGACATCATCTTTGGAGAGAGAATAGAGCCAAAATTTCGAGTCTGGATGACCCTTTGTCAGAACTCTGCTGAAGGGTCATCCAGACTCAAAACATTGGCTCTACTCTCTCTCTCTCTCTACAGATACTGTCAGCCCTGCTGAGATCTTCCAGCATTTTTATTGTGTGGGTGGGAAAACGTCCCCTGATTAAGGTGGAAGAGGCTAATGTGCGATTCCCATCTGCCAGCAGTGGGTTGTCATTAGACTCATTGATAAAACCAATTAATGCTCATTATCTCCGGGCCCACTGCAATTTAGTGGTGGCTGGTGGATTAAATGGAGGCTGAGAGGCTCTTTGGCAATTTATGCCCAATGAAGGGACCCAGTGTCAGGGCTGTAGCCATTGACCTCTACCCAGCACCCTTCCTCCCACCCCTTTCTCCCTCTTCCCTGACCCCCATCTCTCTTCAGCTGTTAATGCTCCAATTGGCAAAGGCAGCTTTGCAGATAGGAGCACTGCTGCTTGATCGGCAGCCCTTGGCAGGTACGATCTCTGCCGGTGGGGACCTCAGTTATGGGGAAGGCCTACAAGTGGCTAATTCGATGCCCAAAGATGATTCCATCAGGTTCCTCCACAAGACTGATGAGTGTTCCCTGCCAGTTCTCTGTCTGGTGGCCCAGACCCTCCTCAGACATAAAAAGTTCCTGGCCCCAGACGTTCATTGTTAGTAGATGCTCCAGCTGTCGGGGACATCACTATCTTCATTTGCCAATGCGCAGCAACAGCACCTCGGTTAATTCTTCTTTTTAATCCTTCCAAACCCAAGAATATTGACAGTAATTCCAGCGCACCAAGCTGATTTTAAATCGCTGGGACCCATACAAATTTTAAACTGTACCTGCAGCCTAAAGGTTAGTACTTACTGCGTCACTGGAGAAACCTGCAGAAATAAACGTGAAGAAACCTTTGTGTTTAAAGTATATGGAATGTAAAAAAAAACTTTGAGAAACATTCCAAATCTTTTCCGATGTTAAATCTCAAAGTTTAAGGAATTCAATAAGAAAGATTTTCTTTAACGGTGATAAGAACTGTAGATGCTGACGCATAAGCCAACTTTCAAGTCTCAAAAATTTGCTCCAGAAAGGGGGGCTGACTTAGACACGGAATATAAAAATAACCCTCTGGTGTGGCTGCAGATGGTTGCCATTTTGTTGTTTGCAATGTGGGTTCTGCTCTTTATGGGTGCAATTCATATGGCTGAGGGGAATGTTTAAGAATTCAGCTTTATGCTACAGCTAGTTGGTATGTTTGGAGGGAATGCAGCTCAGATACTAGGAGAGTAGGTTCATTACTCATTTCAGTCTTGCAAGTGGTTATTTTAAATGGAGTTAATGGACTTTGTTTACTTAAGTTTCCCTGGAATTTCAGGCTAAATTTGTGGAGGACAGCACAGTGGTACAGTTGTTAGCACTGCTGCCTCACAGTGCCAAGGACCCAAGTTCAGTTCTGGCCTTGGGTGACTGTTTGTGTGGAGTTTGCACATTCTCTCTGTGTCTACATGGGTTCCCTCCAGGTGCTCCACTTTCCTCCCATTGTCCAAAGATATGCAAGTTAAGTGAATTGGCCTTGGTTAATCACCCCTTAGTGTCACAAGATGTGTAGGTTAGATGGATTAGCACTGATGATTGTGTCAGGTTGTGAGGATAGGATGGGGAGAGAGCCTGGTTAAGATACTCAGTCAGAGAGTCATTGCAGACTCAATGGGCTGGATGGTCTTCTGCATTGCAGGGATTCTATGATTGACAAGGTCATGTGATAATGTGGTTTGTGTGCAGAATTGGGCCTGTAGCAGGAAGAAGAATCTTTTGCAAAAAACAATTTAGCTGTGGTTGAAGTTAGAAGAATTTTGGAACCTTGTCTCTGAGAGCTCCAAAACTGTTAACAAATGTTAAAGTTTGTATACCTGGGTTGCTAACAATTTAAAGTGGCATCTAAATCTCGAAGAGGAATGTTTCTTATTTGAAATTGGAACAGTCACAAGCTGGAAAGTAAAGTTGCTTCCTTTCATTTTTAAATATTGTTCATCTGCTATTAGTTAATAGCTTCTGTTATATTTAAAACTGTGATATTAAATGAAGTTTGTTTTACTGTAAAAGATCCCAATTAGTCAATGGAATTACTCCGAGTGCATAGCAACCTTTTCCCACACTTATGCCAAAATAGAAAAATTATTGGGGTCTAGTCTGGCTTCATAATATAACTTGGGCTTCGGTTCTGGGATCCCAGCACGGGCGATGCTTAAACTGCTCCACATCTTTGCAGCATAGCTTGTGATACTGTAAAACATCCACCTCGCGTAAAAAAAAATTGAAGTTGAGAATAGCATCTTATGGCCAAAAAAAGGAGAGGGAGGGCAACAGTTACACTGGGTAGTTGCAAAAACATGGACCGGGATTCTCCCCCCAAAAACTAAGTGCCCAATGGGTGTGAAAATTAGAGAATTTTCCACTTGTTTTTGGGTGTACTTACCTGAATGAATCTCTGGCAGCATGCAATGCAGAGTGCCTCAGTGCTGTCGAATCTCCAGCAGTGTGCAATGCAGAGTGCCTCAGTGCTGGAAAGTTTGGGGGTGGGCAGGGCCTAATCCCACCCAAGCCGCCTGCAGCATTGCGCTGAGCAGGTCGCTGCGCATGCGCCGATCTGTCAGTGGGGAGATCACACATGTGCACTTACCCCCACCCCATCCCCCACTGGCTTCCAAACTGCTGGTCTCCTGTTTATCCCCGAACCACCACTCTAATGGGTGGCCTCCCCCTCCTTATGACTAGCCTCCCGATACTGCCCTCGCCCACTTGCTGATCTACCGAAATCCCATCTGCCGCCGATGGCAAGCCCCAATCCCGGTGCAGCGTGGCAGCAGGTCCCGCCCTGCCCCCTTGGCAGTGCCTAGTGCCCAATGAGAAGTGCCAACTGCAATGCCAGGGTGTCAGGCTGGCACTGCCCAAACACACCCCACCCCCTTGCCCCTGACCTCCTATCCCCACCAGTGGGGTAAGGACAGGTTCCCTGTTAGTGGGGGCTGGCTGTAAACCTCAGTAGTGGGAACCTCTCCTGGTGGGGTGTAGACGCTAGTTGGCACAGAGAATTGTAATTCCCAAATGGTAATCAGCTCTGCACCAATTTCCAGCATGGAGCTTATTGCGCTAAGGAAAAGGGTCTCTGAGATTTGCGACCAGCTGGACACCAGTTGCAAATCCCGTTAAAGGTCTCTACTGTTGTCTCCCAGCCCACAGCGCTACTCAAGCTGCACAGCAGGCTGGGAGAATCCCAGCCACGGGGCTAAAGAAATGTGGTCATCTCGAAAGCCAGGTCAACTAATACGCCACAAACTCTGGTAATTCAGTTGGGTAGGATATTAAAATCATGTTTCTTTTGATTCTGTAGAATATCTGTACGTGTTCCCTTGTCAGTGGAATTATAGACCAGATCACTGTATGTATGGCAGCAACTGTCGAGGAGCAGAGGACCAGGGAGTTTCGATTCTCCATGGGAACCGTGGAGTTTATCATGATGATAAACAACCTGCTTTCAAAGTAATGTATGAAGCCATACGTGATGTAAGTATTTCAATCACAAAAATGAAATGTCTCCTTTCTGAAGGGCTGCAATTGGATCAGGAATGCTTGACTTGATTCCTATCAGCGGATGGAATGACCTGTCTGCGATTACATGCCCCTTACCGGTTTAGAAGAGAAAATGCTAGAATTACCCTGCAGGTCTGGCAGCACCAGTGGAGAGAGGAACAGAGTTAATGGCAGAGTTGGTGGGTGGGGTTTTGGGGGGGGGGAGGTGGTTAGAGGGATGCTTGTGTTGTGGGGATGGATTTGCAGAGCACGCAGGAACAAGGAAATGCAGCATGTAGGGTGACTGAATTAGGTGGGAGGCAAGGTTTTGGTTACCTGATGGTGGTTTAGATGCAGAACTAAACTCAGCAACTTCAAGTCAGCCCGTGGCAGGTTCCTACTTTTGACATGTTTGCAATCTATAAAAGGGAGCTGGGGAGGAGAGAAAGGCCTCGGATGCTGAGGTTGGTGGTCATGTGCGTTTGGGGGCTGGGAATTGGCGGGGGGGGGCAGGGGCCAGTGGTGGGTGGAGGGACATGTAGATCCAGGCAGAATTGGTACGGTGCATTATAGACCTAAACAGTGAGGTTGGTGCTGTCAGTGTTGGGGTCCCGTGCTGGATGGTGAGGGAGGAGGAGCCAGATTTGGTATAGGGACAGCTCTGCAGTCTAGGTTGAGTATTCAGACCTTTCATAGGCTGGGGCATGGGAACAGATAAAAACATTGCGGGCGGTGGGGGGGATGTAATGGGAGGCCTCAGGGTAAGAGTAGGCAAGTGGGTATTTGGATGGCGATGAGCTGCTAAGCAGAACAAACAGAAGTATATTAAGAATCACCACAGTTTGAGTAAGTCACATTTGGTCATATCCATCCTGTGAACCCAAATGCCACCAGCAGCATGGTTGCCTCTTTCTCCAGTCGAACCTCACTGTCTGCAGCTGATCACGCTAACGCCTTGCCAGCCATCTCGATTGTCTCTTCCTCAGCATCTATCAGGGGCTTGAGGTCAGGAACTTCTCCTGTCCATTGCCTCCCATTGGAATTGTGGGGCTGCTTGTCATCTTCATGACAAACCGCAGAGTTAGTAACATGTAAGTGGCACCAACCCCCAATTTATCAACAGACAACAAACGCCAAAGTTCCACATGCGTTGGTCTCAGTTGCCAAGTGGCATTAAAGCACATCAAATATAACTCTTCTGGCAGAGCTGTCCACTCGCACATTGACTGCCTGCAAGAGATTCCTGTTGAAGATGGTACACTTACCCTGATGGATTGGGACAAGTCGTTGACCAGTTTCCTGCGCTTTCCAGGTTTTATTTCTTATGCCGTGATTGCTGACGTCCTCTGCAACCTCCATCCAGACAGCCTTGGTCTGGCTGGAGGACCTCCTTTCCTTGATAACCTGCAGAGAGGCATCACTGAACAGAGGTGCAACTCTTGACGCTCTGCCATGAGGAATTTGATGGGGGGGTGGGGGCAGGGGATTTTGTGAAGAATCCTCTTGAATGACACCATTCAGGCTGTGAAGCACAGTCTCTGTTTGAACAGGAGGCTGTTTAATAACCTGTCTGGAGCTGCAGCGATAGCAGCTGGTGGTGGATTTCCCACTGAAAACTTACCTCCGTCACTGAATCTCACCTGTCTCTCGTGCACACTGCCAGCACTTTAAATTTCAGTAGTAACCGTGTGCAAAATGGGAAAGGGCAGAAGAGTAGAAATGACACACGTGTTTTCAGTAACACCGTTAGGAATGCCACACTGCTGCCAAATCAGTAACCTTTTATCACGACTGGCAAGAGTTGGGGGTGGAATAGGTTTTAAGCAAGTGAGAGGGAAACATGGGAGGAAATCAAAAGTGATAATGCGACAGGAGAGATTAAACGACAAAAGTGTTCATGGTACAAGGCCAAAGGGAGTAGTAATAGGACAAGTAAAGAAACAAACATATTGTTGAGAGGAGGTGTCAATGGCAGAAACATACAGCTGCTGTCCAAAAGAAAAAGACAAGAGAAAAACAAAAACCACAAAAAGGAAACCAAAATGGGGCAGAGGTTACAATCTATAATAGTTGAACTCCGCGTTGAGGACAGGATGCTGTGAAGGGTCCAGTTGAAAGATTCCTTGAATCTGCACTGAACTGCCTCAGGACACTGAAGCAGGCTGAGGACAGAGCTCAGAGGACAGGGAAGCAAAGTGGAGAGTTAAAATACCAGGCAACTGGAAGTTCCAGGTCATGCCAGCAGACTGAACTAACATGTTTGACAAAGTGGCCACCCAATCTATGCTTGGTCTCCCCAGTGTGGGGGAGACTATTGTGAGCAGCGAATACAGTATTCAAAGTGAAAAGAAGTAAATTGCTGTTTGACCGAGAGGGCTGTTTGTGACCTTGGGCAGCGGGAAGTGGGGGCCGGGCTACAAGGGAAGATATTGCATTGTATGTGGCTTGCATGGAAAGATGAAGTGGGAGAGGGAAGGGTTGTTGGGCGTGAAGGATGGAATGGTCCCTCTGAAATGCAGAAAAGAGAGGGGAAGAGAAGAAAATGTGAACCTTGGAAAGGAAGTGGAAGCAGGTTGCTGAATATTTCCTATTTTATTTCAAATTCCCATAACCACAACATTTTCCATTACAGATTTACTCAATCTTTGATTTCTACTTGAGCTGATGTAGTGAAAACTGATAAGATTGCATCATTAATTTTGAAAAAAAACTTTCTCATTTGATCCTTCTGCTGCAATTAATGAATAAAAAATATTTGGGGTTGATGGATGCTGTGTAGCTCCAGCTTTTTCAGTTTGTGGGAAAAAAATGCAGTTTACTGTTGTGATTGTGCTCACATTTGACTTCTGTACATTGTGTTGGTTATATGCTGGTGATACTAACAAGCCCTGCTGAAAATGAATAATTCAGAGCACTCGGCAGTTGACTACTCAACAGTCAGCACAATACATTGTGCACAAGAGCAGTCGAAGGTGCATAATTAATGGTTTCTTGTCAGAATACTATTCGTGCCTGAAAGAACAATCACGGCAATTTTCCTGATTGTCTTTTCACAAGGGCAAGGATATTGTCATCGTGCTACACTCATGTCAGAATGTTCAGTTTCTGTTTCTGAAAACCGTCTGGAACAATTAATATCACAGAAGATGCGTGATCAAAAATATGAGCACAGTGCACTGCTGTTAACTTTGTTTATGAGTGTCACAAGTAGGCTTACGTTAACATTGTAATGAAGTTACTGTGAAAATCCCCTAGTCGCCACACACTGGCGCCTGTTCGGGTACACTGAGGGATAATTTAGCATGGCCAGTGTACCTAACCAGCATGTCTTTCGGACTGTGGGAAGAAACCAGAGCCCCCAGAGGAAACCCATGCAGACATGGGGAGAACGTGCAGACTCTGCATAGACAGTGACCCAAGCCGAGAATCGAACTCGGGTCCCTGGCGCTGTGAGGCAGCAATGCCAAATACTATACCACTGTGTTCTGCCCTGTGATTGTAATGGGTTACCCTTTCTCATAGACATGATGCCCAGTTCCATTGACAAACGTGTTCGGAAACTGTTGGAATTTGTGTTAAAACAGAAACATTAATAATAACTTTTCTTTTTGTCTTTCAGTTTCCTTTTGAGGAGAATATGTTTCAGTCCCTTTATTTTCCACTCCAAAACAACTTCCTGAAAACTGTCCACACTTTATGTGGGAGGCTTCCTCAAGTGTTCCTTAAGCAGGTTGAACAAGCCATGAGGAAAGCGTATGAGCTCCGTGTTATTCGTGTTGGATAAGGAATGAACATGGAAGAAGTTTTGTGTGTGCTGCACTGTAACTCAAAGGCAACGCTCAGATTTATTCTTCCCAGTTTTTTTCACCATGCATTTTTGTTTCTGTTCTATGAGTGTGCAGGTTTTATGCAGCAAAAGCCTCACATAGTTACTTCTTTTCATCCTCAATGCACTTTTTAACCATGCAGAAGAGCGGTCCTGTCATCAGTCTTGGGATGTGAGGTTGCACACATCACTTGTCTTGTATGCTTATATGAATCCATACAGCTGGTTAACTGTGAAACCAGGAGGAATATAATGAATCCGGCCAACTGCATCAATAAGACCATGCTAGCACTGGTGGTGTCTTAGAGAACTGCTCCAAGGTGATTGTATCCACAACATATGAACCCGTTGTTGCTAAATGTCTTTGCAACATGAAGGAGGATCCTGAGGTTGAACAAATAGAATGGGTGTGTGGGCAATGGTTGGTTTGTATTTTTGGCTGGGGTTTTCCAGTATATTATGGCAGGATACTCAGCGGGAAATTCGATGGCCCAGCCAGAAGTCCATTGGCTTTCAGCGGTATCCCAACTTTGTTTCTCCTTGTAGAAACCGACATTGGATATATAAGATGTTTTAGAATTATTAATGTGCTGAAATGTATTATTCTTTATCAAGTTAAATATTGTCTTTCACACTAGAGCACTTGCCAGTGCAAAAACATTCCTTGAGACAGATGCTGTGAAATAATTATCTGCACAATTATCTATTCTTCGAGCAACTCCCTGACCATCTCATGGTTAAAGACAACCCTGAGATAAAACTAAGCTATACAGACCAGAAGATTGCAGGTTCAATTTCTTGTCTGTACTGAGTCACCTGGTGCACAATTTGGGTTCTTCAGTTGACCCCGGTGACCTTGTACCCTTTTTTGGTGGGGGAGGAAGCAAGTAGGATCCTTGTGGGTCAGACTGGAAATCAGCATCTTAATGTTGCATCAGAGCTGGACTGATGATGGCCTCTGTGGTTGAATAGTCCAACTTAGAGACTCAAAATGGTCAGATAGGGGAGCTTGTATGGAACTGTACCTCCAGCACTTTGAGAAGAGCTAGCAAATTACAGGGACTGAAGCAGGGGATGGTTATGTGGTACCAAAAATAGTGAGATGAAAGCCAACTATTAGAATAGGAATTTTCCTTTGCTCCAGCAATGAAAATTGTGACAATTGTTCATAATTCAATCTGAAGAGTCTTTTCGCTCATGTGAAGTTTTAATTTTAACAATATGTCAGCAGTTTAGTTTCTGTGAGCACACAAGCTTGTGTGATCGGATTATGTCCTAATACTTGATTCTCAGAGAAAGCACACTTTAAAAGCACAGAGGATTTGCAGACATTTTAGTCCTTAATAAATAACTAAAATTAAATGAGTCAACCATATCTGAAGAACACTTTGACTTCTTTGAGGTCCTGGATGTTCTTGCTTTTTCAGAAATGAGGCTTTAGATCTTTGGCTTTTTGTACTTTTTTTTAATCATGTCACGTACGCAAATTATTGGAATAGAGAATATCCAAACATTGCAAGATATTTATGGTAGAAATGTCATTCCGGGTCATTAGAATCATCCTCCAGGAAGATGGTCCTTTATTGAGCCAGCTATTCAAAGCATGTTAGAGGTGGCACCTAAAGAAAAATCACTTGTATACTTATCCAAAGACTGCGACCTGAACAATAAACTGATTCCAAGAACAGTTGTATTTGAAATGCAAGTTCTTTTTGTTTTGTTGTAATGTGATATATAATCCCCAATATTTATACATGTTTGTTTTAAATATAAGATATTATTTCATTAATAAAAGTGCTATTGTCAGCTGTGGCATGTAGTTCCATTATTGTCTGACTAGGTTTTGCATTAAATGAGGCATATTTTATTTGTGTCCAGTTGCCAATTCAGCTATATCCATTTTTAAAGACGTTGGGTGTGATCCTCCTGTCCCACTGAGCTGTTTTTGTAGCACAGTGGGCCAGGAGACTTAAGCAGAGGCCGTTTCACGGGCTCCCTGCTGGGCACCGCAGTCTCTGCAAGGTCTCTGAGCCCCAGATTTCTGGTGCAGTCAACTCCGCACCAGAAATCGGCACAGAACTTTATAAATCATGCAAGTACTAATTTTAATATCACTTAAATATCATTAGCGGGTCTGGGACTGAAGTTTCTGGGCCCGCTAGCGTCTCCTCCGTTGCCAGGATTATTTCACTCCAGCGGGGTTTACAGTAGCTGCCCACTTGCAGGGAGCAGGCGGTCTGACCCCCCTGGAGTGCAGGGGGCCATTGAGGCCACCCCAGAGGGTCGGGCTCAGGGTGGGTGCTCCTTGGGCATTACCACCTTGGCAGTGCCAGCCTGGTCCCCTGGCACTGCCCAAGGGGCAATGTGCCGCTGCTCAGGGAAAACCTTGGCACTGCCCATCGGGCCAAGGTGTGTGACCTGACGGAGATGGGGCAATTGGTGGGGGTGGGGTGGGTTCCACTGCCATTCTGCATTTGACAGAGGGAGGGAGGCCAGCGATCAGGGCTGGCCTTCGAGGTGGGGGAGGTCAGCCTGCTGGGGGGATCGGGGGGAGTTGGGAAAATGAGTCTGTGTGAGGGGGTTACAGCGAGACAGACCGGGAAGTGGGGGGAATCAAGGGGCGGGATCAGGAGATCGGAGCCAGGTGGACGGAGTGGGGTTTCGAGGCTGACTCAGGCACGTTCAGCGGGCCAGCAATGCAGGGTTGTGGGGCTTGCCACCAATCGAGCTGGCCAGTGATCGGGAGGCTGACAATGCAGAGCCACTGCGCACGCACCAACCTCAGCGCTGACAGATCGGCACATGTGCAGTGGCCCACACAGTGCTATGCTACTGGCATCTCCAGCGGGAACAGATTCTTGGACTGATTTGTGCTAGTGGACTCTGCAGTGTACAGAGTGTGGGCGATTTATTTTGAAACTCATGCTGAAAAAAACAATGTGATTTACTCCCATTTTTCCACAAACTCGACACTTCGATTTTTTTTGGGAGAATCGCCTCCGCTTTCTTTCCCTAAGTTTCTGCTGAAACTCAGTTGTGCATCGTTGAATGCAAAATCTGCCTTGAACCATTGCAGTCAGGCAATCTTTTTACGTACGAACAAACATATTAGGAACAGCAGGAGACAATTCAGCCGTTGAAGTCTGCTCTACCATTTGATAAGATCATGGTTGATCTGATTGTAGACTTTACTTTCCTGTCTACATCTTTTGAATCCCATGTCAGTCAAGAATCTATCTAACTTGGCCTCAAAAATATTCAATGACCCTTCCTCCACTGCTGTCCAGGCAAGAGGATCCCACCACGAACTTCAAGAGAAAAGTTCTCAACTCCATCTTAAATAGGAGACCTTAATTTAAAGTGGCATCCCTTATTTCTAGCCCCTGCCATCTGTGTGTCTTCAGCAAATGGGGAGGTGATGGCCTAGTGGTATTGTCATGTGATAATTACTCCAGAAACTCAGCTAATGTTCTGGGGACCCAGGTTCAAATCCCACCATAGCAAACGGTGGAATTTGAATTTTTTAAAAATCTGGAATGAAGAACCTATCAATGACCATTTTCGATTGTGAGGCAAAACCCTTCTGGTTCACTAATGTCCCTTCGGAAAGGAAATCTGCCATCCTTACGTGATCTGGCCTACATTTGACTCCAGAGCCATAACAATGTTATTGATTCTCAACTGCCCTTCAAGGGCAACTAAGAATGGACAATAAATTCTGGCCAGCCAACGACGCCCATCTCTTACGAATGAATAAAACAAAAGCTACCATACATTTGGTCCCTTCCAAGTCATTGATTTAGAGTGTAAACAGTTGAGACCCCAGCATACCACGAGTTACAGCTTGCCAACATAAAAATTACACACTTATCTCTATTTCCTGTTAGCTAACCAATCCTCTAACCATATTACCTGGCAGCAGGAACACACTCCCATCCTGCCAGGATCTCTTCCCTACACATTTCATAGCCTGCAGCGACAGGTCATCCAGTGGAAAAATTCTTCATGCTGACAGCCTGGCAACTGTGGCCTTTTTTTCCTTTTTAACTTCCCATCAGATTGTATCTCCATTTTGAGGCTGCAGTCTCCCTCATATGCACCAGCAATTCACACCTCAGACAGTGCTGCTGCTGATATCTCATTGTTGGAAAGCCTCTTGTTGGACGGCAAGTGCACCTCTTGGCTCTTAGTTGGCTAACCTTGCCAAAGTCACATCAGAGGAGTGGGAATTCACCCAACATCGGGGTTCCAATTCCAAAACAAAAATCCAGCCCATGAACTCCGTTCCCCTCTCCACAAACGCAGGCAGACCTGTTGAATATTTCTGTTTTTTGTTGGGAAACTCAAGTTGTGCCAAATGCAATTTGTGCTTATAATTCTGTGATCTTTTGCACCAGTTACACTGATATTGAGCAAACTGCATCAAAAAAAGGAACTCAATGAGTAGAACTAAGGCCAACCAGTTGCAAGCTCCCGTTGTTATTTTACAGATCAAGAGTGTTTCAGATTGGGTGAGAATGCCTGATGATCCCATGCTCAGAACTGATCAATATCTTTTCAAGTATGGCGAATGAGGCAGACAAGAGTGGTTTGTAAAATGGTTAGATTGACTCGAAACGTTGGCTCCATTCTCTCTCCACAGATGCTGTCAGACCTGCTGAGATTTTCCCGAATTCTGTTTTTATTTCAGATTCCAGCATTGTAATAAATCTGCAGAGGTCAAAGACCCTTCACCAAAATCCCTTTATTTACAAACAGCAGTGCACAGAGTGTTATCAATTAGCAGTCTACCTCCAGGGGTGTCAGAGGAACTGACACTCCTGGTTAACTACAATGTAAAGACTCCCTGATTGGCCCATGAATTGGATCCTTAATCAGGGAGTTCATACTCCATTGGCCAATCTCAATGGCCTGATTGAAGTCATTACAAGCATCTGTAGTATTTTTCTGGGGATTGCTCAATGAAAGGACTGTTGTTTGTCGAGTGCTACTTTATCTGTTCAGCTTGCACTTGGACTGAGATCTTGGTCTGAGATGTGGAATTCCAGAATGAGTTTCAGAACCAACAGTATCAGCTGGAGCCTGCAAAGGCTCTGAGAATGCCTATGAGACACATCAGGCTGCTCTGCTCCTCTTGGAATATTTTTGAGCTTTCTAAAACTATTAAAAACAGCTTAGCTTCAGTTTATAAAAATGACCACTTAGTCCACTGAGCCTTGTTTATTATTTATGACACTATGTTGGAATTATAAGTCTGTGAAATAAAACAAAGATGGCTCCCTTGAGGAAGTTGAATCAGGACATTGGTGCAGAGTTATGCTATTGTGTTATTGTGAAGTAGAAAATGGTAGTATAATCGTACCCTTAATTGTCCTCAGCTTGCTAGTTTTGGATGGCCAAGACGTAACAATTTTCAAAAATACACAGTCTTCTACCAATTCTTGATTTAAAATGCAGACAGGCATAACAGACTACTGTTTAGTAAGTAACTTGAGGGATAGTATTATGGGATTTGCTTTCCAGCTCACTGGTCAAGTTATTTCAGAACAGTTTGGTAGCTGTGTCCTTTGTTACTAAGTAGAGTTTTACAGGATGGCAGGAAGCCATTCCTTCCGTTGTGTCTGTGCCAGATCACAAAGTTATCTATTTCATCCCATATCCTGCCCATTTTACCAGAGCTTTCTAATTTTTTAAAGAATATATAAGTGGTTCCTGTTTAAAGGCTTTTCTTGTTTCTGATCAACCACATCCTTCAACTTTTTGATGACCTGAAAGTTATGACTTCGACTTACTGAATCAGCAACCAATGAAAATTATTTTCCATATTTTGTTTATCAAAATCCTCTCCTAATTTTGAAAATCTTTACCTAGAATAGTAACGGAAGTGAGGGACCTGTTATGTGGACAGACTGCTGAAGCCAGGGTTATTTTGTGACGGGCACAGTGGGTTGAGAGGCGATTTCATGGAATCATCAAATCCTACAGAGCAGAAGGAGGCCATTCAGCCCATTGAGTCTACACCGACCACAATCCCACACAGGCCCCACCCCTACAATCCCATGCCTTAGCTAGTCCCCTTGATAATAAGGGGCAATTTAGTATTGCCAATCCACCTAGCCTGCACATCTTTGGACTTACAGAGGAGTCCAAAATCATAAATCGTTTTGTTAAAGTAAATAGAGGTAAATTGTTTCAGGCTGCAGAAGAGTTTACTTTGAGACAACACAAACTAAAGGTCAGAAGTACCAGAGGTAGCATGAGGGTTTTCTGGCTGAAGGGAGGTGAAAGAAGATTCAGCAGTAACATTCAAAAATATACTGGATAAATTGAGGGGAAAAAAACTGTGCAAAGCTGTGGGGAAAGAACAGGGGTAGGGGTGGGATTGACTGGCTAACTCTAACAAAGAACCTGCACAGATACCAGAGGCCAAATAGCCCTCAGCAACACTATATCAAAAATCAACAAGCACTTGGAGAGATTTAAATTCTTTAACGGGGACTTGGTCTAATCCAATTGAATCCGTTGACGAAGGAGCAAAGAAGGATGATAAAGGAAATGTTGTAGATGTTGTCGACATGTGTTTGACAAGGTACACATAAAGGCTGGTTAACCAAATTGATGCTTATGGATTGGAAAGGTAAGTATCCTGTAATGGATGGAAGGGAGGAAAAAAACTGAAATTCTTTATCCATTCTCTGTCTATCCTTCAGCAGAGATGTTTTTGAATTATATGTAATGGAAAGTGTGGTGTGTTTTTCCAAACCTTCAGTTTAATAACACGCAGGAAACTCATGTCATGATTAATTCAGAGGCAAGTTTATTCACATTTAAAAATGTGGGGGATTGGGGATGTGAGAAGGATTTCTAACTGCACTGCACACACGCACAGATGATATGGAGATGCCAGCATTGGACTGGGGTAAACACAGTAAAAAGTCTCACAACACCAGGTTAAAGTCCAACAGGTTTATTTGGCAGCAAATGCCACGAGCTTTCGGAGTGCTGCCCCTTCTCACCTGACAAAGGAGCAGTGCTCTGAAAGCAAGTGGCATTTGCTACCAAATAAACCTGTTGGACTTTAACCTGGTGTTGTGAGACTTCTTACACATGCACATACACAGGCATCATACATGCACACAAGTACATACACACACACACACACACACAGACACACAGGTGCAGACAGGTTGAAATAACTCCTCAGAAGCTAATGTCTTTTCTCCAGATTCCCTGGCCGGAATTTTACCTCACTGCCCGCCATGGGAATCAGAATGGGCAGGGGGCGGACGACCTTGACCTTGGGCAGAATTTTACGGTTTTGGGATAAGTGAGCCCGTAAAACCCCGTCTCCTTTCTTTACAATTTTACCGCTACTCCTAAGAGTGCTTCAGGTTCAACTCAGAACCCAGAGTGTCAGCAACCCTGACAGTCCTCAATATTTATATAGCTGTGATTTCTGATTGGGCAGGCAATAATTATGTTAATCAAAGAGCTCATACTCCAAGAGGCCAACCTCATGGGCCTCGTTGAGGTTATTACACAGGTGCACACACATGCAGGCATCTTCAGCTGACAGATCTTGTGGCAGCCTGGGCCTCATTGTCGCAAGTCTCCACTTCGGCCTGGAGCCAGCTATGATCTCAGCGGGTAGTCCTTGTCCTCCATGAACCATCCTGGCAACTGGGGCTAGTCCTTGATGACCACAGCAATGTCCAAGCTATGCAGGATGTAGCTGTCGTGCGTGCTCCTTGGGTGGTGTGATCTGTAAGGTGTTCAGAAGATGGTCACACACAACTTGAATATTAAGATAGTGGAATCCCCTTCTGTTGCTGAATGACACCTCTGATCATATGGGGCACAAAGGGCAATGTGTATTCCATTTATAGTCCCCTGCACATTGGCATTCCAGCAATGATGACGAAATTCTTGTGACTATCACAAGATGGGTTCACGTTGTAGGAAGCACTGCAGAGTCCATGCAGCGTGGTGAGCTCCCTTGCTTGAGGCATCAGCTGCCAGACCTGGTTCTTGTTTCTGTTAGTGAGGCCAGGGATGGAATGTGAGCAGTCAGCCACAGAGCTAGTCCAGCAGACAGATGGCAGGATAATCATTGTGACATTAGTGGAGTTGGGAGTTGAACTCATAAGCAATCCCTCGGAGGGTTGTTCAGTGGTTAGGGGAAATGCACTCAATGTGAACCCCCAAGCCAGTGGTAACTCTTGACATGAGGACTCCTATATCGGCATAAACCCCCCAAACCCCCACACCCATGGAAGCCCCCCCACCCCACCCTGCACCATGGCAGTGGTAGATAACCCCTCCCCCACCCCAGTAACCCAGGGTCGATGCTCAATGGCACTCATCTCTTAGCTGCCCTTCACTACTGCTGCACCTGAACCATTCTTCTATAGAGCAGTAGTGATTAACCCCAGTGTGACTTCATGCCGAAGAGATGGGAAGCATTCGGGGCTGAGAGGGGGTGTGGCGGGAGGGGGAGCATGGCAACCTCACTAATGGTACTGAAATCCATTCAAATTGATGCCAATAAGCTTTGCACCCATTTTAGGCACGAAGGGGTTTGCACCAGTGAAAAGGGCTGGGAAGCTTGAAAACCGTTTCCTGCCTGAATGTTCACATCTCATGCTATTTTCCCAGTTTACCACACTGATAGACAGGCACAGCAAGGTGGTAAAATCATGCTTATTATTTATTTCTAGATACTACTGGAAATGTCAGTCAAATTTTTAATGTCTGAATAGTTGTTTGTATGTTTGTGCCATAGTTCTTCAAGTTCTACAAAGAACTAGCATTGAGAACATTGTACATTCTTTGTTTATTTGATCCTGGAGTTAATGTTTAAGAAATAGGTTAAATGATGATTTTAGCTTCCTATTCCTTCATAAGTATAAAATTGATGGGCAGGAAAATACCAGCTGCTCTACCAAGCCTACACCATACTCATGATGCCTGGACCTCCAATGCGGCGATTCAGATTTGTTTGCACAGTGCTGGTGAAAATGAAGATTATAAATGATTGCAAAGAAAGATACACAAGCTCATCACTTTCTACAGTACATGACAACTAATTAGCTACCTTTCAGTCGCAGTTATTGTTGTCATGTAGGAGATAACCAAATTGCACACAGCAAAATCCCACAAAAAGGAAATGTAATAATGACCAAATAATCTGTCTTAGGGATTTGGAGGAAAATATGAGTCAAGTCATAAGTCACGCAATGGAATCTTTCCCATTCACTTGAACAGGCTGATGGAACATATGATGAACATTTCATACCAAACTCAGCACAACTAACCGAACAGTACGGATCTCCCCCAGTACTGCACTGGAGTTTCAGTTCCGATTTTGTGCTCTCTCTCCTCTCGAATAGAACTTCAACCCACATTCTACTGGCTGAAAGGTGTGAGTGCTCCCACCTGAGCAATGGCTGATATCCCAACTTTCATGTAGTTCAGTGTCTTTAACATAAAAAGGGCCCTTGGAGAGATGTAAATTTGTGGAAGGTGAAGAAATCGACATCAAGCCAAGAAAGGAGAAATTGTGATGGGGTGATTAGAATCTTGTTTGAACAGATACATTTTCTAAAGGTGTGGAGAGGTGAAGACTTTGCGGGAAAAGGTTCACTGCTGTCCGTGATTTTCCCTTGTTTATGCTCTGCAGCATTTGCTTGAGCCGTTTTTATTTCATCCGGAGGTCAAAGTACCTGCTCAAATCTCTGGATAAGTGAGGGAGGGAGAAACATGCTCAACGTAGTAGACTGTTTGGGGTGGGCTGTCTAGGAGTGTTTGGAGGTGGGATGATGGAGGGTCGGAGTGTTTGAAGGCAAAGACGGGGCAAAACCTTGATGCGAACCCTGCATTGGTCATCATTTCAAGGGTGAGTACTCTCACACACAGGAAGAAAGACTTTGAAGCCATATTCACAGGCAAGTCATTGACAGGTAGAGGACCACAATGTATAAAAGCTCTGAGCATGAACTCTGAAATGGTTCAGGTCAAAAACTTCAAAGTGTTTTATGAACCTTGCCTGAATCATAAGTTTTGCATTTTGAATTTGCCTGGGATAAGCATGAGATGTTTCATCTTGGGTATGATTCAAGTGACCCACTAGGAAGCTTTTATTAAACAACGTTCATTTAAGAATATAGTTAACATGTATAGTAAGTAAATAAGCAAGAACTTTTATCAATTACAAACATGAAACAAACAGTCATGATAATGTATAACCCTTAATTAATATATATCAGCTGCCCCAATCAAAACAAATATCCAGTAAACAAAACACTTTAAACAGTTTTAACACAGCACAGATTAATGCTCACATGACACTGGAATTGAGGTCATTATTTGAATTCTGCAGTCCAATGCTCTTGAGACTCAGAACAGTTTGAAGACAAGACTGCTTCCCAAAACACCAGAATGACTTTTTACTGCAGAATGGCAAACAAGATGTGCTTTCAGCTAAATGGTAAAACTTTCAAAATAAAAACAGAGACATCTTTCAGTTCTGTTTCTAACATTGTAGCCATAATTAAACTAGAGACAACCCTTGACACCTGAGCTGCACAGTTTTTTATTGCTCCTCCCATCAATGATATCATCTAAGGCCATGAGCTGAGGAACACTGACTGTGAGAACTGCAGAGATCATGATTTTAAAAAAATCTTGTAAAGGAATACTAACATCACAAATCATGGCATTAACACTTTGCTGAGAAATAGGGAGCACATGGATTTGCATAATATATGACCCTCCTCCATGTATGAACACATGTTTCCTTAGACACTGTACCCGCAAATTTCAAGATTGCAGATGTGTTAGGAGAACACCTCTGCTTCAGTCTTTTACTGCCAAGAATAAAATTGACTTAACCTTGCAAAGCATGTGAACAAGGTTCATTCCATAGGGACATTTAACATTGAGACACTCTGTTCTCTATGATGGCCTTGGTGGGTATTTTCTGGAAGGCCAAGACCTGATGGGCCCCAGTCTACTTTGTGTGTCCTGCTGTGAGGCAGGTGTACTGTCCTAGGCCTGTGGAGCTGGAGGTGTAGGGATGTAGGGATGTAGCTGGAAGTAGGGATGTAGGGGTGTAGCTGGAAGTGGGGATTGGGATCACCTAGTAGAGGACCCAGGTTGTCAAGCTGCTAGTCCTCCTCCCTATGGGTGTCTGACAGTCCCGGAGTCTTCAACATGTCATTGATGAAGACAAACATCTTGCCAGGGCCATCCCCACACCCCCACTTCTTGCCTTCAGACAACTGCACAACTTCAAACAGACCATTGTTTGCAGCAAACTACCCAGCCTTCAGGAGAACAGTGACCACAATACCACACAACCCTGCCACAGCAACCTCTGCAAGACATGCCGGATCATCGACATGGATACCATCATCACACGTGAGAACACCATCCACCAGGTACATGGTAAATACTCTTGCAACTCGGCCAACATTGTCTACCTGATACGCTGCAGGAAAGGATGTCCCAAAGCATGGTGCATTGGGGAGACCGTGCAGACGCTATGACAACGGATGAATGAACATCGCTCGACAATCACCAGGCAAGACTGTTCCCTTCCTGTTGGCGAACACTTCAGTGGTCACGGGCATTCAGCCTCTGACCTTCGGGTAAGCATTCTCCAAGGCGGCCTTCAAGATACACGACAGCGCAGAGTCGCTGAGCAGAGACTGATAGCCAAGTTCCGCACACATGAGGACGGTCTGAACAGGGATCTTGGGTTCATGTCGCACTATCTGTAACCCCTGTGACTTGCCTGGGTTTGCAAAACCTCACTCACTGTGCTGTCTGGAGACAATACACATCTCTCTAACCTGTGCCTCATGCTCTTTCCACTCACACTGTCGGCATCTTTAAGACTTGAATAGCAGGTTAGGTGTAAAGATTTGCATTCTAATCAGTAATCTGTAAACTATCTGTGCTGTTATATGTTCTGTCTGAGGCCAGAACTCTCCACTCACCTGACGAAGGGGCAAACCCCGAAAGCTTGCGAGATTACTATCAAATAAATCGGTTGGATTTAAACCTGGTGTTGTCAGACTTCTTACTGTGTTTACACCAGTCCAACACCAGCATCTCCACATCATGACTACCATCTCACTATTGGCACAAGCATGATTGATGTTCTCTCTGGCCAACTCAACGGCTTGATCCTTGAACTCTGTGAGGACCTTGACATTGAGCATTCTACCCCCTCGTCTGGGACCTCTCCCTTTTATTGTGTGCGAGCTTGTTCTACAGAGAGACAGGTAGGGATAGCGTGAGAAAGCTACATGCTCGAACAGATGATAAAAGCGCCTGGCATGCGTGGCTGGCAAGGGAAGCAATGGACAGGAGAGAATGTGACTTCCAGAGCAGATGAGCCGAGATAGGGATCTGAGGGTGTGTGAGAGAGTTAGCACTGATGTCCCTTGAATTGAGAATGATGAGATGATTGACTTACCCGAGTGGCACAGATCAGAGTATTCATCCTCTTCCTGGATGGCTGACCTCTTGTCTACTGCATTGGCACTGACTACCACTGCCACTGCCTTTTGTACTGTGTTGGCACTGACCAGACTGGCCACTGCCTCCAAAGTCGGATTGATCTTGCTGGATCTCCTGCTTCCAGAATGGAGTGAGAAGACATTGCAGTGGGCCTGAACTGCATCCAGCAACCACTCCAGTAAGGCATCACTGAATTTGGGGGCTGTCATTTTCCTCAGTTTCAGGGCCATGCCTTCAGTGGTGCAGTCCTTGGGTGCAGGAAGGTTGTGTGCAGCTGCACCTTAAATATGGTGGCTGGAGTGAGGAAGCAGTGAGTTGACATTGGACATTGGAGAGGCCGCTCACCAGCGACACAACATACTTCACATACGTGGATAATCAATGAGCTGAGGAGCAGATGATATGAAACGAAAATCCACTATTATGGCCAGAGGGTAGAACCCAGATTTTCATGCCTGTTACAATACTTTGTGTTATGTGGGGAAAATCCTGAGTCTTCAAACCAACTGTTCATATCCCCAATAGTAATTTCTAGGCCTTGGTTTTAAAACTAATCAGCTAGAAGAGTATCTTTCATTTAGTAATATTTATATTTGAAGAACATTGAAATCAATGGCTAATAGTTTCTCTGTAATTGTTGTTATTCCAGATTTGTCCCTATCATCTCTGTCAGCCTGGATTCACCTTTTCCTATGTCTAATTGTGGGGAAAGCCACTGGATAAATCCATTTATGAGTTACATAAAAACTATTTCATTTGCAGAAACTGTCAAGGAGAGCCTTGGAATCATCATTACATAATGTCTGCTGTTTTCTACAGGCAACCAGGATGTCATTTGCTATTTTTGGATCCCATTGTTATACGACTTTGCATGGAAATTTGATAAGGGTTTTTTTCATAGATCCGTAAGTGGTTCAAAGTCAAAGATAAATTCAGTTAATTATTCCTGTTGGGATGTGTGCCTGCATAATGCATCTATCTGTAAAGTGATAAGTCCCCAAATTCATTGGCTACGTGAGCTTCTAATACAATTTTCATATTTGATTGGATTATAATGTGTGAGTGTGTGAGTATTGCCTTCTTACTGGGCTACAGTTACAGCTCATTCACTAAACACCAGTGGTTAGAGCAGAGGAAACACAGTGAGATAAGCGTTGTGGTGCAGAATTACAGAGTCACAGAGGTTTACAGCATGGAAACAGACTCTTCAGCCCAACTTGTCTATGCTGCCTTTTTTACCACTAAGCTGGTCCCAATTGCTCGCATTTGGCCCATATTCCTCTTTACCCATTTTACCCATGTTACTGTGTAAATGCTTTTCAAAAGACAAAATTGTACCCATCTCTATTGCTACCTCCGGTAGCTCGTTCCAGACACTCAGCACCTTCTGTGGGAAAAAAATTGCTCCTCTGTACCCTTTTGTATCTCTCTCCTCTCATCTTAAATCTATGCCGTCTAGTTTTAGACTCCCCTACCTTTGGGGAAAGATGTTGACTATCTAGTCAATCTATGCCCCTCATTATTTTAAAGACCTCTGTTGGATGACTCCTGTGATGCAGAGATATTAATGTATCTTTGTAAGCATACTCAAAAGTGTTTCAATTTGATTTTGTTTCTATTCCTATTTCTCATGATTCATCAGCAGATGTGAAGCTGCCCAAAATATGTGGTTTATAGACCAATTATTTCAGTGCAGTTGGAGCAGAGGGAGGTGTCTTCACTATAATCCAGGAGGAGGAATGCCAGTTGCACCATAATTCTCCTTTTACCACCATCTGCACAGAGATCAGCTAACTCAACACAGTTCCAGAATCTAAACTGGCACCTGAATCTGAGCTTTGGAGAGCTCAGTAACAGCGAAATAAACTGAGAGTTAAATTCTCATTGTACATAATATAACAACAGCATGTATTTATACTGTGAATTAAACGTACAAAAATATCCCGAGGTACTTTACAGAGACACAGTTGGAAACCACTGATTTCAAAGCAAATAAACATTGGGAGAAAATGGGCTGCCTGCTTTCGATGCTGTTTTGTTATCTAGATTAGAAATACTAATCTAGATAGGGCTGCCTTTTGAGAGAAGGTGGTCTG
This sequence comes from Carcharhinus amblyrhynchos, assembly GCF_965287045.1. Lineage (NCBI taxonomy): Eukaryota > Metazoa > Chordata > Chondrichthyes > Carcharhiniformes > Carcharhinidae > Carcharhinus > Carcharhinus amblyrhynchos. The sequence continues at coordinate 44,158,184 of NC_137326.1, forward strand.
GATACATTTGAGGTTTCATGTAAAGGTAGAAAAAGAAAAACCAGAGTTCCCTGGGTGAGGCACAGATACTGAGTAAGAAGAAACAGGTACTGATAGATGTCAGATTAGTAATACAAATGAGAACTAGGCTGAGTATCAAAGGTTCAGAGTGCAAGTGAAAAAAGGAATAACAAATACTAGGAGGATGAAAAGAGATCGGCAGCTAACAAAAAGGAATCCAAAAGTCTTCAACAGACATATAAATAGCAAAAGAGCAGTGAAGGGGTTGGGGTCGAGCTTGATTCAGGGCAAGAAATGGAAGCTATGCATGCAGCATGGGAATGATTGAAGAACCAAATTAGTATTTTTCAGCAGCCTTCACTAATATGCGATTACAGTCAGATTGAATAAGAAGATAGTTGAAATACTGGGTGAGCTATAAAAGATATTAGAAAAGCTTGTTATACTTAAAAGTTGATAAGTCATTAGGACTGCATGGGATGCATTCAAGGTTATTGTGGGAAGTGAGGACAGAAATTGTGGAGAGAGTTGGCTATTATTTTCCTATGTTCCGAAGGGAGGGCGATGAACCAGAGGACTGGAGAATTGCACATTCTTCTAAAGTAGAAAGTTTACAAGGATCAACTCTCACAACTACAAACCAGTCACTTTAACCTCTGCGGCGGGAAAGCTTTTACAATTCAGAATCAGGGATAAAATGATCAGTCACATGGACAAATGTGGATTAATTAAGGGAAGCCAACCCAGATTTCTGACCTCAGATTTTGCATCTTTTTCCCAATGGAAGAAGGTGAAGAGAGTATGTCTGAGGTGTGAGGGGTCCTTGATTATGTTGGCTGCTTTTCCGAGGCAGCGGGAAGTGTAAACATAGCCAGCAGACGGGAGGCTGGTTTGCATGATGGACTGGGTTTTGTTCACGACTCTTTGTAGTTTCTTGCGGTCTTAGACAGAGCAGAAACCATACCAATCTGTGATACGACCATTTATTTTATTTTTAGCAGCACTTTTACGCAAGAAGGTCAGTACTTAAATCTTTTTCAGTCACATTTTGTGCCAATCTATGTTATCCCACAGTGAATGATTATCTCTGTAACATTCAATGGCAACTATTCTCAGGACACTCTTTGTGTATAATCTCCTGAAAATGTTTGACAAATCGAACCATGACTGTAATTTCCAAGCCCTCTTCCCTGCCCTATCCCTGTAATCCCACACATTTCCCTTGGCTAATCCATGTAACCTACACATCTTGGGACACTAAGGCACAATTTAGCATGACCAATCCAACTAACCTGAACATCTTTGGACTGTGGGAGGAAACTGGAGCACCCAAAGGAAACCCATGCGGACACAGGGAGAACGTACAAACTCCACACAATCGCCCAAGGATGGAATCAAACTCAGGTCTCTGGTGTTGTGCCACTGTGTCGCCAATGACCAAGCATGATTTATTGGGCTACTTTCAAGATGAGATTGTTGATCCAAGATTACTCCAAATTTGGTCTTAATGTCCAAACCTATATATTTAAAAGTTCTGAAATAGGGCTTCCAATCTTTTGTCTTATCTGTAACAAATTGATCAAATTGCACAGAACTCCTCATAGAAAATCACTGACATGCATCATAAAGATGCCTGGGAGTTTTGTTTTGTGGTACCAATAGAAGATTGCTACATCTGCTTTCAGTTGACTAAAGTTTACATTCAGCAAAACTGATCTAACTGAGAAATACCATATCCTAGCTGCATCATTTCATCCATAAACACATTTGTTTAGCTTTCCTTCTGTATCACCTGCCTCTTTAGCCATTTCAAAAATATGTTTCTCTTAAATTTTTCTCATGATAAAAGTGTGGTTTTTATATTGAACAACCAGCATTCCCACAAGTATGGCCAACAGAGCTACAAAAATTTTCCGGATTACTTTTTTCCACTATTGGGGAATCCATTCTAATATTTTGACCTCCAAGTTGCCCTTTGAGATCCTGAGCCACTAGTTCTGCTTTTATGCTATTAGTTCCATATGGGAGGGCCATTTTGTGGACTACTCAGTGATTAGGCTGTAATCTCCTATCTGGTACTTCAGAGTAGTCATCGATTTCCTTCCAGCTCTCCAACTCTTTTTGTCTTTAATTTGTTGGCATATCCCGATCATAAGGCCTTCATCTTCTAGTAACGTTTCTAGATTGTTCTATAGTCCTTGTCCTGTTGCCTAACTTAGTTGAGCCACAGCCTCTTGTTGCACTTTGATGTCAGTCTGGACTATTATTCCAGGATGTTGTCTTCCAACGATAAGAGTTTCCATCAACGGCATGTTATTATCTTCCAGTGCAAGATTCAGTCCCAGACTGACTGTGAGAACTTGCATAGCCTTTTCTCACTTTTCACTCTTTCACCCCATTCTACAAGTCTATAGATCCCGTCCATTATCTTGGACATTTAGCCAATATTTGAACTTTCCAGTAACTTTCCTTGTTTTCCCTACAATAGTCACACATGCCTCCATTCACTGGACCCTTATGGTATGTATGTCACCCTGTGTACCAATCTGTGCAGTTGTCCTTTGGGCACAATAACCCTGTCTTTTACACTTGTATCATTAGATTTTTAGTAACTGTTAAACCTATGATTATGTCAGCTACAGGATATGTCATTATATTCTATTAATTGCTCAGATTTGGAAAGTTTCTAATCAATCCCAACTACAAATGATAACTGGATCTTAAATAGTTTAGCTACTGGTCTTATCATCAGACACTATCACCTAACCCAGAGCTTTCCACTCTTCATGGCTTTCTCTTTTATGTACACTAAGTCCCTGGCGTTAAAGTTCATCATGGACAATCTTATACAATGGCTTAGCGTTCTCCAGATTTTCTCTGTGACATTTTCAGCCTTGATGAATGTTCTTCTTGCTATATATAAAGTATTCGCATTGCAGAAAAAGTGGAATTAATTGTGGTACTTTCTAGAGCAGGAGGACTATCACATGGAACAGAAGTTAGGCTGGGATTCCTTTCATCAACCTAGTCCATAAAGGACTATATATCCAATCATCTGAAGTGAACTATTTGCTTGAACTGCTCATGCTGGTGCAGTTTTAACTTGCACTTTTGTTTATCGACTAAGATCTTATTAAACATTTCATTGATCACTGTGTGATTGCTTTCAGATTCCAAAGGACTTTCAGCTGCAGTGTTCTTGGCTACAACATTCATATTTTCACATGTCTCTCAACTCATCTTTAGCATATTCAACCCCTAGTTGTCGGTCAGAAATTTAGGCGGTGCACCAAGTCCGGATCCTACCCATTTTTTGCATGTCTTTATCTACAAGCACCCTTTTGTCCTTGCCACATATTACTGTAGAAACACATGGCAACCAAATTCAGCCTATAAAAAGTAAGATTAAAATGTTTCTTTGGGCCTTTAGATCTATGGTTACTACTTAATTAAAGTGTCTTGCCAATGGAAGACTTACAATTGAGTCTCGCAATGGCCGCTGATACTTTTTATATTTGTTACATTTTGCTTTAATTCAATGATGATGTTGAATACCCATCATCAACCACACTTCTATCTTTTGGTGAGATTTTTAATTTGCAACAAGGATGAGCAAATTGTGTAACTTTAAAACAACTTGCTTTATCTTCCACTCGGATTTTAATTGCCTGATTCAATTCACACTTCCTTATTACCATTCAAGATGATGCCAGGGCGTGGCAACATCTTGCAAGCTACCCCAGCACACCCCCTAATAATATCTTTTACTCTTGTTCAATGCTCTCAAAACTGTACTCCAACTATTTTAAACTCTCAAATCCCTGTCGGTAACTGCTAAATTATATTCTGCATTCTATCCTCTCCTTCTCCCTTATGTACTCTATGAACAGTATGTTTATCTGTGTAGCTCACAAGAAACAGTAGTTTTCACTGTATTCCAATATATGTGACAATAACAAATCAATTCTTTAACATCAGGTGAGAAATCTCAGGCTTTATTAAGGAGATGCAATCATACCCTGACTGGAAAGTCAATGGATCTAATTTGTCTGAAAACAGTTGTTTTATTATATTCCACGTCCGGTTTCATTCTTGCCTTTTTAATGGGAGGTTTGCTCAACAGCAAGGATATCACACGAGAAATGATATCATTATTAATAAAGTGGCTTACTCCAGCTATTTTGCATGTACTCTCCAGTCTTTTTCGTGATCTCAATGTGTTGCCATCAACCTGAATCAAGTTGAATTTTAATCCTCCCTGATCTTACTACTGAGTGATTCTAAATAACATTTTAATCAATTTGTTCCATGTACTGTCAAAGGGAAAACACTATCTAACATAACATAATTAAAGTAATCCACAATTATTACATTAATTACCTGACAAAAGGTTCTTGCAACTAATAAATTTCCTCTGTCCAACCATGACCATATCTCCTGAATGCTGTGTCATACTTCATTTCAAAGCCCTGCGTTTGTACTTTTGGCAGTTCAGCGCTTCATGTTATTCTGAGTCACATCTGAAATACCTGCTAACCGTTTCCAGGCAATCCAGGGGTTCATTCGCTATTATTGCTCCTCCAACCTAGAAATCTGCTGCGATATCTAGATCTGAGAAAAGGGCCTTCACCCTCATTCCTTCTGTTTATAACTTTTCTGTTGTACTGATGCTGAGCCCTGTATCTGAACAATCTCTGGGAAATGGAGAAGAAAATTGAGGAGTGGGAAGAAGTAAAACTGAGGCATTAAAGCACCAACAGTGGCAGGAGAATAATATTTGGTGGAAACAACTGCTTTATTTGTATACAAATTTTCATTGCGTTTAATTGAAATAAAACTGAGTTGGCATACTTGTCTGACCTCACCCTGTTTTCTTTTTGATTAATGTTGTTCGCGTAGAAGAAAGTTAAAACTATCCCTGCTGTTAAGCTTCAGTTACCTGTTGTGAGATAAAGGATAAATGCCTATTTAATCAGCATTTGATACCAATTTCTTGTTAGATATGAATCTGTTTTCAGATGAGGTCAAAGCTGTCAGTGATAAAGGCAGATTCACTGAAAATATTATGTACAAGGAATTACATCTCTCCCTCAAGCATCAAATAAGTTATGTTTTATTATAAAATAACAAATGTTTTCTCAAAACATAAATCAAGGTCTGAAGAAACAAAGAGCAAAATAATATTTGGATCTGTAAATCTTCTCTCCTTGGATATTTTGTTGCTGAAACAGTGCTTTGAAAACTTGATATACTGATACACCCTGAACTGAATGTCTGGCCCTATAACCTCCCATTCCCAGGACTGGGTATTTCCATTTCCCATGAGTTGCTCCTGCCTCAACTCATATGCTGCTGATATTCTCCTTGGTGGTGTTGTTTGCTCAGCTGTTTCAAAGCTTTCCTGGCCAGTTCAGTAAATATTAATTCATTCAAAACTGTGCCATCTGTATCTTAAAGCTCACCAGGTCCTGTTCATCCATCACCTCTGTGCTCTCCATCCTTGTCCTGCAACCACCTGCAATTTTAAAATTCTCATCCTTGTTGTTAAAATCCTTTAACAGCTCTATAACCTCTTCCAGCCCCAAAATCCTCTAAGAATTCTATCCTTCCAACCGCTTGTAAATCTCTGATTTTTATTATTTTGCTGTTGTTGGGCTGCATCTTCACTTGCATAGGTCCTGAGTTCTAAAATTTCTGCCCTAAATCTTTTGGTCTCTATTTCTTGCCCCTCTTTTAAGATGTTCTTTAAAACCTCAATTCATGAACAAACCTTTGATCGTCTGTCTAATATTTCCTTACATAGCCCAGTGTCAAGTTTTTTTGACAATGCTTCTGTGAAGCATTTTATTAATCTAATTTAATCATTCTGCTATTTCATGGCTCAATGCATAATAATAACACCTTTATCCTCTGACCACCAACTCCATCCATTCTCTGTGGCAATTGTCTGAGGCAGAACCAGGCCTTTTGCAACAGTGATGTAATATTTGACCCTGAGGTCAGCTTCCAAGCTCATTTTCATGCCATCGTTAAGTTCACCTTTCTTTATTCATTCGTGGGATGTGTTCATCACTGACTAAGCCAGCATTTATTTCCCATCCCGAATTACTTTTGAGAAGATGGACATGAATCCCCTTTTTGAACTACTGCAGTCCATGAGGTGTAGTTACATCCACAGTTGCTGTTAGGAATGAAGATCCAGGATTTTGACTGATTTTGACAGTGAAACAACTGTGATATATTTTCAAATCAGGAGGGTAAGTGACTTGGAGGGGAATTTGCAGGTGGTCTTCCCATGTGTCTGCGCCCTTGTCCCTCTAAGTGGTAGAGATTGTGGGTTTGGAAGATGCTGTTGAAGAAGCCTTGGTGAATTGCTGCTACAAACTCCTACCACTGTGCATTTGTGGTAGAGGGAGTGAACGTTAAAGGAGGTAGATGAGAGGCCAGTCAAGCAGGCTGCTTGGTCCTGGATGGTGTTGAGCTTCTTGAGTGCTGTTCGAACTGCACTCATCCAGGCAAGTGGAAAATATTCCATCAATCTCCTGACTTGTGCCTGATAGATGGTGGACAGGATTTGGGGAATCAGAAGGTGAATTACAAGCCTCTGACCTACGCTTGTAGCCACAGCATTTATATGGTTGATCCAGCTCAGTTTCTGGTCAATGGTAACTTCCAGGATCGTGATAAAATTCAGGGATAGTAATGCCATTGAACCTCAAGGAGAGATGGTTGGATTCTCTCCTGTTGAGGATGGTTTTGCCTAACACTTGTGTGGCACGAAAGTTACTTGCCACTTGTCAGTCCAAACTTGAATGTTGTCCAGGTCGAGTAGCACAGTAAAACAATGGTTAGCACCTCCGTCTCACAGCACCAGGGACCCAGGTTCAATTCTGGCCTTGGGTCACTGCCTGTGTGGAGTTTGCACATTCTCCCTGTGTCTGTGTGGTTTCTTCCAGGTGCTCCGGTTTCCTGCCACAGTCCAAAGATGTGCAGGTTAGGTTGATTGGCCATGCTAAATTGACCTTAGTGTCAGGAAATTAGCAGAGTAAATATGTGGGGTTATGGGGATAGTGTCTGGGTGGGATTATGGTCGGTGCAGATTTGATGGGCAGAATGGCCTCCTTCTGCACTATAGAGATTCTATGATTCTGTTCTAATATGGACACGGAGTGCAACTCTGTATTATGGCCCAACTCCATCCTTCCCAGATTACCTGCTGCTGAAAACCTCACAGAAACCATAGAAAATTACAGCTCAGAAACAGGCCTTTTGGCCCTTCTTGGCTGTGCCGAACCATTTTTTGCCTAGTCCCACTGACCTGCACTTGAACCATATCCGTCCACACCCCTCTCATGCATGAACCCGTCCAAGTTTTTCTTAAATGTTAAAAGTGACCCCGCATTTACCACTTTACCCAGCAGCTCATTCCACACTCCCAACACTCTCTGTGTGAAGAAACCCCTCCTAATATTCCCTTTAAACTTTTCTCCTTTCACCCTTAGCCCTCTGGTTTTTTTCTCCCCTCGCCTCAGTGGAAAAAGCGTGCTTGCATTCACTGTATCTACACCCCTCAAAATCTTATACACCTCTATCAAATCTCCCCTCATTCTTCTGTGCTCCAGGGAATAAAGTCCTAACCTATTCAATCTCTCTAACTCAGCTTCCCAAGTCCCGCCAACATCCTTGTGAACTTTCTCAACACTCTTTCAACCTTATCTACATCCTTCCTGTAACTAGGTGACCAAAACTGTACACAATACTCTAGATTCGGCCTCACCAATGCCTCATACAACCTTACCATAACACTCCAACTTTTACACTCGATGCTCCGATTTATAAAGGCCAACGTACCAAAAGCACTCTTTACGACCCTATCCACCTGTGATGTCACTTTTAGGGAATTCTGTACCTGTATTCCCAGATCCCTCTGTTCAACTGCGCTCTTCAGAGTCCTACCATTTAGCCTGTACATTCTACTTTGGTTCGTCCTTCCAAAGTACAATACCTCACACTTGTCTGCGTTAAATTCCATTTGCCATTTTTCAGCCCATTTTTCTAGTTGGTCCAATCCCTCTGCAAGCTTTGAAAACCTTCCTCACTGTCCACTACACCTCCAATCTTTGTATCATCAGCAAATTTGCTGATCCAATTTACCACATTATCATCCAGATCATCGATGGTGACAAACTACAATGGACCCAACACCGATCCCTGCGGAACACCACTAATCACAGGCCTCCACCCAGAAGCAATCCTCCACAACTACCCTCTGGCTTCTTCCATTGAGCCAATTTACTACCTCCCCATGTATACTTAAGGACTCATTTGTGTCTTTACTACCTGTAGACTTAACACGGACCTGCTGGATTTCCATAAACTATCCTCTGTAAGGTTGAGATCATCTCTACTGCTTATGTCCTAACTAGCACTAAATCCCAATCACCTATCATCTCAGTACTTGCTGACCTACTGGCTCCTGATTAAGCAATGCCTGGATTTTAAAATTTTCATCCTTGTGCTTAATCTCTCCATGGTCTCATCCCTTCTTATCTCTGTAATCTCATCTGCCACCACAATTCTCTGAGATTGCTAATATATATATATATTTTTTACATATATATATAATAATTCCGACCTCTTGATGTAGATTTAGATTTAGTTCCTGTGGTCCCATGTTGGACAATGGACAGCAAGACTCCATTATTGGCCCTGGTCCATCACAATCTCTTTTGCACGCAGGTGGTATCCTGCTCTTGAAGGTTCTACCTAAATGTAATTCACCAGGTTTTCTTTGGCTGCATTGTCTCCTTCTTCCGCCTGGTGGTGTTCACTGTATTGCTACTCTGACATGACATATGATCAGGAGGAAAAGGACATATGTTGCCAACTTCAGTTGACCAGATCTTCCATAGTCAATGGTGGTGAAAGACTTACAAATGCCATGTCACCTTGCTGTTCTCTCCAATGTCTCACTGCAGAGAATGCAGTTAGTACTACTATGAACAGCTGTGATTATGGTCACTACACCAATGGTGGTCATGCCTTTAACTGCCTAGGCCCTAAAGTTCTGGAATTCCCTCTCAAAACCTCCTCACCTTTCTATCTTTTAAAACCCTCTTTAAGATGTATCTCTTTCACAAAGCATTTGGTTTACCTGCATAATATTTCCTTCTGGCTAGGAATTATATTTCCTTTTAAAATGGCTTACAGAGGAAATTAGAGAGAGTATCTGATCTAAGGTAGAAGCGTATAGATTGGCCAAGAGAAATAATTGGTCTGAGGATTGGGACTAGTTTAAAATTCAGCAAAGAAGGACCAAGGGATTGATTAAGAAGGGGAAAATACAGTATGAAAGTAAGCTTGCAGGGAACATAAAGAATGACACTAAGAGTTTTTATAGAAATGTGAAGAGAAAGAAGTTGGTGAAGACAAATGTAGGTCCCCTGCAGACAGAAACAGGGGAATGTATCATAGGGGACAAAGAAATGGCCTAGCAACTGAATATACACTTTGGTTCTGTCTTCACAAAAGGCGACACAAATCAGAAGCCAGAAATATTGGAAAATGCAAGATTTAGTGAGAGGGAAGAACTGAGGGAGATCAATATTAGTAGAGAAATGGTACTGGGAAAGTTTATGGGAATGCAGGTGAATACATCCCCAGGGCCTGATAGCCTACATCCCAGAGTACTTAGTACAAAGTGACTCTAGAAATAGTGGATGCATTGGTGGTTACCTTCCAGGATTCTATAGACTCTGGAACAGTCCCTGCAGATTGGAGGGTAGCTAATGTTACTCCAACATTCAAAAAAGGAGGTAGAGAGAAAACAGGGAATTATAGACCAGTAAGCTTAACATCGGCAGTGGGGAAAATTCTCAAATCCATTATCAAGGGCTTTATAGCAGAGGATTTAGAAAGCAGTGGCAGGATCAGACAGAGTCAGCATGGATTTATGAAGGGGAAATCATGCTTGACATATCTGTTGGAATTCTTTGAAGATGTAACTAGTAGAATTGACAAGGGGAACCAGCAGATGTGGTGCCTTTGGACTTTCAGAAAGTGTTTGACAAAGTCTGTACAAGAGTTTATCATGCAAGAGTAAAGCGCATGGAATAGGAGGAAGTGTGTTGAGATGGATAGAAAATTGGTTGGCAGAGTGGAAGCAAAGGGTAGGAATTAATGAGTGCTTTTCAAATTGGCAGGCAGTAACTAGTAGGGTGCCACAGGGATCGGTGCTGGGACACCAGCTATTTATAATATATGTTAATGATTTGGATGAGGGACAAGATGCGACATCTTAAAGTTTGCAGATGATACCAAGTTGGGTGGGAGGGTGAACTGTGACGAGGGTGCAGAGATCCTGGACAGGTTGGGTGAGTGGGCTAATCAATGGCAGATGCAGTATAATTTGGACGACTGAAAGATTATTCACTTTGGAAGAATGGGACCTGGGTATCCTTGTGTACCAGTCTCTGAAGGTAAGCATGCAGGTGCAGCAGGCGGTAAAGAAGGCAAATGGCACGTTGATCTTCATTGTGAGAGGTTTTGAGTACAGGAACACAGATATGTTGTTGCCTTGGTGAGGCCATACCTTGAGTATTATGTACAGTTTTGGTCTCCTTTTCTGAGGTTGAATATTCTTGCTCTCAAGGGAATGCAACAAACGTTTACCAAGTTGATTCCGGGGATGGCAGGACTGATGTATGAGGAGAGATTGACTCGGTTAGGATTGTTTTCGCTGGAGTTCAGACAAATGAGGGGGGATCTCATCGAGACTTATAAAATTCTAACAACTCTAGACAGGATAGATGCAGGGAGGATGTTCCCAATGGTGGGGGTGTCCAGAACCAGGGATCACAGTTTGAGGATTCAGGGTGGACAATTTAGGATGGAGGTGAGGAGACGTTTCTTCATCCAAAGAGTGGTGAGCCTGTGGAATTCATTATCACAGGAAGTAGTTGATGCTAAAACATTGAATATATTCAAGAGATGGCTGGATAAAGCACTTGGGGTAAATGGAATCAAAGGTTATGGGGAAAAAGTAGGATTAGGCTATTAAGCTGGATGATCAGCCATGATCTTAATAAATGGTGGAGCAGGCTTGAAGGGGCAAATGGCCTCCTCCTGCTCCTATCTTCTATGTTTCCATGTATGTTTCTGTGTTTCTATGTAATGTTCCTGTGGAGCGCCTTGGGATGTTTCATTACATCAAAGGTATTGGATAAATAAATGTTATTGAAATTGTATAAATATATGTGCAAGCATTGCTCATTTTTGCATGGTAATTATAATGGTAATTATGTGGATCTGCATTAACTTGTATGATGTGCAGTGCAAGCGATGGTTCAATTAACACTGGGCTTTGATGTTACATTTTAAAGTAAGAAAGATATGTCTGCTAATTTTGCATAAGCCTATATTTGTTATGGTATCAACAAAAACACACGACTCAGTACATTGCAAAGTCACGCAGATCAATAGAAATGAATGGCTTTTTCAGTTAACATTGGAAAGTGTGATGCGCAAAATCACGACTGGAGCAGAGCCACATTCATCACTTAACGCAGACAATCCAGATCGCTGCTGGCAAGTCGGGATGTGTGGCAGCTGATCATGAATTCGTTTTTTGAATCCAGTGAGTCGGGTTAGAACAGCAGTGGTGAAGTTTGTGTGTGAAACTCCTTGCCTGGACCTCTGTGGTATTGTACCAGGCTGATAGACGGGTGAGAGATGGGAGCAACCAGGGTTGCAATATTACTCTGCCCTGTGCCAGCCCTGTGGCTTGGCAGAATTTCTCGGAGACTTTTTGCCCAGGATCAAAGCCTAAAATTCACACTAATGTAACCCACATTATAATAATTAACCCATATTAAGTTATATTAACCCATGCTTCAACAGGCTTCTAACTCATGCTCATTAGCATAAGCCTCCACTATAATTATGCAAGAAGACATTAGCATTTTTCTGGCTGCATTTTTATCATTTTGAGATGCAGATAAGATAAATTAGATCAATTTTCTAATGATGACCAGTCTGTCAAAACGCAGGTTAGTGGGTGTGTGTCGCTATTTTTCTGACCAGGATACAGCTTCAATTTGGTTACATTGAACTCCACTCTTTTTACCAGGAGCGCGTGTGTGTGTGTTTGCGTGTGCGTGTGTTGGGTATGTCCGCATGCGCGGCACTGCCCGCCTCGCCGAAAGTCTGGCGGGCGGGCGGCACGACGTCACTCCGGCGGACGCCATGACGTCATCGCAACGGAGCGGGCGTCTTGACGTTGGCGCGGCGCCGTGCGGCATGACGTCAGCGGGCGGCGCCATGTTGTGTGTCTCACTCTGTGCCGGGGCTACTGACTGCTGAAGGAAGGAAGGGAGGGAGGTGGAGGGGGGAAACTTTATTTGGCGGTACTCTGGTTCCCGGTAACTGGTGCGGGGGGAATCGGTTTTAGTTGCACCTCCAAGATGGAGCCTGAAAGCCTTTTGGAAGCTGTGGCAGGTCAGTGGCCGCCGAGCGCTGTTTGTCGGTGATTCCTGTCTCCAGTGGGCAGGAATCTATCGCTGACACCGGGTTGGGAAGCCTCAACTTCCCTTTCCTTCCCCTTGATAACCAGCACTCTGTCTCTTTCCCACCAGCAGATTTCGAGAAGAAATCCAAAAAGGAAGTGTCGTCGCTGTTGGACCAGTTCCTTTGTCATGTCGCAAAGACGGGAGAAACCCTGTGAGTGAGAGCGTAGGGCCTGCCGGGGGGAGGCGGGGAACTGAGGCCAACTCTCAGCCCGGGGGGTGGCGGGCCAGTTGAATCGCTACAGAATCGTACTTCAGCCGGTCCAGCATTTTACCCTGAACTGAAGGAGGGGGTAGTTACTTGGGTGGAGGGGGGGGGGGAGGGGAGAGGAGGGAAGCGGCCGCATTACTTTAAGATCAGTTCCCGAGTTTGAAATCACGTTTCCCAGGTACTTAACGTGGGCACAGTTGGGGGGAGGAGGGCGGGAGGGTAGGGTCGAGGGCACACAGGAGGGTCTGGGCCAGTGGACGGAGGGGATGGCGGTCTGGGCCAGTGGACGGAGAGGACGGCGGTCTGGGCCAGTGGATGGAGGGGACGGCGGTCTGGGCCAGTGGATGGAGGGGACGGCGGTCTGGGCCAGTGGATGGAGGGGACGGCGGTCTGGGCCAGTGGATGGAGGGGACGGCGGTCTGGGCCAGTGGATGGAGGGGACGGCGGTCTGGGCCAGTGGATGGAGGGGACGGCGGTCTGGGCCAGTGGATGGAGGGGACGGCGGTCTGGGCCAGTGGATGGAGGGGACGGCGGTCTGGGCCAGTGGACGGAGGGGACGGCGGTCTGGGGAAGGGGTAGACAGTCTGAGAGAGTGGACAGTTGGACCAATGGCAAGAGGGAAGGGACGGAGGGATAGCTGGTCTCTGGGAGTGAATGGAAAGACCATTCTTGCGAACCCAACATCGAGACTGGGATTAGATAAAGGGGCTGGTGTTGGCTCTTACTTTAATGCCAAACTTCAGCCCTTCTGATTGACACACCGTAGGAAGAACAATTATTGTCCAAATGGCTGCAATTTGTGTTTAAAGTGAAGGTAAATTCCCTTTTTCTGCTCCATCTCCATAAAAACGGATCAACCTTGGTGTGTGACAAAATATGTTGAAACACTTGCATTGTCAACAGGAGGCAGAGGGACAGGCTTTCCAGAGTTGAGAGATGCCTGATTGATGCACAAAAAAGCAAAACGTTGCGTTTTGAAACAAAGAGTTGCATTGTTGATCTTTTGGTGGGGGAAAGAGTTAATTCTCCCCCACCAAAAGATCAACAATGGAAATAAGTTCAGGCCCAACTTCTGTTCGTTTTAAAGCAGGAATGGGAGCTTCTTGCTCTTTGTTTTGATAAATTGAGATTGGGTCTGTTCACGTTTCGGAGTCTGACAGGAATGGAGGTCAACAGATGCTCTTCAACTTTCTGTCTCCTCCCAGATTGAGAAGTTTAAGGAAGCCAGTAAAACAAGCTTGATCCTTGGCTTTATGATACTTCAACCATCTCAGGCCCTCAGTCAGTGGCTTGGGATTTGATGTCCAGCCCGAACATGATTTTCCTGGGGGTTCCCTAGGCTTCACATGCTTTGGACTGCGGCTGGACATCGTGGATCAGGTAGATGGGAAGAAACAAAAAATTCTCCCAAGCTCCTCCTCCACTAGCTTGCCCCTCTCTCTTCCCCTGCTCACTTCCTTATCCCTCTCTTTTTCCCCCCATCATTTGCTTGCCCCCCGCCCATCTCTCTTTCCCCCCCTTCTGCCCCCATTCCAAAGGCTGTGTAACTGGAAAAGCATTTGTTTTGACTAGAGCTGAAGCTCAGCCTGAACTTCTAGCCTCCGTCTGCAGTTCAGGCCCAGCTGTCAACTTGCATTGCTTTGGGATGGGATTGCATTGCGCTGCACTCTTCATTCTCAAATCCACGAAAAGCTGGCTGCACTGTGGTAAGCTTCAGGTGGCACCACAGTTGGTAACTTGCTAAGTCAGATGTTCAGTGTCCCTACCTCCTTCACTGACAGCATCTCAAACACACTCCTCCTTGGGTATGGCCAAAAGTTGGCCTTACTGCTTTAAATATTTGCACAAATGCTCTATGTTGTAGATTTGCATCAAATCTGGGATTTGAGTAATTTTCGCAGTTCCACTGAAACAATGAAGTAGCTTATTTTTTTGGCATTGACTGTTTTGAGTCGAAGCTTCAGTTTGTATTATTGTTTAAGGATTTTGAGAGCTTTCGGACTGATTTGGCCATTGCAGGAAATCTTAAGGGTGTTAGCGTGGATAGAGGATTGGTTGTCAAATAGGAGGCAGAGAGTGGGGGTTAATGGGTGCTATTCGGATTGGCAGTTGGTGACTAGTGGAGTGCCCCAGGGGTCGGTGCTGGGGCCTCAGCTATTTACCATTTATATAGATGATCTGGAGGAGGGAACCGAGTGTATGGTGTCGAAATTTGCTGATGACACCAAGATTGGTGGAACGGCAAATTGTGCGGAGGGTGTGGAAAGTCTGCAGAAGGATCTAGATAGGCTGGGCGAATGGCCAGGAACTGGCAAATGGAATTTAATGTTGGCAAGTGTGAAGTTGTCCACTTTGGTAGGAATAATGGTAGGGAGGACTATTACTTACGGGGCGAAAAACTGCAGCAGGCGACGGTGCAGAGGGACCTCGGGGTCCTTGTGCATGAGTCGCAAAAACCCAGCCTGCAGGTGCAGCAGGTGGTCAGGAAGGCGAATGGGATGCTGGCCTTCATAGTGAGGGGGATTGAATATAAAAGTAGGGAGGTCTTGCTGCAGCTGTATAGGGCATTGGTGAGGCCGCAGCTGGAGTACTGTGTGCAGTTTTGGGCGCCGCACTTACGCAAGGATATTTTGGCCTTGGAGGGAGTGCAGAGGAGATTTACTAGGCTGATACTGGAGTTGAGGGGGTTGAGCTATGAGGAGAGGCTGAATAAACTAGGCTTGTACTCATTAGAGTTTAGAAGAATGAGGGGAGATCTCATTGAGACGTATAAGATGATGAATGGGATGGATAGGATAGAGGTGGAGAGACTCTTCCTGCTCAGAAAGGACAGTAGGACTAGGAGGCACAGCCTCAAGATAAAGGGGGGGCGGTTTAGAACGGAGTTGAGGAGGAACTTCTTCACTCAAAGGGCGGTGAATCTCTGGAATTCTCTGCCCGTTGAAGTGGTGGAGGCTACCTCGCTAAATATTTTTAAGACGCGGGTTGATGGGTTTTTGATAAGTGAGGGGATTAAGGGTTATGGGGAGAGGGCAGGAATGTGGAACTGAGCCACGACAAATCAGCCATGATCTTATTGAATGGCGGGGCAGGCTCGAAGGGCTAGATGGCCTACTCCTGCTCCTATTTCTTATGTTCTGCCAGTAATTGTTTAAATTTAAGTTAGCTTTCTGTTGCCTTAGTTTTAAAAATGCATTAGCACTGGAGAGATTGCTGAAATAGTGTAAGATCGTCAATTCAAATGGGAGCTCTTTTCATTTGATCAGAACAATCTATTTGTAATTTGTCTTTCACGTTGTCCAGCTCATGGGCCTGGCTTTTCGACTGGTTGCAACACCGTGTGCATGATAACACATGGCAACTGCTTCATGGAGGAATTTATTACTCTGCTGCCTTACAACAGCTGATTCATGCTCCAGTTGCTTTTGTTTGTTTAGGTGAGGAAAATTCATTGTGATGAAAGGTAAACTGACTGAAGGGCACCATTCATTTATTAGATATTTGTGTTTTATCCATAACCTTGTTTTCTGATCAGGACTGAAAGCTGATTGGTGCCTGTGACCCAGAGTGAATGTGGGTTCAGCTCAATTCAGAGCTTGGAAACTTGTTAGGCTTCCTGTAACATCACATGCTCGATTTGCTTTGGATTTTATTAAAATCATGCATGGAGCAAGCCTAGTTAATATTGCCTGCCTTTATTAGGGTTATGTACTTGCAGTTGGAATGCGAATGGCCTCTTGGGCAGCACGGTGTCACAGTGGTTAGCATTGTTGCATCAGAGCGCCAGGGACTTGGGTTCAATTCCAGCCTCGGGTTACTGAGTGTGTGGAGTTCGCACATTCTCACTGTGTCTGTGTGGGTTTCCTCTGGTGCTCCAGTTTCCTCCCACAGTCCAAGGATGTGCGGGTTAAGTTGATTGGCAGTGATAAATTGCCCCCTAGTGTCAGGGAACTGGGAGGGTAAATATGTGGGGTTACGGGAATGGGACCTGGGTGGGAGTGTTGTTGGTGCAGGCTCGATGGGCCAAATGGCCGTCTCCTGCACTGTAGATTCTATGATAAATACTGCAAGTTGAAAGCCCATTCTTGCCTTTAATATTGGCTTAGTTTATGTGCTTTAAATTAAGTGTAAGAATTACACCAGTCTGGCATTAAGGATCCCTACGACACTTGAAGGAAGAGCAGTGAATTATGTGTTTCGTGGTCAAACATTTTCTTTTGACCAAAGTAGACCAGTTGTATCACAGTAAGAGATGTCATTCCTGATCTCTGACTTTGCTGATTTCAGCCAAGGCATCGGTTGAAGTGCTACAGCCAGCTTCAGTGCTGCTAGACTGCAGTGGAGAAAAATCCAGCGTGGAACCTCACTCCTAATCACTCTTCAGAAAGCTATCAGACAAAATGTGTTTATTGCATAAAGACAAGATCCGTACTAGTGACTAGAAACAGTCAGCAACTGCCACATTGCTCAATTTAAATATTTGCGAGTTCCTGTACAATAGCTAA
Source organism: Carcharhinus amblyrhynchos (assembly GCF_965287045.1). NCBI lineage: Eukaryota > Metazoa > Chordata > Chondrichthyes > Carcharhiniformes > Carcharhinidae > Carcharhinus > Carcharhinus amblyrhynchos. The sequence continues at coordinate 44,175,463 of NC_137326.1, forward strand.
ATGCATTGTTCTGAAAATAATAAACACCTATATTCAGGTATTCCCAAATGATCACATGCCTCATGAGTGTTTGTTTTGCAGCTGAGCAGTTATAATTCTTCATTAATATAGTGCTGTTTCCCAGAATTGGAGGACAGGATATGACCGTTTTGCTGATTGCCCTTGTGTCATTCGCTAGAACTTTCAATTTAATCCCATTCTTTTGCTCCTTCCAAATAGTCCAATTATGCTTTTCCTTTCAAGTATTTATCCAGTCTTTTATGGATATCGTTGTTGAATCTGCTGAAAAGTTTCCCTACGTCACCTCTGATTCTTTTACCAATTACCTTAAACCGGTGTCCTCAAATTATCAACTCTTCTCTGGAAACAATTTCTCCTTTACCAAAACTAGTTGTGATTTTTAGACCTTTCCATTAAATCCATGATGATCATCCCTCACTCCACAAAAAAAAAAGTTTCTACCATCTCTGCATGTAATCAAGTGCTTCAACCCTTATCATATTCTGGTATATCTTTCCACACTCTTCTTAGTTTGGTGCCCAGAATTGACGCAGTTCCCTCATGGGGGACAGGGAATTCAGTCTCTTGTTTAGCATAGCTTCCTTGCTTTTGTACTCAATTTGTCTGTTAAGCTTTTCCTGTGGTCTCCATTTTTGATTTGAATTATTACAATCACATGTATTTACATAGTGAAAATTACTGTTTCTTGCGCGCTATACAGACAAAACATACCACTCGTAGAGAAGGAAACGAGAGAGTGCAGAATGTAACTAGGATATACAGAAAGATCAATTTGATGCAAGGTAAGTCCATTCAAAAGTCTAACAACAGCACGGAAGACGCTGTTCTTGAGTCGGTTTGTACGTGACCTCAGACATTTGTATCTTTTTCCCAAAGGAAGAAGGTAGAAGAAAGAATGTGTGGGGTGCAAGGGGTCCTTAATTATGCTGGCTGCTTCGCTGAGGCAGCGGGAAATATAGACAGTCAGTGGATGGGAAACTGGTTTGTATGATGGATTGAGCTACATTTATGACCTTTTGTACATAATAAGAACATAAGAAATAGGAGCAGGAGTAGACCATCTAGCCCTTCGAGCCTGCCCCACCATTCAATAAGATCATTGCTGATCTGTCGTGGCTCAGTTCCACTTTCCTGCCTTCTCCCCATAACCCTTAATTCCCTTGCCTATCAAAAACCTATCTACCCGCGTCTTAAATATATTTAGCGAGGCAGCCTCCACCACTTCAATGGGCAGAGAATTCCAGAGATTCACCACCCTTTGAGTGAAGAAGTTCCTTCTCAACTCTGTGCCCTCTAGCCCTACTGTCCTTTCTGAGCGGGAAGAGCCTCTCCTCCTCTATCCTATCCATCCCATTCATCATCTTATATGTCTCAATGAGATCTCCCCTCATTCTTCTAAACTCTAACGAGTACAAGCCTAGTTTATTCAGCCTCTCCTCATAGCTCAACCCCCTCAACTCCGGTATCAGCCGAGTAAATCTCCTCTGCACTCCCTCCAAGGCCAAAATATCCTTGAGTAAGTGCGGCGACCAAAACTGCACACAGTACTCCGGCTGCAGCCTCACCAGTGCCCTGTACAGTTACAGCAAGACCTCCCTACTTTTATATTCAGTCCCCCTTGCTATGAAGGCCAGCATCCCATTCGCCTTCCTGACCACCTGCTGCATCTGCAGGCTGGGTTTTTGCGACTCATGCACAAGGACCCCGAGGTCCCTCTGCACCGTTGCATGCTGCAGTTTTTCGCCATGTAAGTAATAGTCCTTCCTACCATTATTCCTACCAAAGTGGACAACTTCACACTTGCCAACATTAAATTCCATTTGCCAGTTCCTGGCCCATTCGCCCAGCCTATCTAGATCCTTCTGCAGACTTTCCACACCCTCCGCACAATTTGCCGTTCCACCAATCTTGGTGTCATCAGCAAATTTTGACACCATACACTCGGTTCCCTTGTAGTTCCTTGTGGTCTTGGGCAGAGCAGGAGCCATACCAAGCTGTGATACAACCAGAAAGAATGCTTTCTATGGTGCATCTATAAACATTGGTGAGAGTCGTAGCTGACATGCCAAATTTCTAATTTGCCCATTTTTCCCCATACGTCCTAAGTCTCAGTTCCTGTATGCGCTTTAAAATTATACCATTTTGGTCATATTTTCTCTCTTTGCTCTTTGTACCAAAATGCATCTCTTCATTCTTTGTACCAAAATGCATCTTTTCAAACCGTTAATTTTCATTTGCTATGTGTCTGCTCATTTCATTAGCTAGCCCTCTTGAAATCTGTTGCTATCCTCCCTGCTGTTTATTCAGCTTCCAACTTTGAAATGATTTAACCCAAGTTTGCATACCCAAGTCAAACTCATTCATATATTAAGAGCAGTGATCTTAATACCAACAATTATGTACTTCCCTTGACTCATTGTGTTGTCTGTTATATACTTCCCTCCAATCTAACAAAAGCAATGTTTCTCCCCTACTATTTTGATTTTCAGCCCTTAGTGAAATATATATCCAAGCTGCTACTGTGTCAACTCTGGGATGTGCATACACAAACAAATGATAAATTCTAGCAAAATGTATTTTAGAGGACATGACGTATTTACATTCCAGGTAATATGTTTTGTATCAGCCATAAAACTAGCTTTTTATAATATTGGCCTTTTAGATATTTAGCTTGACACCAATATTGCTTAATGGTCACATTGGTCCAGTAAACTCATGTTGTGTAATTTAGTCTGCCGTTTGTTTGGAGTTGGGATTTCTGACTATTCTGTTATTGCTGTACCTAAGTATCCAAGTGAGTTCCGTTTCCTATTGCAATTTTTCTGCCACAGGCAGGTAAATGATTTGTATTGTCTTATTACTGAAAATTTCAATGATGGCATTCTTGTTCTGTGATCTACACCCAACTGTAATGATTTGTGCTAGCTGTGCAATCTTTAGACTAGCACTGAAGCAAATTGCGTTATCAGCATAACCTCTGGATCTGGTCGAGATCTGCAGTTCTCAGAATAGGATGTGAATCATTCAAGAATATTTGAAATATATTTACTTTGTTTGAACTATTTGATAGATTACTTCCCTTAGGCTCACTGGACCGCTGGGTATCTGACTGGCAATGGAGTTATTAGACACTAGCGAGGCCTCTTCTATGCGCTGACCACTGTAGCTTCCAACAGAAGTTCACCTCAGCATGTCTCTTCGATGATCTGTTTCAAAGTACAGGTTGTTTTACTCAGTGCAGTTGATTGTTGCACCATTTTTTAGCCTATTATGAGCTGTTTACTGAAAAGACAAAATCTAACAGTTGCATGTATGAAGTTAATTGTGATGTTTCTTCTTTCCACCCTGAGAGCAAAATGGAATATAATTCTCTTTAATGCTTCTGCTGTAAGACTCCCCCAGACTGGCTATAATTTTCCTCTGAGAATGTCGAAGTAGGTGAAATCTGATGACAAATGTTGCTGATAATTTCTCTCAGTAAGTACGGATGTGTTTTCCTGAGTTTGAAAATAAGCTGATGTTTGGAGCTGGATTTTAGAGTTTTGCCTTTTAAACATGGTCTGTTTGAACGAATATGGTTTATGTATCAGTGATGCAACAATTGATGTCTGTATATGCCCAAGTTTTTGATGTAAACTCAAGGTGAAGCTAAGCTGCAGTTAATCTGCTGCTGTGATGGCAATGTCCCAGATCTTCTGGTCAGTGGCAGATTGAGATAACATGCTGCTGACCGAGTCTGAAACTAGACCATTTGCCTCCTGCAACATTGGGACTTTACAGTTCTGTTTCCACCTTGAATCCAGCGATGAGAAGAATGGGGTATTGGTGAAGCACAACTGCAGCAATGCCATTCCTCCTTTCTCATTGTAAACTGAAGACACGCCCCTTGAGGCCTGTCTGCCATTTATTTGACTTGCAAGATTTAAAATGTCCATGGCTTCATTCGGTTTTTTTCCTCGCTTCCAAAATCCCATTCCAGAGAAGGCTTCCCTCCCCACTGTCACAGCTCAGCCAGCTCCAGCAACCCCCGATGATGCTCACAACCCCTGGGCATTATGCTTGCCTCACTTGCATCCCTTGCGATTCCTGGCCTCCTCACCACAATGAAATTAAAAGCAGGAGTAGACTACTTGGCTTGTCGAGTCTGCTCCACCACTCAAACAGATAATGGTTGATCACCTGTCTCTGTGTCAATTTTCCTTATTATTCTTTGATGCCATTAGCATCCAGAACACTGTTGACCTTAATTTTGAACATGCTCAATGATTGAACTTTCATAATCCTCTGGGGTAGGCAGTTCCAAAGATTTACCACTTTGCGTGGAGAAATTCTTTTTCATTTCAGCCTTATATGATCTACATCTTATTCTGATACTGCCCCCTGGTTCCAGACTTGCCAACCACAGGGAAATATTCTGTGTGAAATTCCGTGGTCTTACATGCCCTGCCACTGCTGCCAATGAGACCAGAGAATTTGGTGGTTGGCCATATATCTGTTCACTCATGGGACCAGAGAACCCCAGCCACAGGCAAGAATGGAGCGTTCCGGTCCCTATCAACATCTACTCTGTCACGCCCTGTAAGAATTTTGTACGCTTCAGAGATCATCTCATTTTTTTGAAATCCGAGAATACTGGCCCAGTCTCCTCATTCTCGCCACATAAAACAATGATTGCATTTCAGGGATTAGTCTGTTGAAATTGTGTTGCACTCCCTCCTTGACAAGTATATCCTTTTTTCGATTCATTCCTACTCGCTGCCTTCTGTCTGTTAACAAATCCTTAATCTGTATCCCCGATCCCACATGCTCGAATCTTGTTTACTAACCTCCTTTGTGGCTCTATATAAGAAGTCTTCTAAAAATCTAAATACACCTCAACACTATTTCTTTTATAGTATCCTCAAAAAACCTCAGATTTTTCAAACATGATTTCCATCTCATAAATCCATGTTGACTCTGCCCAATCATATCATTTTCCCCCCTCAAATTCCATCTCCATGGCAAAAGGAATCACACGAGCCTGGTTTTCAAATCAAGCTGCTAATTAGCTATCATGTGGCAACATCTTGCAATTTGTCAACAAGTCTCTTGGTTTGGGCTCCTCTTATCTCCAGAGCAAGAAGCTATCCAGACAGCTTGGGCAGAATTCAGTCAGGTGGCAAGATCCTCTTAGTTCTTTCATTTTGCCTTGAATTAGAGACTTCATATTTATAAACTTCATATTTGTAACATTCAGAAATATTGGACCAAATCTTCAGCCTCTGGTTTGTTGGAGACTTGGACGTCTGACTGAATATATGTACTCCATTTACTATGGAAGTCCTGATGCACTGATCTTTGTGGGAATTGCTGGCTAAGTTTTACCTTCCAGTGGACAGTTCCTGAGATCCCGGATGAATGCTTCTCGCTTCGCCTTCGAGTCGGAGACTTACCTACCTTGTTAGTTAGCCAGGAAATGTGAGACAGATTAAAACCTAGTTTGACATCTGGGCAAATACACAAGAGAGCCCATCCCTGACTAAACCCAATGACCCCCAATCTGACCCTGACCTGTCAACCAACACAAACACTGGAACACGCCCTCCCTACTCCATCCCCCCCACTTATCAATCCAACTCCCTTGCTCATTCATTCAAAGATTGTACCTTTAACCTTACCATATGGCATCAAGCACCACAAAAATGGGGTGTGTAATGTCTCCCCCTGACTGTTCTGTTCCACTGAATTCTTTGAATGGTGCTGTGCTGCAATTTCTTTTGATGCCAGGCTTGGGTGTTCCCATTAGAAATGTGCAGTAGCATTTCCTTGGGTGAATTTTGGAGCGAAGTGGCAGTCCAGTTATTACCACTGCTTGGGAGATCTCAGCCATTAGGTTAACACTTCACTGTAATTAATCTTGATTCTTCCCCAAATAGAAACAGGACGCCATCATTAGCCTTCTGCAGAGCATACATATTTTACGAAGAAGTGAACCAATAGTTGTCGAAGAGGAAAGTGTTGAGCTGTGAACAGAACATACTGGAATAAATTTAATCGAACGTGGGCAGAAGTCATGTTTTTGACTTGTTTGTTAATTTGTTAACAATGTATCAAACTAATGGGCATATTCCAACAATTTCAGCCTCTTTCTGCACTGCAGGGATTCTATAATGATGATTCTATGATGATTCTAAAACCTGGTACACAGATTGGGTATGGCTCAAGGAAGAACTGATTAGGTTTTGGCGCAGGGTCAAAATAATTATCTTTGGGCACTACCTTGTGGTTTTCAGGGGCCCCAAAAATCTAAATATTTAAGTTAGAAACCAAACTGTTCTCGAAGCAGGAATTTGTAAACTCATTTGACACTTCCATTAGAGTTTATTAAAGAGACTTGGTGCCGGGCAGGAGGCCAAGAATCCAACACTTGATCCATTTTCATTGATTCGCATCGCCCACATCCACTTCCAGGGAATGATGTTAAAGCAAACTCGAGGCCTGAAAGCTCTTCTGGATTGAATGGACTCCTAACTTTTCCGACACCAGACAAAAAGCCACTTTAAAAGAATGCATGTAAATGGCCAGAATCACTTGATTTAATTTGATTTATTATTGTCACATGTATTAACATACAGTGAAAAGTATTATTTCTTGGGTGCTATACAGACAAAGCATACTGTTCATAGAAAAGAAAACGAGAGAGTACAGAATGTACTGTTACAGTCATAGCTAGGGTGTACAGAATAATCAACTTAATGCAAAGTAAGTCCATTCAAAAGTCTGACAACAGCAGGAAGAAGCTGTTCTTGAACCGGTTGGTACGTGACCTCAGATTTTTGTATCTTTTTCCCAACAGAAGAAGGTGGAAGAGAGAATGACCGGGGTGCATGGGGCCCTTAATTATGCTGGCTGCTTTGCTGAGGCAGTGGGAAGTGTAGACGGTGTCAGTGGATGGGAGGCTGGTTTGCGTGATGGATTGGGCTACATTCACAATCTTTTGTAGTTCCTTGTGGTCTTGGGCAGAGCAGGAGCCATATCAAGCTGTGATACAATCAGAAAGAATGTTTTCTATGGTGCATCTGTAAAAGTGGGTGAGAGTTGTAGTTGACATGCCAAATTTCCTGAGTCTTCTGTGAAAGTAGAGGTGTTTGTGGGCTTTCTTAACTATAGTGTCGGCATGGGAGGACCAGGACAGGTTGTTGGTGATCTGGACACCTAAAACTTTAAACTCTTGACTTCTGCTTTGTCCCTATTGATGTTGACGTTGAGGGAGAGATTGTTGCTGCACTAGTTCACCAGATTCTCTATCTCATTCCTGTATCCTGCCTCGTCATTGTTTGAGATCCAGCCCAATACAGTGGTGTCGTCAGCAAACTTCGAAATCGAATTGGAGGGGAATTTGGCCACACAGTCCTAAGTGTATAACAAGTATAGTAGGGGGCTGAGAACACAGCCTTGTGGGGCACTGGTGTTGAAGATGATCATGGAGGAGGTGTTGTTGTCTTTCCTTATTGATTGTGGTCTGTGAGTTAGGAAGTTCAGGATCCCGTCACGGAAGGAGGTGCTGAGGCCCAGGCCACGGAGTTTGAAGATGAGTTTTGTGGAAATAATGGTGTTGAAGGCTGAGCTGTAGTCAATAAATAGGAGTCTGACATATGTGTCTTTGTTATCTAGGTGTTCCAGGGTTGAGTGCAGGGCCAGGGAAATGTCGCCCACTGTGGACCTGTTGCGGCGGGAAGCAGATTGTAGTGGGTCCAGGTAGTCTGGGACGCTGGAATTGATTTGTGCCATGACTAACCTTTGAAGCATTTTATTATGATGCATGTCAGAGTCACCGGTCGATAGTCATTAGGGAACGCTGCTTGGTTTTTCTTAGGTACCGGGATGATGGTCGTTTCTTGAAACAGATAGGGACCTCAGATTGTTGTAAACAGAGATTGAAGATGTCTACAAATACCTCTGCCATCTGATGTGTGCAAGATCTGAGTGCTTGTCCGGGTACCCCATCTGGGCCAGTTGCTTCCTGTGGATTGACCTTCAAGAAAGCTGCTCTGACATTTGCAATGGTGGCCCCAGATACAGGTTCACCCAGAGCTTCCAAGGTGGAGGACATGCTCTCACTGATCTCTTGCTCAAAGCAGGCGTAGAATGCATTGAACTCATCAGGAATGGGTGCGTTGGAACTAGCGACTTTACATGCCTTCATCTTGTAGCCTGTTATGTCTTACAGATCTTGCATTTGTCAGCGGAGTCGATGTGGCTCGCCTGGGACTCTAGCTTGGTCCACTTTTGGCTTTTTTGATGGATCTCCTTTGATTGTATCTGGCTTTCTTGTATAGGTCAGTGTTGCTAGACTTGAACGCCTCAAACCTGGACTTCAAGCAGTAGATATCCCTGTTCATCCATGATTCCCGGTTGGAGAACACATGGATTTGCTTCTTTGGGACACAGTCTTCTGCACACTTACTCATGAAGTCAGATACTGTTGTAGTGTACTTGCTCAGGCTGTTAGCAGAGTTTTTAAATACTGACCAGTTCACTGACTCCAAGCAGTCCCGTAGGAGATCATCCAATTCCTCAGACCAACATTACATGACTTTCTTTGATGGATTCTCCCTCTTTAGCTTTTGCTTGTAAGCTGGGAGCAGGATCACAGCCTTGAGGTCTGATTTGCCAAAGTGTGGGTGGGCAATTGAGCGATGAACATGTTTGATGTTTGTGTAGCAGTGGTCGAAGATGTTTGTGCCTCTGGTGGAGCAGAAGATGTGTTGGTGGTAACTTGATAGTACACTCTTGAGCTTGGCCTGATTGAAGTCCCCGGCCACGATGAACAAGTCCTTAGACTGTTTTGTCTCCAGGCTATTCGTAGTGGTGTGTATTTCATCCAGTGTGATCTTCATGTTCGCATGGGATGGGATGTAAACTGCCATCAGGATAACAGAGGTGAACTCCCGCGGAAGGTAGTAAGGGTGGCATTTTAGTGTCAGGAATTCTTGGTCTGAGGAGCAGAAAGTTTTCATGTGGAGATGCCAGCATTGGACTGGGGTAAACACAGTCAGAAGTCTGATAACACCAGGTTTAAGTCCAACCGATTTATTTGATAGTAAACTCACAAGCTTTCGAGGTTAACCTCTTTGTCAGGTGAATGGAGAGTTCTGGCCTCAGACGGAGCATATAACAGCACAGACAGTTTACAGATTACTGATTAGAATGCGAATCTTTACACCTAACCTGCTATTGAAGTCTTAAAGTGGCCAACCATGTGAGTGGAAGGAGCACTGATCTCAGGTTAAAGAGATATGTATTGTCTCCAGACAGTACAGTAAGTGAGGTTTTGCAAACCCAGGCAAGTCACGGAGGTTACAAATAGTGTGACATGAACCCAGGATCCCTGTTGAGACCGTTCTCGTGTGCGAAACATGGCTATCAGTCTCTGCTCAGCGACTCTGCGCTATCGTGTGTCATGAAGGCTGCCTAGGAGAATGCTTACCTGAAGGTCACAGGCCGAATGCCCGTGACCACTGAAGTGTTCACCAGTGTTCCTTTCACTCACATTGTCGGCCACTTTAAGACTTGAATAGCAGGTTAGTTGTAAAGATTCGCATTCTAATCAGTAATCTGTAAACTGTCTGTGCTTTATATGCTCTGTCTGAGGCCAGAACTCTCCATTCACCTGATGAAGAGGTTAACCTCGAAAGCTTGTGAGTTTACTATCAAATAAATTGGTTGGACTTAAACCTGGTGTTGTCAGACTTCTTACTGAGCAGAAAATTGCCAGTGTTGGTATGTCTAGGCACAACGAGGTGTTATTAGGAAGCAGACCCCACTTCCCCTCGCCTTGCCTGAGGTCGCTGTATGGTCCATTCGATGGATTGAGAAGCTGTCTGGTTGCAGGGCACTGGTGAAGCAGGAGTGAACCAGGTCTCAGTGAAACAGAGTACACAGCAGTCTTTCAATTCCCTTTGGAAAGTGAGTCTGGCTCTAAGTTCGTCTTGCTTGTTTTCCTGAGACTGGACATTTTGCCAGGAGTAAGCTGGGGAGGTGGACCTTGGGACCACGTTGTTTCATGCAGGTCTGCATGCTTTCCACACTTCCTGAAGTGACTGCTTCTTTTCGAGCCTGGGAGACGGTGAGAGTGGTTTGCGATGTTAAGGGTATGATTGAGTCCAGTGAGGTTCTTCACTCCAGTTGGTGTGCAGATGGAGGATTTGTTGCCTTGCTTGCAGTTCCTGTGTCAGTGGATGAGTCTGGTTGGGCGTTCTGGATTGCTGTCAGGCTGTGGTTTGGTTTCAGCATTCAGTGGATATCCAGACCACGCTCCGGCATGGATGGGTCGAAGGTCGGTAAGTGAATGATGCCCTGGGATCGCAGTCGCGAATGACCCGGTGGTTGAGTCTGTGTATTGGGGTCCACTGGGTCACTGTCAGGTCGAGGTCTTCCTTCGTTGTATACAGATGGACACAAATTTAGGAGAGATATTAGAAGAAAAATCGAAGGGGAACAGAAAAAAGAATTGTATTTCCCTACAATGCTTTTTTCTCTCTCAATATTTTTACCGTCTACATAGATTTCTGTACTTTAAGCTTTAGTCCAAAAATAGCTTATTGGACAAATGTTAAAGAGGAAGAAAGTCATTGGAAAGGGTTTAACCTCATTATTATTTGTTTGGTTCTTATTGCTCCAGCAGTAGTTTGCAAACTTCAAAGCCAGGCCCGAGAAGAAGCTTTAAGAAGAGAAAAAGATATTTTTAAAAAAGAGTTGGAAGTCAAGATGCAAATAAGTAAAGTAAGCTAGAGATGCGAATGTGAACAATGCTGTCTGTCACCACTCTCTCACTGAGGTTTTTTCCCCTCTCCTTCCTCAGTGTCATTTTTTTTTCCTTCCAGTCTTCTCTCTCGCTTGCACACTTCCTCTCTCTCTCTTTCTTTCTCTCTGTCAGGCTCATTCATTCACTGTCCCTCCTGCTCTCTTTTTCTCAGAGACGCAGCTGTAGCCACTTTTACTGTACTTTGTCACAGCTGTCAAATTGTGAGCAGAGCTTTTAGAACAGATTGTTGGATTTGCATTGGCCTGAAGCTGCCACTTTGCACTGGAAGCCCTAAATAAAAAGATTTATTGTTTCAGCTGTGTAATTTGTAAACATCAACCAGGCAGGGAAATGTCTCGAGGAAGAGTCACATAATTCTATTATAGTTGGGGTAACACGGCTTGGTGGAGGTATGCTGTTTGCTGAGTGCCGTCTTCACGTGCTCGTAATATTTTCACCTGCCCTGCCTTCCCACTGCTAAGTGGAATTACGCACATTGAGCTACAAGTGAACTGTTAATGAGTAAGTCTCTTAGCAAATAATGGGAAGTATTCACCAAAATATTTGACACAGAACAAAACCAGAACATTCCCTAAAAAGACAAAGCCCTAATTTGAGCAGTTAAGTGCCATTGTCACCAAATCAAGCTGAAAAATAACCTTGCCCACGGAGTGAAAAATTCATAATGAAAATAGATTTTCAAGGATTATTAAAGCTAGCAGAACTTTTCATAAGTATATTCAAAATGGTGAAAATGGGCATTGTCTGTAACAGACGAATACAGACAAATCAATAATAGATATTAAAGAAATTATTGAATTTTTAATGATTATTACTCCTTTGCTTCTCAATCACTAACTACTTTGTCCAAAACCTTGTTGTTGGAAATATAAATTAGCACCATACCAAGGATGCCATTCTGAGGATGTTAATTTCAAGATTCTGAGGAAGACTGAGCATTTTTCTGATAAGACAATTTTGGGATTGTAATTAAGTTTTACTACAATTTAAGCAAATGAGTTTCTTTTAAAGTTGTGTTAGATCATATGACAGTTCCCATTTTTTATTAAGAAATCTCCCATTGACAAGCAATTTGATATCATAATATTGACATTTTTGTTTTTCTTAAGCAGTTGACTCACTGGAGTATTGCTCTGTCAGTGCACAGACTTCTCTCTGGTGCCAAATTTAAATACTTATTCCTAGTAGTGACAGGTTGTTGGATTGTGGAAGCAAGTTCCCAGCAAAATTCCTCAGGTCATGGTCAGGAATACGAACTTGAACTCATTAGATTTCTCCTAACCCAGTGGGTTGAGTCCTATTCTTATGAGCCAATTGCAATTTTGGTTGAGATCAGCTAAATTTACATGGACTGAGGATAGTACCACATCAACTAGTGTGCCAAGTCACTGAAAAACTTATAATGAGCTAGCTTGTAATGCATACATTTTCTGAACATTCGCATCTGAAATATGCACTTCCAAGCTTGCTTTGAAAATGTTGGTCAAATCCTTGATATTGATTCCCACTCCTACACACGACTTGTTGAGACCTCGCAAAGCAATATATACTGATGAGGTATTGGGTGTACAAGAACAATAGTAGTTGGCTGTGATCTCTACCAGCCAGAAATTTGATTTTCAGAGTGAAATTTGAAACTATGCATGTAGGGGTGCAGGTAATTATGCGCAATATGGTGACTAGAGTCTAGAAAACTTTATTTTTATAAAGTATTTTGTTGACATTTGGTATTAAGAATTGTTCAAAAAATTGGATCAAGACTTTAAAGAGCTCAATCTTCAATTATTAATTTTTTCCTCTTCCTAGTGAGATAATTGAACGTTTTAATTCTGAAATGAATCATAACAAAAGAGTAATTAATGTCTCATCAGTTGAAAGTAGTATGTAAAATGCTACAATTGTGAGACGAATTCAGATGGTTCAAATATAGCATTGTAAAATAGTAAAGACCAGAAAATGCTGCAAATACCTACGTAAGGCAACACCTGTTGAGTTAATGTTTCAGGTTTATAGTTTTTCACCAGAATAATAAAATGGTCACCCATGACTGAAGGAGAGATTTGTGTTTGAATTCCTTTCCAAGGCCAAGTGAAAATTAGGCATGAGAAGATATGTAGGCATGAAGAATATTGGATGAAGGATATGTGACATATGCAATACCAACATCAGCGTTTCAATTTTTGTTTCTCATCTTTCCCTGTTTCTTGCTATCTTTCGCTCTCAATGCTTCTCTGAATTATGCTATTGCTGTCTTTTCATTGATCCATTTTTCTGTGTATCTACATGGAGGATGACAGCATGGCTAACTTTTATACCAGTAGTGAGGAGGATATCTGGAGGTGATTTGATAATTCAGATTTTGAAATGAGCAATCTTGGTAATTGACTGTTTGATTTTCAGATTGGGCAGGATGTTGCTCTCAACTTGAGAGAACACCTTGGCTAGAGAAGTCATTTTATTATCTCCAGCAGAGAAAGCAGTCGGCAAAGATATGTCTTGTTCAAAAGGACTGTGGTTCTCAAGTTATCATTTGTGGGCAAAAGACCTTACAGGCCACTGACCAGGGAATTTTCACAGTAACTTACTTGTACTGTTAATGTAAACCTACTTGTGACACTAATAAGTAAACTTTAAATTGGTCTTACCCATTCACTTTTGCTTGCCACTGCAGATAGACGTATGAGAATTAATGGAAACTGTAGCCATTTTGCTGCCTTTCTTTGCTGCTAAGTGTAATAAATTGATGTGCATTTTTAATTCAGTGTGAGAAAATTAATTGATGCCAGAAACTATGCTTTCGACATTTTCTAATATTTGAGATGTTTCCCAGATAAAATCATTTTCAGTGGGAAAGCACTGACAAGAGTTACTTGGAATGCAATACAATTGCTTGTACATCCTGGTTAGTGCCAAGAATTGTTGTACAAACTGTTATATTGTGTATTGCACCAAGGAAGGCATGCTCAACTGCAGGCAGCCATGAAGGATATTGACATTTTCCCAACAGAGGGGACTGCTAATGTACAAAATATTTTGAACGGTTATTGTAATTTATTTGTAAGGGCTGGCTATATTTTCCTTTCACTTTAACATGGATGTCATGATAGAACTTCAGTTGGACCATAGAAGCACTTCCAAGTTTCAGAATTTGGTGCCAACCATTTAGCACAACCAGGCCACGTTAGCATGGTGTTAAGAATTAACTATGACGTGGAGTTGCCAGCGTTGGACTCGGGTGGGCACAGTAAGTAGACTCACAACACCAGGTTGAAGTCCAACAGGTTTATTTGATAGCACAAGCTTTTGGAGCACTGTTCCTTCATCAAGTGACTGTACCTCTGATTTTGGAATCATTTTAGCATCACTTCCTCGAGGTCAATATTTCCAATCTTTGGTAAGATGAGCCCATACCCACAGCCTAATTAACTTCTACATTGTTTCTTTCCTTCTGAGTAAAATCTTGTTACTTCCCTATTAAACTGAGTTGCTGGGATGTTTTATGAGCTCTTGAGGTGCAGATTGTGCATTTTTTTAAACTAATCAAATGCAATTTGTGACCTTACGAATGAAATCCCACAACTGTCTGTCTAGAAATGCCACTTAATCTCAAAAAAGAGAGATCAGTAAGTGTTATAATCTCCTTAGAGGCAGGTAACTTAAAGAGAGATTCGGATTTTCAGTCACTAACTTCAAAGAATTCACCTAGCAAGATTTAAAGTTTTAGAACTTTTACAGCAAACTACTAAAATCAACATTGATTAAACTTTACTTAGGAGACAACTACTATTCTAAACTGCTCCCTGTGTCTCTCGAGAATTCACATCCTTTGCACCCCTCGTCTCTATGTCCAGGGCTTTTCTGTAAATCTATACAAGGCAAGCAGAGCTTTTCTCTGGGTCCAGTGCACTTGGGTTTCAGTAAATGTTGACCTGGGCCCGCTATCAGCTAACCTGTTGCTGAGCAGAGTCCAGTACTACAGACCATTCCTCTTTTACTTTAAATTAAAATACAGTGTCAAACATAACCATCTTGCATTTGTAACTCTGCCTTTAAATAAATTTGATCTCAGCATAACCATTTGCAAAGACTCAAGTACAGTTTTGGAAGGGAGCAGCAGGATAATAGCAGAAGCAGGCAGTCTAGTTCTGTTTTGCTTTGCTGCTAATTCAGCCCTTACAGCTTGCCAATATCAAGCAGCAGGAATGCAGTTATTTGAAAATAAATAAAAGCCACCAGACGTGTGGGTTTTGTTTGAAATTGATTAAATCTGTTCTTGTAAACAGCAGCTGCAGAAACCTTTTTGAAGACTAGAGCAAAGTGTTGTGGAAGAATTGTAATGATGAATTAAAATGGTGAATTCAGTGAAATTGCATCAATTTGATTTTCCCTCCTATAGGAAGCTTTAAAACAAAACACCAGTTCTCTGCGTCTTTCCTGAATGAAAATACAGCTGCGTTTTCTGTCACAAACCTATTGCCATGGCAGACTGACATTTATCAAGGAGTTAGGGAGGTGCTTCGATCACACTTGCTTTCCTTCCAAATGGCAGAATTTTACTCCCAGTAGCATTGTGCAACAGGCCAGAAATAACCTGGAACAGCAAGGAAGCTTTAATTAACTGGAACCTTGCAAAACATCAATTTACAGACTTGAGCTGTGCCAGTGCCATATAATTTCCAAGCGCAGAGATTATACTGCTATTTTTCATGTACTTATTTCTCGGTGGCATTTTGACAACTGCATGAATTATGTTCCATGAGTTAATGGCAAAGTTACACACTTCTGGTTTTTATTTTATATGTAAGATTTGTTATGCAGGATGATTTGCTGGGAGTTTTTGGTTTTACAGTGAAACTACACCATCTTGTTTAATTGTACCCGTGCATTTGTATTAGCTTGATCTTATTCTGGGGTTGTGCAGCAGAATGAACTTTGGAATTTGAATGCAACTGCTGCAGGCTTACTGGCATGGAAACTATCGCCTGTCTTTTTATCCTGTTAACACATGGGCAGGTGGTCAAGCTAATATCCCCAGCAATTAGGTCGCCTTTGTTAGCATCTGTTGTCTTTGTGGGTAATCACCTGTATTGGGTTTGCTTCAGCAGAATCTGTGCTAACTTGGATCTCCTGTTTGTTGGCAAAAGCTTTCAGTACGAGTTCTCAGATCCTTGCTCAAACAGCCCAGTTAAGATAAGAACGTGGGTGACTCTGATTTTATTTTGTTCCAATGACAGCATTGTGAGATGAGAAAACCCAATAGTTAATGTAAATAGCCACTGAAATGCAGTTTGAGGTGAGACTTTGTACAATATCTTTTCCAGTTCAAATCTTCGTATGTAATCTGAACATGCAGCTCTTTATTAGGAATTACAGCCATTTTCTCAATAAAAACAGCTCTTAATCCATCATTTGAAGAAATCCTGTGATGATCGTGCCTTTCATGCACAAATATAGATTTTAGTTGCAACAGGATGATGGGGCTGTCATAATTGAACTGGAGACACCAAGTAATTCAGTCTCCGCTTAAAGGTCAAAACATCTGCCCATGTTATAAGTACTGGATTTGGTGGTATTCAGAACAAAATTTGGCACAAACTTTAATTGGTTGGAAATTCGGTGTTTCTTCTACACTGAGTGAAAGAGTGGTGGAGACAGGTGGAGTACAATGGTCAATTTCTGTTGTGTCACCATTTGCACATGGGTGTAATTAGAGCGTGGCAAATTTCTATAAGTAGTTACTATTATTGTGACCATGGAAATTTATAATGGGAGGCTGGATGACAAGCAATGCAAAACAAAATCAATTCACGAAATAGTGTGAATGTAGGCAAGATTTTTTAATACAAGTGGTATGTCAGGTTACTTGACAAAAATTGTATTTGTTGTTTGCTGTTTCTCAGGCTACTCTTTAAAGTATCAATCTTAAAACAAAAAGATTGCAAAGTAGTGTGCCAATTGAGAAGTGAACAGAAGTGTTTGAATAGATTTTGAGTTGAAAATATTTAGCTTGAATTTATGTATATTTTGATTTTTGGTTCAGTTTTCATATGGGGCTTGCAGGTGAGATCTACTGAGAATACTTGGTTTATTTATAGGATGAGTCATTGCTTGAGCATTTATTGAACATTGCTTGAGTATTTATTGCCCATACCTAATTGCCCTTGAGAAGGAGATGATGAACCATCGTCTTCAACTGCTGCAATCCATATTGCTTCCAAAGTGTTGTTAGGAAACAAGTTTAAGGAACTGAGCAATGAAGAAGAAATGCTGATTTATTTTCAAGTCAGGATGATGCGGCCTTAGAGGGGATCTTGCAGATGGTGATATTCCCATGCACGTGCTGTCCTCATCTCTCCTCTCCAGGTCGTGGAGGTTATGTGATTGAGAGGTAGTGTCTAAGAAGCCATAGTGAGTTGGTGCTGTGCATCTCGACGGCAGTAAGCTCTATAGCAACAGAGTGTTTGTAGTGGAAATAATGCCAGCTGAGTTAGCTACTTTGTCAGACTTCTTGAGTGTTGTTGGAGCTGCACTTTACCAGGCTA
Source organism: Carcharhinus amblyrhynchos (assembly GCF_965287045.1). Lineage (NCBI taxonomy): Eukaryota > Metazoa > Chordata > Chondrichthyes > Carcharhiniformes > Carcharhinidae > Carcharhinus > Carcharhinus amblyrhynchos. The sequence goes on from NC_137326.1 coordinate 44,192,833, forward strand.
GTCAAGTGTATCCATCACATTCACACTTCTGTCTCGTGGCTTGCAGATGGTGGGCATGGGAAGTCAGAAGATTAATCACCTGCCCACAGAATATTGAGCCACTGTTCCCTTCTTGTCGCCGAAGTATTTATATGGCTGGTCCAGTTAAATTTCTGATGAATGGTGACCATAAAGATGATGATGGCGAATTCAGTGATAGTAAAGCCACTGAGTATCAGGAGTAGATGGTTAGACTATCCTGTTGGAGATAGTCATTGCCTGGTAGTTGAGTAATGAAAATGTTACCTACCACTTATTCCCCCACACCTGAATGTTGTCCAATTTTGTGTTGCGTATGTGCAAGAACTGCAACATTATCTGACGAGTTGCAAATGAAATTGAGCACAATGCAACCATGGGCAAACATCCCAACTTCTGATCTTGGGATAATAGGAAATTCTTTGGTGAGGCAGCTGAAGATGATTGGGCTCAGAACATTGAGTCTGAAATGATTAGCCCCATCAGTACATCTGTGCTAGCTATGACTCCAGCCAGTGGAGGGCTCCCCTCCACCGCGTCCCCAGTACTCATTGACTTCAGTTGTACTAGTTCTCTTTGGTGGTCCATTCCATCAAATACTGGCTTGATTCATGGGGCTGTTTTTGGTATGCTCTTCTGCGCTCCTCATTGAAGCAGGGTTGGCATCCTAGCAGATGATGGCAGAGTGAGGGATATACCAGGTCATGAAGTTGCTGATTGTGGTGAAAAATAGCTCTACTTTTGCCCATAGCTACCTCTTGGGTATACACTTCTGTACTGCTAGATCTGTTCTAATTTGTCCCATTTAGCGTGGTAGTCGTGCCACACAAACATGATGGACTGTGTCCTCAGGGTAAAGATGGGACTTTAAAGTGATAATGCCACATCTGTTATGGACAGATGCATCTGTGACAAGCAGATTTATGAAGACAAGGGGGGTTCCAGTCAGTTTTTGCCTTATGATGCTTTTCTCATTAAATGTAGAAGGCCCAGTCTGACAGCTTCGCCTTTCCGTATTCAGCAAGCTCAGTCACTGGCAGTGTTACTGAGCTCCTGGTGACACATGTTAAAGTCTTCTACATTATGCCCTTTCGAGTGATGCCGAACATAAAGTAGGTAGAATCAGCAAGAGATTTCCTTAGAGTATGAAACTTGATGTGGTAAAAATTGATGAAAAATCCGTGGGCCACACTTGAGCAAAAGGCCATCAGCTGGAAGGTATAATTATGTGCCGGTGACTATATCAGACAAGTTCTGCCACAAATCAGCTGGTGTTGGTAATGAGTTTGCACAGTTGTCTTGGCTGGATATTGGGTGGCCTATAGATTATGTTCATTTTTCCTCGTGGCTTGATATAACTGAGTAGCTTGCAGGGTTGTTTCACTGTAGACTGATATGGGTCAACGACATTGTTGTGGGACTGGGTTAACATCTAGGTCAGGCTACATAAGGGTGGCAGATTTCCTTCTGTTCAAAAGAAAGTGAATCAAATGGGACTTTGTGACAATCCAGGTGTTTCACGTTCACTGACAGCTTTTTATTCCACATGTATTCACTTGGCTGAATTTAAATTTCTCTAGCTACTCTGGTGGGTTTGAACTCTCAATTACTGGTCCAATCCTCGAGATTACCAGTTTTGTAACACAAGCCCTCTCCCACTGTAGCCCTGTGCTGATTTAGTCTTGAAGAGTATGTCTGAAAGTACCCTGTTGTCTAGTCTGATTTAAGATATTCTTAATCTAGCCCATGTGTTTTTTTTTTTAGCATTAATTTATCCCTGGGTTGTAATTTCAGGATTCCTTGGTCTCAATTTAAAAGCTACTTCGTATTTAAATTGGAAAAAGTCATGGACGACTTCAGAGCCTCGGCCCCTGAACCCAGAGCTCCACCCAATCCAAACGTGGAATATGTTCCTTATGAAGAAATGAAGAACCGAATTCTTAAAATTGTTAATGGGTTTACGGGGTAAGTTGATCACTTTAAAAATTTCCACTATTAATTCATTTGCACTAAACTGCAGAAACAAAATGAAAGTTATAGAAATACTTGCTTAATGAATCAGTAATACTACCAATTTTGTTAATTCAAAAATATTACTATCTCTGATTCCTTTAATATCTGCAGCCAAATTAATTGTTCTCGGATTTTTTCAGTTGTGTAATTACTTATATTGAAACAGCTCAGTGCTATTTTAAAATTTATTGCATTTTTCTTTCATTGTATGTCCATAGAACGGAATGTTGAAGGTAACCAATTTTTAGGCTACGAAATGTCAAATTTTGTTGACAGCCACTTGCTGTTGAAAAGGTCCAACGATGGCAATTTCTTGGACAACTGCTTCCTATTGGTTTGCAACTCCACTCTAATTGCAGATACTGTCAGCAGCAGCTCAGCAGGCCTGAAGACAGCTTTACCTGTGCAAATGGTGCATCTGTTTTCCCATAGCTGCAATCATCTCCGTGCTATGATGACACATTTTCTTGTCTTTTGTCAAATCAGAAATGACTAGAAATGAACAGCAGGCATTATGAGGAAAAGACTTGAATTAATGGATCAGAAAATGCTCAGAAGATTTGAGGGTTTTCAAATATCAATGGTTTTCACGGGGTCAGTATTTGGCGTTCAGGGTTAAATTATTAGCTCGGTGGGGAAGGAGGCTGTAGATGAAGTTTTGGGTACATTAAATGTTTTCTCAAAGGGTATAGTTGACAGAAACAGTTAAATCTTAAGAGAAAAGTAAATAAATATTTGAAAGAGGAAGATGAAGATCAATAGGAAGAATATGCGGCTTTTGGATTCGCATTGCAAGAGCTAGTATACGTGCAAAGGGCTTCTATGAGATAAGACTTCTATATTGTGTGAAATATTTATTTAGCTGTTCTAAAAATATCTGAAGTTGAAATGATAAATTTTTTAGCGTTAAAAGTTAGAGATCAGAACTCAGTTGTTTGCCGGACAGGTCAGGTTGTTCAGTAGTAAGAACAGAAGCAATGCTTTGGAGTTTGAGGAAACTTTGAGAGCAGAGTACCTTTTGAACCGGGTGCTAAGTTGGGAATTTGGTGTAAATGAGCTCTTTCTGGTAAGTATTTCTCAAGATGTAATTTTAACAGATAGATCTGATTTAGAAATTTGAATCTACAAGTTAGTTTTGCCTGGTAATGGCAGTTATCTATCAATCAACTGAAGGTTGTCGCTTAAATATGTTAATTACTGTAACAAAGTTGATTTAGCAGTTGTAACTTGGTTGAAAGTCATAATATCACTATATGTAGTAGGTGATTTTAAATACAGACATTGTGGAATATAGAGCGCTTTGAGAGCAAAGGGTAAAGTTGAGAATTTGGTACAAGTGAGAATTTGACGCAGAAAGAGAAGGAAGTGTTACTTTTTGTTTTGTTTTCCTTGCGTAGCTGGTGAGTGCTTTACCTCCAAGCGAGGACACTGTAACTTGCTGTAACTTTCAGTAACTATTTAATTAAGTGATCAAATAAATTAACATCTGGTAGGCAGGGCAGGTGTTGTGCCAATTTGAGAGTTTATGGACTGCATTACAGTCCCAGGCAACCAAAACTACCGAAAGAAATAAAAACAGAAAATGCTGGAGAAACTCGGGTCTGACAGCAGCTGTGGGGAGTGAATAGAGCCAACCTGAATTACCCTTCTTCAGAGCTCTGTTTTGTTTCAGATTTTAGCATCTGCAATATTTTACCTATGCCTACACTTCATGACTGCAGATCTGAGAAACTTTGGTCAGTTACTGAGTGGGAGTTACAGCTGCAGACACTGCCAGACATCAATGAGAAGGAGAATTACCTGGGCACTTGTTCCAGGATGTAGTCACATTCCTTGGGATAAATAGGCTTAGTCAGTGGTCAGGAACATGGAGCATGACGACAAGTCTGACAGATTTGGGTGTCTAACATATAGTGATGAAGAAGCCTCAGCTTTTGTCAGGTTCTTGCTATATATGTGGGATGAGAACAAGGAATATGTGGTGGATGAGCAAACTAATCATTGCTGTATGGGGGCTGGGTGCCATTCCATTTTCAAGTTGTTGAGGGTGGGGTTGAAAAAGAATGTGGTAGTGACAGAGATTATAGTCGGGGAACTAGGTACTGTTCTCTGCAGCCATGTCTAGGCATTTGGAAGATGTCTTCCCTGTCTGGTGCCAGAATAAAGGACATCTCATGGTGAAGATTAATTTGGAGTGGGAAGGAAAGAATTCAGTTGTTGCTGTGTAGGAAACCAAGGCATAGTTGGAACTAGGAATTATATTCTGTTTGAGGAGTTAGAGTCCAGTCAAAGTTAAGATGTGGAACCTCAAAACTGCTAATCTCTAGATTGTTACCTGAATTATGTGCTAATTGGGCATTAGATCAAACTTGTCATAGGAAAAAAGGATCAGCAGTGCTCAGAAAAGAGGATGCTATTCCATTTGGATGGGTTGCATTTAAGCCTAGTTGGGATCACTGTCTTTTTGAATCACGTAACCAGGGCTGTGGCTTTAAGCTAAAAAGGTTGGGTGGCGGAGGTGGTGGGATTCAATTGAAGGGAACTTTTGACATCTGAAGAAGAAAGTCAAGATAATAAAGCAGTACAGGGATTTGAATAAAGATGAGAGTAGAGTGGAACAGAAAGGGATAGGGAGTTTACTGTTGATAATGCAGCAAATAGGATCCATGCAAATAATAGTGGTTAAATTCCAGGATTTTAATTTAAATATGCAAAATATTTAGAACATAGAACAGTACAGCACAGAACAGGCCCTTTGGCCCTCAGTGTTGTGCCGAGCTTTGTCTGAAAACGAGATCAAGCTGTCCCACTCCCTGTCATTCTGGTGTGCTCCATCTGCCTGTCCAATAACCACTTGAAAGTTCCTAAAGTGTCCAACTCCACTGTCACAGCAGGCAGTCCATTCCACACCCCAACCACTCTGAGTAAAGAACCTACCTCGGACATCCGCCCTATATTTCCCACCATGAACTTATAGTTATGCCCCCTAGTAACAGCTACGTCCACCTGAGGAAATAGTCTCTGATGTCCACTCTATCACAACCTTGGTCAGTCTGTAACTATGTCTCTCCAATGGTGATTACATCTAAAGCATTTATCTCTATTTGTGCATTCTAAAAATGCACTTGGATCACAGCATAATCAAACAAGATCACTGTGGTTTGAGAAAAAGGAAATTGTGCTTTAAAAAATTAATTTTTGAGCATATAGTGAGTAGATAAATAAACAGGAATCAGTAGATGGGAGTATATTTGATTTCCAAAAACCACTCCATGAGGTGCCACGCAACAAGTTAATGTGCAAGATGAGATCTCATGGAATTAATAATGTGTTAACGTTGATAGAGAGTTGGTTGAAGGGCAGAGAGCAGAAATGGGGATAAGCGGGGCACTTTAACATTGTTAGGCTGGGTACCACAAGAATCAGTGCGAGGGCCACAGCTATTTACTAGTTATATTAACGTCTCTGACAAAAATTCATGCTGACAATACATGGCTAGATGGGAATGTAAGCAATGAAGAACACAGAATGAAGCAACAAAGAGATATGGACAGGTTAAGTGAGTAGGCAACAAGATGGCAGATGGAGTATAATATTTGTAATTGCGAAGTTATTCGCTCAAATGGCTGTGAATTTCTTCTTTTCATAAGTTCTGTTTGGAGTTTTGAGCCCGCACACATTGCTGATCTCGTACTGTTCACTATACAGATTCACAACATCGTTTATCCACAATTTTTTTCAGTTGTTCAGCTAATTTAGGAATACACTCTGGAATGTGGAATGTCACGGGGCGTAGTGAGAATGTGGCCCTCACTGCCACGGGGCGTAGTGAGAATGTGGCCCTCACTGCCACGGGGCGTAGTGAGAATGTGGCCCTCACTGCCACGGGGCGTAGTGAGAATGTGGCCCTCACTGCCACGGGGCGTAGTGAGAATGTGGCCCTCACTGCCACGGGGCGTAGTGAGAATGTGGCCCTCACTGCCACGGGGCGTAGTGAGAATGTGGCCCTCACTGCCACAATGTGGAATTCATTGCAACAGGGAGTAGTGAGAATCAGGTGCCTACTGCCAAAGGAATTGTGAGAAGATAGAAATCTCTGCCACGTGGATTGTTGGGGGTCATAGTACATAAATGGAAGTTGGAGAAGTATTTGGGAGTAATTGGATCAAGTGTTGTGCAAATGATTAAATGAATAATGATGGGATGAAGTGCAATTGGTGCACGAATGCCAGAAGGACTGGTTGGATCAATTGGACTATGTCTGTACTATATATTCCATATAATTCTGTTCATTCCTCATTGGTGAAACATACAAAATATAATGTAACTTTCTCCTCTTTTTCTCTTTTCACCTCACCTTCTTTACCCTATGATAGGTGTCATGTGAATTCATCCAGCTCAGGAAGGCTGTACAGCTTGTTGCCACATCACTACGAATGTCATCCTGGATCCCCTGGTTCCATGAGCTATGTGGAATACTACCAGAGAGATGTGCTGCTGGTGTGTCTGCTTGCTTATTTCAGCAGTCTTATGCAGAAGAGCCCCTGTCAGCTCTGGCCATTTGTCTGAGTTGTTTTCGAAATTCCTGTGAACAAGCCATCTTTAATCTTTTTTAATCTATGATTGCAACGAGGTGCTGCCCCTTTGTTTCCCATGTATCCCCCTCACTATATGCCTTTCTGATGAGCCAATGAGATTTGTGTCACTTTGACTGATGTTGTTTTGAGCCGCTTGTCAGTAACCCCTTTTGATGTCTGTGCTCTTCTCAATACCTCAAGTGACTTGGAAAGATAGACATTCAGGTTCTGTCAGTTGTTGTACTGAAATACCCTTGCTAATTTGGGTAGTATAGGTCTTTACAGCTTCTGATTTTCCTTTCAAATGCCAACTGTTAATCATTCTACAGTTCTCACATCCTCGACACGTCTCTTATTTCATGTCCCATTCATGCTCCCTTTGACCCTGCACCGCCAACTCCTTTATCATTTAATCTTTCCTACCTTCCCTTTTGTTCTTTTTCTAGCCTGCCCCTTTTATTTGCTTAAAACTAATTGCATTTCTAACCCTCTCCTGTTCTAATGAAAGATCACTGACCTGAACCATTCACTCTGTTACTTTCTCCACTGCCTGACATGCTGAGTATTTCCAGCATTTTCTGTTTTTATTTTAAGTCATATATATCACTGGTTTACTGAAATTCCTGGATGGGGTATCTTTGCCCTTTTGCCCTGTATGCCAAACGGATGTTAAGATTTCCATTCATGAAGCCAGCAGCTTTCATCTGATCAACTCACAACTTTCACCCAATCATGTGTCAACTTGTCCATTCCTACAGTTACCATGTAACAAACCATCTCAGCGTTTCCAATGTAATTTCATTTCTAAATGGTGGGCAGGGATTACCTTGCGACCTTTCTGTCTACACTTAGCATACATGATTGAATTATCTTCAGCCTTTACAATTCTGTTTGGCTCCCTTGATCCAGATTTACTTATAGGCTGAGCAGCTGGCTCACCAAATGGTTCATCTGTGGAAAGGTGTGAAGCATTTGGTCTCCCACCTATTAACAGCTCCTTTATGCTTGTGGGATCATAAGTTGCTTGATACGTTTACTTAGTTGCTTTACTGCCAAATACCTAAACTCTCTGCAATTATTTCTAGAACCTGGTTCTTTTACATTAGGTGGTTAATTCCTTTTGAGATGATTAAACTTTCACTTTTTGATGGAAGTGCACCTACATCTTTAATGTGTTTTTATACTAATCACTATTTTCCTTCATTTCACAAGTTTCTACCTGTATACTTTTGGTGTCAAATTGCATGCATTTAGAACAGGGCATTTTACAACCTCACTGCTGATTGTGATAAAATGCAGACTGGTCCACGTGCTTCAGTCCAACTTGTGGTGATCTGATGATTCGAACGCCTTAGTAGAGGTTTAAAATATGTGAGCAAGTGCAGTAAACTCAGTTTGTGGATTTGCTGTTGCTATTGTGCATTTCTCTGCCAGTTCCAGTCTGACATTCCTTTTTCTCCTCCTCAGTCTCTTTCTGGCATTGCTTTGCTGTCATTTGCTGTCAGGTTTATAGTATTCTCTCCCTACTTCTGTGACTTGTCCTTCTTGTCACTCCAACTTCAATTAAAACCTCTTGTTTTCCAAAGCCTGTCAAACAACTCCACGTCTACCTCTTGACATTGTCAACATTTCAAAATAACATTTTTCATTTTGTTTTAAACTTTCAACATTTTAAGCTGTGAGTTGGTCGGCAATGGAAATCAATATCCCAGATAGTTGACACTAGTTTCTTCTTTAGCATTTTCAGGCCTGTGCAAGAGCCTGTGGTACCCTTTTTTTAGCAGTGCTTAAAATATTGGATATTTAAATTATTCATGCAAAACACCCAGGATTTCAATTTGATTTTATCTTCCCCAATTTAGGTTGTTTGGAAAGTATCTTGAGCCATATAATGCATTTATGGAGGTCAAACAGGTTGTAAGGCATATACAATAAATGGCAATATACTCAGCGTAGATGAAATGTGAGATCTTGGAGTACAAATACGCAGGCCCCTAAAGCCAGCAGTGCAAGCAGACAAAATTGTAAGGGTATATAGAATGTTCTCCTTCACTGGTAGAAGTATAGAATACAAAAGTAAGGATATAATGTCGGAATTGTATTAAACGCTGGTGACGCCACAACTGGAGTATCTGTGTAGTCCTAGTCACTACGTTACAGGAAAGACATAACTCCTTTAGAGAGAGTGCAGAGGAGATTTACAAGAATTTTCCCAGGGCTTTAAAAGTGCAGCTATGAGGAGACATTGGATAGGTTGAGGTTATTTTCTTTGGAACAAAGAAGGTTGAGAGAGGACTTGTTAAATGTGCACAAAATTACGAGTGGGAGAGATAGAGTGGCCAGGATAAAATTGTTCCCTTGGTGGAGAATTCCAGAACCAGAGGACATAGATTCAAAATAAGTCACAGAAGGTGTAGAGGGACATAAGGAAGAACTTTTTCGCGCAGAGGGTAATGAGTGTCTGGAATTGGCTGCCTGAGGTGGTGGCAGAGGCAGAGACCCGAAACTCTGAAGTACCTGGATCTGTACCCTTAAATGCTGTAAGCTACAGGGCAATGGGTCGAATGTAGGAAGGTGGGATTAGAAAACGCACCTGAGTGTCCTTGGGCCAGCATGGACAAGATGGCCTGAATGGCCTCATCTGTGCTGTAACTTTTCTATGGTCTATAATAAACTGCAAGACATCTCCCCCTAATCACTGGAAATAATGGGAACAATTTAAAAAGATGAATTTTGAGTATTTTGCACTCTTCAAACATGCCGGTTTAAATGCAAGAATATAAATAAACCCAGTGGTAATGTTAGTTGAGGACAAACTGAAAGGTTTGGATCACGCCTAGCTTACTGACTGAAGTACTGATGCAAACGATAGTATCGTTGCACTGGTTGAGAGGAAATTCAGCACAGCGATGTTGAACCTGAGAAAGTGCTATTTCATGTGCATCAATACAGGGGCTGCAGGCTGAATTCTTTTTTTAAAATTTCACTATAGAAATGGCGAGGGAGCAAAGCTTGCTTTACTAAAATGTATATCGAGCACTCGCCTTTTGGTGGAGTGCTAGCCTGTATGGATTGCTGGCAAGTTTCTTACAGCACACCACTATTTCATTGCTCCCTCTTCTGTTCATAAGTGAAATTGCAGCCGCAGTGAAATCATGTTTGCAATCTTAATGTAGTTGTTCCCTTCTTGTTTGACATTATTAGGATTAGACATTATGATTTTGGGTCTCCTTGGGTCAAGATAAGATAAATGGTTGAGAAATCCCACAGCTGATTGCATGGAAATGCATGTTTGTGGCTGTGGACTGTTGAGTTCTGTTTTGGTGGTCCTGGTGTTCGAGTGGCCCTCTACAAATCCCCGTCCAAGGCAACATGTAGAGTGGAATTATTTGGACAAGGTGCTGAAGTACTGTTAACTTCCCATGAAGTCATGTTGTAATGTACTTTACCACTTTTATAAAAGGAAAAGAGAAGTGTCATCCAGACTCAAAATGTTGGCTCTATTCTCTCTCCAGCGATGCTGTCAGACCTGCTGAGATTTTCCAGCACTTTGTTTTTGATTCAATAAGATTTCTGTTTATTTTGTAGGTTGATTCGACATTGAAAAATATTGGTGTTTGTGATTAGATCTGATGCTATTTTTTTGAACTGGTAAACAGAAGATAGATACAAGAAAGTTTGTATCTGCACCTTTCAATGCTGTAAGCTACTGCACAATGGGTTAGGTGCAGGAAGGTGGGATTAGAAATTAGATAGGTGCAAGAAAACTTTATTTTCCAGCCCACAATTGTAGTGCAAAGGCCCCAAAATGTGGGGGCAGCGCAAGTGCCATGAATGGTTGAGTTCCGTCTACTCTTGCAGCAAAACTCGAGCTAACATATTATCTGTCAAATCAGCAATAGAGTCTATTTTGCATCGGAATCTGTCCACTTTGCAACTGTGGGTTGGAAAATAAATATGATTAATCAGGAAAGGCTTTATTAAGATGATATAAGTAAGGTGCAAGCAACATAAACCTTTGGTTTGATTTATTATTGTCATATGTATTAGTTTACAGTTTCTTACGCGCTTTGCAGACAAAGCATACCGTACGTAGGGAGGAAAGGAGAGAGTGCAGAATGTAGTGTTACGGTCATAGCAAGACTGTAAACAAAGATCAACTTAATGCGATGCAAGTCCATTCAAAAATCTGATGGCAGCAGGGAAAAAGCTGTTTTTGAGTCAGTTGATACATGATGTCAGACTTTTGTATCCTTTTCCTACGGAAGAAGGTGGAAGAGAGTATGTACGGGGTGTGTAGGGTCCTTACCTTAGTCTTGTTTTGTGTTCTGTTCACTATTTTTAACCTTTTACTGAACATCATTTTGCTCTGTGGAGATAAAATAATGTCATAACTTGAGTTTTGCTGCAAGAGTAGACTGAACTCGACCATTCATGGCACTTGCCCCCATACTTTGGGGCCTTGGCACTGTAATTTGCAGTAATTAAGGGAGCTGAAACAGGGCAGTGCCTTCTACAATGAAACTGGGAATTACCAACAATCAGCATGAGCATTTCTTGCTGAGAAATAGAAAACAAGGAAGTGTAAGTTAAGATAGTTGACTCAAAGTAAAAAATTACGTATAGTAAGTGAAATAGGGGCAAGAAAGAGAGATGGAGACAAAGTTTAAAAAAATTGCATACTTTTTGAAAGATTTTAAATAATTAAACATCTGCAGTAATGAGACTCCACGCTTTGCTTGGAATAATACTTGTTATAATACTATGTTAATAATTTGCTTAAATTGGAAATTTTGTTTAAACCTAACCATTTCTGAGAGGGTGTCATGTATGTGGATGCTGAGCCTGTCATGAGGTAAGAGGATACTGAAGCTTGTGGAAGAATAGAGTAACTTGGACAGCTATGTTTTAATTTATCTTTAACTGCAAATGTCCAGCTGAGGAAAGTTGCTGCCCAAGTTGCCTTGCTCCTCCACAAGCTTGGCCACACTGGTACACTGCCACCAGGTTCTCTGTTCATTGCTTGGTAACGGTGAGTGCTAATACCCTCACTGTTGTTATTGCAAACAACGAGGTCAATGTTTTCTAACTTTTTCCCTTTAAAAGATAGAATTTTAAATTGTTTTCCTTATTTTCCATCTGTGGGATGATACTGCATTCTCATCGAGTAATTGATTAATCCATCTTAAGCTATGAAAATTAAGATAAGGTGATTTACTTGTTTTTATTCATCAGGTTGGCAAGAAGGTTACTGAAGTATACCTTAAAATTTCTGAAGCTATACAGTTCAGGCAAATGCATGTGCAATTTGTGCAATTTCATGCTTGCTGTAGTTGACCGTTTAACTACCGAGTAGGCAGGTCATTTTTACATTACCAGGAAGGCTTGCTTCTGAATCCATTCATCCATCTCATTTATCTTGTGGATAGACATCATAGCATTGGCGTAGCTGACAAATTTGGATACATTCAACTTTTATACATGAAGCTGTGATTGAGAGTTGCTACTTTATTTTGAACTGGAAATCTGGAAGTCGAATTGCCAGTAGTAATTGACTGTTGACTCCACTGGCAAATTCTCTTCCGATACTAGATATAAACTGGCCTCGTATGTGAATCCTAGTGCCTTAGGAGTTGCTTTCACTGGATATTGCTGTCTCAATTATTTCTGTGCTGCTGATGGTAATATTGCCAAGCATGTACCCTAACATGGCTTGAGTTCACCCTTCTTGCTTTTTGTGTATGTGCCTTATAAATGGTGCACATTGTTTTATCAGGTTTAAACAAAATTGTACAGTATAGAACCAGGTAAGGTGGCTTAATTAATCTCTGTCTGGAGTCTCCTTCCATCACAACTGCCTGTCAGTTTTTCATCATATTTTTCCATTTTCTTTTCTTCCATGTGTTCATATGGTTTACTTTTCAGAGCATTTAGCGTGGATAGAGGATTGGCTGTCTAATAGGAAGCAGAGAGTTGGTATCAATGGGTGCTTTTCTGGTTGGCGGTTGGTGACTAATGGAGTGCTGCAGGGATCGGTGCTGGGGCCTCAACTATTTATCATTTATATAGATGATCTGGAGGAGGGGGCTGAGTGCAGGGTGACGAAATTTGCTGATAACACGAAGGTGAGTGGAAAAGCAAATTGCGTGGAGGGTGTAGAAAGTCTGCAGAGGGATCTGGATAGGCTGAGCGAGTGGGCGAGGACCTGGCAGATGGAGTATAACGTTTGCAAGTGTGAGGTTATGCATTTTGGCAGAAATAATAGTAGGAGGAATTATTACTTAAAAGGCGAAAAGCTGCAGCATGCTACGGTGCAGAGGGACCTGGGGGTCCTTGTGCACGAGTCGCAAAAACCGAGCCTGCAGGTGCAACAGGTGATCAAGAAGGCGAATGGAATGTTGGCCTTTATGGTGAGGGGGATAGAATATAAAAGTAGGGAGGTCTTGCTGCAATTGTACCGGGTACTGGTGAGGCCGCAGCTGGAGTACTGTGTGCAGTTTTGGTCGCCACACTTGCGCAAGGATATATTGGCCTTGGAGGGAGTGCAGAGGAGGTTCACTAGGCTGATATCAGAGATGAGGGGGTTGGCCTATGAAGAGAGACTAAATAGACTGGGTCTGTACTTGGAGATAAGAAGGATGAGGGGGGGATCTTAGAGACGTATCAGATCATGAAGGGGATGGATAGGGTAGAGGTAGAGAGATTCTTCCTGCTTAGAAAGGATAGCAGTAGTAGCGGACACAGCCTCAAGATAAGGAGGGGGGGAGTGCAGTTTAGATCAGAGTTGAGGAAGAACTTCTTCACTCAAAGGATGGTGAGTCTTTGGAATTCTCTGCCCGTTGAAGTGGTGGAGGCTACCTTGCTAAATATATTTAAGTCATGGGTAGATAGGTTTTTGATAGACAAGGGAATTAAAGGTCATGGGGAGAAAGCGGGAAAGTGGAACTGATCCACTTCAGATCAGCCATGATCTTATTGAATGGCGGGGCAGGCTCGAAGGGCTAGATGGCCTACTCCTGCTCCCATTTCTTATGTTCATGTTCATTTAACTATTTGTCTCAATCACTTCCAATTATATTCCAACCACTGAGTTAAAAAAAATCTATTTTCTAATTGGATTTATTAATGACTTTTGTTTATTCATCGACCCTAATTTTAGATTCTGACATGAGGAAACATTCTCTGCCCAACCCATTCATAATTTTAAAGTCCTCAATCTTCATTATTCAACCCAGATATAATGATGTTGTTTTGAGATTTTCTGGGACCATACTTGAGTAGGACTATTTATTGGTGCTTTTATAGAAATGCTTGAATTCAATACTATTTACGTTAGTATTTTTTAGTTGAGGATTCTTGCTCACATTAGTTTTCAATGATGTCAGTATTCATTTTAGTATTTTCTTTTCCTTCCACTTGCCTTATTAAATTTTGCTTACTTTGCCAAGCTCACCAAACACTGCCCTGAAAGTCTATGTCACTAGTACCTAAGGCTGTTTGCTGCATATTTGGTGTCATTCCTGCTATTGAGAGCATTTGTCCTCACTAATAGTGAGTAGGTGATATCACTCGATACTATTGACAGCTCCTTCAAATCCATTGGGGATATGCTGATATGTAATAACAGGCTGAACTAGGTATATTCTGTTTTCTTCATTGCGTAGGCATACTGGGAATCTCCTTCATTATCAAGTGGGTGCCACTATCATAGCTTTGTGAGAGCAGTTTGGTTAGCAAAATAAGGAATTCTGGTGCTAATGTAAGACATTTAGCATTTCATTACTAATGACCCATTATTTTTTCATATATCAGATTTTAAGATTAACAGTGTTACAACTGAGGCAATTAATTCAACAAAAGGAAATAATGCTAACAAAACTGTGGGGTGGCACAGTGGTTTGATTCCTGGCTTGTGTCACTGTCAGTGTGAAGTTTGCATGTTCTCCCCTGTCTTCTTGGGTTTCCTTCGGGTGCTCTGGTTTCCTCCCACATTCTGAAAGATGCGCTGGTTCGTTGCATTGACCCGAACAAGAGCCGGAATGTGGCGACTAGGGGAATTTCACAGTAGCTTCATTGCAGTGTTAATGTAAGCTTTACTTGTGACTCATAAATAGACTTTAACTTTAACTTTAACAAAACATTACAGTAACATAGTAACAGCTGGACTGTACTCGATAGATAATTTTAGAAAGCACATTTTCAATGCTATAAGCTGAACAGAATTTCATCCTATTGATAGAAACTGGTTTAAAGAAAAAAGCCAGTTGTACAGTTTTTTTGTTTTAGTGATGGGTTATGTAGTTAGCATAAGTAAACCTTAAGATCTGAGCCTTTGGTAACACTGAAGAGCAATTGTAGAATGAAAACTTCTGTTTATGTTTTAAAAGTGCCAAGACCAATGGTATACAATACATTATTTTACATTTAATATTGCATAGTGCCTACAGCGACAGAACAGCCATTTGGCTCAAGAAGTCCATGTGACAATAATAAGTATTCCTTAAAGCATTGGCATACACTGCAACTAATAGGCGTGTGTTTCGAGCAATCGCCAATACGTGCATATAAATAGACAAGCGATGTTAATATTACTCGGGAACAATGAACGTCAGGAGAGTTGGTTTAGTTGTAAACAGAGGACTGGGAAGAGATAGCATAAGAGATTTCAAAGTTCAGTTTTGAAGTTGTAGCTCAATAGAGTGGGGAAACAGCGTGGAGTACTGTTCAAATCAATGTCCAGGATTGGAAACAGTGTGGAGGGGTGTCAATCCAGGAGCTGATCAAGGGACGAAGTATCATTGGGCTCACTGTCAGAGGTACCCAGACTAAGATGTAACATATGCATTTCCACTTATTCTTACAGATGCTCATAGTTTGAAGCAAGAACTGAAGTCTGTATGTCGGTGTGTGTGCTAACATGTTGATTGCACTGAAAATATTTGGCAAAAAACAGTGCACCCCAGCAGATGTTAGAAAGCATGAGGAGCTGGAACACAACAGTTCCCTACTACAGCTGGAGCAGTAAAAAAAAGTTACAGAGCTTTGTGATTGTAATGCCTGAGTAACTGGGATCCTGTATGTAAATGATATTGAGATTGGCAGGCACAGGCTTTTCTAAAACCATGAATTCCCAGCAGCAGATCACTCATGGCTATATTTCCTAATCCAAACAATGATCATTTAAAAATGGTGAGAGTAAATTCCAAAATTGTACTTACCTCCACACTCACTCTGCCCTGTTCTTACCTGGACCCTTCTGCCCAGTAATTGTAAAAGATTGCTGATCCTGTAAATCATCGTATTGTTCTGAAGCAGTATTACAGCCCGGCAACTGGCCACCCTCCTGACTGTGGTCAGAAATGTTGAACAGTAATCTGATATCTAGATCTTGCCACTAGAGAGCTCTATTTGAATAATTTATTATCTTTAATGTAAATCAGAAATGTATTTAATGTGCTTTACCTTGGCTTACTCTAAGTATTTTTGCCGTATGAATCCGAAGCTGACATTTTTAAATAAGTTTTTTCATAAATCTCTGGATTTTTTGTATCAATTGTTGACAAAGGCCTATTTTCTGGAGCTTCTGCAAAGTGCAAATGCCATGGTTCTGAAATCTTTTTGATTGAAGGAACTCTCTTCAAATGAGCTGGTGATCATGGATTCTTGCTGATCTGAATTATACTAATGAATACTAATGAAAAGTGCTACAAGTAAATAGTGTCAGAATGATTTCAAGGTTTGGCCTTGGAGGGAGTGCAGAGGAGGTTTACTAGGCTGATACCGGAGTTGAGGGGGTTGAGCTATGAGGAGAGGCTGAATAAACTAGGCTTGTACTCGTTAGAGTTTAGAAGAATGAGGGGAGATCTCATTGAGACGTATAAGATGATGAATGGGATGGATAGGATAGAGGTGGAAAGACTCTTCCCGCTCAAAAAAGACAGTAGGACTAGGGGGCACAGCCTCAAGATAAAGGGGGGGCAGTTCAGAACGGAGTTGAGGAGGAACTTCTTCACTCAAAGGGTGGTGAATCTCTGGAATTCTCTGCCCGTTGAAGTGGTGGAGGCTGCCTCGCTAAATATTTTTAAGAAGCGGGTTGATGGGTTTTTGATAAGAGAGGGGATTAAGGGTTATGGGGAGAGGGCGGGAAAGTGGAACTGAGCCACGACAGATCAGCCATGATCTTATTGAATGGCGGGGCAGGCTCGAAGGGCCAGATGGCCTACTCCTGCTCCTATTTCTTATGTTCTTATGTTCTTATGAAGCAAGTATTTGCTTAGTTGTCAGTGTGATGAGTGTACCGGTCGTACCTTTCACTGCAGAGTCTTGTCTCCTTTGGCAATAATAGTCAATCTCTACTTTCAGACGGGATCAGAACTTGTATTTTCATGCCCTTGTTTTGATTTTAAATATGATGTAGTTAATTTTTAAAAAATTTCCTCTCTTGACTAAGGCTAAATTCACCTGGCCATTTACCAGCCTTGGTAACTATAGGTCCAGCTGGTACCCACTTTGCACTCCCCTCCTTGATGACATAGTTAGCCTATTCTGTGCTGCACACATGGTGGCCACACTCTGATCCTGCTTCCTGGCTCACACCAAGTCCATCTCTGATCACTGCTCATTCATTTACACTTGGCCTCAGTGACCTGGGTGTTCATCCACTCGTATAGCCAGCCTTGCTCGGTTAGCACTTTCACGTTAATTACCAAAGTTGCTTTGGACCCTGAGGCATCCACGAGAACCGTTCAACAAGCAGGCAATAAATGAAGTGGGTGAAAGAACAGAGGAAGCTGGAAAAACTGAGCAGTTCTGTTGGCATCTATTGGGAGAAACATGGTTAACGTTTCAAGTCATGGACTCTATGTTGGAACTGAAAGATTGACCAATGAGCTGCAAAGAAACAAGTACTGATGGCTGAAGGGCCTACTGCTGTACTACTGTTTATTGCTTTCTGACTTTGTTCACGTGTGCAGTACTCTGGGTCGGGTTTAACATGGGGAAAACCCTGGGAAGTTTAGTTTTTATTATGCTAAAACGAAAAGATAACTTAAGCATTTTGGTTTCAAATCTTTACTGATAATTCAGATTGGTCCTACAATTCAAAATTTCAAAATTCTATTGCTGACTCATACAATTCAGTCCGGTTTTGCACCATTAAAGATGGTAGCCCAACAGCAAGCGGTGGGCATCTCGTAGTCGAGTAGGAAAAATTTACAGGAGGAGGCCATTCTGATTGTTACATCTTAGCTGGCCCATTAAAAGAGCATTCTGAACCTCAACAATTCTCAACTCAAAATTTCTGCTCCTACTGTACAGGATGTTGCAAGAGGATTGGAATATAAGAGTAATGTCTCGCTGCAGTTGTATAGGGTTTTGGTGAATCACATCTGCAGTACTGTGTGCAGTTTTGGTTTCCACATTTAGCAATTAGGATATATTCTTGCTTTGGAGGTAGCACAGCAAACGTTCACTAGATTGTCCCTGGGATGAGAGAGACAGTAAATTGGGCGTATATTCTGTGGAGTTTAGAAGAATGAGACAATCTCCTTGAAAGCCACAACATTCTGAAGAGATTTGATAGGGTGGATTGTTTCCATTGGTCAGGGAATCGAAAACACAGCAAGCACAGTCTCATGATAAGGGGCTGCTCATTTAGGATTAAGATGAGAAGAAATTTCTTCACTGAAACAGGTTGTGAATCTTTGGAATTCTCTACTACAGAGAGTTGAGGAAATTGAACTGTTGAATGCATTTAAGTATGAGAGACAGATTTTTTGGGGCCTCAGTGAATTGAGGGATTGGGTGAACTAGCGGGAAAACTGAATTGAAACTCAAGATCAGCCATAACCTGTTGTGTTCTTTTGTGAATTTAGATATATGTGAAGATCAATGCAAAGTATTTATTTAATTCTTTAACCATGTCCTCAGCCTATCTTTAAGTTGTTAATCGGCCAGATGTTTTCCTTGTTAATCCTTTACATTTCATATGCTTATGAAATGTTATTGGGTGCGATATAATGTTGCCTGTTAACCTTTTCTCTAAGCTCTTTATCCGTCATTAATGTTTTCAATTCTTTCTTGTACTTGCCATTTTCCTGGTTATTTCCTAAAACTTGCTCCTGACATAAAAGAAAACTGAAGTTTATGACAACTTTTATTCCATTTGTCACTAATGGCACATTAACCATAGATGTTTCATCTTTTCCCTGCAGTGGAATGTAATAAAAATCCACTTGCATCTCTTTCATCAAGTTGTAACTTTCTCGAGGGTTTTTACAGCGACACTGAGGGTTTTGTGTGCAAGTTTTCATCAGTTCAAAGATTTTCCATTGATTAGAGCCAGGAGAACCTCAACAGCACACCTTATGGAGAAACAAAGAATCACTGACAACAACTTCTAAATTTCTGTGTTGAACTGCACAGATGCAGATTCCTAAAGTTGCCGTAGGTTTCAGAGGATTAATAATGCCAAACACTGACCTTTCACCTCCTTTACCACTTCTTCCCAGCTGGAATTTGTTTCTGGGAGAAATGTGTGGATGCAAAACATTGGCGTTCGTGAAAGTGTTTCTACTGCCTAATTTACATTGAAGTCCTTTCAGTGGTAGCATTGCAAGTCAAGTCTGTTAAATGTGTTGTAAGCACATGCATTCAATACAAGTGAGAAATAAAATTGTCTATCTACCTGTGTAATCTAATTAACTGCACTGACCAGAATTATTAAATTAAAATTGACATTTGATGTCTAATTTCTGTTATTTAAATCTTCAGTTTTAGCTTTTAGTTCCACTGGATTAGATTTCAATGTTTGACTGTTAGGATAACTCACATTTCTTGTAATGGGCAGAAACTTTGAAACTCTGTTTGAAATTTGCCTTCATACTAGCATAAAATCTCCAGGGCATTGCGGAACGCCAAAGGCTGGTGAAGGTGGACTGTGTCTGTTTCATTGTATAATATGATATTGCGTCACATGTAAATTATTCATGTAAATAATTTACATGTGATGCATGTCACATGTAAATAAAATAGTCCCAGTCCAAGTGTTGGCAGTTTTGAAAACTTTAATTTTAGATTTGCCCTAGGCAGAGCCTACAGAGCTACTTTATGCAAAGCATATCTAAAAAGTTGATCTTCAGAGGTGTTCATCGTTGGTGTTAATTAGTCATCCTTCCTGGAGTTATGGTGTAATCAGTGTTGTGTTGACAAGTTTATTTTTTTGTTGTAAATGTTCAGTGACGTACATCCCATTTGTCTTGCATGACATCTTTGATTCCATACAGTATAATTAACATTCAGTCCCATATTGAAGGGATCCGGTCATTCACTATGTTGGGACAATTTGTGCATGAGAGCTGGCAGGTATCTTTAGTTTTGGTATGACAAGCATTATTGCTGTGACTGACGTACTTAATCTATTGTGTTGTATTTCAGTAACAGTTCAGATAGCGAGATTGAAGTAGTGCTTTGCGTTTAGCATGTATTTCTTGACATATATAGTACGCAACAGTTTCAACAACTTTGTCCGTTTGGCCGAATGAATAATACTGATTATGCAGGCTGATGTGAAGCTTCAATCAGCTTTTTAACCTGAGCACCTGCAGGTGTCAGTTAGTTGTTGTACAGTATTAAATTGGAACATCAGTGAACTTATGAAACAATGCACTGATACATTTTTGTTTAATGTACTTCGTTGTTTTGGCCTAATCAAAATGAATTGACATCATATCAAAATTTGTCTACGATTTCTTGCATAAACTGTTTTAATCACCATCATTTTTGTGTAGTCCAAAAATGCTGTCTAAATGCTTTCCCTTGCACAGATATGGCAGTAATTTGCTTTATGTTTCTGGAAACAACAGCCACTTTCCAATTCTCAGAAGGCTGAACAAGCGCTTAATAGTTTTCTGTTGGGAAAGTTGGCATTATTTTCAGTTATTAGCAAATAGATTCAGCTGCTTTTTCAATGATGTTATTTGTGCATCATGTCAGCGTTTCTCTATCAATGCTACTGTGTAGATTGGAGAGGCCAGTGATGGTGTTTGAAATTAAATTCCATTAAAAATTGACCCCATCAACTTTAATATATTAATTGGTATCATTTGTCATTTTAGCGCTTAGAATTTTTGCATCCCTTGGTTAACAAACAAATGCAGGAGGTGGGAGGGAAAATGTAATTGTCAGTCTGATTTAATTATATGTAGCTTTACTTTTAGAGATTAAATCTTAATGATTCAAAATTACAGGATGATAAAAATGTTCATCTCTGCAACTATAATTTGTTGTCACCCAATGATAGTTGTTGCTTTAGTTTTGAGATCTGTTAGATTGAACATATTGTAACAACTTAGATTAAATTAAGTTTAATTGCTTAACCAGTCATGTTAAATTTGTGCACCTAAAATTTACACTCGGTGAAAATGAAGTTTAAATTGTTCATCAACTGAAACATGGCCAAAAATTCGGACGGCTTCAGTTATTTTCAATTGTAAAGTAATTTAAATTTGCTTAATTGGAGTATTTCTCTAAGATTGTCAATTTTCTTTGTTACGTTAGAAATGCTACTACTTTCCCCAGATGGAGAAAAGTATATTGGTATGCTTACTTGTGGCTAAGAAGAGACAAGAGAATTGCTTACTTTTTCAGCTAATGTGTAACATATCATGAACAGAAATGGGAGTACTTGTAGGAAATTTGAGAAAGGAAGCAAATTTGAAGAAATGGACAGAACTGCAACTGGTCTTTCTTGAAGATGTTGTCTCAAATTTTTTTTCCTGTCTGGGGTAACAGAATTTACTTAGTTTTAAGATTTAATTTGGGGAGCAGTTCTGCTGTGCGACCAGCTGATTGGTATGCTTTTGCTTGGCATATTTGTTTTTAATATATTTCCCTGGAGAGACATTGCATTGCTGTTCTAAAGTGCATTTAATGGAGTTGCAAACATTCTTAATTGTATGACTTTTGTTAACTTGTGCCCTTCAGTAGATATGGCGTGTACTAGAGAATTTGATCTTGTTTATCTGTGTTAATTTCTTCCTTTTAACCTTTGATCAGATTTCAGCAAAGGTTCATGCTGCCATGTCATACTGAATTTCCTTTGCAAGTGTGTATGCTGGGAACTGTGTACAATATGGCTTGGTTACTTTTACCCATGAACAATGTTAAAAGAAAGGGACTTGCATTTATGCAGGACTTTTCATGACCATCGAATGTCTCAATGTGCTTTTCCAGCCAATGAAGTACTTCTGAAGCATAATCGCTTGAAATGTTGGAAATCCAGTAGCCATTTAACACACAACTAGTGTTTAACACAATTTAACACAAATACTCTTGAGGGAAAGGTAAAAATGATGAAAAGAGGAAAGATGGCAAATGGTCATGGGTGCCAAATACCAAGGGTTTTTTTAAAGATTTGTTTTATTTGGACTTACTTTAGTGATTTTCTTCTTGCGGAAGTGCAATTTAAGTTAGTTGGGATGCTTTGTTCTCTACGTATATTCCACACGACAGAAACAAAAGTTTCTATAAATATAGACTGGGGCTTTAATTGAATCAGTATTCCACAATGCTTTCTTCAATGTTAAAATAGTTGAATATTGTAATAACTTTGCAACACTAGTCTAGAATCAAATATACGAATGTATCAGAAATGGTTCCACTTCAATTTACTCATACCTTCAAAGCAATATTGTAATAACTTTAATGCTTATATTGAACACTGTATAAAATAACATGTAATGCTTTGAATATTTTCCAAAATCGGTTGTTTTTATCACCATTGCTCTTTCAAGTTTAGTTGGTGGCACTGGTTTCTGAGTCGAGTTATGGGTTCAAGTCCTGTTGTAGTGATTCTAGCACATAAATGTCTAGGCCTGACTCAAATACAGTACTGAGGGAGGTACCATCTTCCGGTTAAGGCCCTGTCACCTGCCTCAAGTGGATATTTGCATACTGTTTTGAAGGAGAGCAGAGGTTGTCCTGGCCCATATGACCCCTCAATCAAGGTCACTTCTTAAACATCTGATCATTATTACTGCAGTTTGTTGGAGCTTACAATGCACAAATTGACTACTATGTTTGCTGTGTTACAACAGTGACTATACTTCCTTGGTCATTAAGTGCTTTGTGATGTCTTGAGGTTGTGAAAGCTGACATGTTAAAGCAAGCATTTTTTTTCTTTCTAATTTAGTATAAAAATTGTAGTCCATTGAAGCAAATCTGCCTTTTCCTGTTCATGTGAATTTGTTTCTGTTGCTTGAAATAAAATTGATTATTTCGGCCCCTTTCTCGGTTGCTGATGTCAGAATCAGTGAAACTTTATCCCTGGTCCGTATAAATAGTTGCAAATATTGATTAATTCAGCCATGCGCCTGACAAGCCATTGCTACATTGCTTGGGGTGTAATTTTTTAGCTTTTGGGAGGTGGGGATATTCTAATGGACAATGTAGCAAAAAGAGCACTTTTTTTGTGGAAATTTGAAATTAAACCCCTTTTTACGACAACAGTTTTGTGTATTTTTCTGGAGTGGTTTGTTAAATTGTGATTTAGTGACTATGGGATTTGTGTTTTTTCCCAAAATTCTTCCAAAACTGTCAGTCATTAAAATGTTTAAGAAAAAAATCTTGCTGCTATTTTGTGCCTTTCATGCCGTGAAGTTCTCCAGAGCCCTTCTCAGCTAATGTGTTACCTCTAAAATGTAATCGTTGTTTAATATTAAGGAAGATGTCAGTCAATTTGGACATAAGAAGGTCCTACAAACAGTGTGAGATGAATGATTTGCTAATGTTTTTTTCTGTTGTTGATTGAGGGTAATATTAACCAGGATACTGGGGGAGCTTTCAAAAGATCCTAATTACAATAAGTCCCCACTTAAAGTTGTGGTAGCATTCCCAATAAGTGAAACAACTTGGTCAATCATAGCTTCCCATAGTTAGATTTGGGTTCCTTCAAACATTTCTTGACCAAAAGAACAATCTTCAAGTTGAAACACGATATTGTGCATATGCAGCATTCCTGGTTGGAATAACTAAAATAAATGACCACATGTAACAGAAATACCGTATAAATTAATGTTGGCAAGTGCGAGGTGGTCCACTTTGGTAGGAATAATGGTAGGAAGGATTATTATTTACGTGGAGAAAAACTGCAGCAGGCGACGGTGCAGAGGGACCTCGGGGTCCTTGTGCATGAGTCGCAAAACCCCAGCTTGCAGGTGCAGCAGGTGGTCAGGAAGGCAAATGGGATGCTGGCCTTCATCGCGAGGGGGATTGAATATAAAAGTAGGGAGGTCTTGCTGCGGCTGTATAGGGCATTGGTGAGGCCGCAGCTGGAGTACTGTGTGCAGTTTTGGGCGCCGTACTTAGGCAAGGATATTTTGGCCTTGGAGGGAGTGCAGAGGAGGTTTACTAGGCTGATGCTGGAGTTGACGGGGTTGAGCTATGAGGAGAGGCTGAATAAACTAGGCTTGTACTCATTAGAGTTTAGAAGAATGAGGGGAGATCTCATTGAGATGTATAAGATGATGAATGGGATGGATAGGATAGAGGTGGAGAGACTCTTCCCGCTCAGAAAGGACAGTAGGACTAGGGGGCACAGCCTCAAGATAAAGGGGGGGGGCGGTTTAGAACAGAGTTGAGGAGGAACTTCTTCACTCAAAGGGTGGTGAATCTCTGGAATTCTCTGCCCGTTGAAGTGGCGGAGGCTATCTCGCTAAATATTTTTAAGACGTGGGTTGATGGATTTTTGATAAGAGAGGGGATTAAGGGTTGTGGGGAGAGGGCAGGAATGTGGAACTGAGCCACGACAGATCAGCCATGATCTTATTGAATGGCGGGGCAGGCTCGAAGGGCTGGATGGCCTACTCCTGCTCCTATTTCTTATGTTCTTAAATTCAAATCCATTTCCTTCTCCCAGGCTCCCTCACTTTGCCCAATCTCTCTCTCCCTCTCAGCCTTCGCACTTTCTCTGCCTCCCTTGCCCACTCTGCCTCACTATTTTTCCTACTCTCTGCCTCACTCTTTGTTTTTCCATCGTTTCTTTTTTCCATTGCGACTCTTTCTCTTTTCAGTTTTGTCTCTTACTTTCCCACTGTTTCTCTCATAAGAACACATAAGAACATAAGAGCAGGAGTCTCCCTCTGTTTTTTCCCTCTGCCTCCACCTCCATTCCTGCCAACTGTCTTTTGTACCCACTCCTGTGCACCCATCTCTCTACTCTGTGCCTGCCTCTTCTCTTCCCCCTCCATGCCCACCACCTCATCCCACTTCACGGCCTGGCTCCCCTTCCAAGACCGCTCCCCCCTCTCGGTGCACTCCTTCCCCCCTACCCCCACACTTCCTGGTGTGCTCCCTTGTTTTCCCCCTACCCCTTCCTGGTGCCTTCCCTCTTTTCCCTCCCCTCTTCTTGTCTGCACTCCCTTGTTGCGTCCCCTCTCTTGCCCCTTCCTCCCCTCCCTTGTTTCTCCCCTCCTCACTGGCCTGCTCCCTCATTCCTCCCCTCCCCTCCCCTGATCTGTCCCCCTCACTTCTTCTCTCCCCCACACCCCCTTGCTCTGCTCTCACTTTCTGTTGGCCTTTCTTTTCTCCACTGAGTCTGTTGGGGATTTTGTCTGCTTGCCATAGTTGTTATGCAAGCTGTGGTCTAGATCAGTGAGAGATGGGAGCAAATTTTAAAATGAGAATCTGAGGATTTGGGTTCAAGGTTTTAATAAACTTCAGTGTTGATACATACTATTATAAATAATCTTAACATATTTCCACACAAACTTAAAATGTAACTGTTTTGAAATTCCTGCTATGCCTTCCGAATACACCATTTGTTCCCCGTTCTTTTGTTGCATGTTCTGGTTAATGCATAACATACTTGTTTGTATCTGCAGTATTCCCTTCACTATCCAGCGTTTATGTGAGCTGCTTACAGATCCTAAGAAGAATTACACTGGGACAGACAAATTTCTCAGGGGAGTTGAAAAGGTAACCAAGGATTGAGATCTGTCCTTTTTATCACTAAGCCTAGGTTTTACCAGTTGAAGTTCTGTCAAGTTATCAAAAGATTCAGGGTGATAAGTGAAATAACATTGAGACTCCAATTAAGAGTTCTGTTTCTTCCAAGTTGTTCTTCCCCCAACTATTGTCAGGAAATTGTTGACTCTTCAGCAATTTAATTTGATTGCCTATCTTGTTGTGTACATTAGCTTCACGAAATTGCTCAGAGATTGCCTTTTATTTACCCTTTTTAAGTTTGCAATAAATACAAATACTTGCATCTGAATTCCAGCTCTGCTTAATGCCACTGGAGGGTTTACCATTGAATCTGAAATAATAACATTTAAAACCAAACGTACCACTGATTTCCTTGCAAAGAAATATGGCCTTTTGCCCATAAAGGAAAGCTACTCATAACCAGAAAAAGCTTTAAATGATCACTAACTTTTTTGTATTTAAAAAAAATGTAAGCAGGGTTGATTTGTGCTGACAATGTTGGTTTTGAAATTATCAGAACATGGGCTTAGCAGTGGCCATTCAGTCCCCTAAGCCTGCTGTGCTGTTTAATGCTTGAACTATACCTTGACTCCATTTACTTTTTTACCAAAGAAAGATCTATCAGTGTGATGAACATTTCCGTTCACCCAATATCCAGAGCCTTTTTGGGGGAAAGGATTTCCAGTAACCTCTGCATGAGGAAGTGGTGACTGATCTCATTCCTGAAAAGTCTAATTTTAACATGCTCCATTGTTTTAGCTCTTCTATCAGAGAAAATGCTCTGTCTGCATCTAATCATTTTAAATACTTTAAGTCTCCAAGCTTAAGGAAATGCCTGTCAAGTTTCTTGTAATTTATTCCTTTAAACACTAATGTGATTCTGATGAATCTGCAATGTCACCACTCCCTGGGTCAAAATGCCCCTACAGAAGTGTGGTGCCCCCAGTTCAATGCCATTTACCAGAAAAGAGCTAACTCAGGTCCTTTGCAATTCGGCCATCCTCTCCTCACTTCTTTGATTTTGTGCACATCCAATAGCTTTAGGTGATTGATGTGCATGAACGCTCAAATCCCATTGCAACTCTTCAACTCCTGGTCTCTTCAGTCTGACTTCATCAGGCCTAGAGTGGATGATTTCCCCCCCCCCGACCCTTCCTAGTTGAAGTCATCTGCTGGACTTTTGTCCACTTCCTGTTCTCAGCCTTACAATTTACAGTGCCTCCTAACTTTTGCATTTGTAAATTAGATTTCATCTAAGTCATATGTGGTAAAGATTGCTGGGGCACACTTTTTTCTCTACATTCCTTTCAACTGTATCTCCCAAATAATTATTGATCCATGTTCCAGGATCATCCTCAATGTCATGTATTTTCATTTATACAATCTGTTATGCAGAACTTTCTCAGAAGCCTTATTTGAACGCTTCCCTATCCACCAGTTGATTGTCCTCCTCAAATCGGAGTTGTCGATTGCTAGCCATATCTATCCTGTTGTCAAATAGCAATTTTAAAGCTTTTCTTTCACTGTTGTTTTCAGTGATACTCCTGTTCGGTCAATCGAATGTGATTGTGGCCCATTGCCGCCTCCTTGCTCCTTTTTAGTTAGTCATGAAGGGTATCAAGAAGGCACTTTATCTGGATATATCTTGGGGAGAAGTCTTCCATCATGACTGCTCTTGATCTCAACTTGAATATCTGGGAATACTACCTCTAAGACTTTGTTGTTGAAATGTTTTAAAATTAATGATTTTAAATGCAAACATTTATTTTCTTTAGTCATATATGCTCTTTTTGTAAATTTACAGAATGTTATGGTTGTCAGCTGTGTGTACCCCTCTACAGAGTAAGTAAAATTTCAATAATTTATGGTGCATGCTTTTTATTCAAGAATCATTTAATATTTCAAAGTTTTAACATTTTGGATAATTTCTTCAGGAAGTACAACTTTGGCTCAAATAGTTTGAATCGAGTGAATGGCATCATGCTATCAGGAAGCCACACTGGTTATACAGACAGGTGAGCCATTGTGTTTTTTTGTGATGTTTCAGTTGTTTCCAAGGGATTGGCTTTTTTAATTCCCTCAGCTGAAATAGTAGGTGGCCCAGGCCGAAAACAACTTGTGTCATTCCTTGGTACTTTCCTTAAAAGCATGCTTACAAGGCCAGACTTGATTCCAAATGTGGCAGATAGCATTGATAGATAATTGAAGCTTGTAGCTCCAAGATAAGTTATTGTCTACTATTCGCTCTACAAAGTGAACCTTGCACGTTTTTTTTAATTTGATTGCTTGACTATTTGAACTGTGAATACTTTGGAAATGGCTGTTACATTTTATACCTTGCTGTACATTAAATTCCAGGTTTGTTTTCTGTTTAACAACTGTTGGGGCATTTGTGAAAAGTATCTTCTTGTTGTCCAATTACTGTAGAACTCTTGTGGGCGCTTAACATCTAAGCTGTTACTGAACAAGAAATTGGGGTGGACTTAATTCATACCTGTAGATCTTTCCTGCACACTTCCTCTACAGCTGTTATCAACAGGCAAGAGAGGAAAGGAAATGTAAACATACTAAAGTAGCAGTGAATGTGAGACATCATGTAATTTTCAGTGAGAGTAGGAAATTTCAAGTATAGAACAGGTATGGTTTTAGCTGCGAAATGCTCTCATTTGTACGTAAAATCTGATTATTTCATAGTGCCAGTGATTGTGCAGGGTGTTGTGTCATGCCATAGGTTAATCCTTGAAGTGAAATTTGCATTGTTCCTCTGAGCCTAAAAATAAGTTGCACATGTTAAAAGTTAAATAGGTTTTAATTTTCTTTGAGCCACAGGGTTTAATTTTATTCACTTAGTGAGTGGTTTAATATGTTGGTGCTGTAAAAGAATTCCAGGAAGAAAATCAAAATATATGCCCTCTGGTGGTAATGCAGATTGGTGATCTGAATTCACCTTAGTTTGGTATAGGACATGACTGAGATGCTTGGACAGTTTTTTTTAAAGCATAATTAACTGGATTCAGTTTCTTTAAGCACGTAGCTAAATGTGGAGCATCATTTAGTTCACAAGCTTAAAAAAAAGGCAATGCTCAAAATTGTCTTGAATATTCAAAATTTGTACCAACATACTTTGATGAGCCATTGCTTTGTCTTATTGGATCAGATGACTATCTTGTGTGTTTATCTCATGTAGTTCAGTGGAATCTAAATTTTGAAGTACTTGCTTTTCTCACAGATCTAATATAAATGGTCCTGGTACACCAAGACCTCTGAGCCGATCAAAGGTTTCACTATCAAGCCCCTTAACAACAAATGGTTTGCCGGACAGCTCTGATAGAGAAATAAATGTGCAACCAACGGAAGACAAATCTCACAGGTATATTTTCTAAATCCTTGAACGGATTTGGTAACCTTTAAAACACGTAAAATAGTTCTTTGCTTGTGGTAGAATGTAGAAGTTTTTTTTAACCTTGTTGAGGACCAATATAAATTAGTAATTTCTGTTGGAAATATTAATACAATAAATATACTAGCTGCAAGACACATATACACATATATTTTGAGCAGTCGCATAAACATTCGAAAATTGGCCACTACATTCATCTTTGAAATATTAGTGTACTTCATGTAAAATGCTACATTGCACTAAGTTTCCAAAAGAATCCATGTAATCCTCAGCAGACAACGGAAATATTATATTTACCATATTCCAGCACCATAGAAAAGCATGAAACAGATTTGATTGAAATGTGTTAGATTGTAATGGGCAACAATGAAAAAATAAACAGCTACTGTACACAAGACAAAATAGAGGCAGAAGTAGGCCAGGAGGCCCTTCAAGCCTGCTCTACCATTCAATATGATCATGACTGATCTATGCCAGCCTCAACTCCTTTTCTGTATTGTTTTTCTCCCTGTTCCTTGATCTATCAAATATTTATCCATCTCCATTTTAAATGCATAGAGTCATAGAGGTTTACAGATGGAAACAGGCCTTTCGGCCTAACTTTTCCATGCTGCCCTTTTTTTTATATACCCCTAAACTAATCCCAATTGCCCACATTTGGCCCATATCCCTCTCTAACCATCTTACCCACGTAACTGTCTAAATGCTTCTTAAAAGACAATTGTACATGTCTGTACTACTACCTCTGGCAGCTTGTTACAGATACTTACCACCCTCTGTGTGAAAAAATTGCCCTTCTGGACACTTCAGTATCTCTCCCCTCTCACCTTAAACCTATGCCCTCTAGTTTTAGACTCCCCTACCTTTGGGAAAAGATATTGACTATCTAGCTGATCTATGCCCCTCATTACTTTATAGACTTCTATAAGATCACCCCTCAGCCTCCTACGCTCCAGAACAAAAAGTCCCAGACTATCCAGTCTCTCCTTATAACTTAAACCATCAAGTCCCAATAGCATCCTAGTAAATCTTTTCTGCACTCTTTGTAGTTTAATATCCTTTCTGTAATAGGGTACCCAGTATTCCAAGTGTGGCCGTACCAATGTCTTGCACAATTTCAGCAAGGTGTCCCAACTCCTGTATTCATGTTTTGACTGATGAAACCAAGCATGCCAAATGCTTTCTTCACTGTGTCCACGTGTGACTTCACTTCCAAGGAGCTATGAACATGTACCTCTAGATCTCTTTGTTCGGTAACTCTCCCCAACACCCTACTGTTAACTGAGTAAGCCCTGCCCTGGTTCAATCTACCAAAATGTATCGTCTTGCATTTGTCTAAATTAAACTCCCTTTGCCATTTGTCAACCCGTTGGCCCAATTGATCAAGATCTCATTGCAATCGGAGATAACTTTCTTCACTGTCCACTATGCCACCAAACTCGATGTCATCTGCAAACTTACTAACCATGCCTCCTATATTCTCATCCAAATCATTAATATAAACGATAAATAACAGTGGACCCAACACTGATCCCTGAGGCACACTGCTGGTCACAAGCCTCCAGTTTGAAAAACAGCCTTCTATAACCGCCCTCTGGCTTCTGTCAAGAAGTGGAGATGCCGGCGTTGGACTGGGTTAAACGCAGTAAGAAGTCTCTCAACACCAGGTTAAAGTCCAACAAGTTTATTTGATAGTAAACCCACAAGCTTTCAGGGTTTGCCTCTTCATCAGGTGAGTGGAGCGTTCTGGTCTCAAACAGAACATATAAAGGCACACGGGTAAACATTCTCCAAGGCGACCTTCACGACATACAAAAGAGCAGCTTCGCTGAGCAGAAACTGATAGCCAAGTTCCGCACACATGAGGATGGCCTTTTTGGGATTTTGGGTTCATGTCACACTATCTGTAACCCCTATGAGTTGCCTGGGCTTGCAACATCTCACTTACTGTCCTGTCTGGAGACAATACACATCTCTTTAACCTATGCTTAATGCTGTTTCCGCTCACATTGTCTGCACCTTTAAGAATTGATTAGCTGTAAAGACTTGCATTCTAATCAGTATTCTGTAAACTGTGGGTGCCTTTATGTGCTCTGTTTGAGACCAGAACTCTCCACTCACCTGATGAAGGGGCAAACCCCGAAAGCTTCTGGGTTTACTATCAAATAAACTTGTTGGACTTTAACCTGGTGTTGTGAGACTTCTTAATCTATTAAGAAGCCAACTTTCTATCCATTCAGATACTTCACTCTGGATCCTGTGAGATTTAACCTTCTGCCATGTGGTACCTTGTCAAAGGCCTTGCTAAAGTCCATGTAGACAACATCAACTGCACTGCCCTCATCTATCTTCTTGGTTAACCCTTCAAAAAACTCAATCAAATTTGTGAGACATGATTTTCCACACACAAAGCCATGCTGATTGTCCCTATGCAGTCTTTGCGTCTCTAAATGCCTGTAGATCCTGTCTCTCAAAATACCTTCCAACAACTTATCCACCACCGGTGTGAGGCTCACTGGCCTGTAGTTCCCAGGCTTTTCCCTGCAGCCCTTTTTAAACAAAGGCACAACATTAGCCACTCTCCAATCTTCGGGCACCTCATCCGTGACTATTGATGATTCAAATATTTTAGCTAGGGGACAAGCAATTTCCTCCCTAGCCTCCCACAATGTCCTGGGATACATTTCATCAGGTCCCGGGATTTATCTACCTTGATGCGCTTTAAGACTTCAAGCACATCTTTCTCTGTAATATGTACACTCCTCAAGACTTCACTATTTATTTCTCCAAGTTTCCTACCATCTCTGCTTTTCTCAACAGTAAATACTGATGAGAAATATTCATTTAGGATCTCACCCATCCCTTGTGGATCCACACATAGATGACCTTGTTGATTATTAAGAAGCCCTACTCTCTCCCTTTTTAGTCTTTTGCCCTTTATGTATTTGTAGAAGCTCTTTGGATTCTCCTTTGCCTTACCTGCCAATCTTGTGTCCCCTTTTTGCCCTCCCGATTTCTCTCTCAACTTTACTCTTATACCCCCTATACTCTTCAAGGTTCTAATGATCCTGACTCTACTCCCCTTTGGGGCAGCAAATTCCAGAGATTCACCACACCTTGAGAAGTATTTTTATTGTATTAATATTATGCCTACAGCTAGCTGACTCAAATATTTATAAGAAAAAGGAAGTTTGCATTTACATGGTACCTTAATGACTGCAGGCCACCCCAAAGCATATTTTTGAAGTGTAGTCACTATTGTCATGTAGGAAATGTAGTAGCTAGTTAAAGCACAGCAAACTCTCTCAAACAGCAATGCAATAATGACCAGATGATCAACCTTCTCATGATTGAAGAATAAGTATTGTCCAAGCTACCAGCAGTAAAACTTGTCTTTTTTTACAAAATAATGCAAAAAGGGGAAGCAGAATAATGTGTGTGTTACAATGCATAAAATTAATATTATAAAACTGAGCAGCAGTAGTTTAGCTCTTCTACTTTTGAACCCGATTGTGTGAATAGAAGTGGCATTAACCATCCAATTGTGACAATCACAGTTGAACAACAATGTGTGTAAGATTTTACTGACCTAAAGATAATAGTAAATCTGTTTTGAGAGTTATGCTTCTGGGTTTGGAGCAGAATGAAGGGGCAGGTCTGTACTATTAAAATTGATTATGTTCCTAAGCTTTTGACTTTATTCAAGCTGTCTTTGACCTGTGTACAAATTGTGACATTGACTGCACGTTTTATTGTTTTTAAACAGTGATTCACCTACATCCCATGGAGAAGATATTCATAGTAACTGTTCGAAAAATAAACATTTAGAGGACACGATGGAAGCTGAGGCACCTGAGGTAAAACGACTGAAATTTGACACAGAAAATGAGGAGGAAGAGGAGCCTGTACATTCTGAGAGTTCTTCAGAAATGCCTGAAGAAACTGAAAACACAGAAAAGCAGGAAGAAGCCAAAGATGAGAACGAATGGACTGATCCGGTTAATACAGATAAACAAGGTACTGGATACCTTCCTGAATGGTGTTGTCAGACTTTTTACTGTGTATAAAGTAGTACAGTAGCCAGCTAGAATCACCTTTTAATGAGTATGTTTTCTGTATCGTTCTACTGGTCGACAAAGTCACACTGCAGCTTGGTGGAGCAAAAGCTGTTTCAGCAGCATGCAGTAAAACCAAGTGAGATGTGAAAACTGGAATTACATCTTGTAAGTACAGGTTAAACTTGTTTCACTTGGGCTTTACATTAAGTTGTGGTTGTAGTGATTTTAATAAGTAGCCAAGTAAAAAAAAATTGTTACATTTGTATTTAAGAAATGTTAATGTTAAGCCCATGTGTTCTCCCATTTTAATCTAATAGATTAGAATGCAAAGTTCTCCATGTTTGCTTGCACAAAATATGAACGTTCAGAAATGACAGGCAAAAAAAACCCAGCTGGTTCATTTAGCTTGTCCAACACCATGATAAACAATTCTTCCCACTGTAGTAATTTCCTAGGAGGTAAAATAATTAAGAAATTCCTTTTCAGTCTGGCCATCAGTTGGGTGTGGCCATGCACTGCACTTGAAAAATGTTGGCCTAGGAGTGGTATTTGTAGTATAATAGTCTTGAACGCAAATTTGGCTCACTTGTACTTTTTAATTGGTTATTTAATCTAGCTCCCTGTATTTCCTGTGTCCTTGTGTATCATCTCCACTTGCCCAATACACAGTCTTAATACAATTTACTTAATGGCTGCATTTTATAGTTTCTTGTGAAATTAGAACAGTAATATTCAAACAATTTTATCTGCTTTTATTTCAATCCCTGAAATCATCAAAGTTTTAATACCTTCTGATGTTTGTTTCATGTTGCTTTGGTTTCCATAGTGATTTAAGTATCCATTTGATTACTGTTTCCTTGTATGCAATACATGTGGGTTTCTAGGAATCTCCACTTCCTACAGCACAGAAGGCAATTTGGCCCATTGTTCTTGTGCCAGCTCTTTGAAAGAGCTATCCATTAACCAACAATCCCACACTTTTCCCCATAGACCTGCAGTTTTTTCAAATATATATCAAATTCAGTTTAGAAATACAAAATCTAACATTCTTTCAGGCATTGCATTCCTTTTTCTCATTGCAGTTGAATATTGAGAGGTGCCTTGCCTTTTTGGTGTCTGGATTCACTAACCTTAAAATCCACTAAATACAACACAAAAAAATTCCATATATTAACACTCAGGCCTTCATTTGTGCCTTTTAATACTTAAGCCATTGAGAGAAGCAAGGAATTGACTAGATTCCAAGGTCACCCATTATGTAAACTCTCAATTCATATTGTGTTGATGGAACAAATAAATCTACGATGTTCCTGCGTGCTTCTGCTGGCTGTTACATGAATTTTGTGAATTAATTTATTTCATGTTCCTTATTCCCTATAAGTACTACTATCAAATGTTACAAATATATAAATAAGCTGATCTATTGGATAGTCTGAAATTAATTCTTAAATATGGAACTTCTTGCAAATCAATTTATTTTTCACTTGCAATGTTTCCCTAATTGTAAATGCTTCAATATACCTTTTTCTGCAAGTTTGCAGCTGCACAGTACTAGAGAAAAGGTGACATCTGATTTTGTGTATTTCCAGAGCCTTCAAGCATACAAGTAAAAGCCATGTTTGAATCTGAGAAAGTTGAAGTTTCGTCTGAAAATGTCAAAACTTCAGAAGAAAACCAAATGGACCAATCTGAGCCAACCAAGACATTAACTTCTAAGGCAAGTGAAATCAGTGAAAATACTGACGCAGTTAGTAACAGTGTGGACTACAGCGATACAGAAAAACCAGATACACCTCCCGAAACTCCAGAGATGCCTTCTGAGAGCCCAATGGAGAACAGCGCAGATGCCACAGAGGAACCAATGGAACAGGACTAAATGTTGAGATACTCTGCAGTATTTTCCATGAGGTGTTGATTTTACACTGTATAAAGTTTTATGTAATAAAGTGGACCTTTGTTTCCAGGAGAAGGAGGGACAAACCTTCTCCAAGAAATACCTGGAAGAGCTGTACAAGATGAGAACTGTGAAACCAGCTCCTTCAGGTCTCATCTACTGCTCCCGCTTTTTTTGTTTGGTCAAATCAGTGGTTTTGTGTATAGATTTTCTAATTAGAGAACGTTTTTAAACTGGAAAGTAAAACTATAATTGTCAAGTTGTTTTCCAATTCATTGGACTAGGCCATTTACCATAGTTTTTTGTCTCGTTTTTAAATCTCTTCAGCAAAATTTCATTTCCCACATGGTCATTGTTTCAACATTTAATACATTAAACATTGCTGAAACAACAGGTTAAGACACATTCCAGGAAAAAAAACAAAAATGATACATCACTTTCATTTACTTCTGATCCTGTATTCATTAATGAAAAGTGTGTGTGTGTGGTTCACATTAATGTGAAACAGCAAAGTTTAGGACTTGTTTCAAGATCAGTTTGTTTTGGTTGCAGAATAAATGCTTTTTTTGATTCATTGTTCAAGCAGAAAAAGTTGGGAGGTAATCACTCAATTTATGCTCAGTGGTTAGAACATTGTGAATATTTGAGCAAGTTCCTTTCAGTTAACATTTTAGGTAGCATGCAGACAGCATTGTTACACATACACCACTGACTGCATTGAAGAGCTACTGCAATTACCTTGTTAATTTAGTCTTGTGCCAGATCTTATGTACTGGTGATGCAATTTTAGGGGGTGCATTGAACCACCATGATTTGTACAAAATTTTGAAGTGAATGAAATATTTTTGAACATGCTACTACATTTTGACAGCCAGTGGTTGTACATTTTTTTTGGAGATGAGAACTCAAAGCACAAATCTTAATCTGTACTTCTGATGTTTTCTGATATCCAGCTTGTAAATTCAAAACCTTTAACTGTTCAGCAACAATTACTGGCTGTCAAAATTTGTTTGTACTTGTTTCTGGCAACTGTACTTTTTGATATTTAGAATTTTTAAATTTCTGTAAGTAGATTTTGTAGATTAATTGTAGATGTAATTGTTCACTGCCTTTGTGAAACGTTATATAATTGTATAATTTGTGTGTAAACTGAATGCTTTGGCTTTCAATACAGTATTCATATAAAGCAATAAATGTTATATCTGGACACAGAGTCTGGAGATACACTCCAGTTCCCTTTGATAAAATTTGCACAGGGTTGCCAGAGGCCATAATGACTGCACGTAACTGACAATCTGCAAGATTGACAGTTTTGTCTTTCCTGTGAATGTAGTATTTTGCACTTGTTAAAGTGAATATTCTAAAGATATAGTTTTGTGGGATCTTAAAATTCATTTTGAGAGAACTGAGTCTTCATCCTAACCAGAATGTAAAGTTTTTACAGGATGCCTAAGCGCTGTAACATTGTTTCTCTTCAGTGCTGTGGTTGGGAAGAATATGCATCTTACATTGCTAATTAAACAATAGTTTTCACAAGTTTTTAACAATCTGATCAGCAAAAATGTTTTTGAATCTTAATCTTGTTGTCAGTGTCGTGGGCAGAACTAGTGGTATCAGTGACTTGAATTTTTTCCCCTTTCCAAAGTATCCATTAATTCTGGTTCTAACAGCCAAGTTCAGGTTTTTTTGCACTGCTGTACTTGGGTATAAGAAAGGCAGCAGGGCATTTTTTTTTGTTTTTATTGCACCAGTGTGACTTGCAACCTAGCTCTTCATCTGTTATATACTTGAAGTCCTTATTCCACAACCTAGCTTTTAATAAGCTGTTTTCTTGCAATCCAGTTGACTGGCAAACGTGGGCTCAGAAGTTGGTTGTATTCTCAGATTGTAAATGCAATCACACAATGTATAGAAGTTGGCTGAAGAGAGCTGGATAATGGTTGAAATGAAGTTTATCTCCTTCCTCTTGCTCCACCTGAAAGTTTGCCTTTTCTGCTTTCAAGGAAGAAATTAAATTTCTAGAAACAGTAATGTTCCTGCCTGAGATTGTTCAAAAAGATTCTAAACGAAAATTTTCTTTAAGTAATAACTCAGAGGTATAGTGTTAATTTAAATTTCAAAATTTTATAACCTCATATCTGTGCTAGCACTCAGATCTCTCCACTTAGTCCCATTTCCTGCTTTCCAATCCAATTCTACATTTTCCCTTTTGAGATTTTTGCCCTTTTTAAAACCTGTTCAACTCTGTTTCCACCTACTGCATCTGTAAGGCTTAATGAATCCAAGTTGTTTTTGTGTGACCGCTAGATTATTTAGCCTCAGTTTACCCTCTGCCATTTTTGGACTGGTTAATCCATATTACCAACTTCTGACGACAGGTCATCCTGACTGAAAGGGTGGGATTTTCCAGCTACGCTTGCCCTGAAACTGGAAAATCCCAGCTGAGGTCAACAGACTTTTCCATGGTCCACCCCTTGCTACAATTTTCTTGGTGGGTGGAATGGGATAATTCTCCCCAAAATGTTGGGTCTGTTCTCCCTCCACATGCTGTCAGTCCTGCTGAGCATTTTCTGTTTTTTGTTTCAGATTTCAGCATCCGCAGTATTTTGCCTTTTTGTTTTTTTGCTCTTTGTAAGAATAAATTTTCCATGACTAGCCTACAATCAAGTTTTCGTTAAGTTCAGTTTTGTTGTGTTCTTTCCAGTTTTTGCTTACACAACTGGATGCTGGAAAAGTTATCAGACTTTTAATTATGAGGCTGGTTATGTGATCTGATCCAGCCAAACTTACTTTGCTTTCAAAATGGCATATTGAAGTATCAGTGAATTTGGGAACATTAAATTTGGGTGAGGGAATTACTCAAGCATTCATGTATTTTGCCTTTGTATTTTGAACTTGGTTTGCACTGTGACAACAAAGTCTGATAATGCAGAGTGAAGAATGGCATGTCACCCGGGTATTTAATCTACTCTGAAGGATAGGAGGGAAATATACATTTTAGCACGATGGAATTGAACCTTCTCACCAATTAATGCACTGCAGGAAGTCACCAAGTCTCCTTAGCTCCTTCTATACCCACTACCATCTCAAAGGACAAGAGCAACTGACAAATAGGAACACCACCACCTGGAAATTCCACTCCAAGTCACATCTCTGTCACTGGGTCTAAATCCATGAACTCTCTCCCTAACAGCACTATGGATGTAACTGTACTGCAGCAGTTCAAGAAGGCAGCTCACCACAATATTCTCAAAGACATTTAGGAATTGGCAATAAATAATGACTTAGTCAGTGATGTCCATATCCATGAATGAATAAAAAAAAGCAACTCATGGTAAATAGGGTTGGGATCAACAAACAGGGAAATATATTTGAGCACATCGTTGAAGCAGATTGTGAAACAATAGATGCTGCATAGATCAGGCATATTGGATTGGTTTGCTTCAACTCTTACCTGTGAATTACAAAATTAGAGGGATTTTGAATATCACACCTGTTCGTTCATATCTTGGAGCAGATATTGCCTCTCAAATAACTAGGTAAATTGCAAAAGTAATTTTAAATTGGGCATTTTTCTGTCAGGGTGGTTAAATACTTAAACCCATCACAAAGGAATTATCTTAAAAGTTAACTTGCACTAGAGTTGTATTTAGAGATTACCAATCTCAATTCCTTGGGTTGAATATTCCTTCCTTGGCTTCAGTTTAATAAGTAATGTTGTTTCTTTTGAGAAAAGGTTCTAACTAAATTTGAAGTCTTCATTTCAAGATCCCTCCTATAACTCCATTACACAGCTGTGTAGAATGATTTCCTCCCACTTTCCCAAAACTCCATTAGAGTTTTCTGTTGACCAGGAACGTGAGAAGATTGGTTGAATATGATGCTAAATCTGATAGTTAAAAAGGACTGTTTATTTTCCCAAGTAATTTTTATTTTTTTTCTCCAACTCCTTTGAATTTAAACAGGAACAAAGATCACGTTTAAACTTTCACCATTTGTTGCCATTAAAATTATCATAGATTGCATCTCCTGTTAAAGCAAATTTGACTTATTTTCAAAATTTTAAACATAAATTTAATTGAATGACATTGACTTCTGAATGTTATGCTAGAATTGGCAAGTGCTGATGTTATAGCACTGGTCCTTGAAGTCATATTTACTCGTGATTTTTTTTCGATCTTTTGATGTGCCTGAAATGCAACTTGCCTCGGGCTACATCACAGGCAAAAATGGCTGAAGTTCCTAACATATCATTGATTATCATTGTCAATACTGAACAGTGAGTGACTCAAGGGGTAGAGGTGGGAAAATATCAGTGCTGTCCTGCAAAGGAAACACAAAATAGTGCAAATATGCACTGTCATCTGAGGAGAGAAATAACAAAGGGTGCACACCTATGATACTGAGTTGTCTTTCCCTGCAGGTGCTGTCTGAATAACATTTTCTGATTTTGTTTGATTTCCAGCAGTTGTCCTATTTTAACTTTTTATGAACAAGTTCAGAGGGTGGTGTGTGTGTGTTAGAAGTGGGTGCAGTGGGTTTTAATGCTGCTCAATTAATGCTAGGATGGCAGATATGTCATTTGATCTAAATTCCTAAAAATAGCTTCATTCTTGGAGTTCCACATTTGAGACTTTCAGCTGTCATGGTCATATTCAGGAACTTGGGGTGAGGAAACATCAAACATTAACCTTTTGCAATTATACTGTTCAAACAATTAATTAAAGTTTTAACTTAATGGTATTTGATATGAGGAAAGTTTTGTATTCCTCATGGGAATCTCATGTTTATGTTGTGGGAAAAGAGTGGTGTTTGAAGATTTTCAATGCAATGTCAAATGTTAGCCTTAGTATGGTAGCTGACGTAACAAAAGAAGAATATTCCTGGAAAGTATTGCATTGATTTAAGCAAGGATACAACTCCGTTGGAAGTAAAAGGGAATATTTTTGGCCCGTTATTGATGTGAATAGAAAAGAAAAGGGTTTCAGCTAAGAAGTAGGGGAGAAATGATTTTCACTAGAATTATGAGCAATAAGAAGTTATACTTGGGGAGAAAGTCTTGAATGATTGATTCTCCAGAAAAAGACCCTTTCAACATAATGGAAAATTTTGAGTCCATAAATTCACATGATAGTTACTGTTTGAGAACATGAACATAAATAAAAAACACTGGAAAAAATCATCTGGCTGTACCTACAATTACAAAAATAAATGGAAAGTTTTGAAGGATTTCTATAGTTGAGTATTGCTGAAAAATGAAGTTGTTGAAGCACTCATCAGGACAGATGCAAGAATGCCAAATTTCAAAGAGCAACAAGTTAGACTGCATGAGAAGTGGATATTGATTGGTTGGCAAATTGACTCCCGTTAAGGCATTGTATTGTAGCCAATACACCAGGGGCCTTTTGTCTTCACATTTGTTTAATTCAAAAAAAGACGCAATGCAGAGACATGTTCCTCCTCGCTGCAGAGGTCTCTCTGAATATATTTAGCTTCTAGCCAGTGTGTGCAAGCCACATTGACTGCTGATCTTGAATTGTTGTTGGTGTAGTTCTTTGCACACAAGGTTATTCAGCAAATGCCATTGAATCGCAGAATGACAGTTAAAGTTGGACACTTATGTTCTGAGTTTTGCAAGCGCATACTGGTCGAGTATTGTCTGTACTCCGCTTCTTGCAAACTGTCAATTCCTTGATTGGACTGCCATGGGCAAAATGAATGGTGGAGTAGGCTCCAAGGGTTAAATGGCCTATTTCTATTTTCTATGTATGTTTCTGTGTATGCTGAACAATTCAGTGTGTGCTAAAAATTGCACACAACCAATTTAAGATCATCAGACTGGCTCAATGTGGCTCACTTATGCTTGCTATAATATATTCTTATGCAAGGACATAAGAACATAAGAAATAGGAGCAGGAGTAGGCCATCCAGCCCTTCGAGCCTGCCCCGCCATTCAATAAGATCATGGCTGATCTGTCGCTGCTCAGTTCCACTTTCCCGCCCTCTCCCCATAACCCTTAATCCCCTCTCCTATCAAAAACCCATCAACCCGCGTCTTAAAAATATTTAGCGAGGCAGCCTCCAC
The DNA here is from genome assembly GCF_965287045.1 of Carcharhinus amblyrhynchos. NCBI lineage: Eukaryota > Metazoa > Chordata > Chondrichthyes > Carcharhiniformes > Carcharhinidae > Carcharhinus > Carcharhinus amblyrhynchos. The sequence goes on from NC_137326.1 coordinate 44,233,859, forward strand.
CACTTCAAAAAACTTTGTTTTGGCAAAATTTGAGTTTTGTGTTACCAAGTGACTATTTTTACAATTGCAATTGGACATGATTTATAATGTCTGGCCACTAGAACTGAAACCATGATAGGGAATCGGTTAAATGTTTGGAAAGGGAAGATATAAAAAGATTGGGAAAAGCATGGAGAAATAGGATAGCTCCAGTTGGAGAGCCAATGTTAGCGTGGTTGTAATGGATTGACAAGCCTCCTTTTAATGCTGTGATTTCTATGACCCATAAGCTGCTCTTATCATGTTGTAAATGACGTGTTGTGATTTTTATATATCTATAAGGTACTTATTTTATGCCAAGTCACCTCTGCAGTAAGAAAAGCATAATGACCAGGTAATTTAAGATTGTGATTCTTTGCCTCACCCATCTAGAAGTTCCTCCTTTGGCCTAGTGGTATAGATCATGGAACTGGTAAACCACAAACCTAGAGCTCTGAGGATTCTGGTTTGAATCCCACCATGGTAGATGATTAGATTTGAATTCTAAAAACACTAGAAGTCCCTCCATTACAGCATCCAGTTGATTCTTAAATATTCCAGGGTTTTTGCCTCCACTACTTTGTGTGTGACCATTTCATTATGTCAGTCACTCTTGCAGGAACTCCCTTACATCAACAGACTTTATCCACCTATCCTGCTACCTTCTACACGTTAACTGCAGCAGTTCAAGAAGGCAGCTCACCACCACAACTGCAATTAAGGATGGGGCAATAAGTATTAGCTTGGTCAGTGCTGCCCAAATTATATGAAAGAATAAATAAAACACGTTTGTCTTTGCTCCATCCCAATGGTTGAGCCTTTAGCCTCAGGCTCCACCATCTTTTCCAACATACTTTTGTTATTCTAACACAGTTCATGGGACCATATGAATTGGTCACGACCTTTCCTATATGTAGTTTCTGTTGCATTTTAAGTGCTGTTTTGCCCAATTATCTAGTTTATTTATTTCTGAGCTATCTCCTGTGGTTCAATTCTAATTTTGGTTTCAGCTGCAACTTTGACTGATTAACTTTGCTCCTGAATGTAAATCACGGACATAAATTCAAATAATCATGAAATGAATGTTGTAACTGGGAGAATCCTACACCCTTACACTTGTCCTTTGCACTCCCTCACCCCCCAATCCCCGCTTCCTTCATGTCCCAGTAAAACCTCTGACATACCTGTTGTCTACTGTTCAGTTATTGTATATGTACCCCACCCACCCCCAGTCCCCTCTCTGCCTCCCAGATTTACCCTGGATCACCACAACGTAACTAAGACTTTTGTACAAAGCACTGTCCAGTGGGCTAAAGTAACAGTAAATGTGAGACAACGCTCTAGGTCCCCAAATATACCTGTATTTGTGCCTATACCATGGGAAAATTCCTGATCTAAAATAATCTAAATGTTGAATCTCATTTTGTGATATGCGAATCACTTAAATGTTAGTAAAAGTGTGATATTTCTCAGTGCAAGGGAACCAGAAATGCTAATAGTTGATGCTATTAATACCTTCAAATTTTATATACTACCTTTAACATAGTAAAATGCCCTAAGGTGCTTCACAAGAACGTTATCAAACAACATTTTATAGTCATACAAGCTGAAAGTTTGGAGACAGAGTTATGCTCCAGGAACTGCTTTAAAAGTAGAAAGAATGGCAGAATCAGGTCTGAGTTTTGGCAACTGAATGTGCACCTGCCAATGGTGAACAATTGAAATGGGGGAGAATTGGAACAGTTATAGACTGCAGGAAGTTACAGAGGTAGGGAGGGATGAGAACATGGAGGGATTTAAAACAATGTTGAGAATTTTAAATAAAAACAGAAGGTATGGAAAAACTCATCCAGTCCGACAGCATCTGTGGAGAGCGAATTAGAGTTCTGTGACTCAATGTTAAAATTATGCTTAAAAGGGGTGCCAAAGTAGGTCAGCAAGCATGGGGGTGGTGTGTGATTGAGACTTGATAAGGTTAGGATTTGGACAGTGGTGTTTTCTGATTAACTTCAGTTAATGGGAGTCATCAAAATTCTTTGAATTATATACTGTCTTGTATTGGAATGCTGATTATTAATACTGCTAAATTCTAACAGATATTTGGATATGCTGTAACATTCATTGGGTACAGTGATGCAGTGGATCAGTTCCACTTTCCTGCCTGCTCCCCATAATCCTTAATTCCCTTATCTATCAGAAATCTATCTACCTGTGACTTAAACATATTCAATGAGGTAGCCTCCACCGCTTCAATGGGCAGAGAATTCCAGAGATTCACCACCCTCTGAGAGAAAAATTTCCTCCTCAACTCTGTTCTAGACTGCCACCTCCCACCACCACCCCCTGCCTAATTTTGAGGCTGTGCCCTCTAGTTCTGGTCATATTAAAGGAACACAAAGATTAAACTACTAAAACTGGCTATATTGTAGTTTTGGGACACTCAATGATGATGCTAAGTTTATTTTTGCACTCAAAACATCTTTCCTCTCAGGGCAGAATATAATTCAAAGAATTTTGATAACTCCCATAAACTGAAGTTAATCAGAAAACGCCACTATCCGTATCCTAACCCTCAAGTCTCAGTGTTACGGAATATCACTGCTAATGAAACACTCCAACACGACAACTAATGTGAGAATAACACTTTTTAACATATTTACATATTAGTCATAAGTAGGGCTTATTTTAACACTGCATTGAGGTTTCTGTGAAAATTCCCTAATTGCCACGCGCCGGTGCCTGTTGGATGTCATTGAAGGAGAATTTAACATAGCCAATGCACCTAACCAGCCCGTCTTTTGGACTGTGGGAGGAAACCGGAGCATCCAGAGGAAACCCACCCAGACACAGGAAGAACGTGGAAACTCTGCATAGACAGTGACTCAAGCTAGGAATCGAACCTGGGTCTATGGCGCTGTGAGGCAGCACTGCTAACCTTGTGCAGCAATGAGAGGAATGGCCGTATGGCAGTAACATAGACCAACAAGCTCTTGCTCACAACTTTGAATTGTGCTAGGGATCTTTTCCACCATCAGTAGGCACATGACCAACGGTAGAGCCTCTAGAAGTGCAGCAATCCCTCAGTACCACCAGCATAGCAACCTGTAAACAAATGTGTAGGATTGTATACAGACAAAAGGTGCAATAAATATTTCTAATCTTGCACCAGTAATTGACAGCCAAAGTAGTTTGGTTTTTCCCTTCTAATATGTATGGAATACCTCGTGTTGTACATAAACTGGGAATTGATTGCATCAAGGATTACAAAAATAAATGTGGATCCTAAATATACTCATAGAATTTACAATGCTAAAATCAAAATGGAAATAATCAAAGGAAAAGCATCTTATGAGTATGCAGAATCACTATAAATTGTTTTGATCATACCCCTGAATATCGTGTGAGTTAGAATGTGGTGGATTGCCTCTATCATATCTCACACCACAGAATATGACAACATTGTATGTGATTAATGTTTGCTTAAGCCTGGCATTGTATAAAATACTCTTTCATAAAAATCACAGCATGGTCAATTTTAAAACTGCTAAAAAGAACTCCCTTCTATTCAACAGCAACATTTTTATTTGTTGCTTTTGATGTAAAGTGTACAAGTCTCTTCAGAGGCACAATGAGAAATAAATAGCCATCAAGCAGTTAGGATGTGGTCTGATGTTTGGTCAGAGATGAGCATTGGGGAGGTCACAAGAGAGGGGGAGAGACAAGGTAATTACAGGAGCTTAGAGAATTCCGGAATATGGGAATGAAGGTTTATATACATCTGACCTAAAATAAGCAAAAACAGAAAATGCTGGAAAATCTCAGCAGGCCTGACAGCATCAGTGAAGAGAGAAAAGAGCTAACAAGGGTCCCCTAGACTCAACGTTGGCTCTATTCTCATTCTACTGATGCTGTCAGATCTGCTGAGATTTTCCAGTATTTTCTGTTTTTGTTTCAAATTCCAACATCTGCAGTAATTTGCTTTGACCAAAAGGAAGAATGAATGCAGAAAATGTCAATGTCGGAAGAACAGGTTGTAAGGGAAATTCTTTTGAGTCCATTTGACTCCACGGTGACTGGTAATCTAGTAAATATTATTGTCAGACACTAGTATTCTATATTCTTGGGGTTCCTACTTACTCTATATCCTATATCCCTATATCCCACCCAATGACATTAATAGTTTTCAAATGTTTATAAAATAAACAGAGATTGGCAACTAGTCCATCACACCTGTCCCAAAGTCTTGTGAATTTATACATGTCCCATCTATCCTCCTCACTCAGCCAACCACACTGTTTCCTGTGAACAACAATATAGAAGGAAAACCACTAGACCAAGTGGGGGAAAACAAAAATAAAATTCCCCACTGACCTTGGAAGGCAACAAATAAGCGCCGAAAAAGCACCATTGAAATACATCCATCACCATCTCAACGACCTTCTCTCTATATGATGTCGGCACTGTTAATTCTGGCCTTGAGTCATTGTGTGGAATTTTCAGTTTTCCCCGTGTCTGCGTGAGTTTCTTCCAGGTGCTCTGGTGTCCTCCCACAGTCCAAAGATGTGTGGGTTAGGTAGTTTGGCTATGCTAAATTGACTCTTAGCGTCATGAGGGTTAGCAGAGTAAATATGTGGGGTTGCAGGAATAGGGCCTCGGTGGAGAGTTATGGTTGGTGCAGATTCGATGAACTGAGTGGCCTCCTGCACAGTAGGGATTCTATGATTCTATGTGGTTGACAACAGCCGCGAATCTTTGTTCTGAATCCTCACTACTGCATGAGCTGGCAATTTGGTGCAAAGGTTACAGAGTCAGTGAAAAGTAATATTGACTGACATCTAACCTAACTGTGTTTACGCAGCTTATAGTGGCGTCTTCAATAACTTATTTAATTGAACTAGCATATTCACATGGACTGAATGTAATTCTTTCACTATTAAAAAATGATCAAATCTACTGGAGCAAAATAATACACAACCTAATATGATAATTACAAGTCTTAAAACCACGCTTCGATCCAGTGGCTCTCCTGTGAACCTTCTTCGGGATTTTCTATTGTCTATTGTGATGGGACTAAAACTGAACAAGATTCTAAATCTGCTCCAGTCAAAATCTTGTGCGAACAGGATTGTTTTATATTTAATTGTTTGGGTCCTACCTCTGAGCAATCTCCTTGCTTTTTCATATAATAGCGTGATGTACTGCTGTTGAGAATCGCTCAGCATGGATCGTTGGCAAGTTACAATGCATATTAGACAACCCAGAACACCCCAAAACAAAAAAAAGGCAATTACTATATTACTCAAGGCTAACAAATAGTTTTATATTTATAAACATGGTGGAAGTTCAGATAAAGAAAGACTTGCATTTATAAAACAACTTGCAAAGTGACAGAGCGCCCGGAAAGGTTTGGAAACAAAGACACTTGTAATTTGGGAATCCTGATTGCTAATTTGTACCCAGTAAATTCTCACAAACAGCAATGTGATTCCGAGCAGATCATCTGGGTTGTTCTTTTTACCCATGTTGTTTGAGGGATAAATGTTGACCGAGACACTAGGGATAACGCCATTGTTTTTTTGGACAAAGTCCTGTTGGATGTTTTACCTCCCAGCGGAGGGGGACACCCAGAGGGGGCAAATCTCACCGGGAACAAAAAAGTATACAATTAATACATGAAATAATTACCGTGGGTTTCCAAAAGTTTTCAGTGTGTATCAGTAGAAATAAGCAGGAAGCCTCTCGGACTATAAGCCTTAATGTTCTGTTTTATTGTTTTAATCTACGCTGCGCGGGATAGTGTAGTTTTTATGAGCTCCCGAGCTTACATATTTCATGAGCAAACCTCTAGAGAGAAACTTGTAAATAATTAAGGGTCTAAGTGTTATATCGTGTGAGCGTTATTGATGCAATAATAGTGAGAACTGGTGTTTGGTTTTAGTCTTACTACGTTCTACACATAATCAGGGCGATTAGCGTTATTTCTTTAATTTATATTGGAATTTGCTCACGGTCTCCTAGGAAATAAATCAAAGTTACAGGTATTATTTGTAATGCGATGTGCCATTGCTAGCCATTTAACTACAGACTTTGAACATTAGTCTCTAAGGAAATAAAGTGCGGCCACTAGTGATCATCTGCTCTGTGTTCTATGGTAACTAGTAATTTAATATGTGTAAATAAATGTCCAAAGTTATTAAAGGTTTGCACTTTACATACCAATGAGATTCAAATTCAAGCACACGATGACAGTGAGAGCCAGGGACGGCTCTCCTCTGAGCTATCTTCTTATTGCAGTCTGACAGGAAATAAATTTGAACATAAACCTTGATTTCAGAAAAACTGTTTTCAGTTCAGATTAGTACTTCGTCATAAGTATTTTCGCTTATTAAACAAAATTGTTCATTTTTACAACGCCATAAATTATATGTGTAACCAGTCTTCAAATATATTTTTGTTTCATTTTTTATGGGAAGTCTGCTCTGTCTGTGTTTTATGTAGCAAAACTTGCTGATAGATTTTCGGAACTCGGTCAGCTATGCACCCGCCGTGTTGTTTAAAAACGCCAATGTCTGTATAAATGAATGGCGCTCAGGAAGGTTCAGGATGGTTGTTCTGGAAGTTGCTTATGCATCCTGATTTCCATTCACACAGACACAGAGTAGGGTGTTCATTCACACACAAACACACACATTAGGGTGTTCATTTACACGCATATACAGATGAGAGTGTTAATTCACGCGCAGACACACACATTAGGGTATTCATTCACACACATACACACACATTAGGGTATTCATTCACACACATACACGCACAGTTAGCGTTTTCATTCACACGCATAGAGATTCGGGTGTCCATTCACACACACACACAGATTGGACTGTTCGTTCAAACACACTCAGGTTAGGGTGTCCATTCACACACACACAGATTCGGATGTTCATTCACTACACACATATTAGGGTATTCATTCATACATACAGATTAGGGTGTCCATTCGCCCGCAAAGAGAGTAGGATGTTCATTCTCACACACACAGATTAGGAAAGTAAAGTTTATTTATTAGTCACAAGCAAAGCTTCCATTATTACTGCAATGAAGTTTCTGTGAAATTGATGTTCATTCACACACACACACACACACAGAGTAGGATGCTGGGTGCACCCCCTCCACCTGCCCCCCTTCTCTGTACTTTACCCGGCCCATGAACAATTCCGGGACAAGCAGTTGGCATCTGGGATGTCAAGACAAAGAAGGCTGTTGTGACCTTTAGCTCGTGTACAAAGGGGTAAGCATTTTGTGACAAAGACAGAATGACGTACCAAAGGTTGAGTGAACAAATAATTATGTTAATATAGGCATGCTAATGCACTTACTGCCCTTTCTGATCCAGAGCTGTTGGAATTGTTTACTAAAATTTGTTTTTTTTTAAGCGATGATCCACAAGTTCAGTTTCCAAGCCAGCCACTTTTTATTTTCACGGTTCCAGAAAGTTTTTGCAGTGTATTGTGGAAACTATTTAAACATTCCTTTAAAAAAAACGGCCGTACGTGGGCAAGATTGATACACCAGGGCTGTATTTTTAGTGACTAGCACCAAGCTCTCACCACCATCTTGTGGTTTGCCTTATTTTATGAAGATATCTTGTTCCTTCCTGTTATTGGAGAGCCTATTCGTGGTAATATTGCTGGTCCAGGTAACATGTCCAGTGAATTGAGAACATTTCATTTAGGACTCTGCAACCTTAATCTGGTTAAATATCACAGATTAGGTCATTGTTATTCATTGTTTCCAGACACTCAACAATTTCATTGTGCATGTAACAAAAGGGAAGCTGCAAGTTCTTCTGATAATAATTGGGTTGTATTTAATGACTATGCAGGAAGTTCAGTTGAAAATATTTGGGAATTAATGTGTATGGTAGGACGAGCAACAGGTATTTTAGAATTTGTGACCATTACATTATTCATACAAGAACAGTTAATGGTATATTGTAGGGCTGCTAACTAATTGTCCTGGTACAGATGTCAAGTGCAATAGCTTAGCTTTTAAACAGCAGTTTCAATTATCAAACTGCAAGTGTGAGAAGGGGAATGTGAAGTTCTGAGCCCCATAATGAATGACTTTTAAGTGTTTTCTGGAAACTGACCAACTGCCTTGCCAAAAGTAGTACTCTGCATTATACATCTAGACTTTTATAGAAAAACTTGAAATAAGTATCTGTTGCTTCTGAGTGTAATCTGTCATTTTTCATATCAATTACTTTCTCTGGGGAGGCCCTATCCCTTTGCTGTTCTTTAGGTGGCACGATGGCACAGTGGTTAACAGTGCTGCCTCCTGGCTTGGGTCATCGTCTGTGTGGAGTCTGCACATTCTCCCCGTGTCTGCATGGGTTCCCTCTGGGTGCTCTGAAGATGTGCTGGTTAGATGCCTTGGCCGTGCTAAATTCTCCCTCAGTGTATCCAATCAGGCGAGTGTGGCAACAAGGGGATTTTCATGATAAATTCATTGCAATGTTAATGTAAGCTGATTTATGATTCTAATAAATAAACTTTAAACTTTAGCCCTGACTTGTAACTTGGAAAGGTTGTTGATTAGCCTACAAAACATGAGGTTCATCTAGGGTGAGACAAGCTTGTCAGTATTTGATGGACAGGATAAGTTTTTTTCTCCCCACAGTGAGCATACCCTCCCTCATTCGCCAAGCAGCTGAGAACTGACTTACATTTATTGCGTAAAATGTGGCTGACTTTGTGAGTTTGTCTGCATCTGGGATTTCAACATAAGGTCTCAGGTGTTTTAGTGAAAATCTGCTCTGCTGGTCATATTGCAAAAGGTTGGCAATGTAAAGTGGTCTCATTCTTCAATAACATTTTAATTGCATTTAGCGTACCTGAAAAATCATTTTTCAGCCTGCTCTTGTACACAGGATACAATTCTGAATATTTGCTGAAAAATATGGCTTATGTAATTGTATAAATTAATTTTACATTATAGCTGTTCCCATTCCCTTATAGGATCAAAATCAACAAACATCTTTCCAAATTTTTATTTTATTGCCATTTTTGTGTATAATGTATGTCTGACAGTGATTTCCTATACATGCCAGTTTTCAGTTTGGATTGTGTCATTTGGATTTTCATTGATTTTGGGGGGGCGGGGAGGGTGCATGGTGATGGAGGTAGAAAGAGGTGTATTAACAAAGGCTGCCCCAGTTCAAAATTATGGCACACAAAAAAAGCATTGTTCTCAGTGCAAAGGAAGATTTCAAATATATGACCATAACCTTATTTTTGTATTCTTTTAGGGATAAGTTTACCAAGATCTGATTAACTCCAGAAAATGACTGAAAATTTCCATCATGCTGTTTGGTTAAGGGAAGAAAGAGAAAAAGACTTGCATTTATATAGCACCTTTTATTACCCAACATTGTGATTTACAATCAATGAAGAACATTTGAGTGTACTTACTGCTATAATGTGGCAGTCAGTTTGCAGAGAAAACTCCCATAAAGACCTGTGTGCTGATCAGACAATCTGTTTGTGATTATGTTGATTGGAAATATGTGTAGTATGAACTTGTATTATAACCGGGGATCATCTTTGGCACAGTATAGATCTAAATTACCATTAACAATGGCATTTGGTTTAAACACAAAATACCTCAAAAAGTAACATCATCCAATTATTATATAAAATGCTACCGAATTAAATGGCATTAAATCCTTTTCATGGTAATACTTACTTCCATGATAAGATACTGCACTGAGGTGTCTAAGCTGTTTAAAATGGATACTTTCAAGCTTTACGCCTTTGTCACCTCTGGACCTGACTACCCCAATGCAGTTCTGGCTTGTCTGCCCCATTCAACCTTTCATAAACTTGAAGTCATCCAAAACTCTTGCCTGCGCCTTCACTTGTACCAAGTATTGTTCACTTTTCACCACTGTGTTCACTGACCTACATGGATCCTGGTCAAGCGACATCTTGATTCTAAAATCTTCATCCTTGTTTTTCATCTCCATCATCTCACCTCTCCCTACCTCTGTAATCTCCCTCAGCCCTCCAACCCACTGTGATATCTATGCTCATCTAATTCTGGCCTCTTGAGCATCCCTGATTTTAATTGTTCCATCATTTTTTGCTAAACTTTCAGTTGCTTAGACCCTAAGGCCTGGAATTTCCTCCAAACACATCTCATTCTCTCTACCTTAATTTCTTATATTTATCTATAGCAAGATCCTCAAAACATATCTTTTTGACCAACCTCTTGGTCATCTGACCTGATTTGTGTGGTTCATTATGTGGCCCACTGTTTTGTTTTATTGTACTCTTATGATACCTTGGGACTTTTCATTATGTTAAAGAAGATATATAAATATAAATTATTGCTGTTGTGTGAAATTTTACAGTTTAACTTAAAAATGGATATTTACAGCTTTAGGAATGTATACAAGTTCTACAAATTTGTTAGTAAACTTGAGAAATAGATCTGTTTTTCTGAAATTAGTATTTTGATAGTGTACAGGATTCCAGTCACTCAGCAAATGTTATAACAGCCATATTTCTGTACATTACACAGAAGATGCATTTTAAACAGTAATGTACATTGTAAACCCAGCTCGCAGGTGCAGCAGGTGGTCAGGAAGGCGAATGGGATGCTGGCCTTCATAGCGAGGGGGATTGAATATAAAAGTAGGGAGGTCTTGCTGCAGCTGTATAGGGCATTGGTGAGGCCGCAGCTGGAGTACTGTGTGCAGTTTTGGGTGCCGCACTTGCGCAAAGATATTTTAGCCTTGGCGGGAGTGCAGAGGAGGTTTACTAGGCTGATACCGGAGTTGAGGGGGTTGAGCTATGAGGAGAGGCTGAATAAACTAGGCTTGTACTCGTTAGAGTTTAGAAGAATGAGGGGAGATCTCATTGAGACGTATAAGATGATGAATGGGATGGATAGGATAGAGGTGGAAAGACTCTTCCCGCTCAAAAAAGACAATAGGACTAGGGGGCACAGCCTCAAGATAAAGGTGGGGCGGTTTAGAACGGAGTTGAGGAGGAACTTCTTCACTCAAAGGGTGGTGAATCTCTGGAATTCTCTGCCCGTTGAAGTGGTGGAGGCTGCCTCGCTAAATATTTTTAAGACGCGGGTTGATGGGTTTTTGATAAGAGAGGGGATTAAGGGTTATGGGGAGAGGGCGGGAAAGTGGAACTGAGCCACGACAGATCAGCCATGCAGGCTCGAAGGGCTAGATGGCCTACTCCTGCTCCTATTTCTTATGTTCTTATGTTAAATCAATACATTGGGCGGCATGGTGGCAAGCACTGCTGCCCCACAGTGCCAGGGACCTGGGTTCAATCCCCAGCTTGGGTCACTGTCTGTGCGGAGTCGTCATCTACTCTCCATGTCTGCATGAGTTTCCTCTGGGTGCCCTGGTTTCCTCCCACAGAGCAAAAGACGTGCTGGTTAGGTGGATTGGCCAAACTAAATTCTCATTCAGTGTACCTGAACAGGTAGCCGGAGTGTGGCGAATACGGGATTTTCACAGTAACTTCTTTGCAGTGTTAATATAAGCCTACTTGTGACACTAATAAACTTAAAAGAAAAAGCCCCATTCAGTTGAGAATAATTTTAGCCAGAAGAAAGAACATTAAAAAGCTCAGATAGGTCTTAGTATCAAAATCACCAAGTAGCATCAGTGTCATTAACATTTGCAAAGGGCCAATGTACAATCAGATGAAAGGGAATGCATAACTTGTGTGTGTGTGTTAGATTAATACTTTTGAGTACAAGTTTAATAAACAATTTATCAATAAATTTTTGCCTTAATTATCATAGCATGTTTCTGATTGCAAAGGGTTCAGAATTGTAGGAAGTGAACACCAAGGAGAGCAAAATCATGTGGTTTACCTTTTGAAGTACAAGACTGCATGTTTCCTCTAACTTAAACCTTGGTATAAAAAAATGGAGTTCATAATCAAAATGTTGTGAATCACAGAACTGTAGCAGGCATATTATTTCTCCATTCTTTTCAACTTCAATATTTGTTGCATGGTAATAGATAAACCAATTTCTCCAGGGGAAACATCTGTTGTAATGCCTCTGTTGTAGTTGCAATCTATTCCAGTAGATATATAGCAATAATACATTATTTATTTGTTGTAGCATTCAAATAAGCAGTTTGCAAAGTCTAATAAATGTGTTCAGCTTCATGCACAGTATAGATAGTAATATTGTTCAAAATGACGTATGGTTTCCAATCCACCTTCATAAAATGACATGGGAAAGGTATTCTGGCACCTTCCGGAAAGTACCACTGTTTTACAATGTTCTTCAATGCTTAACATTCATCTAACGGAGAGGTCAACATGAATTGCTGATTGTTTGACCCCATATGTAAATGAATGCTGAGCAACAATTCAGTGTAGTAAATGAATATTGTTGAAGGACAATGGTAAGTGGGTAGAATGTAGCCAAAGTCTTTCTGAAATAAAGATAAAAAAGGCTTGCAATACTCTGCATCTGCAGCGAGAAAAATAGAATTAAGCCGGAAGTCTATTGCTTCACCTGCCAAGGAATTGGAGCGGGTGAGGGGCCGACAATGGAAATCCCCGTTGACCTCGGTGGGAATTTCCGGTTTCGCCCGAGTGAGGCCGTAAAATCCCACTGAGGCAGGTTGAAGGTTTCAAGTTGGTAACAGTGGAACAAGCCTCACCAGTGTAGTGGAGAACATATAATGAGCAGTGAATATTGTATACTAAATTGAAAGAAGCACAGTTTAATTGTTGTTTTAGCTGGAAGGTGTGGTTTGGGGTCTTGGAAAGCGAGAAGGGAGGAGGTAAAATGGACAGGTGTTGCCAGGTGCGGATTTACAATGAAACAGACTGTGCACAGGACTCCTGAGTGGCCGGAGGGGTTGGTGGGTGGGTACAAAAAGAATGAGTTTCTAAACATTTCCTCCTGTTGATTTTTAGAACCAAACAAGAATTTCCTTCTCCTGAATCTGACTGCAAATATCAGCAAAAGGACATGACGTCTCTGAGTGTCAAATTAAACTGACATTCCAGCCTTTCCCAGACAGTCACTCTGACTGACTGACTGCTCTGCTGTTGGATAATTGTAATGAAGCTATTCAACCAATCATAGGCTGACCCATCCTGTATTTGCTGCTGATAGGCTCACTAAGGGGGAATCAGCCTGTGATTGGCTTGCTTTTTAAACAGCAGTCCTGTTGGATAGTGAAACATCTCTCTGCGCTTGTGGCCCTGTTTGACTCTTTCCCATGGGGAATCTTGACTTCTGCCGTTCCTCAATCTTGTCCCATATTCCAGTTCGAAGGTTGGCTGCCTGGAGTTGACAAAGAAGGATGGAGGTATCAGGTAAATGTCTGTAACTGTGTGGACTGCTGCACAGTAATCGGGCTAAAGAAATTAGAATCTGTTCTGCCCTCTGCTTGGGTATCAGGCTTTTCCATGAATTTAGTTCCGTGGGTTTCCTCCAGGTGCTCCGGTTTCCTCCCACAGTCCAAAGATGCTAAAATTGCCTCTTACTCTCCTGAGATGCGTAGGTTAGAGGGATTAGCAGGTAAATGTGTGGGGATATGGGGGTAGGGCCTGGGTGGGATTGTGGTTGTTGTAGACTCGAAGGGTCAGATGGCCTCTTTCTGCACTGTGGGGTTTCTATGATTCTATGATTCATTCTCAGCTATTAAACTTTAGCTGTGAGTGTACAGATCCAGTTCACACTTTGTGATCATTTAACAACGATCTAAAAGGGAGAGAGTAAATTTATAGGTGTCTCATTGAGAAACTGGGAATGAGATTTTCTGATGATGTCATCTTCCATTCCAACTGATATGACTTCCATCCTTCACAACTAAGGCTCCGCCAAGCTTGGTTATCCATTCTATTTCTTATACATCTGTTCTCTTTCCCTCCCTGACCCCCACTCAAAATCACATAAGGGTTCCCCTTGCCCTCACCTTACCAGCCCATATGTTCAATAGCTCATCCTCCAGCATTTCCACCACCTCCAGCGTGATGCCATCACCAAACACTTAATCCTGTCCCTTCTTCTTTTAGCATTCCACAGGGACTATTTCCTCCATAACAGTCTAGTTCATTCCTTAATCACCCATAACAGCCTGTTCCTTTCTGATTGCAGCAACATGGTGGCACAGTGGTTAGCACTGCTGCCTCACAGCACCAGGGACACGGGTTTGATTCCCGGTTTGGGTCAGTGTCTGTGCAGAGTCTGCATGTTCTCCCCATGACTATGTGGTTTTCCTCCCACAGCCCAAAAGATGTGCTGATTAGGTGCATTGACCATGCTAAATTCTCCCTTAGTGTACCCAGATAGGTGTTGGCATCGAGAGGATTTTCACAGTAGTTTAATTGCAGTGTCTTTGTCAGCATGATGGTGCGAGAACGTAACAGTCACAAACTTAATGACTTTTGCAGGATGGGTAAGCAAAAGTATGACTCACAGACCTGAGCTGTCTCCCAATCAGATGAAGAGAACAGCAACAATCTGTATAATTCTGCTCATTTAGTGAAATATGCTAACCAAAGGATATAAATATGTTACACAGCCTTTGTATCGGGGACACACACCATGGAACCAGACTGTATAAGGTGTTCGAGTCATCTCCATCCCCAAAGGGAGTACAAGATAAAAGAACTCACGTTACTTGCTCGTTCCACTTGCTGAACCGCTAAGAAGAGGGAGGACACCCGAGACACACTTTCTTTAAAGCTGGCATTAGAGCAAGGCCACTAAACACACCTACTTCATGAACTAAATGGAGAATTTGAACTCCACTGAATTTGAACCAGAAACCTGACAGATTTTAACTGCTGGACCTCATCTAATATTACTGATCAGCTGCTCAGCTATTTCAAATAGAGTTTGGTAGCTGGCTAGTGGGAGCGAATGAAAAGCCACACCAGCTATTTACATGGTCTCCCTGGACAGTCCATTTCATTTGTTTCCAGTCTCTGGCTAAATTAGTTACATTTAAACTGTCTTCACACTTTCTATATCTTGAGCTTCATTCCACTTTCCTGGTCCTACACCTAGTGGTAATTTTATCAGTAAGATCGAAATTGAAAGTTACAGCGCCCATTCTACGTGGACATTTAGATTTGAATTTTTCACAGTTGGGCACGCACACTCAGTGAACCAGCGGGCCTGATATATGTTTCTGACTGTGCTTGGCCTCAGAATGCCATTTCATGCTGGCCAGTCACTGAATTGGCACCCAACCCGAAACACTCATTGGGAAAGGCTGAATGCTGCCAGGGAGGGTAGGTCGTGAGCAGGTGCCGAGAAAAGGGTGCCAAGAAGTGCCAAACAGGCTGGCATGTCTAACATGCTCCCTCAGGGGACAGCCTGTGCAGAGCCATCTCAGGAAGCTGCAGACCTGTGAAAAATAACTTGTAATGGAAAAACTATGCGAAGAGTGTCTTAGGCAGCACTTTCAAACACGAACCTCAGTCCCCAACCAACTTTTAACATTTTATTTTAGCCCCAACAGTTCATTCCTCCCTGGGTCAAGGTTGAAGCTAAAATGTTCGAGTCTACCTGGCCAATCAGCCCGCCCACTAACCATAAGAGCAAATGGGCTACATAAAATTGTGTTCAATTGGCCCCTTGATGGGCTGAACTGCCTGTTTGATTGTCAGCGGGCGCCCTTCTGACTCTTGCGCGTGCACACCGACTGAAACATTCTTTGAATGCATGTTGATATTCGACACACGCCTAATATCTTCTCATGTTCCCGGGTCAGGCTCGCGCCCACCCAAGCATCGTCAAATTCTGGCCTGAGTCTACTGGTCACTGTTTAAGTGTAGCAGTCATATTATTGCGGGGTCCTCTTCACTGAAATCAGCCTTTAAATGAAGCTTATTCACAGTGCACGCCTCTGATAGCACTGCTTGTTTTTGATCAAATATTAAACATAGAATGATGCCTTTTCCAAGAGTTCAGTGAGTTAAAATAGGAGCAAACAATTCGACCGTTCGGACTACTTTCACCATTCGGTGAGCTCATGGCTGATCCGTATCACAACTCCATTTACGTCCCCTGGTACAACATCCCTTGATATCCTTTACTCAATAAAAGTCTATCCATCAACATTGATGTGTTTTAAAGCTGATGGCATGGAGCTCTGCTGATAATGCCTTTTAGTGGAATTCTCTTTCTTCACCAAGTCATAAATACTCTGTTAATGGCAAGCAGTTGACTAGCACATTCATTCTTTGTTTGACCTAGTAAAGAACAGCAGAAGCAATATCTTTAATTCTGTGGGGATGGTTGGGTCATGCCTTGTACAAGAAATTCTGGGTTTTATGATTGCTTATGTTGATTTATATGCATTGCGACTGTCTGATGCAATCCCACTGTGTATGAAATATGTGTTTCCCTTTCTCCCTGTGAATTCCTTGAAGGGAAGTTTATGGCTATAGTTTATCCAATGATGACCATGCAATATTTAAAGGGGTTATTGAAAAGATTATGCAAATTGTGTTTTTATTTCCACAAAGTATATCTGCTCATATAATTGAGAATCTAACCTATTCAGAAACCAACATTTACAAACAATTTCAAATGAATCTACTCTAATTTCTAAATGCAAGAATGTAGCACTTTAATAAAATAAATAGCTTAAATCTCTTCCATTGAAAGGAATAGTATTTTTCAGAGTTATTCAGATAAAATGTCCTAGCCTGCTGCGCTGCCCAAGCATAGAGACATAATTGAAGGCCGTTTAGCGTGTTCCCCACTGGATGCCATGACCTCTGCGCATCTCCAGGCCCTGGATTTCCAGCAGCATCAGTTCCATACCGGAAATCAGCACAGAGCTACCTTAAATATTTAAATCCTGATTTTAAAATCATTTGTAGGCCCAGGACTGAAGCCTCTGGGCTTGTGAGCGTCTACACTCCTCCAGCAGTGTTTCACTCCAGTGGGGTTTACAACAGCTCCCCACTAATAAGGAGCTGGTGGCCCGACCCTGCTGGAGTAAAGGCAGGCCCCACCAGGAGATTGGGAGTAAGGAGGATGCTTCCCGGGCACAGCCCAAGGAGCAAAGTGGCATTGCCCAAGGGGTACTTTAGCACTGTCCACTGGGCATCAAGCAGTGCCAAGGGGGCAGAGCATATGTGGAGGTAGTGGGGGGGACTCACTGCCACTCTGCAGGTGGGATCAGTGCCAGAGGGAGGAGGGACAGTGATTGCAGCTATTCATTGGAGGGCCAGGGGAAAATAAAAGGGGAGAACAAGACTGCCGGGTGACAGGGGGTGAGTGAGATGGTGGGGTGGAGTCAGGGCTGGCTCAGATATGTTCAGGAGTCCAGCGATAGAGCGTTGTTGTTCTGGCCAGCGATTCATACGTACTCGCTGACCCGCTCAGCGCTATGCCGCTGGGCCCTCCAGCGGGAATAGACCCTGTCCCCGTCGGATTTTCATCATAAATCTTGCTAGGGTACTCTGCAGTGCTCACAGTGTGGGAGATTCATCCTGAAAATCCCACTCTACCTTTTACATGAATTTGACATTTAGAGTTTTTTTGTTCTGGGGCATGTCTGGTAAGACAGCTAGGGCTGAATTTGTAGGCTACATTCCATTCCAATCTGTTAGCTAATTGCTGCCTGAATGTTTATTTTCCAAGGAAGTCCCTGCCACATTTTCAGGACAACATTGCAACTGTGGTCTGACTGTCTTAGAACTTGGTGCATGCCATGGATTGTACCAACAGATTGCCAGTTAAAAGTAAAATCAGGATGAAAGGCTGAAATGTTAACTCGGTTTCTTTTTCCACAGATGCTGCCAGAACTGTTGAGTGTTCCCAGCATTTTCTGTTTTAATTTCAGATTTACAGCATCCGCAGTATTTAGCTTTTGGATGAGTGTTTAATTCACTCCTGCATGTCTCCCAGTGATGCCCACCACCTTGAATAAGTTCTGCACTTCTCTCTGACAGGATTTCCACGTGTCTCTTTTACCTTGTTCAACTTCATTGCTTTCTATTTCCTCTCTTGTGTTTGTTCAGGTATCCACCCAGACCTGCTTTCGCTGCCAGATTTCCTTCCTCAGCAAATGTCTCCGGCTCCAACTTATTCCACGTGGATTTCAACTGAAATTCTATCCTGCTGTGTTTCAGATCCAGCCATCATTACAGATATCTCATTAGAGATTTAACATTTTGCCAGCCACTGTTTTCCCCGCAGCCTGTGGTTCACACTCAGTACCATGTTTCTCCACATGAACACTCTAAACATCTCTATTCAGTAGCACTGACTCATTTCTTGTCATCCCTGTACATGGTTGGTTTGATTCAGCAGCATTTCACATATTAACTGCTTAATTATACTCCATATAATGATACAAGTCATAAGATTCCGAAACAGATCATCTCCACTTTCTCAGAAGACTAAGGAAATATGGCATGTCAGCTCACCAACTTTTACAGATGCACCATAGAAAGCATTCTTTCTGGTTGTATCACAGCTTGATATGGCTCCTGCTCTGCCCAAGACCACAAGGAACTGCAAAGGTCATGAATGTAGCCCAATCCATCACACAAACCAGCCTCCCATCCATTGATTCTGTCTACACTTCCTGCTGTCTCGGCAAAGCAGCCAGCATAATTAAGGACCCCACGCACCCCAGACATTCTCTCTTCCACTTTCTTCTGTTGGGAAAAAGATGAAAAAGATACAAAAGTTTGAGATCACATACCATCTGACTCAAGAACAGTTTCTTCCCTGCTGCCATCAGACTTTTGAATGGACCTACCTCATACTAAGCTGTCCTTTCTCTACACCTTAGCTATAACTTTAACACTACATTCTGCACTCTTTCATTTCCTTCTCTATGAACAGTATGGTTTGTTTGTATAGTGTACAAGAAGCAATACTTTTCACTCTATGTTAATAGATGTGACAATAATAAATCAAATCAGCATATATAATTAAATGATTTAGATTACAAGTATTGGAAAATGATGTTCAGCTTATGTAATTAGTTCCAACTTTTACCTGACAGCTACAATTGTGAATTTAGGATCCAGAATATTCGTATGTGTGTGTAAAATGTTTTGTTTAAGCCTTTCTAATATCTCACTCACTGGTCAGAATTCTCCAGCCTCACCCGTGGCTGGGATTCTCCAATGCCCCTGCAGTGAATGGAGATTTGGCTGAGTGCCGAATTCTCCATTCTCACTGACAGTGGTGGCAGGACATACGACATTGGCCACTGTGTGGAGTTTTGCATCTTGATTGAATTAATTCTGATAGAGATCAGAATGGCCGAGATGGATTTAGAAATGGAAAAATCCCGTGACCAATCTCTGGTTATGATCTCCAGGGAGAGGAGAGTGACAAATTTTAAAAAGAAATTTAAACTCCCAGTTATTCACTGAAAGAATCGTGTCATCAAGTTCCATGTTCTAACCAAAAGACAGGACAGGAGATAAGCAAAACAAGTACAGATACAGGCCATAATTTTCCAGCCCCATCATGGTGGGACCAGCAGCAGAACGTTCAGTGGTCTGGCCAAGACTTTTAGCCGGATAATTCCAGTATTGAAAATTCCACTCGCTGTACCAAAACCAGCAGCCTCAGTCTGTACCGAATTCTGGATCTTTCCATTTCTTGGGTTGGGCAATTGGGTGATATCAAAGGTTTCTCAGACCATTTTTCTTTTGCTCGTTCATGGGACATGGGCATTGCTGGCTGGCTAGCCTTTATTGTCCATTCCTAGTTGCCTGTGAGCAGTTGAGAGTCAACTACATTGCTGTGGCTCTGGAGTAACATGTAGGCCAGATTTCCTTCCCTAAAGAACATTAGTGAACCAGATGGGTTTTTCCAAAAATTAACATTGGTTTCATGGTCATCAGTAGATTCTTAATTCTAGATATTTTTTATTGAGTTCAAATTCCACCATCTGCCGTGGTGGAATTCGAATCCAGGTCCCCAGGACATTTGTTGACTTACTGGATTAATATCTAGTGATAATAACACTAGGCCATTGCCTCTCCGATTAGCAAGTGACTTGGAGAGCAGGAAAAGGCAGGCACGCAAAGCTAATAACTAGTTAATGCCCCAGTGCGGCTGAATAGGCTGGTACGTTAATTTACTTATCCAATATTAACTCATTTATTTATCTAATAAATAACTAAATTCACGTATGGCAGCTTAAAGAAATGTTCAGTTCTGATAACCTGATTTGAGCCAATGCATCTGTATGAGTAACATAATGCTATCTTTCATGAACGATGATACATTGAACCCGAAAAATGTCACTGGGATGATCCCCATTCTACTTTTAGTTCCACCCAAGAGTTCCCCTGTACATTATATTGAGTTCTTTAACTTCTCCTGGGAACAAGCCAAGGTGCGTTTCACCTTTGAGCATTTCACTCTGACTCTCCGCTGTGTTCCTGCTATTCTCCAACATGGGAGATTTCCTGTGGTTCTTCTACTAACATTTGGCAGGGCATCCCTCCCATTCCTCAGAAGTACTTCACCATTATGGACAGCTCAGCTCAGGCATGGGCCTCACTGCTTTCTTATTCAGTGACTCCAGACTCAGAAAACACTCTTGATTCCTGATAGCCTTTTGTTTTTGGCCCAGGGTTTCTGACAGACACACTCCATTCTGCTTAAAACTGTCCCCAAGCTCCAACTTACTACTTCTGTGAGAAATTGCATAGATAAAACCCAAAACTGAGATAAAACTCCTCCCTGTAACCCAATCCCCACAGAAATATGGCAAACTAGGAAGTCCCAGACAGAGATTGAAACTTCCCAAACCTCCTATTTGTTCTGGGGACCATTGTGAAATTGGGTGGCACAGTGGTTAGCACTGCTACCTCACTGCACCAGGGACCCAGATTTTATCCTGGTCTTGGGTGACTGTCTGGAGCTTGCACATTCTTCCCTAGTCTGCTTGGGTTTCCCCTGGGTACTCTAGCTTCCTCCCACACTGCAAAGACATGCAAGTTAGGGGGATTAGCCTTGGAAAATGCATAGATTTACGGTGATAGGGCAGAGAGGACGGCGTGGGTAAGATGCTCTTTCAGAGAATCGGTGCAGACCCAGTAGGCTGAATGGCCTCCTCTTGCACTGTAGGTATTCTATGGTCCTACTTTGAACCCCTTATGAAGGCATCTATAGTCATCTTATTTCCACATAGACTCAGAAAAGAGCCACTTATTGTCTAATGTTTTTCCATTTCCAAATCTGACATTATTTAATAAGCACAGGCCATCTTTTGAATGGAATTATTTCAGGTCCTGACCAGAGGGTTTTCATATATCTTACTTTTAACAATTCAATCCCCAAACTAAAAGTTATACTCCTAAAATAAACAAGCCATGAAATTAGATATTTTTGTATCATTCTCTCTTTTCAATCAATACAAACTTAATAGTATAATCCAGTGAGCTAAATGAACTGTACAAACTCCTTAAAAGGGAACAATTGAAATATTATCGCTGGAAAATTCTGCAAGTTATGTATGTTCTTCAGAATATTATTATTCCTATGGAAATTCTGTAAGAGAAGCATTGTAGTCACTGTGTGCAGTCTGCATGTTCTCCCCATGTCTGTTTGGGTTTCCTCAGGTGCTCCAGTGTCCTTCCACAATCCACAAAGACATGCTGGTTAGGTGCATTGGCTGTGCTAAATTCTCCCTCAGTGTACCCAAACAGGTGCCAGAATGTGGCAACTGGGGGATTTTTACAGTAACTTCATTGCAATGTTAACATAAGCCTACTTGTGATTAAAACATAAGCTTTAACTTTACTTTAGGCTCTCTGATAGTTGTCAAATAAACTAGTCTGCACCTGAAAGTAACATTCTATTTCTGTGTAAGAATAAATGGCAAATACAAGAAGCTACAAGTAACAAGTAATATTTACCCACCAGCCCAGCAGAAGGAAGAGGCATTTGAGATACAGGGATCCCACTTAGCAGAGATAATAAAGGATGAGGAATTGAGAAGTCTGCACCTAAACCAGTTCATGCAGAACAAGTGTTAATGTTAAAAGGCTAAAAAACAATCTGACACTCATAAGGGAGGAAAATCAATAGCAGCAAATTTACTACATTATTATCTTTTTCTCTCTCAACATGAGCTGGAAGCAATAGAGAAGAGTTAGAGAGAAAAGATGAGCTTGTAGTTAAACCTTGCATTGCAGGGATAACCAAAAAAAATTCACCTGTTCACCTGGTGGCACAGTGGGTAGTACTGTTGCCTCACAACACCAGAGATCCAGGTTCAATACTGGGCTTGGGTCATTGTCTGTGTGGAGTTCATACATTCTCCCCATGTCTGCGTGGGTTTCCTCTGGGTGCTCCAGTTTCCTCCCACAGTCTGAAAGATGTGCTGGTTAGGTGGATTGGCAATGCTAAATTCTCCCTCAGTTTGCTCAAACAGGCGCTGGAGTGTGGCAACTAGGGGATTCTCACAGATCAAGCATATCGACACAGACATCAAGTTTCTACAAAGATGCAAGAAAGCAGACAAAATCCTGAAAGGACTACAGATCACGCATTCCAACCATTATCTTGCAATTGAATCTGTGCCTATATATGCCGTGTTTGTGAACCTAACGCTCCACTCACTTGATGAAGGAACAGCACTCTGAAAGCTTGTGATACCAAATAAACCCATTGGACTTGAGATTTCTTACTGTGCCCACCCCAGTCCAACACCGGCATCTCCACATCATAGCAGTCTTGTTAGGGATGGGCACATGTTACACCCTCCTTTAACTCAGGCAGAATTTGGAGCAAAATCTAAGTTGAGTGTAAAACTGCCAGATCTTGTCTTGTCTCCAGATAGATTTGCCGGGTTGCAGCAAAAAAAAAAAATCCATTCAAGCTTTATCCTTAGTTCAAGAGGAAGGAAACTGCAGTGGTAAATATTTATTCTCTTGTTATTGAGTAATTTTTATTTTTAACCAGTTCTCCTTGAAAATGTAATATTATGCACAGACTGCTGTTCAGCAGTAATGACCTCAGACAGGTGCACATAGCTAACGTAAACTAATAAGAGCTTCTTGGAACACATCTGCTTCCTAATATATTGTGTCTCTTTCAAGCTCAGAAGTTATCTTTAACTGTTCCCACTCAGTAAATTCTGATTAAAAGTTTGACATTTTTGAAATGTTAAAGATATAATTGAGATCCCACGTGAAAGAATTCCACATTGGACTCCAATTCAGGACTTTGGAAGTCAAGTATCTACTTATGTTGTGCTTGTACTATTACTATCCATAGATATAAAATTCCTTTCTCTATACCATTTTTACTGGATGTGTTATGCGTGCATGTGCGTATTGGAATAGGAAATTGTGAGTTCTCTGCCGCTGGGTTTTGAATGTAAAATGAACTAACCATTTGAGTTAATCATGTGAGTTTGCTGCAGGTTATTAATAAAATGGATCACACAAACTGAGTGTTTGGGAAAACATGCCACCATGTACTTTTAAAAGTAATTCAAAACACTTTCTACTTATGGACTTTGACAAAGGATCATCTAGACTCAAAATGCCAGCTCTTTTCCCCTCAGATGCTGCCAGACCTGCTGAGATTTTCCAGCATTTTCTCTTTTGGTTTCAGATTCCAGCATCCACAGTAATTTGCCTTTATTCTGCTTATGGACAAGTGGGAGAGGTAATAAGTACCTTTAGCCTGTCTCTGTCCTGTGCATAATGGTGGAAAAGAGTTAAATATTGCATGGGCACATACATTTGTTGTGGAAAATATTCTAATATTGCCATTCCTTTGTAACAGAATGGATTGATAACAATACATCTTCCATCTGCCGGGAATGTTTTTCACACAAGAATCAATGAATGCATATTTACAGATTAATTGAAAACAGTGTCTCCAAATTAATCTTAATATGCCCATTGTTTGAATCTCTGAGTTTGAACATTTTTGTTTCAGTTCTCCCACAGGATCAGCCCCTCAATCAAATTCTGTATTATGAAGTGTACAGTTAATTGACTGGCCAGCTTCCAAAAGCAAAAGTGACTTTATTGCAGTCTCTGGAGCTGTTGTAATGTGAATGTAATATGTGATAAGTTTCAGGACTGTAATTTGCACGGCTTTCCTTTTCTTTAATAAAACTGTTGGGCATTAATGCTGGGTCTGTCAGTCGATAGTGATGTTTTGCCAATACACACAGCAGTATCTTCTTAAAGATTTCCAATTAGAATGTTTAAACAACTTTCTGGTCAACTTTGCCGTAATTATAAAAAAATGATGTCATTGTGGGAGGTCTGGACAATGTACGTGAGTATAGCCCCCAACTGCTGAGGGAAACAACTAACTGCGCCCGACACGATGGCAGTGTCAACCTGGAACTGCCAACCAGGCACTGCCAGGGTGCCAGGGGTGATCTCAAAGGGCTTTTAGGGAACCCACCCATTATGTGGGCGGGGGGGCAGGAGTGATGAGATTCTGATGCCTCAGTGAAGGCAATGATGAAGGAAGGGGCTCTTTAACTTCAACTTGAAATTGAGGCGTCCTTTCAAAAAACAGTGCTACAATCTCTATGGAGCCAGACTTGATTAGATTTGCATATCACCGTTAATGGTATGTAACATCCCAAGGTAATTCACAGGAGCATTATAAAATGAAGTATGACACCAAACCACATTCAAAAAGATTAGATCAGATAACCAAAAGCTTGGTCAAGGTAATAGATTAAAGAGTGTCTTTAAGTAAGAAAGCGAGGTAGAGTGGTGTAGGGGACAGTGTTCCAGTGCTTGGAGCCAAGGCAACTGAAGGTATAGCTAGCTATGGTGCGACAATTATAATTGCTGATACACACAAGGCTTAATTAGAGGAGGTCAGGCATTTCTGAGGGTTGTGGGACTGGAGGAGATTACAGAGACAAGGTCATAGAGGGTTTTGGAAACAAGGATGAGATTTTAAAATCAAGATGTTTCTTGATGGGGAGCCAATGCAGGTCAGTGAGCATAGGGTTTAATTGGAGAACTGAATTTGTTCCGAGTTCAGAAACAGGCGGTGTTTTCGTTGGCCACACGTTCAGAGGATAGATGGATTAATTTCTGGATCTCCATCCCACTCCTACAGCCTATCCCAATCACTCCCCTTGCCCTGGAATCAGTGACGATGTATTCCTTACCAATGCTTTGTATTTCACCCGCTTAAAAAATTCAGGCCATTATTTTTTGGATGAGGCATTAAACTGATTTTTTCATCGGCTTGTTCCAGTAAGTGTAAAAGATTGCACAGCACTATTAAAAGGACAGCTGGGAGTCATCACAGTGTAGTCACAACATCACCGTTATAGGCATCAACAAATAAAGATTAATTGATTCTGCCTCATTCCCCTTTGTGGGACCCTGCTGTGCAAAATTTATCTGTTATTTGTCTTAAAAATAACTTTACTGGTTATGAATCACCTATTCTGTGCTGAGGACATAAAAAGTGCAACAGAAATGAAATAATGTTTTACAATGAGCAATTTTATGTTTGATTAATGGTGAAAAATATTCAATTTAACCATTTAACCTCTGTCAGACCCAGGGAAACTAAATTACACACCCCCAATCCTCCACCTCCCCGCCCCTCCATGCCTGTGGTCTGTTTTGGTTAGTTGAAAACAAAGGCAAATTAAAGTAGGGGATTATATAGTCAAACTGAATATTGCCACGAAAATAAGTGTCGAGCAAAATCCCTAACCTGAATGATGAAAGAAATCTGAATGGCCTTAAATTGTATTTTTGCACCTT
Source organism: Carcharhinus amblyrhynchos (assembly GCF_965287045.1). Classification (NCBI taxonomy): domain Eukaryota; kingdom Metazoa; phylum Chordata; class Chondrichthyes; order Carcharhiniformes; family Carcharhinidae; genus Carcharhinus; species Carcharhinus amblyrhynchos. Next base: position 44,259,646 of record NC_137326.1, read on the forward strand.
TCAGCCAGGCAGATTAGTATCTTGACAATAACACATCCAACAACAATTGTGATCCAGGATGACATGGTGGCATAGTACTGTTGCCTCCCAGTGCCAGGGACCCAGGTTCAATTCTGGATTTGGGTGACCACATGGAGTTTGCACCTTCTCCCCATGTCTGCGTGGGTTTCCTCCCACAGTCCAAAGGCTAGATGGATTAGTCATGATAAGTGTGTGAGGTTAGGGGAAGGGGTCTGGATGAGATAGTCTGTCAGAGAGTTGGTGCAGGCACAATGAGCCAAATGGCCAACTTCTGCACTGTGGGGATTCGATAATTCTATGTACTTTTTTTGTCCTCCCAATTCCCAGAAAGGCAGATAAGAAATAAAAAGATAGGGCTACAGTACAAATAAGACCATAAGGAGCAGAAGTAGCCCATCGCCTCTGTTCTTCCAATCGATGAGATCATGACTAATCTGATGTGATAAAATACTTAACTCCACTTTCTGCCTTATCCCCATCACTCTTGATTTCCTTACTGATTAAAATTGTGACTAATATGACCATTAGTCAGCCAGTTTCATTAAAAAAACAACTACTTCCAATAACTCTTTCTCTCCACACTGCTTGTCCTAAACATCGATATTGTTTAGTCTCTGGAGTTTTTCTAACTTTAATGTTGAGCCTGCTATTGCAGTAAAATGCTCCCTGCAACCAGCGCTTGTACTTTACTTCAAATCATTACCCAATTCAGGAACAAAGTCACAGGGAATGTGCACTTAATGTCAAGCACTCCCATTTCACATCCTAAAAATCAGTGCAGAAAGGTTCCATTAGCTGTACAGATCCCAAAATACAAGTTAGAACCAGTGATGTAGTGGGAAAACGTGAGATATAGGAACTCTAAGAAAAAGTGTTGGCCACATCATTTCTAAATCTGCCATGACATTGCTTTCCTCTGTAGTAATCATTTGAGCCCCCAGATATCAATAAAACTATGCTTTTTAAGGGAAAAATATTAGTGCCAGTAAGTATTTTGTTTTGAACTATGTGATATTTTGAAACATTTGGCAGGATCTTCCATGGGTTCGCCAGCAATGGGACAGGCCAGCTTTGTCAGTTACCACTGACGACATGGTGTCAGAATGGTTAGCACTGCTACCTCACAGCACCAGATACCCAGGTTTGATTCCCGGCTTGGGTCACTGTCTGTGCAGAGCCTACACATTCTCCCCTTGCCTGCGTTGATTTCCTCCCGGTGCTCTGGTTTCCTCCCATAGTCTGAAAGGCGCACTGGTTAGGTGAATTGGCCATGCTAAATTCTCCCTCAGTGTAACTGAACAGGCACCAGAGTGTGGTGACTTGGGGATTTTCACAGTAACTTCATTGCAGCATTAATGTAAGCCCACTTGTGATACTAATAAATAAACTTAAAAAAAAACTTAAACTGACTCCAACAGAACTGGACCATTTTAGCCATTAGTCTTTAGCATAGGTGGAATTTCATTATGCAACATTTTAATTCAATCCCATTAAACACACAAATAGCAGAAAGCTTATTTTTAACTGGGGGATTTATATGGAGGCAGCACTGCTTTTTTTGATTTATATTTATAACTTAGTCCTAGGTGTACACAGGCACAGTTTCAAAATTTGAAGTTGATGCAAGACTCGGAAATATTGTGAACTGCGGATAGGACAGAGATAGACTTAGAGAGGATATAGACAGACTGGTGGAACGGACAGACACATGGCAGATAAAATTTAAGGTCGAGAATTGTGAAGGGATTAATTTTGGTTAGAAGAACGCAGAGGTGACATCAAGTAAAGGATACAATTCTAAAGGAAATGCAGGTGCAGAGGGGTCTGGGTGTACATGTGAATAAATCATTGAAAGTGATTTTGGTTGGGAACATGTTGGGAAAGCAATTAATAAATTTTACTGACCCTGGATTTTATACACAGGGGCATAGTTATGAAGCAAGTTATGGACCTTTATAAAAAACACTGCTTCAGCCTCAACAGGGAGGATGTGAATTTTTCAGAAAGAGTGCAGAAAAGATTTCAAAGAATTGTTCCAACGATGAGAGATTTTGTTTATATGGATAGATCGACATAATTGGGACTATTTTCTTTAGAGAAGAGAAGGTTGAGAGAAGATTTGTTAGATGTGTTCAAAATCATGAAGGGTTTGGATAGTGCAAACAGGGAGAATCAGCAAAAGGTACAGAATCCTAAGAACCAGAGGTGACATAAGGAAAAACCTCTTCATGCAACAATTGGTTTGGATCTGAAATGCACTGCCTAAGCTTGTGGTGGAGATAGATTCAATTGTAGTTTTCAAAAGGGAACTCAGTCTTAAAAGAAAATATTTAACTTAAATTTTATTTATTAGTGTCACAAGTAGGCTTACATTAACATTGCAATGAAGTTACTGTGAAAATCCTCTAGTTAGCACACTCCAGCACCTATTCAGCTACACGGAGGGAAAATTTAGCATGGCCAATGCATTTAACCAGCATGTCTTTCAGGCAACAAGGAAAAGGTGGAGGAGTGGAAGTAGCTGAGCTGCTGTCATGGTGAACTGTCACAAAGACAATGAGCTGAATGGCCTCCTTCTGTACTGTAACCATTCGATGGTTATAATATAGATACATTCAAATAATTTAATAAATACAAGAGGCAGAAAGAAGCTGAAGGTTACTCTAATACTGTGAACAAGAAGAGTAGGAGGCTAGTGTGGAACTTAAACACCAACATAGATGGGGTGGGCCAAATGGCCTATTTCTATGCTGTACATTCCATGTGAGGCTGCCAACAGGGAATACAAACACAATAACACATCCCATATACTCAGGCCATCACAGCCAACAATTTATGAATCAGTTTCTCTTTGCCCCACAATTAACCCCCTACACATTCCCACCTCACACTCACCCTCTTCCCTGATACCTCGCTTTCTCTCTCTCTCTCTCTCACACACAGTCTCCAATCACTCGCTCACATGCCAATGGGCTCCTCTTGCCCCAGCTGCCTCACCTAGGCCCCGCACTGCCACTCCAGCTACCTCACCTGGGTCCTGGCAGCGCCATTCCAGCTACCTCGACTGGGCCTCACACCCAAGACCCGCACTGCTGCTCGACTTCCTCACCTGGACCCAACACTGGGCCTCACACTGGCACTCCATCTGTCTCACCTGGACCTCACACTGCCACTCCAGCAGCCTTGCCTGGGCCCCATACACAAGACCTGCATCGCTGCTCCACTTCCTCATATGGACCTGGCATCTGGGCCTCACACTGCCACTCCAGCTGCCTCACCTGGGCCTCACACTGCCATCCAGCTGCCTCACCTGGGCTGCACTGCTGCTCCACTTACTCACCTGGGCCTCACACTGCCACTCCAGCTGCCTCGCCTGGGCCACACTGCTGCTCCACTTACTCACCTGGGCCTCACACTGCCACTCCAGCTGCCTCACCTGGGCCACACTGCTGCTCCACTTCCTCACCTGGGCCTCACACTGCCACTCCAGCTGCCTCGCCTGGGCCACACTGCTGCTCCACGTCCTCACCTGGGCCTCACACTGCCACTCCAGCTGCCTCGCCTGGGCCACACTGCTGCTCCACTTACTCACCTGGGCCTCACACTGCCACTCCAGCTGCCTCGCCTGGGCCACACTGCTGCTCCACTTACTCACCTGGGCCTCACACTGCCACTCCAGCTGCCTCGCCTGGGCCACACTGCTGCTCCACGTCCTCACCTGGGCCTCACACTGCCACTCCAGCTGCCTCACCTGGACCGCACTGCTGCTCCACGTCCTCACCTGGGCCTCACACTGCCACTCCAGCTGCCTTACTCTCCAGGCCCTAAAACATACTTTCAATACTTACCTTCTCATTCATTGTTGTTCATCCAATCGCAGGCTGATTTCTCTTTGATTTGTTGCTAATTGCAAGCCAATGTGGGGAGGAAGCAGCCTATGGCTGGATCTGAGCAGATTACAGCATTATTGAAGTCTCAGTCACTTGAATGTCCAGGTTTGGTGGATTGCGTTGAGTTTAAAAGACTGCTTAAAATCAAAGGTGCTGGAGCAGGGATCTGATCCACTCCGGCAGCACTACACGACTGGTTAGAATTAATTATTTTTCCCTATTGACTCAGTGGATTTACTCTTGTATTTAAGATAAGGAATCTAATTTGATTGGGTTCAGGTTCACAATCTTTGTTAACTTTACATACAGCATCCCTCAAATAGTGAAGGTCAAACCAAAAATCAGAGAGATAATGTGGTTCAGTTCAAAAAGAATGTCAAAGACATTTAAAATATCAAATAACAGTAATTGAGTAAATTGTGTCTGTTATATTAAAATTAAATGGCCATTTTATGAACTAGAATTCTGGAGGAAATGCTGAAACCAGAATGTAGACAAAGCATGATAGTCAGGGCTATTGCTCAGACTCATTATGTAGAGAAGGAATATAATTGTATTGCTCATCCAACCCATACCCTGTTCACCATTCAATCCTATTACAAACTGATTCCTCTACAGTGATTTGGGTCATGTTGTCATTACACTGAGGCTGGTGTATTTCAACTTCTATGTTAAAAGAAAAGAGCTCAGACAGCACTATTTCCACAGGCTGGAGACTCTCAGAAAAAAACAAACTTTGGCCTAATATTTATTCTGTTTATCCTTCTGATAAGATGCACAATGCAATTATCCATGTAGTATTAACTGTTCTTTCTGACATTGAGACACAATTTCGAATTGCTGTTATAAATGCTATTACATATTGTCTTGTAGTAGCTTTAGAGGACTATCTTCTCAGACAACTGCAAGTTCTACACCCACAGCAATCTTGAAAGCAGTGTCAGTAGTTAAGTAAGAAAGTCTGTTGTGAAAAAAAAGTCACTTCCACAACCCAAATTCCAATTTTTCCACAGCCAGGAGTTATACTCAATTGTGATAGACAGGCCCTTCCTTGACAGTGTCAATCCCATTTCCTGTGCTTTAAGCTTCAATTGTTCCCTTCCAATCTGGAATCAGAGGGTTGTATTTATCCTCACTTTTCAATCCACTAGCCTTCACATTCAATGGATCATTTTCTGCCACTCCATCATGATCTCACCACCAAATACATCTTTCCTTCTCTGAACAGCATCCCAAAAGGGATCATTCCAAGCCTTTCATCACCTCTCACACCTGCTCTTCTCTCCCTGAATCCTTGCTATCTTTGGCAATTGCAGGAGAGTCAATGCCTCTTCTTTCCCCTTCTCACATAACACCACCCAGACCTGAGACCATTCCTAACAACTAAAAGTCATTTATGATGTTTCTTCCAGTTATGGTTTCCTCTACACTGGGAGACCAAATGCTGATTGGGCGATCTCTTTGCTGAAAACCTTGGCTCAGTTTGTAACTGGGACCCCAGCCTTCTGTTTATTTTGCACTTTCAATTCCTTGTCCCACTCCAATTCCATGTCCTTGGCTTCCTGCACTGTTCAAGTGAAGCTCAGTTCAAGCTTGTGGAATAGTGCAAAATCATTTTACTTGGCAATTTGGTTTTGTCATGCTGAGTTCCTGGGCCACTAGAACTTCGACTAGATTTCCCATGCTTCACTTTCCAGGTATGTCTTCTGTAAACATATATCAGTTATCATCATTGTGGGTCTTAGCTACGGTTGTCCTTAGTTAGGATTGATAGACTGCTGGGGATGAGGTTATGGTAAGCTCAAACTTATATGAAATATTATCGATTTAACATGAGGCTTCATGTAGAATTATCAGTCAGCATTTTATAATCATGTGATCATACGTTGTCATACACTGCAATATATATATCCTGTGGGTCCAGCACACATCTCTTCACTTCCTCCCAATTTCAGGACATTCATTCATTCAGTCCAAATCTTTCACAATCTCCCAGTTCCTGGCCTACTGCTCTGTTCATTCCTAGGGCTGAATTTTGCCAAAGGTTGAGACATTCTGCCGAAGGGACTGAAAGCAGAAGCTGATCGTACACCACAGGCTCCAGGAAAATATTTTGCCAATTCCGAGGTTGTTGCTAAGACTGTCTCCCAGAGAATCATAGAACCATAGAATCCTACGGCGCAGAGGAAGCCATTCGGTCCATTGAGTCGGTACCGATCACAATCCCTCCCAGGCCCTATTCCCGTAAACCCACATATTTACCTTGCTCATCCCCCCGACACAAGGATAAATTTAGCATGGCCAATTAACCTAACCCGCACATCTTTGGACTGTGGGAGGAAACCAGAGCACCCGGAGGAAACCCATGCAGACATGGGGAGAATGTGCAAACTTCACACGGACAATGACCCAAAGCTGGTCCCTGGCACTGTGAACCAGCAATGCTAACCACTGTGCCACCTTGCCACCGCAGTGGTTAGCACTGCTGCCCAGAGCTGCTAGCCCAGTGAGAGCACTGGCAGCTCAGCAGCCTTGGCAGTGCCACTGTTAATTCAGCCACTGCAGATGAGGAAGATTGTGTGTCTACGCCAAGACACTTTCAAAGATGAGGTGAATTTTTTTTCAGTCAGCTGGAACCAGGTAGGCAGACGCTGGTGATCAGGGATGGTGTTTATAGTTCAGACATGGTGCTGAAGCTGGGAGCTCATCCATGTACCATGGAGCAACAATTAGAAGGATCTTTACCCTACCCAGGCCCCCACCTCCCTGGGAACCTTGTTGCAGGCCATTAGGGGTTACCTAGTGGTCTCTCCAAGCAGCAGCAGGCCTCCTGGCATGGACACGATGCCAATCGTGGGTGGGAAGTGACCTTATTTAGTTGCCCTGCAGTGGCCACACCATTGAGGTCCCTGCCATTCATAATATGTCATGGCATTGGGAAGACACACTGAGCTCACTTCTTGCCTTCCCCCACCACATCACCAGCCTTATGTCCTCCCAAACCATCGCCATATGATTGGTAAAGTTCAATCCCAGCAAACAGCTGAGGGATGTCACCTAACCTGACCATTCAGCAAGAACAACATGGGCAGGTGGCTAAAATGGGAATCCCACGTGTTCCTGACATATTCACACCCATCAGCATTTAGCTGATGAGTTTTTGACTGAGTCCGATTAAATAATTTGAATTCCAAATTAATCATGCAAGTTGTGCTGGAGCTGCAGTGAAAGTTGACAGCAAGTAGAGTCAGGGCTACAAGTCACTCAGGTTGCATTGCTTCCTGGGCCCCAAATTGCTCGCCCCTATCACGAGTGTCACAGTGGTTATCACTGCTGCCTCAGCTCCAAGGACCCAGGTTTGATTCCGGCTTTAGGTGACTGTCTGTATGGAGTTTATACATTTTCCCAATGGCTGCGTGGGTTTCCTTCAGGTGCTCCAGTTTCCTCCTGCAGATGTGCAAGCCAGGAGGATTAGCCATGGTAAATGCATGGGGTTACAAGGGTATGGCAATGGGGAGGACCTAGGTGGGATCCTCTTTCAGAGAGTCAGTGCAGACTCAATGGGCTGAATGGCTTCTTTCCACACTGTTGAGATTTGATGGCATTTACCTCACCTACCCCTATCCTTGACGATCTCTGGTTTCTCCCTTCCTCCTCTCTCCTCGCCACTGGGGACCATTCCCTCAAGACTGTGTCAGCCTCCTGCCATTCAAAACTATATTCCCACCATCCAGCATCTCCCAGCTGGAAGGCGAAGGCAGCCTATCCTGCGATGTGTTAAAGAGGCCTTGAATTAGAACGGGTATTATGTTGACATTGTCATGGATGCTTGTCATCTAGCATACTCTTGCATACTGCACTAATGCCCTGAGTTTGTAGTCTGCAATGTAGTGTTAATGACCAGACTATTGATTGCAATATTCTCTTCCTTGCCAGCATGAAGCTGCATACCTTCATTACAATTGCACAAGAGGTTATTGAACATGACTAAACCCTTTACTCTTTGCCAGTAAGCAATTATACAGGAAATCATTACAGCATTAAGAACATAAGAACTAGGAGCAGGGGTAGGCAATTCACCCCTCGAGCCTGCTTCACCATTCAATACAATCATAGAACAAAGAACGAAGAACAAAGAACGATACGGCACAGGAAATAGGCCCTTCAATAAGCTGCGCCGCTTATTGGTCCAACTAGACCATTCGTTTTGTATCCCTCTATTCCCATGGCTGATCTCTTAGCCTCAACTCCACTTTCCTGCCCATTTTCCATAGCCCTTCAACTTGTTACCAATTAAAAACTTGTTTATCTCCTCCTTAAATTTACTCAATGTTCTGGCATCCATGCATTCTGGGGTAGTAAATTCCATAGCTTCATGACCCTGTGAAAGAAGCAATTTCTCCACATCTCTGTTTAAATCTGCTACCCCTTATCCTAAAACTATGCCCTCTCGTTCTAGATTGTCCCACAGGAGGAAGCATCCACTTTACATCTACTTCAGTCAATATCTTTTATCATCTTATATACCTCAATTAGATCTCCTCTCATTTTTCTAAACTCTAGAGAGCGTAGACCTAAATTGCTCAATCTCTTGTCAAAAGACAAACCCCCGGAATCTCCTCCAAACTGGCTCTAATGCTTCCTTCCTTAAATCCTTTCTCAAAAAAGGGGATCAAAACTGTAGACAATACTCCAGGTGCAGTGTCACCAACATCTTGTATAGTTGCAGCAACAGTTCCTTACTTTTATACTCTATTCCTCTAGCTATAAATGCCATCATTGCACTAGATCAAAGTAAGTTGAAGCTTACTCTGTTTAAAATGTATTTTGAATAGCTAGTTCCTTGAACTGGGGTTTCAGGCTGTCAGCAAAGCAGAGATACATAATTGCTGACATACTCTTTTTTAATATTTATCTCAAATTGCCATGTTGCATGTGTCAAGTATCAAGCTTATAAACTGCTGGAATAAAAGAATACAATTTTAGTTTTAAAAATACTGATACCTTGAACACATTTTCATGTAGCAAAACGTGGCTTGACACGCTTGTACTGAAATATAAAGCATTCATCTTCAAAGCTGTTTTGTTTGACCGGAATACCTGTATGGGTTTGTTTCTCCCATTTAGAAATGCAATGGTTGAAAGGGTTCTTTGGGGATTCATTAGACATTTATGTGGTTCAACCTATTTAATATAAATAATTTTGTAAATGAATTTATGAGACAGTAGTCATCAATTTGCATTTTTTCTCATAATTTCCACATTAACTAAGTTTCCCATCCATAGAATTACGCTAAGACTGTCTGTAGGGGATACACCTCTGGGTAACCGTAACTGCTGTTAGTGCAGATAATATCTTGTTTAATCTACTAAGTATTGAATTGCTTTTGTTGCTTGCAGCGTAGTAATATGTTTTCTTCCACATAACTTCACAAAATTGTAGTTTGTAATTGAACACTGCTCCTGGCATGTTTCAATGTAGAAAGTAGTAAAATCATAGAATAATTTGAACATCAAATTACTTCATTTCCTTGCATTTACTTGTCATAATCCATATTGGACATGTATAACTATTCTAGAATGCAATGAATAAATTGTCTTTTTAGAAATATTTGTTATGACGATTTGTTTAATTTTCAAACTTGTCATTTAATTTTGAGTACGAATTAACTTATTGATTATTGGAATCTGTAAATCCCTAATGAATTTTTCAACGGGCTAAATCCACTTTAGAAACTGATTAGTGTTCTATAGGGTCACAAATCAGATTTCAGTGCAGTGAGCAATTCATTTCTGCCCAAGTAGACATGTGCATATCACTAATGCATACCAAAATGAATTATTCCATTTGAAATTATGACGTTTAGGGACCCTGAATTTAGTTCTGGGAGTGTATGCCAGAGCAGCCCTAGGGAAGATACTAATCCTTTTCTTCGTTTTTATAAAATCAGCTTTGTAGCTGCTTTTGAAATTATGTGATAGAAAGTAACTTAGTACTTTTGTTTTCAGTGAAACTCCTGGCTTCTGCTTTACACATATTTATGTTGGATGATCTGAGATGGGGAACTGGCCACAGGACAATGGATATCAACTTATATTCCATCATTCAAACAGCAACTAAATGGCACTGCAGTGAACTACACAATCAATCATTTGTTTATCTGTCAATTCTTCATAGCTTTCCATTTTTTTTTCCATGCTTACCTTGACCATCATATTTCTCTTTTTCCACTATCATTGCCTTTCTGGTGTAGGACAGAGTTGTGTGTCCATTAATTCAGGCAAATAACAGACATGTTGATATTCAGTTTGATACCTCAATAACATATAGCAAGAGCTTTTCCTATGCACTGTGGTTTCCAATTAACTGGAAACAATAAGAAGGCTGGATGAGTTGTAAATCTGTACACGGCTGGCAGTCTAGTGGAGGCTGGCAGTGCGGGCTGGAGTGGCAGTGAATTGCTGCAACTACCAAATATTTCAATAGATTAGAAAATAGAAATTCAACCCTTGGTTTGTAGAATTATTCCTCTCTTCATTACACCATTAAATGTGGTAACATTTGTAAATGGGGGGCCAGAGACACTGTCTTGGACATTTGTTACTTCTATCTTGCTATCTTCTAACAGCATCAGATGGTGGATACTGAAAGTATTTGAAATATATTGAATCAAGTTCTACTTGAAATAAAATGCTCGGTTGTCTACTTCACAATTTAGCTTATCTCTTCATGAGTGATTTTGACCTGATTTGATTTGATTTATTATTGTCACATGTATTAACATTCAGTGGGAAGTATTATTTCTTGTGCACTGTACAGACAAAGCATACTGCTCATAGGGAAGGAAACGAGAGAGCAGAATGTAGTGTTACTGTCATAGTTAGGAAAGATCAACTTTATGCAAGGTAAGTCCATTCAAAAGTCTGACAGCAGCAGGGAAGAAGCCTTTTTTGAGTTGGTATGGGATGTGACCTCAGTCTTTTGTATCTTTTTCTCGACGGAAGAAGGTGGAAGAGAAAATGTCTGGGGTGCATGGAGTCCTTAATTATGCTGGCTGTTTTGCTGAGGCAGTGGGAAGTGTAGACAGAGTCAATGGATGGGAGGGTGGTTTGTGAGATCGATTGGGCTACATTCATGATCTTTTGTAGTTCCTTGTGGTCTTGGGCAGAGCAGGAGCCATATCAAGCTGTGATGCAACCAGAAAGAATGCTTTCTATGGTGCATCTGTAAAAGTTGGTGGGAGTTGTAGCTGATATGCCAAGCAATTAGGTAGTTCCTAAACATGATCAAGACGGGCACTTTATTTTCATACTCATCTTACTGACCCAAGATTATTAAATGCATCATGTGGGCATTATTGGAATGGGACATTTGCAATCTTCATGTGTGTTGAGATAAATGTTAGATAATAATTTTTGTCCATTAAATATTAGAGTGCAAAACAACCAATTTAACTACTATAAGTCTGAGGGAGTAATTGCTAGACATTCAAGCTAGAAGTTATCAAAATTGTGTTTCATCTTGTATTCATTGAAAGTTATCATTTATTATTTTTGTTTTTATGTCTCTGCTTAGCTTTGTATCTGAAAAGGTATAAGTTGAGATCAAGAACCAAAAGAGAAAATGCTGGAAAATCTCAGCAGGTTTGGCAACATCTGTAAGGAGAGAAAAGAGCTGATGTTTTGAGTCCAGATCAAAGGGTTATTAACTGGTTTTAACCAGTTGAGAAGCTAGGAATCCTGAGACGAGTAACTCGCTTCCTGACTTTCCAAAGCATGTCCACCATCTACAAGGCAAAACCCAGGAGTGTGATGGAATACTCTCCACTCACCTGGATGAGTGCAGCTCCAACAACACTCAAGGAGCTCAACAGCATCCAAGATAAAGCAGCCCACTTGATTGGCATCCATCCACAAATATTCACCTCCTCCGCTACTGATGAACAGTAGCAACAGTTTGGACCATCTACAAGATGCATTTTAAGAACTCACCATGGCTCATTAGGCAGCACCTTCCAAGCCCATGGTGACTACAATCTAGAAGGACAAAGGAAGCAGACATAGGAACTAGAAGTTCCCTCCAAGTTACCACCATCCTTACTTGGATATATACCACCGATCTTTCATTGTCGCTGGGTCAAAATCCTGGAACTGCAACCCCCCCAACCATCAACACTGTGGGTATACTACTTCACAGGGACTGCAGCTGTCCAAGAAGGCAGCTCACCACCACCTTCTCAAGGACAATTAGGAATGGGCAATAAATGCTGGCCTGGCCAGCAACACCCACACCCAGTAAATTAATAAGAAATTTAGTAAAATCCTTTAAATAATAACCAATACTTGACTTGAGTGACAGCCCCTGCTCAAAATTGAAGTACTGCAAGTTGTATACCTGAAGACCTATGCTCCAGAAATAGTCGTGCCTCGAGCTAAGTTGTTCCAGCACAGCTACAATACCTTGTGACAAAGAGGAAAATTGGCCAGGTATGTTGTATCCATAAAGAACAAGGCAAATTCAGTCTTGAAAATTACAGACTCATCAATCTACTCTCAATCATCAACAACATGATGAAGGGGGGTGGGGATGGGTGAGGTCCCTTTTTCAATTGCACTCAATATCTGATCAAAGGAAGGATGTCCTTACTATAGAGGGAGTACACTTTACCAGGCTGATTCCTGGGATGGCAGGTCTGTCATATGAGGAGAGATTAAGTCTGTTAGGGTTATACTCATTGGAGTTAGAAAAGTGATCTCATAGAAACTTATCAAATTGTAACAGGGTCACACAGGGTAGATTCAGAAAGAATGTTCCTGATAGTGGGGGAGTCTGGAACTAGGTGTCATAATTTGGAGATAAGGAGTAAACCTTTCAGAACTGAATTGAAGGGAAATTTCTTCATTCAGAGGGTGGTGAATGTGTGGAATTCACTACCACAGAATGTAGTTGAGACCAAAACGTTATCTGATTTCAAGAAGAAATTGGATATAGCTCTTGGGGCTAAAGGGATAAAGGGATATGGGAGAAAAGGGGGAACAGGATATTGAATTCGATGATCAGCCATGATCAAAATGATTTGCAAAGCAGGCTCAAAGGGCTGAATGGCCTACTCCTGCTTTTAGTTATGTTTCTGAGGGTCTGGACATTGAGAATAAGCAACCTGCTGAGTGCCACCTCCCTGCCATTGATGCCATCCCCCCACCCCATCCATCTCCCACAAAACTATCCTGGCCTCACTCACCTGTGGCCTGGTTCCTTGTCAATCCTAAGCCTCCAGTGGGTGAATTACTCAAATCTACACCTGTGTGCCCCCGTGGCACTGCCTACAATTCATAGCTGTCCTCCCATGGTGGCTCTCAGTGGGCAAGTTTTCTGCTGCAGGGTCCATGACCCTCCCCAGAGAAGACCTGTAGCTGGCCATTTCAATGCTGGTGGATCCATCCTAAAGGTAGTGGCGGATTAACCATTGGACTGAGTAGGCTTAAGCCTAGGGGCCTGGGAGGCAGGGGGGCCTGAGAGAAAAAAAAAATTGTTTAAGCCTTTTAATAGAAACATAGAAACATAGAAAAACTACAGCACAAACAGGCCCTCCGGCCCACAAGCTGTGCTGAACATTTCCCTACCTACTAGGCTTACCTATAACCCTCTATCTTACTAAGTTCCATGTACTTATCCAAAAGTCTCTTAAAAGACCCTATCGAATCCACCTCCACCACCACTGCCGGCAGCCGATTCCACGCACCCACCACTCTCTGAGTGAAAAACTTACCCCTGACATCTCCTTTGTACCTACTCCCCAGCACCTTAAACCTGTGTCCTCTTGTGAGAACCATTTCAGCCCTGGGAAAAAGCCTCTGAGAATCCACTCGATCAATACCTCTCAACATCTTATACACTTCTATCAGGTCACCTCTCATCCTTCGTCTCTCCAAGGAGAAAGACCAAGCTCTCTCAACCTATCCTCATAAGGCATGCCACCAAATCCAGGCAACATTAAGGGTGAATAAATTTTCGTAATTATACCCCGTGGGTGAATTAATATAACAAATACCTATAAATAGAAGAGCTTCACCTATGGAGTTGTACTATATGCAAATAAATACAAAATAAATGCAACAAAGAGTTTATTGTCATGCTATAACATGTGTACATACTTAGTTTAGTGGATACTTAGTTACACATAGTACCTTTTTCAACATTCACCCTTATATAGTAATAGCCCCACATCGCTGCACGATGACTGTCACCACTGCCTCCAGTGCTATCAATGTATCATCAAGTTCATGATTATTGTGGGAAATTACCACTTTGGAGTCAAACTGGGGGTGCAACAATGTAGTTTGATTTAACAAAACTTTGTGGAGAAAAGGCTCTGGTACTCTGCAGTACTGGGCAGCTACCTTCTCTCAATAATACAATAGGAGCAGTTTATTTTTATACCATTCAGACAACAGATAGTCCGGACATTAGCCATTTAACACATTGTTATTAGTTGAGTAGGAGCGATAGTTTAACACATTGTTACAGCCAGACATGTACAGACATTGGCATTTAACATTGCATTGTTTCATAGAATAGATACATTTCCTCTATCAGTGACTATCAATGACTTAGTTTTGGTCTATAAATACAGTAATTGGTTTTCCTGCATTTATGTATTCCCGTTACCATTTATGGGTAATCTCCTTATTGACCTAGATCTGTCCTTATTTTATAAGTGCCTCAAGCTCTCTACTGGCTTCCTGCAGTATCTGATTCCTGCATGTTTAACTTTAAATAACTGTCTGTCCTGCATGTTTTTAGTTTCAAATAGCAGTCTGCGCTAAAAGTCAGTGCCTCTTAATGTCTCTCCCCCGGTAACATTTTATGTGCCAGGTAGCCATCTTTGTGAATTTTCCTACTACATGATCATTATCTGATAATTCACCAATATCAACATCAAAATCCTCGGCATCTAAATCACTCCCACTATCATCACTGCATAATCCATCATCAAAACTGTTGAGCGCATTTGCCACCTGTGAAAACGTCAAAACAGACTTTCATCTGCTGTGTTGTCATTGTTTACAACATGACAAATGACTCGATGTCACCACTCACCAGCCAAAGAGTTCAGGTTCATTATCAGAATGCATTAATAACATGTGTATGACATCATACAGAAAGAGGCCATTTGGCCCATTGAGTCTGCACCAACCATAATCCCACCCAGGCCCCATACCCCTACATATTTCCCACTAATTCCTCTAACCTACACATCACAGGACACTAAGGGCAATTTTAGCATGGCCAATCAACCTAACCCGCATATTTTTGGGCTGTGGGAGGAAACCGGAGCACCCGGAAGAAACCCACATAGACACAAGGAGAATGTGCAAACTCCACACAGAGAGTGACCCAAGCCAGGAATCAATCCCAGGTCCCTGGAGCTGTGAAGCAGCCGTGCTAACCACTGTGTTACCATGCTGCTGCTTCATAATGAAGCTGAAGAAAGAAGGCATCTGATTGGAACAATAGTGATTGGTAAATCTTGTTTCACCAATCACTGCGGACAGGACATGGTCAGCCTACCGACAAACAACGTTTATGTCGCTTTACCCTTCAAAGGATTAATTGAATGTACAAAAAATGGTTTAATTGAGTGTACACGTGAGTATTTTGGATGATATTTCAGTACTTTTGCATATACTTTTTTCATATAATGAGCGATGAGAAACTTAGTCATCTGGCACTCCTGCACATTGAATCTGACATGCTTCGATCTGTTGATTTACATGCTGTTATTGACACTTTTGTAAACCAAAAAACACAGAAGCTTTTTAAAGTACAAATGTAAAGAAAATGAAAAATAAATGAATAAAAGGGCTGTAATTGATTCATGTAACTTTATGATATTACACATGTAGTACATTATACATAGCACAACGGTTTAAGTTATCTAACGTCACTTAATGTCACTTTATTCGATTCAACGAAGGGTGGGGCACAGAGCAGGGGACAAGGTCAGAGGGCCTTACTAAAGCTCAGCCTAGGGCCCGGGTGTTAGTTAATCCGCCACTGCCTAAAGGAGACGATGTGGGCTTCTGGCCAACTTTCCAGTGGGTGGGCGAGACCCTTGTTGTCTGCACCAAGTACCACACTATGCTTCAGGACAATGTTTCCATCATTTATTGTTGTAGTGAAACTTAAAAAAAAAATTGCCACCTTTTCATTTCCTTGTTTTGTGCATTAAGGTTATTGAGTTGTTCTTGCAAATATAAACTGAACGGTTAGTTATATCATGTTGCGGGTGACAAAGTAAGAATCAAATCAAAGAATCAAAATAAGAAATAAGAGGGAGGATATCTTTGTGACTTCTCGGTATATTGAGAATAGATAAAAGTTATGGTGTGAAATTTCAAGCTGTTTACTGCTGTGATGACATATGTTCGGGCTCCACAATGCACCTTTTTATAGCACCCAAGAAACTCACAAAACCAATTCACATTAGCACAAAATAAAACAGATGTGTAGTCTTTGCTGGGATAGCCTTATGTTAGCAATTGCCTGGACAAGGTGCTCAGAAGCAGCCTCTCTGGAATAAACAGTGCTTGGTCCATGTTGTTTCTGCATGTCGGTGCTTCCGTGTTAAGGATAGTCAAAACAATGCTTATCATCTAATTTTGTATTCCAAATGTCAGTTATATTTGCATGTAGATCAGGATTGTTTGAGAGATTGAGAGTAGGAATGATTTTCTGATTCTCCCACTTCACCTGGGACTGCTGATGAATGGTTGAGTGATTTGAATATTGAAGCTACACATTGAATGGTTGTAGTGTGTATAAATGCTGCTCAATCAGACTTTGATGGACAAATCATGGTATTTAAAAGTGAAAACCTTGAGTGCAAATAGCAATAGAATGGTAAATTGGTGATATAGTTTAAACAGCATTTTGACGGAATCACAAGAACAGCTTCTTCCCTGCTACCATTAGACTTTTGAATGGATCTACCTCATATTCTCTACACCCTAGCTGTGACTGTAACACCACTTTCTGCACCCTCTCCTTTCCTTCTCTATGTACAGTATGCTCTGTCTGTATAGTACGCAAGAAACAATACTTTTCATTGTATACGAATACATGTGACAATAATAAATCAAATCACAAGAAATCAAAGTTAGTTTCTTCCTGATACCACTCTGGATATATTCATAATCTGGGTGGAGATTAGGGAGGATGGGGGGGGCAGCGCATTGGGCTGGGAGGCTCATGCAGAGGCCGTTTAGCGAACTTTCCGCCAGGTGCCATGGCCTCCACATGTTTCCGCCTGCCAGAATTCCGGTTTCGTCACTCCATGCCAGAAATTGGTGCGAAGCTGGTATGGAAATGCTGCTTTCAATATAATTAACGTATCATTAGCTGGCCCAGGTCTGAAGTCTCCATGGCTCATTAGCCTCTCCCACCCCGCCAAGCGTTGTTCACTCCAGCATGGTTGAGTATAGCTCTTCACTGGTGGAGAGCTAGCGGCCCAACCCTGCTGGAGTGACAGGGATCATGGAGGTCGGGAGTAAGGGGGCATTGCCAGCTTGGTGGTGTCAGCATGACCCCCTGACACTGTCCAAGGGGCAAAGTGGCAATGCCTAGGGAGCAACGCTCCCTTACCCCCGACCTCTTTGTGGGCCGCCATGGTCCCCCTTCACTCCAGCAGGGTCGGGCCACCAGCTCCCCGCAAGTGGGGATCTATACTTGGGGGTGGGCCAAAGGGCAGAGTGGGGCTGCTGGACCAATGTCGTTCTGCATTGGGATCAGTGACAAAGGGAGGGAGGCCAGCGATTGGTGCTGGACATTGGGGTGGGTAGGGGGGTGCATGGCCTGCCGAGGGGATTGGGATTCCGGGGAGAGTCAGGGCCATTGGTGGTGGGAGGGGGTGGAATTGGAAGCCTGGGGCTGCCATTGGGCAAGGGAGAGGAGGTCGAGGCAGGCCATTCCACTGTGTAAATGTGTAAATTGCAGTGAAATTTTCTCCAGCAGCATTGCCAAGATGCAGAGGCAGTGCAGAGGCGCCAAAGGCTCCCAATGGCTGTAGATCATTCCAGATGCCTATTGGAGGAGACCAATTCATCATTAACTTGTTAGTGTAGAACATTCCAGAAAACTATGGAGGACCTGGCCTGGCAGGTGACTGATGACCTGTCCTGTAGTGTTGGAGAGATCATGGAATTCGAGGTGTTACCAGGGGAGCAAAAGTGGAGAGCACTATCCTTCGATCGGATCAGTGGCTTTTCCAAGATACTTGGAGTGTTGGTAAGATGCGTGAGGGCTCCCTTCCAAAATGCACAGAACTATCTGAATAAAATGGAATTCTACTCCGTTAATGGGCAGATTGCCTGCAATGCCCATCTCTATATCCAGCATGTGAATAGGCAGCATAAATATTAATATCATGGTGCCTTCATTGTGAGAAATTCCTCTCCATGCTTGAATTAAGCTGAACCTGATGACGGATGGATCATTGGCAACAAGATCTGTGCTCCGCTGTGATGATCAGGTGAGGGGTTGTACAGCTCTCCTCTTTTCTTCCTCCTATTTTGACTGCCGGTGGATTTTTTAAACAAAAGGATATATTTACTAATTCTGTGAGTGTTCACATGTAAACGAGAAGCGGGGAGGATAGATGATGTAATTTTGAGTTCAACAACAATTAAAGAAATATATGGCTCTCGCATGTTGACTGAATTCAACTCTCCACTGGGCAATCCAGCTGCTTCCACTGGGTGATCCAGCTGCTTCCACTGGGTGATCCAGCTGCTTCCACTGGGTGATCCAGCTGCTTCCACTGGGTAATCCAGCTGCTTCCACTGGATAATCCACCTGTTTCCACTGGGTGATCCTGGTGTGTTTACTGGGTGGTCTAGCTGTGTTCACTAAGTGACATGGTGTGCAGATGGACTGGGATAAGCACAGTAAGGAGTCTCACAACACCAGGTTAAATTCCAATAGGTTTATTTGGTATCACAAGCTTTCGGAGTGTCGCTCCTTTTTCAGGTGAGTGAGCTGAAGGAGCGACACTCCAAAAGTTTGTGCTACCAAATAAACCTGTTGGACTTTAACCTGTTGTTGTGAGACATCTTACTGTGTTCACTGGGTGATCCAGCTGAGTTCATTGCGTGGTTTAGCTGTGTTCACTGGATCAACTAGCTGTCTTCACCGGGAGGTCTAGCTGTGTTCACTGGGTTATCCAGCTGTGTTCATTGGGTTGTCTAGCTGTGTGCAGTGGGTAATCCAGCTGTGTTCGCTTGGTGGTTTACCTATGCTCACTGGGTGGTCTACTGTGTTCACTGGGTGGTCTAGCTGTGTCCACTGAGTGGTCTAGCTGAGTTCACTGGGTGATCCAGCTGATTCCACTGGGTGGCCCAACTGCTTCCACTGGGTGGAACTCAGGCAGAGTCTTGTTCATTTAGCATCTCAGTTGTTTCCCTATCTTACAGTATAAGTGGTGGTTAAAACAGAGAAAGGATTTACTTACCAAATAGTTTCTCTTTCCCACTGCCCTGTGATCCAAATATGGCTTGTGTACTCCAGTGGAACTTGACTGGATCATGATGTGGTGATGCCAGCATTGGACTGGGCTAGGCACAGTATGAAGTCTCACAACACCAGGTTAAAATCCAACAGGTTTATTTGGAATCACGAGCTTTCAGAGCACTGCTCCTTCATCAGGTGAGTGGAGAGGTAGGTTCACATGCAAGTAAAAAGGCAAAAACTCAATTGCAAGATACTGGTTGGAGTGCAAGTCTTTACATGTAATCAAGTCTATACAGGTACAGACAGTGCGAGTGTCTTCACATTCCAGTCTGTAATTATCTTGCAAATGTGTCTTTGCCTATATATGCTGTGTTTGTGAACCTATCTCTCCACTCACCTGATGAAGAGCAGTGCTCCAAAAACTCGTGATGCCAAACAAACCTGTTGGACTTTAGCCTGATTGGATCATGGCTGAGGTTTCTTTTTTCAGAAGGTCCCATTGTTCAAGTGACCATGTCTAATAATTTGTCTCCACTGGGTTGAGTACCCTGGTGATTGCCTGAATGTTTTGACAATGGGATATGAGATCTCCCCTTGGCCTGCTCCCCATTCATCCATTCTTCCTGCGTAATTTAGCAAACAAATTGTCTGCATTTCAATTATTTTGAGGATGTAGAAAGTGTAGTGGTAAAAATGTGCAACCTTCTCTGACTGTGACTCCAAGTTACTGGAATGTGGCTTTAGGCTTAAAAATAATCAGTCAGGGTTTCCAGTTAATAAATTCAAAGATCCTTTTTTTGATCTAAAGCACCGTTTCACATCAAGTGCTACATACTGTTTTGGGGTGTTATAGAGTGAGAATGAGATCAGATACAATGACGTGTAAGCATCTTGTCGGCAAAATTTCATTTTGTACAAGCGCAAATTTTTAATTTGATGATTTGTAAAACCCAATGGCTTAAACTTTTTAAAAAATGTGCAAAACTTACATTAAACTTCAACAAAAGCAGAAAATGCTGGAAAATCTCAGCAGGTCTGACAGCCTCTGTGGGGAGAGAATAAAGCCAATGTTTTAAGCCTAGATGACCCTAGGTCAGTTCTTTTTCTGTTTTTGTTTCAGATTCCAGCATCCGCAGTATTTTGCTTTTATTAAACTTTAACATTTCTATTCAAAATAAGAAACTAAAAATTGACCAGGATCCATGAATTCTGATCTATTTATGTTTGTCACATTGATTTAAGGATAATTTTAAATTTGAACCTTATGCAGAAACTTGTGCACAGTTTTATCTTGATCAGGTGGGCACATTTACAGCAGCAATTTGAGCACAACTTCCTGCTGGTGCCTGTGGAGGCAATTCCTTGATAGGACAATGGAGAACAAATAGAACATTTGCTGGTGTGCAATCATCATTTATCATGTGTGAAATATTCAGTGTTTATAGCTAAGTATCTACAATCTTTGTTGCTTCTCAAAATGATGAAACCCAGCAGTGAAGTCAGTTATTTGTTGCAAGTGTTCTGCAGTACCTGCTGACAAATAGAGGCTTTTCTAAAGGTTTATTTATTAGTCACAAATAGGCTTACATTAATACTGCAATAGAAACATAGAAGATAGGAGCAGAAAG
The DNA here is from genome assembly GCF_965287045.1 of Carcharhinus amblyrhynchos. NCBI lineage: Eukaryota > Metazoa > Chordata > Chondrichthyes > Carcharhiniformes > Carcharhinidae > Carcharhinus > Carcharhinus amblyrhynchos. Next base: position 44,280,693 of record NC_137326.1, read on the forward strand.
GGGCCATGTGTCCCTTCGAGCCTGCTCTGCCATTTATTACGAGCATGGCTGATCATCGAACTCAATAGCCTAATCCTGCTTTCTCCCTATAACCTTCGATCCCATTCGCTCCAAGTGCTGTATCCAGCCACCTCTTGAATACGTTCAATGTTTTGGCATCAACTACTTCCTGTAGTAATGAATTCCACAGGCTCACCAGTCTTTGGGTGAAGAAATGTCTCCTCACCTGCGTCCTAAATGGTCTACCCCGAATCCTCAGACTGTGACCCCTGGTTCTGAATACCCCCACCATTGGGAATATACTCCCTGCATCTACCCTGTCTAGAATTTTATAAGTCTCTATGAGATCCCCCCTCATTTATCTGAACTCTGGCGAAAAAAACCCTAACATAGTCAATCTCTCCTCACACATCAGTCCTGCCATACCCGTTTGTAATCAGTTGGTAAATCTTCGTTGCACTCCCTCGACAGCAAGAACATCCTTCCTTAGAAAATGAGACCAAAACTGCACACAATACTCTAGGTGTGGCCTCACCAAGGCCACATATAATTGCAACAACATATCCTTGCTCCTCTCGCAATGAAGACCAACAGGCCATTCGCCTCTTTTAGTACCTGCATGCTTACTTTCAGTGACTGGTGCACAAGGGCATCCAGGTCTCACTGCACACTCCCTCACCCAATTTACAGCTATAGAACCTGCCTTCTTGTTTTTGCTTCCAAAGTGAATAACCTCACATTTATCCAAATCATACTGCATCTGCCATTGATTTGCCTGCTCACCCAACCTGTTCAGATCATTCTGAATGAGCTCTGCATCTATGTCACAGTTCACCCTCCCACCATACTGGTATCATCTGCAAACATTAAGATGTCACATTTTGTCCCTCATCCAAATCATTAATATATATTTTAAATAGCTAGCATCCAGCACCGATCCCTGTGGCACCCTACCAGTTACTGCTTGCCATTTGAAAAAGCACTCATTAATTCCTACTCTTTGTTTCCACTCTGCCAACCAATTTTCTATCTATCTCAATACACTTCCTCCAATCCCATGCGCTTTAATCTTGCTCGATAATTTCTTGCGCAGGACTTTGTCAAACATTTTCTGAAAGTCCAAAGATACCACATCTACTGGTTGCCCCTTGTCAATTCTATTAGTTACATCTTCAAAGAATTCCAACAAATTTGTCAAGCATGATTTCCCCTTCATAAATCTATGCTGACTGTGTCTGATCCTGCCACTGCTTTCTAAAACCTCGGCTATGAAGTCCTTAATAATGGATTTGAGAATTTTCCCCACTGCCAATGTTAAAGCTTACTGGTCTATAATTTCTCTCTACCTCCCTTATGAATATTGCATTGACTTTAGCTACCCTCCAATCTGCAGGGATTGTTCCAGTGTTTATAGAATCCTGGAAGGTGCATCCACTATTTTTGGAGAAACTTCCTTAAATCCTCAGGCCCTGGGGATGTATCTGCCTTCAATGCCACCAATTTTCACAGCACCATTTCTCTACTAATATCGATCTTCCTCAGTTCTTCCCGCTCACTAAATCTTGCATTCTCCAACATTTCTGCCATTTGATTTGTGTCCTCTTTTGTGAAGACAGAACCAAAGTATGTATCCAGATGCTCCGCCATTTCTTAGTCAATGAAGTTACTGTGAAAACCCCCTAGTCGCCACAGTCAGGCATCTGTACAGGTACACTGAAGAAGAATTTAGCATGGCCAATCCACCTAACCAGCATGTCTTTTGGACTGTGGGAGGAAACTGGAGCACGTGGAGGAAACCCACGCAGACACGGAGAATGTGCAGATTCTGTACAGACAGTGTTCCAAGCCAGGAATTGAACCCGGATTCCTGGGACTGTGAGGCAGCAGTGCTAACCACTGTGCTATCGTGCTGCCCAATATTCTCAATGCTAAAAGTGCATTCTTAAGGTCAAATTTCAACCATTAGCATCTCAACCTTATGAGGGCATCCCTCATCTGCAGCACCATTTTCAATGGTTTGTGAAAAGCACTATCAATTCATTGGAAAAACTCAAGCTCAAATTCCCAGGTGATTCCATCAGCCCATTTAGTGTGCTCCCAATTTTTATCCAATCCCTTCTAGGGGAAATGCACGTATGTGGACTTCAGGAGGAGACACAATTGGACTCATCCATGATCACCCCCATGACCTGTTAAAACATACTGTCAAGGCTCAAGCTTGAGTAAGGGTCATTTGGAGAAAAATGCAGGAGGATGATCTGTCCTTGGGAGAGAAAATAAATTTACCATCAGAGGAGAGTTTTCAACATGCATTAGATGTGGCAAAATCATAAAACTGCTCTTTTAAACATATTGTTGACTTATTCCCCAGTGAGAAAATCCCCAAAGCCCATTCTACTCATTATCTTCAATAAATGGCCATAGAAACATTCATTAACTAACTTGCTTTACCAATTTCTCCTCAGGGAGTCAACAACAATAGTCCTTCCATTTATTTGTGGGAAATGGACTTGATCAAATGCAGTTATTCACAATAAAACTGATCAGTACAGCATTTTAAGGCACATGACTCAACTATGGAGGCTCAAATAATGTTTGTGTGATTAATTGTGTAACAGTTGGGTCCATGATGTGCAGATGCCGGCGTTGGACTGGGGTAAACACAGTAAGAAGTCTCACAACACCAGGTTAAAGTCCAACGGGTTTATTTGGTAGCAAAAGCCACTAGCTTTCAGAGTGCTGGCTGCACCTAACCAGTCATTAGCAAACATCCCCACTTCTGACCTTATGATGAATGCACTCACCTAAAGAAGGGGCAGCCAGCGCTCCAAAAGCTGGCAGTTGATTGAACTGTCTGATTTTGGATTGAATTGAATTCAAAAACAAGAAAGAAGGAGGTGTAGAAGATTATGAAGGGTATAGATAGAGTAAACAGTGGTAAGCTTTTTCCTAGATTGGAAACAAATACTACAAGGGGCCACGGGCTTAGGGTGAGGGGGGCGAGGTATAATTCGGATGTTAGAGGGAGGTTTTTCACACAGAGGGTTGTGGGGGTATGGAATGCACTGCCAAGTAAGGTGGTGGAGGCAAGCACGCTGGAGTTGTTTAAGGGATAATTAGATAGGCACATGAGCGGAATTGAGGTGGAGGGATATAGGAGACTGTTTTAAATAAGGATCAAGAGCCTTGGGACACCCCTGGGAATCTATTGATTCCTATGGACCTTCCAACATATTTTCTGGCTCACTTGTTCTACTTTTGAGCTTCTGGGGATCCCCTTGAATGTTTGGGTAAGATGTGCATGTTATTGATGTTTTTCTCTTTTAATCCACAGGTGCTTCGGTCCGCCTTGTTGTCCAACAAGGGGTATACATGAGGTGGGTCGTGCGAGGGCTGCTCTTGGATGTTTCGAGAGTTGCCTAGTGCTTCACGTCGTTAGTGTGTGCTTAAACTGGACCAGCTGATGGGCAACACGCCAGCTCAGTGACTATCACTGTTTGCTGTGCAGATACATGGATTTGGGCCAGTGTCTGAGGGAGTTTGCGCATTCTCCCTGCGCTAGCATGGGTTTCCTCCGGGCGCTCCGGTTTCCTCCCTCACCCCAAAGATGTGCTCTTAGACTGATTGGTGTAACAAATTGTCCCTAAATTAGTCTCCCCTCAATCTGGTTTCCAATGTGGAATGCCACAAGTGCAGACAAGGGTCATGGGTGGAAGAGAGGGCTCACAATGTTGAAATGACGGCGTGGGCTTGTTGGGCCGAAGGGCCTGTTTCATGTGCTGTGCTGTGTTGTGTTGTGTGTTGTTCTTTGTTCTAAGGAGCTTGCAAACCTTTACGATATCCCAAATGGTTTCACAGCCAGTTCATTTATTACTGTAGTTTAGAATACAGCCTGTATTTTGTAGGCACCTGAAAGAAAATCCAGTATGACCTCAGTATTATACTTTATGTCAATTTAGAATATTCGGTCAAATGTTGGATTAGGGATTAGGTTTTTAACTCAGGGATAAGAGTACAACCAAGTGAAACAAGTTGACACTTGGCTGCATAATTCCATCACCAGGAAAAAAATGAGTTTGGTTGATCAGTGCAGTTACTGACAAGGACAAATGAATAAATTTTCTAGTATGCACACTCTTCACATTTTTCCTGTCACGCTTGCCTCACCATTGCTTGGAAATGATTACTCCATGGAGTTGAATGACTGACTAACGAACAAAAATTATGCATCTTCCAGAGCATAAGGTGACAGGAAAGAAGATAGAATTATTGGCTTATTCTTTGCTTGTTCAGAAGATAGCACGATTATACTGTTCTGCTAAGAGCAACTGCTTGTCAAGGGTTCTCCTCATAAGCTTTATCATTTGAACACATTTTGAAATGAATGCCTGGTAACTCAATTGTGATATTGTATTTTGTTTTCAATATCCTGAAGATTCTAGAAACATTTCATCACCGAGGTTTTACAGTTCGGTTCATTTTGGTAATACTAAATATAAAATTGGTAATTTTATATTTAAAAAAATGCATCTGTGTACAATAAATTATAAGATTTTACTGCCTCGCTTGTCCCAAAACCATAAAATCCTACCCAAAGTCAAAGGATCTTGCCATGGTCCACCCCTTGCCATGGCAGGTGGGGTGGTGAAATTTTGGCCAAAGTGCTGAGCATGTCTCAGTGCTGGACCACTTACCTCCGTGTTAGATGTTCAAACCTGACAACTTGAGCATTTCATTTATATGGACACTTTGGATAGAATGTTCTATTGTCACAGACATTGGTGAAACATTTGTTAATGCAGCGCCACTTCAAATAGGCCTAAACAAACCATACCAATTTCCTGAAGGCAGACAGTGCCACAACACAATATTTGTGTGAGTCAAGCACTGTTTGGCAATGATTTTAATGATGAAACTGATATGGGTCATGCATGCAGCGCCAATAGTGTGGTCCTCTGAGAATCGAACCTTGAAACTACAAAAATAAACGTTTCACCCGTTGTCTTTCAAAATGACATTAAATTGACACCCAGTCTTCTCCCTGACGTTCCACCAGGGCCCTCTCCTCCTGGCCTCATTACAGCTTTGGTCCAAAATGGACAAAAGAACTGAGGTGAGGTGGGGTGAGAGTGACTGCCCTGTCAACACAGCATTTGACTGAATTTGGCTTCAAAAAGCCCTGGCAAAACTGAAACCAGTGGAATCAAGGGGAAGTCATACCCAGCACAAAGGAAAATGGTTGTGGTTGTTGGAGGCCAAACATCTCAGTCTTAAGATATTCCTGCAGGAGTTCCTTAGGATAGTGTCCTAGGCCCAACCATCTTCAGCTGCTTCAACGATGACTCTCCCTCCATCATAAGGTCAGAAGTGGGGATGTTTGCTAATGATTGCACCATGTTCAGTACCATTTGTGGCTCCTTCAATGGAGACAATGGTAGCAGCTTGTGTGTAAAACATGGTGAATCGCATCTGGAGTACTATGTATAGTATTGGTTTCTTTATTTAAGGAAAGATGTAAGTGAGTTGGAAGAAGTTCAGAGAGATTTACTAAACTAATACCTGGATTGGGAGTGTTGTCTTATGAGGAAAGGTTGGACAGGCTATGCACTAGAGGTTAGAAGAGTAAGAGATGGCTTGATTGAAATGCATAAGATCCTGATGGGTCTTGACAGGGTCAATGTGAAGAGGATGTTTCTTCTTTGGGAGCATCTAGTACTTGGGGACATCATTTAAAAATAATTGGTCACCCATTTAGGACAGAGATGAGGAGAATCTTTTTGTTCTAGAGGGTTGTGTCTTTAGAACTCTTTCTCAAAAGGTGGAAGCAGAATCTTTGAATATTCTAAGGCAGATTTAGATAGATTATTGATAAGCAAAGGCAGAAGGTGTAGGTGGGAATGTGGAGCTGAAGTTACAATCAAATCAATGATGATTTTATTGAATGGTGGAGCAGGCTTAAAGGGCCAAGTGACCTTATCCAAGTTTGTATTTTGGTGTGTACATATGGAAACTCATCTATCAAAGCCCCAGAAAGGTGTTGAAAGTATTGGATTGTAAACAGTTGTAATATAAACTGTCAATTTACCTCTATGGTGAAAGAGAGTTGGAATCAAGAATAACTAATCAGCGTTTCTAGCTGGATGCAAGGCTAATGTATTATATTTTGCCATAGGGATGAATGCAGTGGAAGATCCTTTTTTTGGGATCGGGTTACAAGCTTCCCTACAAATCAATGAATATTGCAGACATGTAGCACATTTGTGTGGTCAGCAATGAGAAATGGCTGCTTGGCTTTGCAAACTACCACTGAACAGCCAGAGGCAGTACTATAGCCAAGTCCTCATATAGGGACTTTCAAGCAGACTGCTATTGGATAGTGATCAGAGGCTCATCCTTGGCTGCTTTCTTTGCCTGACTAGGCCAGGAGCACTGGATCTAATTGTTGAATTCCTGCTGTTTCCCTGGCTGAGATGTGAGAATGCCTCACTGGCTGGGAACCATCTGATTATTTTAATACTTAATGATCATAGCTTACTATGTAAGATGTAGAGATGCAAGTAAAGATCATTTCATGTAAACACTAAATAAACCCAGTATGTTATCATAAGCTATCAATAATCATTTAAGCACAGTTTGATTAAAAACTCTTCATTATTCTGCATGCTACTGGATGGATGAAACTTTTATGAAGGTGCAGTAATATTTCATATTATCACTAGATGGAGCTACTAGTTCTGTAAAAGTTACAAGTTAAATTGTGCAATGGTTATGCTTTAAACTTCATCCATAACAAATTGTTATACAAAATCATGCTGGCAAACTGAAAAGTCGGAATCTTCTTATACATGTGGAACAGGAGGAGAAATTTGAATTCTGTCTCCCATCAAACCTGACAGAAGTTGAATAGTGCATGAGTTACAATAGGACAGTCAATTTACTGTTTAATTCCTGCCCTGAGCTGATTTCCACACCACTGACCTTTGGAGCAGCCAAAATACTCACCTAATTTTTAAAGTAAAAGCTTTCTCATCAGCACGCTGGAAAGTCAAACAAATAAGTAGATAGGACAATATCTTCTTTGTTTGGGGGCAGTGAACAGGTGTAAGTTAGAACATAAGAACATAAGAAATAGGAGCAGGAGTAGGCCAACTAGCCCTTCGAGCCTGCCCCGCCATTCAGTAAGATCATGGCTGATCTGTCGTGGCTCAGTTCCACATTCCCGCCCTCTCCCCATAACCCTTAATCCCCTCTCTTATCAAAAACCCATCAACCCGCGTCTTAAAAATATTTAGCGAGGTAGCCTCCACCACTTCAACGGGCAGAGAATTCCAGAGATTCACCACCCTTTGAGTGAAGAAGTTCCTCCTCAACTCTGTTCTAAACCGCCCCCGCTTTATCTTGAGGCTGTGCCCCCTAGTCCTACTATCCTTTCCGAGCGGGAAGAGTCTCTCCACCTCTATCCTATCCATCCCATTCATCATCTTATACGTCTCAATGAGATCTCCCCTCATTCTTCTAAACTCTAACGAGTACAAGCCTAATTTATTCAGCCTCTCCTCATAGCTCAACCCCCTCAACTCCGGCATCAGCCTAGTAAACCTCCTCTGCACTCCCTCCAAGGCCAAAATATCCTTGCGTAAGTACGGCGCCCAAAACTGCACACAGTACTCCAGCTGCGGCCTCACCAATGCCCTATACAGCCGCAGCAAGACCTCCCTACTTTTATATTCAATCCCCCTCGCAATGAAGGCCAGCATCCCATTAGCCTTCCTGACCACCTGCTGCACCTGCAAGCTGGGTTTTTGCGACTCATGCACAAGGACCCCGAGGTCCCTCTGCACCGTCGCCTGCTGCAGTTTTTCTCCACGTAAGTAATAATCCTTCCTACCATTATTCCTACCAAAGTGGACCACCTCGCACTTGCCAACATTAAATTCCATTTGCCATTTCCTGGCCCATTCGCCCAGCCTATCTAGATCCTTCTGTAGACTCTCCACACCCTCCGCACAATTTGCCTTTCCACCAATCTTGGTGTCATCAGCAAATTTCGACACCCTACACTCGGTTCCCTCCTCCAGATCATCTATATAAATGGTAAATAGCTGAGGCCCCAGCACCGACCCCTGGGGCACTCCACTAGTCACCATCTGCCAATCCGAATAGCACCCATTGACCCCCACTCTCTGCCTCCTATTTGACATGATGTGGGTATGCCGGCGTTGGACTGGCGTACAGACTTTATCCTATTTGACAACCAGTCCTCTGTCCATGCTAATACCCTACCCCCAACTCCATGCCCCCTGACCTTCTGCAATAACCTCTTGTGAGGTACCTTGTCAAACGCCTTCTGAAAATATCTAAAAAACTGCATGAGCACCTTTGCATGATTGGTCACATCCCTTGGTTGTGACCGCAGCTTCTTATAATCTATCACTGAATCTACGTAATGGTTTATTGGTGCTTATAATGAATGAATCCACAGTACTTCAGCTTTGGGTATGAACATAAAATGGGTAGTGTCAGATTAATTGCCTGCTATACACCCCATTGAATGGAAGGGAAAGTCATTTTGATGTATACTAGGCAGCCAATCTGATTTGTCAGATTTACCTCCCTACCGATACTGAAGGTTAGCCCCTTTTATGATTTATCCTAGAAAACCAGGCAGTGAGAAGTCAAACCAAGTCTTAAAACACTTTATAAGGCTTTTATTTCTCCTTTCTGTTCCAGCACCTCATCTGTTTCTAAAAGTTTTTATTTAAAGAGTTACATGTTATAAATGTACACCCCCAACCCCACATCTACAGTTTAAATCTGTTCCCATGTAAAGGAGCACAAGTGAATGCCCAGTTAATGCCCACCACTGGAATATAATTAAACACTCAATTAATGTACAGTTAATACATCATGGAGACATATCATTGCAGGATTCATTTAATCCATTCTCACAGAAAGAAGTTAATTGTGAGGCTGAAATTTTATGGAAGGTTATTCAGAAACATTCATGTTGCAAATGCAATTTTGACCAGAGATGAAGAGCCCAATTTTACAATATGTTGCACCCGTTTTCAGGGGCGCAAACTTGGTAAAGTTGGGCGTGAGGCGAGTGGTACAATCCACACTCGCCTCCATGCCAGTTCCCCCTTTACCAAGCTCGAAAATGTTACGATGAGGATCCCATCCGAAGTGGGCATGACGCCATTTAACAGCGTTTGCATGGATTTAAATTGACTTAATAGGCTGCCCACCTAACTTTACTGGCACTTCCCCCTTTACTATCACGTTCACCTATCCAGAATCAGCGCAAAACATCCACAGGAGTCCTATTTGGGTGTTCCAGTTAGTGAGGAGGTAGATGCCTAGAGTCGGATGGCTTTCTGCTTCAGATCGTTGGGGGGGTGGGGGACTGGGTCTGCTGCCACTCTGCTTGAGATTGGTGGGGGGAGAAGGAAGTCTGCTATCACTCTGCCTGACATCAGTGGGGGGAAAGCGCTGCCACTCGGGGTGGTGCAGTGGTGCAGTGGTTTGCACTGCTGCCTCATAGTGCCAGGGACCCGGGTTCAATTCCTGCCTTGGGTCACTATCTGTGCGGAGTTTGCACAATCTCCCCGTGTCTGTGTAGGTTTCCTCCGGGTGCTCTGGTTCCCTCCCACAGTCCAAAGACGTGCAGGTTAGGTAAATTGTCCATGCTAAACTCCCTCAGTATACCTGAACAGGTGCTGGAGTGTGGCGATTTGGGGATTTTCACAGTAACTTCATTGCAGTATGAATGTAAGCCTGCTTGTGATTAATAAATAAACTTACTTACTCTCCTTGTGATCAGTGGGGGGAAAGGAGCACTCACTGCCATTCTGCCTGTGATCAGTGGGGGCGAGGGGTCTGCTGCCATTCTACTGAGATTGGTGGGGGAGAAAGGGGGAGGGGCCCACAAATGGCCTGGATGGTGCAGGGGCTGGGGGAGATAAGGGGGTCAGTAATGTTGTGAGATGGGACAATGTCTGTGGGGGCCAGGGAGAGGCATTATCCAGCCCAGGAGGGATGTGGCAGGGGAGCAGCCATCATTTTTTTCTGCACGCGCGTAGTTGGAGGCACCAATCGGAAATCCCCGCCCACAGGCTTGTGTTGTGCGACTCGGACTCACTGATATTTTTACAGGCAGAGTGCATATGGGGGCGCCTGAGAATGGGTCTAAAAGTCGGACCTGAAACACTCCCAGTTTCAAGTCCTGAAACCGGAAAATCTCACCTGAGGTCTTCGGAACTTTCCTTGATCCCCCCCCTCACCCGCTGTGATTCCTGTGGTGGGCAGGGCAGTAAAATTCATGCTGTGATCTTAGAGAGGCGTTTAAGATAATACACAGGTTCAAAGCTAGAGTTGGAAAATGACTTGGAAACAAAATTGTTGTGTGGGGATAGAGTGAAGGGGATATTTAGGACTGGTGTCAAGAAGTTCCCTTTCATGCAAAGAGTGATTAAATTTCCAGCAGATTTATGGATATAGTAGTGATCAGAAACATCATGGAATGTTTTGAGAAAAAGCTGCATTATCTTTAGTGGATGGAGTGATTTACATGTTTAGCTTGTGATTCATATTTACTAGTTTATTAGCCAGGTCACCATTGGGATCAATTAAAAATAAGTTGGAATGCTAGACTCGTACATATACAGAAAATTGTATTATGTACATAAAGATTATAACTAGCATAGTTTGGTGTACATTGAAATGTTGAACAGAATCCTGATTTGGTTACTTGTAACATGTGAAATCAGTGCCCAAGACAGTTATACATTAATCTGAATTCCTAGATTGTACTTGAGTGGGTAGCTCACTCAAATCCACAATTTCAAAATAAATAACAGATGCATGTATGTTTTGGATATCTGCGGGTAACATTTCAAGTTTGAAGTCTAACTAGGTTGCAAAGGTTATGAAGCCTCCTATTTCTGAGAGTAAGTGAATAAGTGAGCATGTGGAACTCTTCATGATTGTACCAAAGATCAACTAACTGGCAAGAATGTAATCAGCAACATTCACTTCATTTCCATAACACCTTTAATGTAAGAAGAAAGCATTACAAAGTGGCACAAGAAAAGTAGAGGCTGAATGAAAGAAGGAAGGATTAAGAGGAATAATTCTTAAAAGTTATGTTTTATGGAGAGTATTTGAGGAGCATGAGGTGGAAAAGTTTAAGGTGTAAACTTTTGAAAGTTTGACTTAGTTAGTTGAAAATATGGTCACCAGGGATAAAGGGAGAGGAGATGCACAAGAAATTCTGAGATTGTTTTAGCACACGTACCAAAAAACAGATTTAGGAGATAGATCAACTGTCTCAATTATACAATTCCATCACCTTTTATCACTAATTGCAGAGTAGTTCCCTATGAGATTTCTCTGGAATATTATGCTAATTATGTTTGTGCTTTTGTTTAACACTGTATTACTTGTGTTGTTCCAATGTCTTGCAAATGTGGTCAGTTAACAGTGCTGCTCTGGTGTTTGAAAGTGGAGTTCACAGCATTCATGCATCACCACTACTGACACAGGACAAAATGTATAAGTAAAACTCATGTGGCAACTGATCAATTCCACTTTAAGCCGCTGAACGTTTTTGCCTTTGTAAAGCATTCAATATGATTCACCATTCGCAACTCGGAGTGCTGAAGATTGCCTTTATGTCTTTCACATGTGATAACAGAAGGGACACCATTTCTTTAAAAGCAAGGTGCATTTTTTAAGATTCCATTGTTTTGAAGATTTTTTAAAATTAAACTTTAAGTTTTTGTTTTAAAAAAGAAATCAATTGAAAGGGTTTTCTTAGTACAGCTGAAGACGTGACATTGATGTTCTGTAATTGTTTCTGGGTTGTATGCACTCTGTATGAAGCTAAATAATCGGATAAAAAACAGTAGCAAATAGAATCCCTGAGAGCCATGAAGCTGTGGAGACGAGAGATTGGAACCAGCATTTAGACAATAAAGTCGTGCTGCTGCTGTGTTTTTTTATAGCTCTGTAATTGAACTTCATATCTGTGCACCCCTCGTCTCTCACTTTCTGTGCCTCTCATCAATCAAACCTGTAAAATTCAGGTAATTTCCCAGGATGTGTGAGGGCTTGAAAGTAGAAATGGAATTGGAAAACATAGATATTTTTAGATCTGAGCATTTTAAATTTTATGATAATGCTGCACTTGTATAATATGCCAAACATCATTAGGCAGCCATGTATACCTTTCCTGAATATGTCACTCAATTACACTGAATGTGGTTTTAAATCTTTGCAATAAGCAGCTACTTTCCATTACTTTCAGCATTAACACTATGCATTTTAGTGGATCAAACCAATTCTATTGTTTGGCATAGAAAATAACAAAAAGTTGGTGGAAACCGTTTCATTACGTTTTCTACTGAGCTAGAGCAGCAGGTACCCAGAGGTTATGAAATATGCGAGTAATGATGTTTTCATGTGTTTTCTATTTTCACGTAGAGATAGTCTTGAGGCTATTTACAAACAAATGGAGACTCATGCATTGCTCCAATCTGTGTTTACTGTGGACTGTTACAGAGATATCGCATTAAATTATGCAGCGACAGAATAGCCACATTACATTGCCTCTGACAAAGCGTCTGGTAGTCTATTGAGTGAATATAATCAATTAGATTTTATAGAAAAAGGGGTTTGAAACTGTCTCATTCACTGTCAGAAGTATGAAAGAAAATGCAATTTTAATTTGGATCTGCCTTAATAACAAGGCCTGCTTGTCTGTCTAGAAGACAATTGTATTTGGTAAAGGTGCAATTTGTTCTGTGCACCAGGAAAAGGAAGATATCATCTCTTCACTGTAATTATTTGAATTATATTTGCAAATCATGTGTCAGCTGAAAATGTGTTCAATCCGGCTGTCTTTATTAGCTACAGCATTGAAGATTTTTCTTCAGCGGATAGGAAATGGAAAAAACAACACTTGAGTAGAGCTGAGCAAGAGAACACCATAAACAGCCTTTTGCACATTTGTACAGAATCTATTAATCCTTTTGAAAGGTTTGGTTTATTACTGCATTGAGGGTTTTCTAAATCTTTTGTGGAGAAAATGGTTCCTCGCGTCCAGCAGTAAATCCTGAAAAGGGCACTAATAAAAATGCAATTTACAAGGTTTCATTTTGACCAAGGAAAATGAATATTGCACCACAGGTAATATTTATAAGTGCTATGTGGATTGCAGCATTGTGTCCATTATACCACTACAGAAAGATGTGAAGAAGACATTGTCCTTTGTGAAAGGTATAGTTGAGGATGGTCTTGTTAGCTTCACACTCTCTGTGAGTATCAGTGATGGAGATTGTAAACGGCAGCAAGCCACCTTCACTGACCATGTTCCTTAGTAAATAATTATAGTTTCAGCACGTAAAGAATATTGAAAAATGTGCAATTTTGTGTGAAAATGCTGATGAGAAGTATAGACTGAATAGTCACAGTTAACTGCAAAAATGCTTTGTCTTCAAGAAATAACCATTACCAAACTTAGATTTTACAGAAAAACCCTTTTGAACTCAAATCAGTAACTAACTTTTGGTTTTGGATGTTACATAAAATCAACATTGTTCTTGAATGTGTCTTGTTCTAATGTCTGCAGAAACTCTTGATAATGAATCATTGTCCGTACACTGAAGAATTTGCAGTTAGTTGCTAACAGAGCAACTGCGTCTCTGTGTCACCGTGCCACCCCTCGTCTTGATTTTGAACTAACCTGTCCAGGGGAACTGGGTGGACTTGGATCGAATGCCCATTACAACCCACCTCTCCACCCAAGTTTACTCTCTCCCAAGATGGGTTGGATGTGGAATGAAGTGGGGTCTGATCCCAACATGCCCAGCTAGGTCGGCAGATTAGCTTTAAATCCAGTCTGTAAAAACTGCAATTTTTGTCTCTGAAAGTTAAGGTTCAACACTCACAATATTAATAACATGTGATTGTGCACCCCTTGACGTATGATTGTTGAATAGATAGCAGTATCTGTTTAAGACAGTACCATGGCATTGCCCTTAGAGTTCAATTCTCCAATATCTCTACTCTTAGCTAAAATTACAAATCGAAGCTTTAAGAACAAACCTTAAAAGCTTTTAAAGCCACTGCTACCTTCAGGAATTTTTCATTTAAATAAGAGTTCTCATGTAACGAGTGAGTCAGGACTTTGGCTAAATAATCAACAACAGACTTTAGGCAGAATTTTCATTCCTGAGCCTTGGATAGCAATTGGGGAGAAATGCAAATCCGGAACCTGGGAATGCCGATAGAACATGGAGCCAATCAGTGGGATTCTTCTCCCACTTTTGGATCCTCCAGCCACCATGAGCGTTAAAATTTCTGCCCAACAAGAATTCCTTTAAAACAATCATACCCAGCACAGTGTAATGTTGGGGATGTGATTCTCTGACTTTGCCATGCTTGGTGCAGACCATGCTGATCCCAGAAAATAGCGGGTGGGCCCTAAATTTGGTTCCTCACTCAGCGTCAAACATTTTGCAATTGCCCCGGTCCCTTTCTACCGGCGCAAACTGGATTGCATCCAGATAGGCTGGATTTTAATCTCATTAGCAAATTCGGCATGCGATCATCTCCCCTCCCGGAATGTTCCCAGCTCTCCAGTGAGAAGCCACATCAGCACAAATCACCAGCAGAAACCTGGCATGATGGCCATGTGGTGGGTTCAGAGTCCATTGAAGCCTCCAGATGGTAGGAGTATGACTAGGTGCTGCTCATCTGGCAGTGCCCAGTTAGGCGCTACTAGTGTGCCAGGGCCTGTGCTAAGGGGTTGGGGCCTGAGTGGGGTCTATACAGTGGGGAGGTCATGCAGGGATGGATCATGTCTGGAGTCCTGATGAGGGACCTATTGGGATGTTCCTGATGCCCCAATACCCCAGTGCTGATGACCCATGCCGGCGAGGGGTGGGATAGCAACTGGCCAATGAGGGATGGAGGATCCAATGTCCTTGGATAGAGGGGGGGAATTGCCAGCTGCTGAATGAGATTTTGGCGCCCTCGTAAAATGGTGCCTGAGCACTCTGGTGCCAGGCTCGCCGGCATGTTTAGACACTGCCCCTGCACCACTCATCTACCTCCCCCCACCCCCCAACACACACACATAAGAAATGTGTTCATACATTTCCAATGGCCAGAAGTATTTTGAAGACAGGGTCTCCCATTTCCAATCCTGCACGCCTCCACCTCCAAGCCCCCAACTCCGTGTGCCCAGCAACTATTTCATACTCAAATGAGCATTAAATAGCTAAGTAGCTTCAGGCAGGGCTTTCCCTCCCTCACTAGGGAGGAAGGCCTACCTTAGAGAGTTACTGGCCAATCAGAGAGACCAGCAGCTCGCTCGATTCTGCATCAAGAGGAGTTGCAATGGACAGAAGAGGGACTTCAGGAAGATGACTGAGCCTGAATCGCAGGACTGGAGGACAAGATGTGGCCTTCCAGGGCGATGAGGGCAGAGAAGGTTGAGGAGGGAGGGAGGTGCCCAGCAGCCAATGGGGCTTGGTGCCTACCGTCAGAAGGGGGCTTCTGCTTGAGATGCCTTCTCACCTGAGATTTAGGCCCATTTTTTTCTGGCTTCACCCACGCCAGGTAAATCCTCCTGTCAGTCTACAGATTGAGGCAGGACAGGAGTTAGCCCCCAAGTGTCTATTAACTGGCCATCTAAGGGCCTCAATTGAGGTAAGGACAAGCTTCCTGTCTGAGGTATTGCCCACTGCAGCGTAAGGTCGCTGTGTGGTTGGGGCAGGCGCAAACCCAGAGGGAATCCCATTCCTTCAATTCCACATTCCCACTCCATGGAGGGCAGGGGATGAGGAGGTGGAATTTGGCAGGGAGGCCCAAAAATCTGTTTCACACCAGCATGGATTTACAGCGGGATCGTCCGCTAGGGTGGATGAGGAAGCCCGTTCGTGGCCAGCATGAAACCAATCTACATTCTGCTACTGGGCCTTGAGAAGCCTCTATAATCGCACTGAAATACAACAGTATTTGGTGAGAGTGAACATATTTGCAGGTAATACTGTAACGGTATTCACCCAGGCAATCACTGTGATCAAAATGTTTTGATTTTTCTTTGCCTATCACTTGTCCTAGATGCTGCCCTCCTACCGCAGACCTTCTCCTTTCCTGTTCCCTCCTGGCTCATCTCTGGGTGAGTGCTGGGCTGAGGCCTGATAGTAAATCCTCTTCCTCTTCCTCTTAGGTCTGGGTTTCTTCCTGGAGGTACCTGTAAGTGAGAAAGGAGAGTGCAGATCACAGAGCCAGCTGCCTCCATGGAGATATGTTCGACTCTCGGATTGGCATTGATTGAGTGAATACTTATTTGGTGGATGCTCATATATGAGCTCCCTATTGCTAATGGATGGGTATCATTCCACTCCTGTGAGCTCAGATACCCTCTCCTCCAACTGTACGTGAGAGGAATTTCTCGACTCTTCCAGACTTCTCACACTCCCCTTGGTTGTGTCGGATCTTTTCTTACCCAAAGGGAACAGCTTGTTTGAGAGGAGTTGTATGGTGCATGGATTGGAGCAGTGGAATTTGATTCATTTATCATTATCCTCATAGCCCATTTCTGTAGCAGATCATCACTGGTACCATTTGGGCAGAGGGGTGTGGATCAACTCCCTTCAGCATGCTGTGCACATCCACATGCAGGGGGAAGGCTCAGAGAGACATGTGATTTGCAGAGGTTGCTGTCTCCATCCACTCCCCCCTCCCTCACCCAATCTCCCACCCCCTCCCCACCCCATCCCTCCTTTAGTGTAGCATTCTGTGTCTGCTGAAGGGTGACAAAGCTTCAGAGGTTACTCCACCACAGCCTGGCGTATTAAAATTGGGGCTGGACATTGTGTTGCCAGTGGGCCTTGGATCCTGACACATTGGAGTCTTTGTGGTTTATGTGATCAATTGATGAGACTTACTCTGGTGGAGCAAATCAGCTCATTCATCTTCTTCCAGCACTGTGTTGCTGAACCCTTGTATGCTTCCTGGGCACTGATGCCGTTGAGCACCTGCGCTCATGCAGAGTTGGCACCCTGCCCATTAGGTGGGTACCCTACATGGTCCAGGAGGATGCACAGAGTGATGTTGTTAAGTTTCAGAACTGGGTCAGTGGATTGTCTTGCAGATAACTGTCTGTTTTTGGTCTCACATTGTGGATGTCCAGATACCTTTTAAATATGCCACCTGGATATGATGGCAGGATGCACACCATCAAGCCTTGGAAGACAGTGTAAAACCCCTGGATGCATGATTAATTATGTTGGGGCTGGAAGATATGGCATGGTTTCCTGTTGGCCTCTGTGGTGGGAAACACTCCCAGTCCCTACTCCCACCACAGGAGTTAATCCCAGGGGGGAGAATTCCACTCTTCATTTCACTGCTCCTTTGTTTTCTTCCTCCTCTTCGCTCCCCTGTTTATCTTTTAAGATCCTTCTTAGGCTTAACTTCAGTGTGCCTGAAAATGGTGAATCAAATGGCCAATCTGTGAAAATTGAACAATCTTTTTCTATATTCTGGTATCTGGATGCATAAGGTCAATTTTATAAGGATTGGAGACATTTGGTTTTATCAATGTAGTTATTGTTCTGCAGCAACTCTGATGAGGTTAATTCTGCTGTCAATTCTCTGTATTCTGTCTATGATACTGAGTGTAAACATGTCTCAGGTTTTCTGCACCAAGTTCATTTGCAGGGAAAACAGAACCCTGCAGTCTGAACACTCAAGCAGTGAGCCCTACTTACCAATATTGATGACATTTTTGAAGGTAATATAAAGGCATCTGCTGTGATGCAACTACAAATGGAGACAATTTCAATGAAAAGATTAGGAGCTTCAACCTGAACTGGAGAACCATAGTGGGACATATCTTCAAATGAAGTTATTGAATTTGGTAATAAAAATAGAAAAGCAGAATACTTTTAAAAGGGCTGTAACTTATAACAGTTTGTTTGAGAGGAGTTGTATGGTGCATGGATTGGAGCAGTGGAATTTGATTCATTTATCATTATCCTCATAGCCCATTTCTGTAGCAGATCATCACTGGTACCGTTTGGGCAGAGGGGCTGTGGATCAACTCCCTTCAACATGCTGTGCACATCCACATGCAGGGGGAAGGCTCAGATAGACATGCCATTTGCAGATTCCAGAATCTGTAGTATTTTGCCTTTAGATTTTCACCTGGATGTTCAGTGTATTGAAGATGATTAATGTAGATGTGAATATCAAAAGGAAAGATAATGTAAGTCTCGCTGAAAAGTGGAATGTCATTCTGTGGAAGCCAAATAGTTGGCATCAAACAGTGTGAGGGTATATTTTAACTTCCTGTGCCCAGCGGGAAATGTGGAGAAAGCGAAATACTGTGGATACTGGAATCTGAAACAAAAACAGAAAATGCTGGAAAATCTCAGCAGGTCTGACGGCATCTGTGGAGAGAGAATAGAGGCAACATTATCAGTCTGGATGATCATTTGTCAGGAAATGGTGGTATGGAATTTAAAAACTAAGCAGTGGGTCCTTCATTATCTTTCTTCGGAAATTCCATTGTGAGTGGCCAGCTGTATATTAATCAAACCCAGTTAGTAAAATGGAATGGCTCTCCGATGGGAGTTCCTGGGCAGGTGATCTGCTGGTTTTCGGTCTTAGAGTTACAAGTTTCATCTGATATCCTGGACTTTTAGTACTCAAGGAAAAAATTCCCTTGAATTTTCCCTGGAGATTTTTTGTTAACAGGCAGAATTCAAGATGACAAGCAAAAGGCGGAAAAGAGATTTTTTTTCTGTTAAAGTCAGTCACGTCCCTCAGTGGATTTTTTTTTAGTTCATGGCATCGCTGGCTGGGTCAGTGTTTATTGTCCATCTCTAATTTCCTTGCCTGGAAGGTAGTTTTAAGAATCAACCACGTTGCTGTGGCTCTGGACTCACCTATAGGCCAGACCAGGTAAGGACGACAGATTTCTGTCCCTAAAAGGGACATTAGTGAACAGATGGGTTTTCATGACAATCATGGTCTCCTTAGATTTTAATAGGTGGGTGTGGCTCATGGCACCATGTTGACGGGCGTGGCCTAACCACACTGACAAAGCTAGCTCCAGAGATCAGGGTGCCGTTTTCAAAGGGCAGTCTAATCAGAGCAATCATAACCTCAGCCCATCCTGCCATGGAGGTCTCAGGGCTTCTCACCGACCCCCTCCCACAATCAAAGTGGCGTTTCTCTCCATCTGCCCCACGCCAAACATCGCTGGCATCAGATCCCTCCCACCCCAACCAGTCAATGCCAGCATCTCCACATTTCCAACATCTGCTTCCTCCTACCACTACAAATAAATGAGTTCCCCCACCCCCCTGCCACAATAAGGCTCTTACAAGTGTCTGCCCCCTGGTATAGGTTGGCACCACCAGATTGACAGTGCTAGTTTGGCATGGGCATGATACCAACCTGTGCCAAAATGGTGCCAGGTAGCATTGTAAGGGCACTGCCTACCCATGTCCCTCTACCCTAGGGGCTATACGCAACTTTACGCCCCTGGGAGATTCTGATGACAGGTTCACATCTGGGTGAACCTGTCATAAATCTTGCTGATGTGATGTCTTGTCAGCGAGGTTTGGGGGGGGACTATAATGGCAAATTATATTAATTACATTAAAATGTATTTAAATATATTGTAATCGAGTTCATGTCCATAATGGACAGTGTTGTGTGGTAACAATCAGAGATCACAATCTCACAGGCATGATTTCTGGACTTCGTCCCGCCATCAATCTCATGCACAGAGAGTGCAGTCTCAAGATCAGCCCCTTATTATCATACTTTTAAAAGCAGATCATCATGTATAAATGTAACTACCTTTTGGATTTTATTGCACTGCTTTATCTCTTAAGATAATTTGTTGTGTAGTGCACAGAGTCACATTAGGAACAATAACCACCAAATGGATAAACTCCTGATATACTTTCATTGCACAAAGTATCACAGCTGGGCAGTTTCTCTAAAGCTTTCCTCATGGGGCAGACAAATGAATAGTTTGTTTTTTAACAACGTGAGTTCTCAATGTAGTACTGCAAACAGCTTGCTCTTCTGTTAAACAGGTTTTATATTTGCAAAAATTTTAAAATTAACTTTTGGCATTGTGGGAGGCAATTATAATGTAACCAGAAACACAGTTCCATCAGGCTCCTTCAGTATTGAATAAACATTGTGGTTTTTGAACTCACTGCCCTTTTATACAAGCCATTTAATGCATACTCTCCTGGTACTGTCAGGAAGCTGGGATGCAAAATGATTGACTTTAAGCTTAAACCAATTAAAACAATAAAAAGGAATTGCTTGTGCCTATTAAAACCCGCTGAGCTCAGCAGTTGAAAACAGTAGGTTTAAATGTGAAAATTAAAACCATTGATTTTATTCTGTTTATATATGTGATATTAGGGGGTCCCAATCCATTATTGCTCTTGCTGGACAGTAAACCCCTGAGGTAAGTAGTGAAAGCTTGTCAGATCGGCTGTTACTACAGAAGCAATGAAAAATATTCTGAAGGTCACAGATGTCGATTGATCAGAAAAGAGTTATTTTTCAAAATTGTGCAACACATCGCAACTTTATTAATGTTTCATTTTGCGTCTCAGTAAAACAAAAAAGAATGCCGATAAACTTGCCACTAATGACAGTCAGATAATAATTTGTATGCAAAATGCTGACACTGAAGTTGGCCAATATGAGATCAATATGAAAAATACAGCATGTATTTAAAATGTCATGACTACATTATTTGATTAGCCTGTGATACTGTGGGCAGCCGGGAATTTATTTCATCATTTTTGCTTTCGAAACGTTTTGAGTCTCTGCCTTGCTTTTCCTCATTTGCTAGTACTTGTGGAATATCCAATCATGTTTTTAATGGATAAGTATAACATATTTTAACTTCACTTTCTGTAGATCTTTGAAACCATGTGGGACAAGGTTGAAGTGTTTTATTTGAATTTCAAATTCTGAAGCTAATTGAAAAGTTAAGCTGTTCCTGTTTCTGTTGCAACAAGGGGAATATCTGGCAAATCTTAAGGCCGTAAGATGTAGGAACAGAAGTAGGCCATTCAGCCCATCAAGTCTGCACTGTTTTTCAATGAGATCATGACTAATTTGATAGGATAATACTCAGCCCCACTTCCCCGTCTTATCCCCATAACCATTTGATTCCCTTCCTGATTAAATATCTGTTTATCTCAGCACTGAACATACTTAGCGACCCAGTCTCTACAACTCTCGGCAAGAGAGAGATTCACCACCCACTGGGAGAAGAAATTCCTCCTCATCTCTATTTTAAATGGGTGACCCCTTACTCTAAGATTATGTCTTGTGGTCCTACGCTCCGCCACAGGGGAAGCTACTCTGTCGAGCCCCTGAGAATTCTCTATGTCTCAATAAGGTCATCTCTCATTCTTTGAAATTCCAATGAATACAAGCCCAACCTACTCAAGCTGTCCCCATAAGAAAATCCTTCCATACCTGAAATCAACCTATCAACCTTCTCTGGACTGCCTCCAATACATTTTTCCTCAGATCGGGAGACCAAAACTGTTCAAAGTATTCCAGCTTTCTACAGTCTTTCTCTATTTAAGTAGTTAAGTTTAGTCAAGTTGACCATATCCATGCAACAAATGAAGTCCACACCTTCGACTTTCATTAAGGTAGAGCAGAAAGACTGAACACCTGTGTTTTATGTGACGGGCAGAGGATTTTCTGTGTGCATAAATTACTATTTTCTCTTTGCCTTCTCTTTCTAGGCTTTCATATACCATATGGGGGTAGATTCTCACCAAAAAATTCTAAATGCTGAATTCACATGCAAACTAGAGTAACTCTCACTGATTTTTTTAGCATGATTTTTAAAATGAATCTCCCACACTCTGAGTGCTGCAGAGTGCCCTAGTGAGATCCATAGTGAAAATCAGTGGGTGGAGTCTACTCCTGCTGGAGGGGCCAGTAGTTTAGTGCTGAATGGGCCACTGCGTATGTGCCAATCTCTGTGCTGCATGAGCAGTAGTCCCACACAGCTGGCCATGACCCCGCATCGTTATCCCTCCGACCCCCTAATCCCCCAACCGCTGGCCTCCTGGGCCTCTCCAGGCCAGCCCCATGTCTCCCCGCTACCACCCCCTCCCCTCCCCCCCCGTCCCGAGGGATTCTGCCCAGTATCCTCAATTAGATGGTAATCCTGCAGGGAGCCACTTCATTGGTCACTGTCTCCAAAATCACTTCCAGTATTCTGGTCATGGCATTCCTGGCTTGGGATCGGAGCAAAACTCCAGCCCCGTATTAATCTCTTCAGATAAAACAGATCTCAGAATCCCTACCGTGCAGGAGGAGGCCATTCAGCCCATCGAGCCTGCACCAACAACAATCCCACCCAGGCCCTATCCCTGTAAGCCCATGTAGTTACCCTGCTAGACCCCCCTCAAACTCAGGGGCAATTTAGCATGGCCAATCAACCTAACCCACGCATCTTTGGACTGTGGGAGGAAACTGGAGCACCAGAAAGAAACCCATGCAGACATGGGGAGAATGTGTAAACTCCATACAGACAGTGACCAGAGGTTGGAATTGAACCTGGGTCCCTGGCGGTGTGAGGCAGCAGTGCTAACTACTGCGCCACTGTGTCCCCCACAATTAATCAGTACATTAAGCAATGTAAGTAAAGCTCTCTACACAGCTTAAATGTGAACCTACACATTGTCAATATCTAAATGAATGCGCATCTAAATGTTTTGTTCTGACAGACAGGAGGCTGAGCTGCCTCTACATCAGATTTGGTTTTTATTTTCAGTTCAGGTGTTATAAAATTGAATCATGTAACTCCACACAATCATATGTACCCTTTGCCCTTCTGGGATTGCAATTGGTACTTTAATTTGTACAGCAGATGTTATAGGTTCGTTTATTGGAGGCAGTTTTCTGTGTCCCAGCATCATTTTCTCCTGAAAAGACTCTGTCTAAATGTGTTTTATGTTAACATTATCACAGGGGGAAGCAAGTCCCCTTGGAGAGCAAAACACGAATTTCAGAAATTTGCACAGTACTTACGTTTTCTTACGTGTCACGACTACCACTTTCAGCAATTTTAATTCCACTGGGGACTGTAGAATGCCACCATTATTTTAAATAATTTGAGCAATTATGCTGCAGTTTACTGTTGCTGACAGTTTCATGCTGTGCACTTTAATCATGCCAGGTGTGTTTTTATTGTTTTATTGTGAAAAGAGGCTTTCAGTCACTTTTACAATGTCTTCTGCACAACAGTAATTTTGTGCTTAGCTGATCATTCAAGTATATAATGCACAACATAAGTAAACACTGTTTTTTTTGTGTCTAACTAGATCTAGGAGGTGATTGCAATATTGGAGACCAGCTCAGCAGTATTAAGGAAAAAGCTGAAAACATCCATTAGTATTGTAAGTTTCAAAGTCAGATTGTAGTGAAGGGTATCTGCCCAATACCAACCCAATCAATATTTTCCCTTTCATATCCTAGCAGAGCAGCTGCGCATTTCAGTGCCTTTATTTCTATTTCCGAACTCCAGCCTTGGAATTTCTTTTTTCCTTTTGAATTCATCTGTTTTTGTTCAGTACACAGGATTCATGCACAAAGTACTGTGCTGGCGCCCATGAAATATATATGTTTGGAACTGAATTGTGCCTTGAAGCATGAGTAGGAAACTGGTATGATTTTTGAAATTTTAATCAGATGCCTGAGATTGTATTAGTTCACTCCACTCAACGGCGCCAACAATGCTGAGTGTGTTCAAATCCAGTGGGGAGCTTAGACATCACGGGCAGAGATTACCCCCAACAAAAAAACTGACCTAATGGCGAGAATACCGGTGCGATCCACACTAACCATCAAGCACACTCCGGACCTCATTCGTCTCATGCTCAATTCATTTTTTTGGAGAGTGATGAGTTGTGCGTTGGTACTGTGATGGGGCCGGGGGCTTTGGGGTGGGGAGGGGAAGGTGGGGAGGCTGCAGAGTCCGGCTGTAGAGCACTCGGGCACCGTTTTGCAAGGACACCCTGGTCTCACAATGCGTTGGGACACATTCCCCCCACTCCTTCCCTTCCCCCTTTGATGGTATGTTCCCCAAGCCCCTCCTCGACCCGGGCCACTGGCGTCGAGGCATTGGGACCCTCCCGATGTATCTAACTGCCTGACTCTCAACATGCCCCCATCATGACCCCCTTCATGCCCTATCTCTGTACGATTCCCTCCGTTATAGATGCCCCCATCATAGGCCCCTCTCAGGTCCTGTCCCTACTCAGACCCTACTCCCTTGGCAATGCTCCTGGTACATTGACAGAGCATAATTGACAATGCCAGGGTGCCCGCTGACTAATGTAGGGCAGTCTGATGGGCATTGCTGGGGTGCCAGGTGGGCAATGCCATGTGGGAATTGCCTGATGAGCATTGCCTGGCCATGTCCCTGACCACCCAGGGGCTTTAATGCCCTCTGTGCACATCCCCATCACCCCTCCCGCCCGACTCAGCATGTCCATCATGCTTGGTTTCCGCTAGTAGAGACAAGTAGTGATTCTTGCCATTCTTGACCTGCGCCTAAAGGTCAGAAGATCCCGGAGCTGGATGTTGAACAATTATGTATAATGAAATACTAACCGGCCTCATGCCAGTTCCGGTTTGCACTATTAGAAAGGGACCAGGACAATTGCAACTTGTTTGATGTCGGTTTCAAAACCAATTTTTCGGCTCCCACACTATTTTCTGAGATCAGCACAATCTGTACCAGGTGATAATAGACAATAGCAAAATCTAAACAGTTTATAAGGATAATTAACCCTGGTTGAAATTGTGTTTATTTGTATGTTAGTGTTTTGCCAAAGGAAGTTTCCTATTTTCTGTCTATCATTTACTCTTTTACGGTGGGTAACATGAGAAAGACTGCCTTTATTGCCCCACCTCTAGTTGCCCTTTGATGGTGGCAGTGGATCTTGTCCTTGAATTGCTGCAATACTTAGGTTGATTGTGCTCACATTGACATTCAGC
The DNA here is from genome assembly GCF_965287045.1 of Carcharhinus amblyrhynchos. NCBI lineage: Eukaryota > Metazoa > Chordata > Chondrichthyes > Carcharhiniformes > Carcharhinidae > Carcharhinus > Carcharhinus amblyrhynchos. Next base: position 44,305,776 of record NC_137326.1, read on the forward strand.
CTGCAGGACCGGAAGTGATGAAGGAATGGGCGGCCTAACTCCATCCTGGGATAGAAATATAGAAACATAGAAAATAGGTGCAGGAGTAAGCTATTCTGCCCTTCGAGCCTGCACCACCATTCAGTATGGTCATGGCTGATCATGCACTTTCAGTATCCCACTCCCACATTCCTCCATACCTCTTGATCCCTTTAGCCGCAAGGGTCACGTCCAGCTCCCACTTGAATATATCTAATGAACTGGCCCCAACAACTTTCTGTTGTAGGGATTTCCACAGAGTTCACAACTCTCTGAGTGAATAAGTTCTTTCTCATCTCAGTTCTGAATGGCTTATCCCTTATTCTTAAACTGTGACCCCTAGTTCTGGACTTCCCAAACAAGTGAGATCTGGGGGGGAGGAGAGGGGTGGAGAGGGTGGTAAATCTAAAGGTTGCATTGTTATCCCAATTGGTGGCTGAGTTTAAAAGGAAAGGGTTAGGGGACAGAACCTTAAAGCAAGAACCAGTCAATTCAGATGAAAAGTTAACAAATGCTTCTTTATGTAAAGGATTATAGAAATGTGGAACTCTATTCCAAAAAAAGCAATAGATGAGAGCTGAATTGATAACGTTAAATCTGAGATTGATGGACTTTTGCCAGCCAAATGTAGTAAGGGATTTGGAGCCAAGCTGGGTGGATGGGATTACTCATAATCTCTCTGTATTTCGCCCTAGGCTCAAGAGGCTGCTTTGTCTTCTCCCATGATATTGTCTAGTACAATAATGTGGTTTTCATTTAGCTGCATTTCAGAATAATATAGTCAATATGAGAAAGTGATTATCTCCTATTATAATTTTAGGCAGCACTGTGAAGTCTGCTATTTTCATACAACAATTCCAATGGTTACTTGCCGAAGTTGGTCAGCACTTTATGGTGGAAGAAGGTGTTTTAGGACACAAGTTGCTGTGATATAGTATCAAATGCTGTTCTAGACGTTTTGCTGCAGTGCTTGTGGGAAGTGACACACCTTGAGAACTGGTTAGAAATTTGTGAAAGTGAAACGTGTTGCCCTTTTAGTTTAGAACATCACAAATTATTTATTGCATTATCAGCTCCTTTTTTAAAATTATAAAGTTAAATTGCACAGGCACACTAACATCCCACATCAGGCAGGAAAGCATCAATTGCTTCATCTAACCTGTCCCAAAAAACCTTATGCAAAATAGTTAAGAATTCCATTAATCAGGTTTTTAATGATGTTTCATTTTTTTTGATAAACTATGGATCCAACTTGATTTTGAGATCATTAGGCTTTTAAAAAGTTATGAGAATATTGCAATGCTAAATAATTCAATTAATTTTTAAAATCAATTCAAACTTTAAGGGCTGCATAGTGGTACAGTGGTTAGCACTGCTGCCTCACAGATCAGGTTCAATTCCGGCCTAGGGTGACTGTTGTCTGGAGTTTGCACGTTCTCCCCATGGCTCCCTGGGTTTCCTCCAGGTGCTCCAGTTTCCTCCCACAGTCCAAAATGTGCAAGTTAAGTTGATTGGCCGTGCTAAGTTGACCATAGTGTCAGGGGGATTAGCAGGGTAAATATGTGGGGTTTTGAGAATAGGGCCTGGGTGGGATTGTGGTTGGTGCTGACATGATGGGCCGAATGGCCTTCTTCTGCACTGTAGGGATTCTATGATTTAACCATGACAAACCATCAGCTTTGACAAAGTATCATCCAATTTGGAACATTGGCTCCATTTTCTCTTCACAGATGCTGTCAGACCTGTTGAGTTTCTCCAGCATTTTCTGTTTTTGTTTCAGATTCCGCCGCTATCAAACTTTAACCATGTAGCATTGTGTGACTTTTTCTTAATCGGACAAAAAAAAAGACAATTTCCCACTAATGTACGTTTAGCCTCTGAATTGGCTACAGTTTTATAACTAAAATGCACCATTTAAAGATAATTGGCTTTTTAAAAAATTTTCAAGCCAATTATCTGTAACAGGACATAATAAAGGCTAAACAAATAGAATACATTAATTTCTTTTTATTTTTGTGAATTAGCATTTCAAGTTGTTTAGCTTTTATTGGGAGTGCATGCACCCTTTTATTTATCATATTTTCTTTAATGTTAAAGAAGTCCAAATCTTTAGCAGTTATGCAAAATGCTGCACCTCCCTTCCTAAAAGCTCTCTGAATGTCTGTATGCCAGATGGACTGCAGCATTTCAAGAAGGCAATTCACCACCACCTTCTCCAGGGCAATTAGAGAAGGGCGATAAATGCTGGCCTAGCCAGCGATGTTCCCATTCCATGAAAGAATTTTTTAAAAGTCTGCAGCACTCCTACCTTGCTTTGCAGATTGTTCCAGATCACCATTACCACTTTCTCTGTGAAGAATGCTCCGGAGGGTTCTGTTCTAAATTTATTCTTCCCATTCATCTTATTATTCTGAGTTTACCTTATTAAATGCAAGTGCATCACGTAGGAATAGGCCATTCAGCCCATTGAGCCTGCTCCGCCATTCAATATAATCATGGTTGGTCAGACACTTCAATGCCTTTTATACTCACTATCCCCATAATCCTTCATGTTACAGTTAATCAGAAATCTCCAAGAAGAGCCTTTCCACTCACCCCTGCATGGTCACTTGGGAGTACCTCAAGGTTAGATCTTTGACCTCTTCCTTTTGACATGTGTTAGCCTTAGCAAAGTGGTCACTGTTCTGCTTCTGAGTTTATCGATTCATGGCTCACTTCAGAGGCTTGAGTATTGCAGCTGGGGAATTGGTTTAGTGAAGTACTGTGGGATTGCTGCAAAACTGGATGTGCCTTGATTTTTTTTATAGTTTATTTATTAGTGTCACAAGTAGGCTTACATTAATACTGCAATGAAGTTGCTATGAAAATCTCCTAGTTGCCACATTCCGGTGCCTGTTCAGGTACATCGAGGGAGAATTTAACAGGGCCAATGCACCTAACCAGCACGTCTTTTGGACCGTGGGAGGAAACCGGAGCACCCGGAGTAAACCCACACAAATATGGGGAGAACGTGCAGACTCCCCACAGACAGTGGCCCAAGCTGGGAATCGAACCCTGCGCTGTGAGGCAACAGTGCTAACCACTGTGCCATCATGTTTTGGAGGAGATGTCCTGTCCAAAGATCTCTGTAATATTGCTTTGGAATGCACAGGCAACTTCTTTATGTCTGCAGCTCCTTTAAATATTTTCTTTCACAACAGCACATGCATGGCTTGCGCAGAAATATTCAGATTGCTGCACAGTTGCACAACTTAGAGGGAATATTGGTCTTGTCTGTGTATTAAGGAATTAAAAGATCTCATACAAAAATTTGAATGATTAGGCGATTTCTGCCTGGTGTCCTGGACAAGATTTAGCCCTATCACTAAACAGATTATCTTGTCATTTATCCCATTGATGTCTGGGAAATGCTGCTGTGCACAAACAGGCTTCTTAGCTTCCCCACTTATAACATTATGACTATGGGCTGGATTAAACTCTGAGGCAGACTCCCGCACCCCAACATAATGCCAGGGGCGAGCCCACCTCTGCTTGACCAGTTTATCATGCTTCAGTTTTTAGTCATTAAGGCTATAATTTATTACAAGGCAACATTTCCACCACTCGCCAGAAAGAGGCCCTGCCTCATAGAGCTGCCACCTAAACACAGGCTAGCAGTTGTACAGTCACAGCAGCACTTCGGCAGCGTCTCCAGGAGCAGTGACTATTGTCGATATTGCAGTCAAGCAAAGGAGGAGGTGTTCAGTGGTGGTCCTGACTTCCAGGGATCTCAGGCATGCCACATAATGGGGAGTGAGTTAGAATTTTGAACAGGGTAGGACAAGGATGGCCATGGGGTGGGAAAACTCTTGGGGGTGGAGTGGGGGAACAGAGGGGCCAGAAAGGACCAGTTAATTGGAGTGGCAGTGGGATGAGGCCCTTAATTTGACTTGACTTGATTTGATTTGATTTGATTTGATTTTGATTTGATTTATTATTGTCACATATAGTGAAAAGTATTGTTTCTTGCGTGCTATACAAACAAAGCATACCGTTCATAGAGAAGGAAACGAGACTGCAGAATGCAGTGTTACAGCCTTAGTGGGGTGCAGAGAAAGATCAACTTAATGCAAGGTAAGTCCATTCAAAAGTCTGACAGCAGAAGAGAAGAAGCTGTTCTTGAGTCGATTGGCATGTGGCCTCAGACTTTTGTATCTTTTTCCCGATGGAAGGAGATGGAAGAGAGCATATCTGAGGTGCGTGGCGTCCTTAATTATGCTGGCTGTTTTGCCGAAGCACTGGGAAGTGAAGACAGAGTCAATGGATGGGAGGCTGGTTTGCATGATGGATTGGGCTACATTCACGACCTTTTGTAGTCCCTTGTGTTCTTGGGCAGAGCAGGAGCCGTACCAAGCTGTGATACCACCAGAAAGAATGCTTTCTATGGTGCATCTGTAAAAGTTGGTGTCAGTCATAGCTGATATGCCAAATTTTCTTAGTCTTCTGAGAAAGTAGAGGCATTGGTGGGTTTTGTTAACTGTAGGGCCCTTAATTAATTGCCCACTTAAGGGCCTCAATTAAGGCCTAAGTGGCAGCCCATCCGGTGCCTTCCCTGCTGCTCATAAAATTGCAGTGGAGGAAGGAATGTGCGTGCTGGCAGTGTCATGCCACTGATGGCACAGTGCCATATTTTACAGGTTTGCCCATCCCCATCCCATTTTCCAACCAGAGGGTGGCTTGTAAAATCCTGCTCTATATTTCAAATGTATTTATTGATTGTGAAATGCATGCATTGTGAGATTAGGTAAATTGCTATCAATTGCAAGTTCTTTCTCCAATACCAACAGACAGAGATCAGCTTATTTATTCTGTTCAGCATACTCTCAAATTGATGGTCAACTGTTTCATTAGAATCAAGTTCTCTACTGAGTATCAAAAAAATGGTAAATTTCAACTGTTCCAATTGGTTAACCTTTTCTTTCTAAGATACCTTTGTGATTTCTTGTAGCTATTCCCTTCCCACTATCTACACCATGCTGAGTAAGAAGTAGGGAACAAAGAATCTCCAGTTCTTTTAGCAATTTGAGTAGTTTTGTTACCTCTTGCCTTATTTGTTTAATTAAGAGTAATCTAAGTGTCTCAATTTATTTTCATAGTTCAAAGACTAAATGGATGCAAACTATTCTCTTCGCATAAAATATTGCACAAATAAAGCATTGTCACATTTGATTTGTATTCATTTTACTTCCAAAGACAGCTCATATTTATATTAATATTTGTACAACTGCAGTGTAGTATTACAATAGTTTGAATGCCTGGGCTATGAATTTTGTTTTCTGTTTATTCTACATGTTTCTACCAGTTCTTCCTCCTCGCTTCCACTGTGTCCAGTTTGGTTTGTCATTTAGCAATGGTGAAACCTGCATCGATTTCCCCATTCTAAGAGAAATATAAATGGTGCTCCTTTAGAGATAGTAATGACACGATTAAAATTACAGTTGAGTAGTTCATAAATCCATTAGCATCTGACTACATTAACCAGTTTCATGTGGTAAATCATTTAATCTCGGGGAGTAACTAATGAGGTGCAACTAAGAAGCAATTAAAACTTCAATCAGTAAAACACAGATAAAAGGATTTTGCGATTTTTTTAAGTATACATCAGCCTAGCAAGATGCTTAATATCCATATTATGCAGTGTCTAATTTCAAGACCAACCTCCCAAGGTTTGATTCAGAAGGCAGATCTGGGACTAAACTATATAATCTGGTGGAACTGAGCAATAATAGCGAGAACATGCAATAACGCAATAAATGCCCATCTATGTGATCAATGATTATTAATTTAAGAGAAAATACATTTTCAGAGCTGAGTTATGCTTTCCTTTCCTCAGTCTGATATATAGTCAACTTTAAACATGTAGAATCACTGAATAGTACAGCTCAGAAGGAGGATTTTTAATCCTATGACCTACTCTCCTGCTGTTTCCCAATAGCCCTGAAATGTAATTCTTCTCTTGTGCTTATCCAATTCCCGTTTTGAAAGTTATTATTGAATCTTTTTCTGTCACCCTTTCAAGTGGTATTCCAGCTCACAACAACTTGCTGCACATATTTTTCTTCACGTTACCGACGTTTCTTTTCCCAATCACCAATTAATCTGGTTATTGATTCTTTGCCAGTGGAATCAGTTTCTCCTTATTTACTCTGTGAAAACATTTCCTGATTTTGCACACCTATATCAAATATTCCCTTAACGTTCTCTGCTCTGTGAAAGCCAACCCCAGTTCCTCTAGTCTCTTTACGAAGCTAACATTGCTGACACGTGCTAGTAAATCTCTTCTGCACCTTTTCTGAGGTCTTGCCTTCTTTCCTACTTTGCAGTGTTGGGAGTGGAACACAATACCTCAACTGGGGCCAACTAGTGTGATACAATCTTTATAGAGATTGATGATGTTTAAAAAGAAATTTAACTTCCTGAAAAACTGAAAGAATCACATAACAAGTTTTCAAGTTTTAAGACTTTTACCGCAGCATGAAAACTAAAAGCAACCTTGACTATACACTATCTCAGCAGGCTGCTACTACTCTACAATACAAACATGATCCTCCATTTAATTGTTACAATCTCTGAAAAAACCCATACAACACTCTGTAGCTCTGTTTTCCTGGAACTGTTTCAAAGTGATTTATTTTCCTTTCCTAGTTGGATAACTCCTAATCCCAGAACCAACTGTCATAGTGGGGACAAATTGGATATTCTTCTCCAAATCAATTCTAGGCATGTTGTCAATCTTTGTTCAAACCCTCAAATATTTGATCTCTACAATCCAAGCATTAGGCTCCACCCACATCCAATGTTGCCTCTACCCCACTGCTCTCTCTCTCCCTCTTGTTCTTGGATTTTTACAGACTGACCATGTCTGTAAGGTTCAATGATATTTTAGGGAAACCTGCAACCCAATACTATAAAGGCTTCCTATAATGAAACCTAGGTAAAAATCTTAATTAGTTATTCTCTAGACATGCAACTCCAATCTATTGTGATTTTAGGTAGACAATTTAAAGTATAACTGTCGACAAGATCTGACACTCCTAACATTACCCTGTGACTTCGAGACAATCCAATTTTGGCATAGCTGCTTGGTGTGAATATTGTGTACCACCTTTCCAGTAAAAAAAACTCCTCTTTAACCTTTTACAATGAAGCCACTTAGGCATATTGTCAGCTGAATTGAGAGCATTTCACATGATCCACATTACTACCCCATCTAACCCTAAAGTAAAGCTACAGCCCCAAAACATAACAATCTTACAAACTTTATATTTGTAACAAGTCTTTTATAAAGGTGCAGCATAACTTTCTTTCTTTTGTACGCTATGGCCAGGATGTTTGTGGGATTGTAGCTACTCTACAATTGGGATGTGACTCACATGTAGGAAATCAGTTTTCAGTACATTTTTGCTGTAACTTTATCCTGCAATATGTGAGTCATGAAATTTTAGAACAGATGTAAATGCTCTTGAAGGGCAGGTAAAGTATGGAAAATCAAGCTGTTAAGTTAGCTAAATCACCTGCTCTTTAATGTTTTAAATAACCTACTTGTGTCTGAGAGTTGAACAAAAGATAAATAGTATAAGTTTCACAATAGTTGCTTGTTGACACAACCCTAAGTGATATCATTATAGCATTATTAATGCTAGGCTGCTTCTTGCAACTATTATTATTACAATGGGGGACTCTAAATTCACAGTTTGATTGACTGCACAGAAAGGTACTTAAAGGATTAGATGTCTTTGATATGTGGTTACGACAACAAATACTTGTTTTTATTAAGAATTAAGTACTTGAGGATATTGAACAGTACTGGATGGGCTTTCATGAATGACAGTCTTTTCTATATAGTGGAGTCTTTAATAGATATTTGGAACTTTCGTTTAACATCTCATGGCTCCTGAGGTCTGCTCATGGAAGACAAAGGGTGGTGGGTGAGAAGCATGAATTGATACTAAGTTGGCATCAGAGTTGAAAGGAGCCATGGAGCTTTGTGGGGATGGGTGTGGATTGATATATATGACACCAGAAGTGGGTTGGAGTAAAAGTGTGGGTTGGGGTGGGGTGAAAGCTTAAGGGCCTAATGTTTCAGAAAACAGAGTCTTGGAGAACCAAGGTAGGCCTTTACATCAGCCCACCTTGACACTTGGCAGTTCCTTTAACCATCTCCAATCTGTGTCTGGACTTAAGCCTAGTTCCATCCCTCCCATCTCATCCACCCTACTTAGCCATCCACCATACCTACTTACCCACCTCCCCACTTATTAACCTTACCGTTTACCTACCTTACCCACCTAGCCTCTTTCACACCCATCCAGTTACCCACCCAGACCCCCACTACATGACAAGTGGATTGCCCATGTACTTGAAACATTCTTCACTCTAATGCTGCTTTTCATTTGATATTTATTTGGTTTCTTTGACTCAGTGGACTGAATCTCCTTCTGTGCTTATTATTGTATGCTCCCCTAACTCACTGAGTAGTACAATGCATGAACAACACAGAAATTTAATTCTATTTGAGGATTAAATTTCTCTGGCTTAAGATCATGGTTTGTTGTTTCGTTTAGTGAATTTGGACACAATGTTGCTGCCCCTCCAGCCTCACAAGTATACAAAATCAGCTTGATTTTTGCCAATGAAGGTCTCTTGTTAGGTCACGCAATGTCAGTCCAAATATACTGAGCATGCATGTACATGGTCTTCTCCTTGTACCTCATGATTTCATTCATGATCCTACATATTTAATAGGATGCTGATTTCCATATTAAAGTGGCCTCTTGCTTGAAACAGATATCAATCTAAAGATCACTTCCCAAAATGCTACTGCTCCATTTATGCCTCAGTTGAAATTGGCCCCAGTGTCTGTCTTCACCTTAATTTGAGTTTAACTTTGACAGCATAAAAGGTAAACACATTGTAACTGGTATCACCTGGGCCACATTAATTGGAAATATTACATTTTAATTAGTGGCAACTTTGATAAAGAGAGGAAGGGAGAGATAAACAGATATGGAGGGAATCTTACCAAAAAAATTCTAAGTTCAGGACAGGTGGGAAAACGGGAGAGTTTCTCACCCGTTTTTGGGCGAGTTCAAATCCAGAATTTAATGCAATTAATGCAGGAAAAACATGGGCGAAACCATTCCTCACCTGTAGAGGAAGGGGTGGGGCTTAAACTGCCAGCAGAGGGCACCATTGCACATGTGCAGATCTCTGTGGCTGCACATGCGCAATGATAACCAGCAGAAGCCTGACAGATCTGAGAGAGGTTTATTAGGCCTCTGCTACTACTGCCAGCTTTGACCCTGCTACCCCCAGCTATTGTGGGAGTCCACAATCATGTGCCCCATCTTCCCTGGAAATATCACCCCCACCCTCCCCCACCCTGCCTCCCAGACCGATCACCCCCTCCCTCCCCCACTGATCACCCACAGAGTGGAGCAGGGCCCCCTCCCTCTCACACCGATCACCTGCAGAGTGGCAGCAGGGCACCCCCGCCCACCGACTGGCTACTGTGTGGCAACGAGACCTCCCAACTTTCTCCACCAATTACCTGCCGAGTGGCAGAAGGGCACCCCACGCTCCTCACGTTGATTGCAATTGAAGAGTGCAAAGCAGCCACCCTCCACTGACTAACAGCCCTGCCGCCAGAAGGCCACACCCTGCCTGGTGCCTGGTGGGCAGTGCCAGGATGCCAGGCTGGCACTGCCAGGCTAGTACTGCCCAAGAGGCACATCCCCTTGCCCCCAACATTCCCAGGGAGCCTCAGTGACCTCTGGTTCTACCAGCAAGGCCATCACATCTGGTACCTATATTAGTTGCCGGACAACATTTCTCCTGCCAGGCCACAAGGCAAGTGAACCTGGACGATTGAGTCCCGGGCTCACTAATTTCATTTAAATTCTGTTTAAATTTTATTTGAGTAATTTATTCAGCCTTGTGACGGAAATGGGTGAGAAGTTGAACTTGCCGGGTATCTGGTGCTGGTAAAGTCGCAAGCGGTGAGAAATCGGTCGCAAATCTGATTCTCAGCTCTCGTGCAAACTTGCTGGCTTGCTTCGCCCATAGGCCAGCAGGGTGCAAAGTTAAGATTTCCCCCCTCCCCCACTGAGCCACATTACACTGAAATTGATGTTTGCGGACTTATTTTTGAAACTTATTAACCAGTTGTGCCAGTTGTTAATGGTATTATACAGCTGTGAGTTATTGTTGCAGTCTCATCTCACTCTCCTGATCTGGCTCTTGATACATTGTTGGTAAGAACTTCACTGGAAATCATAGATTTGAATTGTGTAGCTATCAATGAAAGCTTTTAGTGATTTCTCAAGTATTGGTTGCTCAGTTACTGTTAATAACATGGTACGCCTATTTGAGTAGCTTCAATGTATGGTTTCGTCAACTGGGTCCGCTGAGATGTTCATGAATTCAGTGTTCTATCACTATTTAGAATGTTTAAAGGGATTACTTATTGTTCTGGTGCTCTTTCAGTTACCGTTAAATTCAAAGAAATAATGACCATTTGTGGCTAGCAGCTATCTGTCTGGGATCATATTGGAGAAAATCATACCTGAGTGGTATTGGCTTGATGGCAGTTATTTTTATCAAGATTGCCAGACTCTTCAGCTGAATGTCACAGCTCACTGGTTGCCCTGGTACATTTAGTGAGGATACATCTCCTTTGATGTGTAAGCCTTGCTGAGTACAGAAAGAAGTGCATGAAAGCAGCACTGAGTTGAGAACTTGTCTATTATACCACTAATGGGAATAATGGTATATCACTTTCACTTAAGCTTGTTCTACAATTTATGTTAATGTCCCAGGCTCCCAGTTTGAGACCTCCTTTTGATCAAAAATAGTAAATGACTTTCATCTCCTACACCAAACATTCATCGCAGCTATGGAAAGAATGATGGATTGGATTGAAGGTAAGTATTGCTACTGCATTTTTCACCATTAAAACATACTCTTGCATTTATATAGCACCTTTCATGCCATCAGGATGTTCCAAAGCATTTTACAGCCAATGAAATACTTTTGAAAACAAGTCAATGTTGCACTGTGTTTTATTTTTGCACATAGCAGGGTCACACATATAAACAGCACTGTAATAATGATCAGATAATCGATTTCTCTTTTCCTTCAGGTATCATGCATGTGTTGACTATCATGAATTTCCGTCAGTTTAGTGTCATGGATGGCACAGTAGCATAGTGGCTTGCACTGGTGCCTCATAGCACCGGGCCTGGGTAATTACACCGGCGATGTGTAATTGTCTGTGTGGAATTTACATGTTCTCCCCGTGACTGCATGGATTTCCTCCAGATGCTCCAGTTTCCTCCCACAGTCAAAAATTTGCAGGTTAGATGGATTCGCCATGCAAAATTGCCCCTTAGCGTCCAAAGATGTGTGGCTTAGGAGGATTAGTGGGGTAAATATGTGGGGTTACGGGAATAGGACCTGGATGGGATGCTCTAGTGAAGAGTTGGAGCAGACTTGATGGATGGCGCAAATGGCATCCTTCTATATTGTAGAGATTCTATAATTCTATTACTATCTTTGGTGAAGTATTGCAGTTGTTTGCCATTGCCTTCTGCAAATCGATTTTAGTGAGGCTAATTTAAGGATAAAAATTAACCAGTAGAATACTCCTGTTTTTCTAAAAAATAGTACCATGGGATCTATTACATCCGCCTAGAAGTTTAAGTATCACTTGAAGTACAGAGCTCTAGCAGTGCAGGTCTCCCTCTGTGCTATAAAAAATTTCCAATCTGGATTTTATGTTCAAATTTCTGGAATGAGACCTGAATCTAGCATAGTTGGAATTTATCTCAGCTTCTCTTAAGATCATAACAACTATTACTCACTCCATAATTTGGCATATTTTTCCTCCATTGAAAGTATATTGTTTTGCGTAATCAAGGGGAAGACAAATTGAGGTGTATCTGGAAATGAGAGGATATCTGACACCACTGCAATAATCATGGCTGATTTTAACCTTCATAAAGATTGGACGAATCAGATTTGCAATGTAGTCTAGAATATGACTTACACTGTATTCAGGACAATTTCCTGAAGCAGTAATTTCTAGTGCAAACCAAGGAGCAGGCTATTTTAGACCTGATGATGTGCAATGTTAATGAAATAACAAACTCATAGTAAAGGAGCCTCTAGGCAACAATGATCATAACATGACAGAATTTCACATTCAGTTTGAGAGGTGGGGTCTAAAATTACTGTCTTCACCTTAAATAAAGGCCATTAAAAATTATATGAGGACAGAGTTGACTAAAGTAAACTGGGAAAGAAGGTTAAAAGTAGGGAAACAGTGGTGGGCATTTAAGAAGATATTTCATAGTTGTTAGCAAAGATATATTCCAGTGAGAAAGAAAGATGCTGGTTGGGATTTTACAGCCTTGCTTGACCCGAGAGGGGAAAATACCACTTAAAGTAAATGGAAATTTCTATTGTCTGCCCCTCGTTTGCTCTGATTCCTGTGGCAGGCAGGGTGATGGAATTCTAGCATCTATAAGAAGGAAGCATCATCCAGTGCAGACCAAGTATCAAACTGAAAGAAAAAGTTTTTGTAATAGCATGAAGATTGGTAGCAGATCAGAAGATTGAACAAATTTTAGAAATGAATCACTAGAAAAAATAATGAAGGAGTAATTAGAGTATGAGAGAAATATAAAAACAGTAAAGGTTTCTACAAGCATTTAAAAAGGGAAAGAGTAACTAAAGTGAGTGTTGGTCCCTAAAAGTGTGAGATTCAGGAATTAATAATAGGAAATAAAGAAGTGGCAGAAACATTGAACATGTTTTTTTTCTCTCCATCTTCACTGTAGAATACACAAAAAAGTCCCAAGGATTTGGGATTCTGGGAGCCCTGGTACACGAATCACAAAAGTTGGTGTGTAGGTTTAGTAAATAATTAGCAAAGTGGAATTTGGCATTTACTGTTAGGGGAACGGAATATAAAAATAGTGAATTGTTGCTGCTGCTGTACAGGGTCTTAGTTAGACCTCATCCAGAGTACTGTGTACAATTTTGGTCTCCTTTGTTAAGAAATGATATAATGGCATTAGAAGCAGTTCAGTGAAGGTTCACTTGACTGATTCCTTGGATGAAGGGATTATCTTATGAGGAAATGTTGAGTCTATATCTATTGAAGTTGAGAAGAATGAGAGATGATCTTATTGAAACTTATAAGATTGTGAAAGGCCTTGATAGAGTCCTGAAAGGATATTTTCCCTTTTGCAGGGAATCTAGAATTAAGAGACACAGTTTAAAGAACAGTCTCCCATTTGAGATTAACTTAAGGAGAACTTTTCTCCCTAGGTTGTAGAATTTCCTTTCCCAGAGAGCAGTGGAAGCTGGGTTATTGAATATAGTCAAGGTTGAGTTAGATAGGTTGTTGATCAATAAAGAAGTCAAGGGATTCAAAGGTTAAGGAGGACAGATAGGAAAATGATGTTGAGCCCATGATCAGTCAGCCATAGAACATAGAAAAACTACAGCACAAACAGGCCCTTCCACCCACAAGTTGCTCCAATGATATCCATACCTACTAGGTTTACCTATAACCCTCAATTCTATTAAGTTCCATGTACTCATCCAGAAGTCTCTTGAAAGACCCTTTCGAATTTGCCTCCACCACCACCAACGGCAGCCGATTCCACTCACCCACCACCCTCTGAGTGAAAAACTTACCCCTGGTATCTCCTCTGTACCTATTCCCCAGCAGCTTAAACCTGTGTCCTCTCATAGCAACCATTCCAGCCCTTGGAAAAAGCCTCTGAGAATCCACCCGATCTGTACCTCTCAACATCTTATATACTTCTATCAGGTCAGCTCTCATCCTTCGTCTCTCCAAAGAGAAAAGACCGAGCTCCCTCAACCTATCCTCATAAGGCATGCCACCCAATCCAGGCAACATCCTTGTAAATCGCCTCTGTACCCTTTCAATAGCTTCCACATCCTTCCTGTAATGAGGCGACCAGAAGTGAGCACAGTAATACAAGAGAGGCCTGACGAGGGTCTTATAAAGCTGCAACATTATCTCCCAACTCCTAAACTCAATCCCTCGATTCACGAAGGCAAGTACACCATACGCCTTCTTAACCACACCCTATACCTGCGAGGCCGATTTAAGGGTCCTATGGACCTGGACCCCAAGGTCCTTCTGATCCTCTACACTGCTAAGAGTCTTACCCTTGATATTATACTCCTTGATCCCATTTGACCAGCCAAAATGGACCACTACACATTTATCCATGTTGAAGTCCATCTGCCACTTTTCCACCCAGCCTTGCATCCTATCTATGTCACGCTGCAACTTCTGACATCCCTCCAAACTACCTACAACACCACTAACCTTTGTATCATCAGCAAACTTACCAACCCATCCCTCCACTTCCTCATTCAGGTCATTTATGAAAATTACACACAGCAAGGGTCCCAGAACAGATCCCTGGGGCACTCCACTGGTGAGCGACCTCCATGCAGAAAAAGACCCATCTACAACCACTCTCTGCCTTCTGCAGGCAAACCAGTTCTGGATCCACAAGGCAACAGCCCCTTGGATCCCATACCCTCTCACTTTCTCAAGAAGTCTTGCATGGGGGACCTCACTGAATGCCTTGCTGAAGTCCATATAAATCACATCTACTGCTCTTCCTTCGTCAATGATTTATCAAATGACAGAGCAGGAATGAGGGGCTGAATGGCTGACTTCTACTCCTAATTCTTTTGTTTTTGTGTGTTCTTATATTCACTTCAGGAAGAACTGTGGAAAATCAATAAGCTAAAACATTGGACAGATTGGTTGTCCTTTCCCATTTACACTCGTCAAACTCTTGCTGCTATTCATGTCAATGCAATCTTACTGTCCTGCTGATGATGCACCCTGCCTGGAGGCAAGGGGTTTGTTCAACAAGAAGTCCCATCGACAATGCCGGGACCATAAGATCCCACTACCAGCAAGCAGCACACCACCTCCCACTGCCATGAAACATACTGCGAGGAGGGAGAAATATTCCACTCACTGTGTTTGCCAGTCCTCATGTGCACATCTCATGGTGCTCTGGCAGCCCTGTCTCCTCTGGCACATAAGGCTGTGGATTATCTATCCAAATGTATCATCCTATCAAGTTATTATGCTGTTTGCGTGACCTAGCTCTGTGCAAAATGACATAATACATCATTGCTAGCCCTTGAAATGTACTTCATTGACTGTAAAGTGTTTTTGGATACCTTGGTGACATGAAACATGTTATATTAATACAGAGTTTTATGGTTAACAATGCAGTAGAAATATTTATCTTCAATCCAAACAAGCATTATTTATAGAACTGCAGGGAAGATTAGGCAGAGGTGTAGGAAATGAAACTCATTTACTACATTGATCAAAAGAAAGTCTGAGAATGAGAGCCAAGAACGTTAACATACATTGTAGAACAGACCTATGTGAAAGTGATCTACCATTATTCCCACTAGTGGTATAATAGGCAAGTTTCTCAGCAGAGTACTGCTTTCATGTATTTCTTTTTGTACTCAGCAAGCCTTATACATCAAAGGGGTTTGGGAACAGAGGTGTTGATTGAGAGTTACCTTGTTCTTTACCTCTAGTGACTTTAATACTTTGGAAAGTGCTATGGATTCGTAATCTGCTATATCATGATAACAAGTCCATGTTTGATGTCATGCAAACATCTCATTTCCTTAACTAACATTCCTAATTCTATAATTCATTTAACATACAATTGTTCATTCTTTTGAAAAACCCTGTGTATTTCATCATATTCAATTCCATCATCTTATCTATAATCATAAAATATTATGTACCATTTCTCTCCAGTCTAACATTTTAATGTCCTTTAAAAGGTTTCCTTATTACCAACCAGCAGGACATTATTTAACACAGAGAAGATGGGCTTACTTAGCATTGAAGGAGCTTCTGATAAAATAATTATTCAAAACACATACACAAATATTGCTGGAAAATGGACTGGTGGGTGATGTACTGAATATATAAAACTACGTGTGTGTGTGTGTGTGTGTGTGTGTGTGTGTGTGTGTGTGTGTGTGTGTGTGTGTGTGTGTGTGTGTGTTGCCAAACAATGTATGGGTAATTCAGATTTGCATAGCATCCACTGGTTCTATAGTTTGGTTGAGATGCAGTCTACAACATGTATCATTCTCCAGCATCATGAAAAACAAAATTGTGATTCCTTTCATTTCCTGAGACAGACAGGATATAGTGCTCTTCAGAGATTAATGGAACTGCATTTACAAAGGAAAGAAACCTACTGACAACACAAATATCAAGGATTGTCACTGCAGCTCTGGGCACCTACTGTCTTTCTGTACAAACTGGTGCATTCATGCAGTGATTTTCATTTTTCTGCCTTAGACATAGAAAGTTCATTTTTTAGACAAAGGTTTATGTTTCGATCAATTTTGAACCCACAGCGCAACATAAAATGACAAGTTATAGAATGAATCTTTAAATTTACGCAATGTAATAATGCTAATTGGGAACAGTTAACTCTTCCAATTCCATTTGTCAACATGTTTATTTCGTACACTGTGATTTAGCTAGTGATTTAGACATCCAGTAATTCAAATAAATAAGGCTTTGTTCTGTTTTGAAAGTTGGGTTAAATACTTCTCAGCGAAACTCAACAGCTATAATTTGTTTTATCCCTGGCTGAATTCAGGAAATTATTGTTTACGCAATAGTTGCATATCCATTTTCATTGCATTCATTGATTAAAATTCAGAGTGCAACAAAAATGTACACCTGCTATAATAAACAGTGGAAGCCTGGCATCGTTTCCAAACCATTTAAATTTCATCCGCTGTTTTGAGAAGGAAAGTGATGTTTGATTCTTTTAAACCCAAACTGCCTACTTACAATAAATGCATACACCTGATAGCTTACACCTGGTTAAAAAAAACACACACATATCAAATAATCACAAAGAAATGATTAATGGATTAAGAAAGAAAAAGCTTATCTTTTCAATGGCATATGATGTACATTGCCACCCTGAGAAGTTTCAAATCCCTATAATTTTGAATGTACACTGTACACTTAATCTCCCTTTAATAGCGAGGTGGAGGCACTGGTTGAACTAAGAAGAAATTTAAGAATAAACAATCCTGGTTATGTATGAGGCATTTGACAACATAGCTTGTGTCACAAGCAATGCATTGTATTTATATAGCTAGTGAAGTTACTATTCAAATTGGTTTCTTAAATTAAATTGTAAAATTGAACTGTACAAACAGTAATACTGTTGGATGGGTGGATTACTTAGCCTTGAATGTGCAACTTGAATGCTGCTTTAAAAAACATATTAATGAGTGGGCAATTCATGAAAGGAATAATTTTCAAACAACAAGTTTAAAGTGGTGCATTTTGGAAACTAGAGCAGTCATAGCTTCAATCATCAGTTGCATTACATAATACGAATGCTATGTCCTGAATACAGTATCCCTACTGAAGTTCATTGTTGCTTGGTTTGAAAATCTAAAGCTAATCATCACTTAATTTAACTTTATTGATGTACAGGTACTTGTGGATTAGTAATGGTTTTCCCAATTTAGAAAATGAAAACAAAACATGGTTCAGAAACATATATTTTTTCCTTTCTGAGCCCTGGAACTGGTAGGAACTGGTTCATATGTTAGTATTGCATTTCATAACATAGATGTGTTGATACTACTGAAAAATCTGGGGTCTGTGAGTTCCATTATGAATAATGCCCACCATTTGCAGCATCAAAATTACATTGAAACAGTACAAGGTGGATTGGGGGATTGTGGAGATGACAAACATACACATGAAACTGCCTTTAGCTCAGTTTGCTGGACAGCTGGTTCACGACGCCAGCAGTTTGGGTACAATTCCCATACCAGCTGCAGTATTCATGAGTAAAGTAAAGTTTATTTATTATTATTGTGGCTTCCATCAACACTGCAATGAAGTTACTGAGAAATTCCCCTAGTCATCACATCCTGGCGCCTGTTTGGATCAATGCACATCCTTCAGATTGTGGGAGGAGACTCATACAGACATGGAGAGAATGTGAAATATTTGCCATTAAAAATATTTAAATAAGGCCCGATCTTCTCAGCCTTGCCTGTGGTCTTGATGACCCTCAGGTTAAGTCACCACTGGTCAGCTCTCCCCTTCAGATGATCATCTGGGGCTATGACGACTTTACCTATTATAGGATAAGGCCACCTTAAGTTTGTTATTGCATTGAATACAGACTTGTTGAATACATTGAACAAAAAAGGCTCTGTGAGGGCAGGAAATACAGAACAACTGCAGCACTCAAAGTTGGCAGACGATCAAAGGTAAGGTTTTCCTTTATGAGAAAAGTTTAACACTGAGGGCAGAATTTGATACCGCATAGGTGAACATGTTACAAGGTGAGAGGCAACTGTAAAATCAGGAGGGAAAAGAGAGGGGTGATGGTGCATCTGCTGCTCTTGTCCTTATAGGTGGTAGAGGTCATAGATTTGGAAGGTGCTGACAAAGGAACCTTGATAAGTGGCTGCAGTGCATCTTGTAAATGGTACACACTGCTGCCACTGTGCGCCAGTGGTAGAGGAAGTGGAAGTGAATGTTTAAAATGATGGATGGGATGCCAACCACCTTTCTTTGTGGTAGGTGTAACTCAACCAATGGTATTTTGCCACTAATTCTCATTGATTCCAGTTTTGCTAGGGCTTCTTGATGCCACATTTGATCAAATGCGGCCTGGATGTCAAGGACAGTCACTCTCACCTCACCTCTTGAATTCAACTCTTTTCTTCATGTTTAGACTAAGGCTCAAATGAGATCAGGAACTGAGTAGCCTTTGCAGAATCCAAGTTGAGTATCAGGGAGCAGGTTATTGCTGAGTAAGTGCTGAATGATAGCATTATTGATGATCCTTTCATTACATTACTGATGATTGATTGTAAACGAATAGGGCAGTAATTGGCCAAGTTGGATTTGTCCTGCTTTTTGTGGACAGGACATATCTGGGCAATTTTCCACATTGCTGGGTAGATGCAAATATTACAGCTGTAATGGAACAGCTTGGCTGAGGGTGCAGCTAGCTCTGGTTCACATGTCTTCAGTACTATTATTGGAATATTTTCAGGGCCCATAACCTTTGCGGTATCCAGTGCCTTTAGCCATTTCTTGATGTCATGTGGAGTGAATCAAGTTAGCTGAAAACTCGCATCTGAGATGCTGGGGACCTCAGAAGAGAGCTTAGATGGATCATCATTTGGCAATTCTGGCTGAAGATTGTTGCAGGTGCTTCAGCTTTGTCTTTCACACTGATGTGCTGGACTCCTCCATCACTGAGAATGGGGGATATTTGTGGAGGCTCCTCCTCCAGTGAGTTGTATAATTGTCCACCACCATTCACAGCTGGATGTGACAGAATTGCAGAGCTTAGAAATGATCTGTGATTAAAGGATGGCTTAACTCTGGGCAGGATTTTCCAGCTGTGAGCACTCCAAGACCAGAAATTCCCACCCGAGCTCAACGGATCTTTAAATGGTCTGCTGAATGTTCTGACTTGCCCATTACGATTCCTACGGTGGGCAAAATGGGAGAATTTTGGCCTCTGTCAATCAGTTGCTGCTTATGCTATTTGGCATGCAAGTACTCCTGTACTGTAGTTTCATAGGGTCATTTTTAGATACGTCTGGTCTTGCTCCTGGCTTGTTCTCCTGCACTCTTCATTGAACCAGATTCAATCCCTTAGCTTGGTGTAGAGGGGGGATATGCTGGGCTATGAGGTTACAGATTGTGGTTGAATACAATTCTGCTGCTGCCAATGGCCCACAGTGCCTCATGGGTGTCCATTGTTGAGGTGGTAAATCTGTTTTTAATCTATCCCAGTGGTAGAGAGTGGGTCTGGTGGTCGAGCCATGCAATACAACAGAGGGTATACTTAATGAGAAGATGGGATTTCTTCTCCACAAGGACTGTGCAGCATTTACTCCTCTCAATACTGCCATGGACAGATGCATCTGTGACAAGTAAATTGGTGAAGCTGAGGTCAAGTAAATATTTTCCCCCTTGTTGGTTCCCTTGCCACTGCCGCAGACCCAGCAGCTATGTGCTTTACGGCTTGGCCAGTAGTATTACTGAGCTAGTCATGGTGATAGATATTGAAGTCCCCATGAACAGTATGTTCTGTACCTTTGCTACTCTCAGTGCTTCATCTGTGGTGTTCAACATAGTGGAGCATTGATTCATCAGCTGAGTGGGAGGAGTATGTGGTTATCAGCAGGAATATCCCTTACCCATGATTGACCTAATGCCATGAGACTTCATGGGGTCTAATGTGGATGTTGAGGACATCCAAGGCAACTCCCATCCAACTGTACATCGCTGTGATGCCGCCTCTTGTGCTGATGGCCCACAGTGCATCAGGGAAGGTGATGGTGTTGTCTGGGACACTGTCTGGGAGGTATGATTCCATGAGTATGACTATGTCAGGCTGTTGCTGTGAGACAGTTCTTCCAATTTTGGCACAAACTCCCAGATGTTAGTAAGAAGGACTTTGTGGGCTCAGCAGCGCTTAGTTTTCTGTTATCTCCGGTTGCCAAGTCAACAGTGGGTGATCCATCTGGTTTCATTCCAGGTTGTAGACTTTCGAGCAGTATGGCTTGCTAGGCCATTTCAGGGGCAGTTAAGAGTCAACCACACTGCTGTAGGTCTGGAGTTACATGTAGAAATGCTCCAAGCGGCCTCAAAGTCCACTCCTGCTTATGCTCCAGTTACATGTAGGAAGGCAGGTTTTCATCTCTAAAGGCCATTAGTAATTCTGATGTGTTTTTACAACAATTGACAATGATTTCATGGTGGATTGGCTTTTTTAAAAAATCCACAGTTATTGATTGAATTTAAATTCCACCAGCTTCTGTGGTGGGATTTGAACCCGCAGAGCATTAGCCTGGCCCTCTGTATTACTAGCCACTGCCCCCCCGCACTCCCCCCCACCCACCCTGGATTAAGGGATTGGGTGTAATGTAACCAAGTTTGCTAATAATGTAAAGTTACATGGGAAAGTAAGCAGTGGGCAAGATTCACATTGGCTGCAGGGAGATTTGGGCAGGTTGGGTAAATGGGCAAGAACATGGCAAGGGGAATACCATGTGGTGACGTGTGTGCTAAGTTATCCACTTTGATTGAAAAAATGCAAAAGCAGAGTACTTTTTACAAACTAAGAGCCTGGGATACATTTGCATTCAGACAGTCTCGGGTATTCCTGTACATGAATCACAGGAAGTTCACATGCAGATGCAGCCAGCAATCATCCTTATTATTCTTTCCTAAACCTTCTCTGACATAAAAAATCCTTTACAAGACAGGCAGCCCCAAATCTTTAATAGATTTTCCTATGGTCACAAATGCAAGACTAGATAAGTTATTTCAACCTCATGCGAAATATCCTTGAGATGTTATCAGTACATTATTAGTCTTGTTGATAGTAGTTTCATGCTTACTGGAGATCTTTGGTCAATAGTTCACAATCAGACCCTTCTTCTTCTTAAACTTTGGAAATGACTGAGCTTTAGTTTTCCAATGTACCCTCCTCTTCTTGTAAAAGACCCGCTCAGGCTAAGGTTGGTTTCATTCACGGACACCTTTCAAGTCATCTTTCTGTAAATGTCCATCTGAAGAATATATGTTAGTGAACTATTTTACACAGGCAGGCGAGACCCTTCTCAATTCAAGCCCACATATGGATAAATATATTCCCACTGGAGCATAAGCAGGAGTGGGCTTTGAGGCTGCTTGGAGCGTTTCCATTGCTATAGACAAAAGCAATGCATTAAGCTCTAGCTACCAATGGAACCATGGTCTTTCTTTGTTTAAATTGCTTGATGCATTTATTCAGTGAAGCTTGTGTGTGGCAGTGTCAGGGGTAGGGGCAAAATTTCAAGGAATACTTTGTTACTTGAAAATATTCAAACTAAATGATAGAAGCACAAATGATAAATATAATGGGTAAATGTTGTGGTAAAATATTTAGTAAGGCTAACACTGCAATTAAATATGAATCGGATAGAACTTCCCCTGATTGTACATGCACGGTTCCATTTTTATTCATTCATGTGGACATCACTGGCTAGGCCAACATTGATTGCCCATCCTTATTTTCCCTTCAACTGAGTGACTTGCTTAGCCATTTCGGATGGCATTTTACACATTACTATGGGCCTGGAGTCACATTTCACCCATTCTAGAATCACTCACAGAAAGCGACTGGCCCAGACGTGGCACCCAGACAAGAACTCAGGTCCTGCGTGGATCAGCTAGCAGAAGTATTCACAGATATCTTCAACCTCTCTTTACAACAATCTGAGGCCCCTATCTGCTTCAAGAAGACAACCATTATCTCAGGACCAAAGAAAAGCCAAGCAGCATGCCTTAATGACTATCGTCCGGTGACTCTGAAATCCATTATTATGAAGTACTTTGAAAGGCTGTCATGACACAAATCAATTCCAGCTCCCTCTGCAATAAGTCCACAACAGACACCATCTCCCTGGTCCTGCACTCAACCCTGGAACACCTAGATAACAAGGTCTCCTATGTCAGACTCCTATTTATTGACTATATCTCAGCCTTCAACACCATTATTCTGATGAAACTCATCCCCAAACCCCATGGCGTGGGGCTCGGCTCCACCTTCTATGACTGGATCCTGAACTTCCTAACCCACAGACTACAATCAGTAAGGATAGGCAACAACACCTCCATGGTCATCCTCAACACCGGTGCCCCACAAGGCTGTGTTCTCAGCACCTCACTAAACTCCTTATACCCCTATGATTGTGTGGCCAAATTCTCCTCCAACTTGATTTTCAAGTTTGCTGATGACACCACTGTAGTGGATCAGATCTCAAACAATGGTGAGACAGAGTACAGGAATGAGACAGAGAATTTGGTGAACTGGTGCAGCGGCAATAATCTCTCCTTCAATGTCAACAAAACAAAGGAGATTGACATTGACTTCAGGAAGTATAGAGGAGAATATGCCCTTGTCTACACCAACAGGGACAAAGTAGAAAGGGTCGCGAGCTTCAAGTTTTTAGATGTCCAGATCACCAACAACTTGTCCTGGTCCCCCCATGCTGACGCTATAGTTAAAAAAGCCCACCAACACTTCTATTTTCTCAGAAGTCTAAGGAAATTTGGCATGTCAGCTACGGCTCAGCAACTTCTACAAATGCACCGTAGAAAGCATTCTTTCTGGTTGTATCACAGCTTGATATAGCTCCTGCTCTGCCCAAGACCATAAGGAACTACAAAAGGTCATGAAAGTAGCCCAACCCATCACACAAATCAACCTCCCATCCATTGACTCTGTCTACACTTCCCGCTACCTTGGCAAAGCAGCCAGCATAATTAAGCACCGTGGACATTCTCTCTTCCACCTTCTTTCTTTGAGAAAAAGATACAAAAGTCTGAGGTCATGTACCAACCGACGCAAGTACAGCCTCTTTCCTGCTGCTACAGACTTTTGAATGGACCTACCCTACATTAAGTTGATATTTCTCTATACCCTAACTACAACTGTAATACTACATCTGTAGTCTCTTGTTACCTTCTCTATGTACAGCATGCCTTGCTTGTATAGCATGCAAGAAACAATACTTTTCATTGTATACTAATATATGTGACAATAATAAATCAAATCAAACATGTAGGCCAGACCAGTAAAGATGGCTTTCCTTCCTCAAGGAGCATTAATGAACCAGATGGCTATTTAAAACAATTAGTTCATTATCAGATTTCAAATTTCAAATGTTTTGGGATTGAAATTTCACTTTCTGCCCTGGTGGGATGTGAACCCAGATCTCCAGAGTATTACCCTGATTTCTGGATTACTAGTCCAATGGACAATACTGCTAGACCACTGCGTCTCCTTAACAGCATGTAAATCAGGAAGTTACTGTTTGAGTTGGCCAGCTCCTCCAGAACCTGCCATAATAATGATATATCTCTGAGAGACTTGCCATTGAAATACATGGAATGGCATGAAGTTACTGTAATTAACAGATAGATACATACTAAATAAAGTTACGACTAGTCCATTGCAGTGTAAGTATCCTCCTAATGGCATGACATGTCTTAATTACTGTCAAGCAACTATGCAGGCACTGAAACTAACTTTAATAAGTATAGTGTCAATCCCTAAATTTTAGTGATTGTTAGTGATATAAGAATGTATTTTATTTGTTTTTTAATTTTTTTTAATTTCTTTTTTTTCATCTCTTTATTTTACTTTCTTTGATATAGAATTAAATATTTGAACAAGCACATCCTGGTTTAAACTCTACGCTCCTTGTTAATAATGTTTCAACTTGATTAGTTAAAAAGTTACACCATTGGCTGCCTTGCTGATGTAGGTTCCACATGCTGTGCAGAAGGGAGCTGCACCTTTTTAAGCCGGTTAACAAGAACTCCCGATGTAAAAGTCCATGGACAAGTGCCAGTGTAATAAACACTTGGCACTATTTTCCACTCATTGCAAAATTCAACCGTGGTTAGAGGTTGAATTTCCCCTTTCACCTTGTTTCTGGAGTATCTCGTTTTGTTATAAAATCGGAAGGAAAGGTGTAATTAAAATTCTTCGACACAGGTCAGGCATCCAAAACCATAGAATTTGGTTTACCATATAACATTTGATTTCCTTTTTTGTTACGTTTTATCCCATAACCACAAGAATGTGAAGATTGAATTGTGCTAGAAATCTATACGAGTGTGAATGAGCAGATTGCACAGAGTAACTGTGCATTTTACACAGTGCTGTGAGCTGCCCTTTCCATGGCAAAGGCATTTCTGTAAATGTTGATTGGCACGTTTTTCCATGGGAACTTTTGTGCACCAGCTAACCTTAAGGTTGTGTGAGAATGAGCAGGATTGACTGATGGCTCTAAGGAGGAATAAATGGTTACTAGAACATTATCTGTGAACTTAACAAGGTTTTACTAAGTTCAAAGGCCATCTCAGTAGTAACATTGATTTATATCTTTGACAGTCAGTGTTGCCCTTCTAACATTTCTGTGTTCCACACTGGATGCTGTCTATGAACATTAGCAATTGTTAAATTTAAAAGGATGAAGTATTTGTCGCCCTATTTCACTTTTTATACAGATTGTTGATGAAATGGTCAGCTGATACAAATTCCACCACTGTGACTGAGTGTTCCAATTAATTGTGGTGACTGGTGCTAAACTGAAGAATGGTAACTGACTGTTAATTTACAGGGACACAGTTGCCTACAGTTTGAGGAAAGATTGAGCTTTTGAAAGGAAAGGCAATAAAATAAACTTCCCTTAGCATTTAAAGAACGCAATGCTCGTTCAGCTTTGCAGATCATCACAGTTGTACAGTCTTCAAATCATTGCCTTGTTTCAAAATATATGGATGAAGAACACCCCAACTATCAGTGCAGAAATTATTAACCTCTAGAAAATCTAATCTTAGGATTTCATCTTAGAGAACTGCATGACATCTATTTAAATGACAAATTGCCAAACATTTATCTGAGTACATTTGCTGAACTGCTTGTAACTCAGGGATAGATGTCCCGAGAGACCGGAGATAATCTGCAATAATTTTTATTCATTCATTTGTATATTTATATTGATCAGTATTTATTACTTACATTTAAAGATTCCCATGTGACCGTACTAAAATTTTATAGGAATATCATATGACTGTAATTTGCATACAGCTTTCTTGTTTATAAAAATTACAGGCCTACTATTGTGATGTTTCAGCTCAAGCGAGCAGCTAACTATATTGCCTGCAAAATATCTTGCCATTAGAGAAATGTTCGTTTTTGTTTGAGGAGTGGTGTTTGACAGAAAGAGAAGATAAACTTCAGCTGTGGCGGGCCCAGGGCATAATATATATGACAGAATAGAATCATAGAATTCCTACAGTGCAGAAGAGTCCATTCAGCCCACCGAGTCTGCACTGACTCTCTTGGTGGATTATCTTACCCAGGCCCTCTCCCCAGCCCTATCCCATAACCCACACATTTCCCATGGTTAATCCATCTAACAAACGCATCTTGGGGCATTAAGGTGCAATTTAGCATGGCCAGTCCACCTAACCTGCATATCTTTGGACTGTGGGAAGAAACCACCCAGAGAAAATCCATGTAGAAATTGTGAGAATGTGCAAACTCCATACAGACAGTTACCCGAGGCTGGAATTGAACACCGGTCCCTGGCTCTGTGAGTCAACAGTGCTATCCATTGTGCCACCATGCCGCTCAAATATATGATGTGGATATGCTGGCGTTGGACTGGGGTAAACACAGTAAAAAGTCTGACAACACGAGGTTTAAGTCCAACCGATCTATTTGATAGTAAATTTATATGTAAATATACGTCAGCCACAGTTCAACAGGTAGCATTCTTGCTTCTGAGTTAGAAGGTAGTGAGGTTCTGAGCAAATACTACGTTGATGGATGCAGAGTGACCAACTCTCAGCCAGAAATTTACAGGACATTTTCTAAGAGTGGAGATGGGTGGGGTGTTGTGGTGGAGTTTTCAAGTCGCTGGAATGGGGCAGCTCAGAGAGCATAGTACCAGAGCTCATGTGTCTGTGTGCAGTGCCTGTGTGTGTGTGTGTGTGCTGTGCATATGCAGGTGTGTACTGTGCATGTGTAGATGTGTACTATGCATGTGCAGGTGTGTACTGTGTATGCATGGGTGTGTTCTGTGCATGCGTGGGTGTGAACTTTAATTTGATTTGATTTATTATTGTCACATGTATTAACATACAGTGAAAAGTATTGATTCTTGGGAGCTATACAGACAAAGCATTCTGTTCATAGACAAGAAAACGAGAGAGTGCGGAATGTAGTGTTAGAGAATGTAGGGTGTAGAGAAAGATCAATTTAATGCAATTCAAAATTTAACAGCAGCATGAAAGAAACTGTTCTTGACTCCGTTGGTATGTGACCTTAGACTTTTGTATCTTTTTCCCGATGGAAGAAGGTGGACAAGAGAATGTCCAGAGTGCATGAGGTCCTTAATTATACTGGTTGCTTTGCTTAGGCAGCAGGGAGTGTAGACAGAGTCATGGATGACAGGCTGGGTTGCATGATGTATTGGGCTACATTCATGACCTTTTGTTGTTCCGTGCAGTCTTGGGCAGAGCAGGAGCCATACCAAGCTGTGATACAACCAGAAAGAATGCTTTCTATAGTGCATCTGTAAAAGTTGGTGAAAGTTGTAGCTGAAATACCAAATTTCCTTAGTTTTCTGAGAAAGTATGCAGAGGCATTGGTGGGCTTTCTTAACTATAGCGTCAGCATGGGGGTCCAGAATAGGTTGTTGGTGATCATGACACCTAAAAACTTAAAGCTCTTGACCCTTTCTACTTCATCCCCATTGAAGTAGACAGGGGCATGTTCTTGTTTACGCTTCCTGACTTCGATGACAATCTTCTTCGTTTCATTGACATTGAGTGAGAGATTATTGTTGCTGCACCAGTTCACCAGATACTGTCTCATTCCAAACAGCCAAATGACTGGCTGCTATTGAACCACTGCCTTCTTGGTGGGCCCTGACACTGGGAAGGGAACCCTGGGCTAGTGCGGTGAGTTGGTCAATCATCACAGACTGACAGATCCATTCAAATGTTGTGGGGGTGGGATGGCTGGGCGGGTCTGCAGGCAAAGACAAATCTAATGGTGAGGTATGTCAGTAATGAACATTCTGTTGTAGCTGAGATCATTCAGCTATAACTCGATTAACGTATCTAGAGTCTGACCTCTCATCCAATTATGCCCACTAAACCAATATTGATACGTGTGAGTGCCACTGTTTGCAACTCAGCACTTAACTCTTGGTATGTTCACCTCCGTATACACTGCCTACTATGACTTCTCGAAACCATCGGCTGAGTGGGCAAGCACATACATCACCTTTGTGAGTGAATAAGAGGACAGTGGCTGAGGACAGCAACCCACAAGATATGTGTGAAGGTGCATTTTGACAGATGCCCTCCATTGACTGGGTGGCACATGATGCCTTGGACTGAAGCTTGGCACAATGTCTTTGCCTAAGATGAGAGCTCAGGAAATAGTATTGTGACCAAAACTGTAGCCACTCAATTAAGCTGTGTGGTGCAAGGCTGGTGTGGGGGCTTGTTCATTCAGAGAGTAAATGAAAGACTGCTCATCATTGCTGTGGCCAACATGAATCATTAACCACTGAGACACAGTTACTGAAGGTGATTGGACAAATGATGCACCCTGGGAGACAAATGCTAACCGCCAACTCTCTCTTTCATTTTGCAGTGATTTGTGAGACAGTAAGATGGAGCCTGTAAAAGTGAAGGATAAAGATGGCAAGATTTGGGATCCCTGGATGACAAGAGAGATTGTGAGTTTAGTGAAAAAGAAAAAGGAGGAATGCATAAATTTTCGGAAATTGAAGATGGATAAGGCTCTTGAGAAATACAAAGGTAACAGGAAAGAGCTTAAACAGTGATTCAGCAGGCAGGATTAAGGAGAATTCCAAGGTTTTTTATGCATATATAAGGAGGAAGAAGATAGCTAAGGAAAGTGTAGGTTCTCGCAAGGACAGTGGAGGGAAGTTCTATGGGGAGCCAGATGAGGTGGGTGAGATCCTTAACGAGTATTTTGTGTCAGTATTCACAAAGGAGAAGGATGTTGTGGATGGTGACTGTAGGAAGGAGAATATTGACATTTTAGATCATGTTGAGATAAAAAGGGAAGAGGAATCGAACATTTTGAAAAACATTAAGGTGGACAAGTTCCCAGGGCCAGATAAGGTCTATCCCAGAGTACTAAGAGAGGTGAGGGAAGAAATTACTGAGGCCTTGGCCAAAATCTCTGTATCCTCCTTAGCCATGGGCGAGGTTCTAGAGGATTGGAGAGTAGCTAACATTGTTTCTCTGTTCAAGAAGGGCAGAAGAGACAATCCAGGAAATTACAGACCTGAGAGCCTTACATCAGTGCTGGGGAAATTATTGGAGAAGATTCTTAGGGACATGATGTACTCACACCTAGAAGAGAATAGATTTATTAGTGATAGGCAGCATGGTTTTGTGAAGGGGAGGTTATATCTCACAAGTTTGATTGAGTTCTTTGAGGAATGACAAGAAAAATTGAGCAGGGCAGGGCAGTGGCTGTTGTATACATGGACTTTAGTAAAGTCTTTGATAAGGTTCCTCATGGCAGGCTGATACAGAAGGTAAAGTCACATGGGACCTGAGGTGGGCTGGCAAGATTGATACAGAAGTAACTTATGCATAGAAAGCAGAAAGTAGCAGTGGAAGGGTACTTTTCTAATTAGAGGTCTGTGATTAGCGGTGTTCCACAAGATCAGTGCTGAGACCTTTGTTGTTTGTACCATAAATGATTTGAAGGGAAATGTAGGTGGTCTGATTATTAAATTTACAGATGATACAAAAACTGGGGGAATAGCGGATAGTGAAGAAGATGGTCAAAGGATACAGCAGAATATAAATTGGCTGGTGACTGGGTGGAAAGATGGCAGATGGATTTTAACCTGACAAATGTGAGGTGATATGATTTGGATGGTCTACTGCATAAGTAAAGTATATAGTAAATGGTAGAGCCCATAGAAATATTGGCCCACAGAGGGATTTAGGCATGCAGATCCACAGTTCCCTGAAAGTGGCAACTCAGGTGGACAAGATGGTCAAGAAGGCATATGGCATGCTGGCGCAGTGACTATAGGAATTGGAAAATTATGTTGCTACTGTATAAGACTTTGGTTAGGCCACATTTGGATTATTGTGTACAATTCCAGTCACCACACTACTGGAAGGATATTGGTGCATTGGAAAAGGTGCAAAAGAGGTTTACCAGGATGTTGACTTGTTTGGAGAATATGGACTATGAGAAAAGGTTGAACAAACTTGGATTGTTTTCATTGGAGCATCGGAGGATGAGGGGAATCTGGATAGAGGTTTACAAGATTATGACAGGCTTGGATAGAGCGGATAGTCAGATAGTCAGGCTTGGAATAGAGGAGCAGCTGGAGTGAGCTCAAGGACTCTGCTTTCCTGGTTCCCCACAAGTGCCTGCACCATGCAGTGCATTTACTACACCATGGAATGCATGTCCTGCAGCAATGCAGGGCATTACATCAATGTCTCCATTGAGGCTACCATGCTCAGTATGTTGACCTTGTTGCATCAGAGTGACTATCTCCTCAGACAGAAAATGGTAGGACTCCTCCATTCTGTCTTTCAGCCAGGTATTGTGCTAGACATCCCTACATCCCTTCCTAATGTTTCCGTCATTGTCTTAGGAGCTCCAGCAACTGAGGCATGACCGAGCTCAGAGGCAACTCATCTGCTCTGGGTCTCAGCGGATTCTTAGCTTCCAGCAATCCCCTAAATTTTGGCACTCTGGGTTGTCCTTGCCTCCACCTGCTGTGGATCAGATAGAGTGAGGTACTTGCCATTTGTGGCCCCAGGCGCCATCGAGCTGTGTGTCTCTTGTGCTAATGGATGTTGTGGCTGAAAGCTCTGACAGTTCTTTGACCTCAATGTCCAAGAAATCATCATCACTGGTGTTGGAGGTCTCTTGGACCTGGCTGATGGACTGCTTGGGTGTCTATGAGAGAAGGGAGATTTTATTAGTGCAAGATCCTCCACGTATAGGAAACATGACTCATATTGGTTTTATATGATGGATGATGCTGTGCTAGATCCTCATCTTATTTATTACCACCCAGCTCACCATTGGCATAGGAATAGTCGACTTGCTCTCCGGTCAACTGGAAGGCTCTTTCTTTGAAGTTCTCCCTGTGCCATACTTCCGAGAAGCTGGGGGTAAGATTTCCTTTGCTATGTTGCTATGAATCCAGGAGAAGTGGTTGGTGAGTGCAGGGGCAACTTTTAAATGGAACATCCCTAAGATAAATGATGGTGGATTGGGTGAATCAGAAGTTGGCTGTTACATTGCCAGTATGAATTCTATGGCCTAAAATCTTTCAATCTAACTGGCTAACAATACATGGAAAAAACCATCACCACTGGTGGGTTATAGAGTCATAGAGGTTTACAGCATGGGAACAGGCCCTTTGACCCAACTTGTCTGTGCTGCCCTTTTTTTAAACCCCTAAACTAATTCCAATTACTCGCATTTGGCCCATATCCCTCTATACCCATCCTACCCATGTAACTGTCTAAATGCTTTTTAAAAGGTAAAATTGTATCTACTACT
Source organism: Carcharhinus amblyrhynchos (assembly GCF_965287045.1). Taxonomy (NCBI): domain Eukaryota; kingdom Metazoa; phylum Chordata; class Chondrichthyes; order Carcharhiniformes; family Carcharhinidae; genus Carcharhinus; species Carcharhinus amblyrhynchos. The sequence continues at coordinate 44,337,104 of NC_137326.1, forward strand.
CCCTCAAGCAGCTTGTTCCAGACATTCACCAAAAAATTGCCCCTCTAGACATTTTTGTATCTCTCTCCTCTCATCTTAAACCTATGCCCTCTAGTTTTAGACTCCCCTATCTTTGGGAAAAGATATTGACTATCTAGCCGATCTGTGTCCCTCATTATTTTATAGACCTCTATTAGGTAATTCCTCAGCTTCCAATGCTCCAGAGAAAAAAGTCCCAGTCTATCCAGCCTCTCCTTTTAACTCAAACCATCAAGTCCTGGTAGCATCCTAATAAATCTTTTCTGCACCCTTTCTAGTTTAATAATATCCTTTCTATAATAGGGTGACCAGAACTGTACACAGTATTCCAAGTGTGGCTTTACCAATGTTTTATACAACTTCAACAAGATGTCCCAACTCCTGTATTCAATATTCTGACCGATGAAACCAAGCATGCCGAATGCTTTCTTCACCACTCTGTCGACCTGTGACTCCACTTTCAAGAAGCTATGAACATGTACCCCTATATCTCTTTGTTCTGTAACTCTCCCCAACGTCCTACCATTAACTGAGTAAGTCCTGCCCTGGTCCAATCTACAAACTTACTAACTATGCCTCCTATATTCTCATCCAAATCATTAATATAAATGGCAAATAACAGTGGACCCAGCACTGATCCCTGAGGCACACTGCTAGTCACAGGCCTCCAGTTTGAAAAACAACCCTCTACAACCACTGTCTGGCTTCTGTCAAGAGCCAATTTTGTATCCATTTAGGTACCTCACCCTGGATCCCATGAAATCAAATGCTTAAAATTTAAATGCTGCTTTTCCTGCCCACCATCAGCCTTTGCTAAATTTGTAAAAAATCCACCTTTTGACTCTATAGCGAAGCAAAAATAAATTATCTGGTCATTCATCACGTGTTTGAATGTGGATGCTTGTTGTGTGAAAATTGGCTGTTGCCATGTTTCTCGCGTTACAACAGTGATTACATTTAAAAAAATACTTTGTTGGATATATAGCACTTTGGGATACCTGGAGCTTGGGCAGCATGGTGGAGCAGTGCTGCCTGATAGTGCTAGGGACCCAGTTTTGATTCCCAGCTTCGGTCACTGTCTGTGTAGAGTCGACACATTCTCCCTGTGTCTGTGTGAGCATCCTCTGGGTGCTCCGGTTTCCTCCCACACTCCAAAGATGTGTGGGTTAAGTTGATTGGCATGCTAAATTGACCCTAGTTCAGTGGAAATTAGGACGGTAAACATGCGGGGTTTCAGGGACAAGGCGGGATTGCTGTTGGTGCAGACTCAATGGGCCGAATGGTCTCCTTCTGTACTGTAGGGATTCTATGAGATTCTGAAACACACAATATAAATGCAGCCTTTTTAAAAATTGAAGCCATATCCTGCGTGCGTGTGTGTGTGGTGTGTGTAAACGATATTCCCTGTCCTTTTTGTGATCATTATACTCCCCTCTATTGCTGAAAAATAAGATTTTCTCTTAACCCAATCTTCACCCACATTGTTGTGTCCTCACTAGAGCAGACTGATCTCTAAGGAACGTTTAAGCTAAAGTGTTTCTAATTATCTTGGTAGGCGATGGAAAAAGTGGGCAGTAAAGACAAGCTGGAAAATATATAATTATATGCATAAAAAATTATAAATTGGAAGCTGAACTAATTACTCTAAACTTGCCTCATATCAAACTATTGTTATTTAAATTTAATTATCTGAATTAAACAATTTGCATTATGCAGTATGTTGTGCTCATAAGGCTACATAAATCAGGCTATTTCAGGAAGAAGTAATTTTGCACAGTAAATAATCAGGATATCAAAGCTATTTACATTTGAATACAGCATTTAGACCTGATACTGCTTTGTTAAATGTGCTGTAGGAATTTTGAGTTGAGAAATTGATCAAGGGAGCAGCAGTATACATAGGAAACAATCTTCACTGATGAATTCAAGCTCCTCGTAGGAACACTGCAAATGATACTGAAAGCTTCTTGCTACCCAAGCACCATTTGAGAAAAGTTAAGTTGCTTTTTCTTGGTCCTTTCCTGATGCTGCATTCAATTGCAAATGGCTTTGGGTTCCTGATCTATTGCCTTGTAAAAATCATTTTCCCACCACATAACTGAAGGCGCTTTTATGCTAAACCTATGATTCGGAAGAGGAATGCCAGACAGGCTTCTGTGGCACTCACTCACAGTTACATCATCCTGTGATTTCTCTCTCCTGTAGTTCTGTAAGAAGCCATTTTGTCCAACATTAGTTATTGTTTTTTTGTCAAATCAGCCTTTGGCGTGCAAGCAATATAGAATGTAATTTTTCAATTTCTTGGACTTGAACTTGTTCAGTTTAAAGTTGGGCAGGTTAATGAATAAACAATTGGATTCAACAGATGCAGGCATTGATACTTGACCAGATACTGCCTTTTCAGTACACTTGGCAGCAGTGGAAATAGTTCTGAGGGCAGTTAAACGTGGGTCTCTTTTGTCACCAGCTGAAATGAGTTTGGTCGCTTAATCCGGTGCCTAAGGGTGAGCTGTGTATCATCAGTCTGTGGCGCTTACTTAAGGCAAAAAGCACATTTAGTTTAATTAACTACCTCGACACATAATATATTGTGGAGATGTAGTACATATGACATGTTTGGATTTAGGATTATATGGTAAAAGTGTAGACACATTAAATGTGTTGATCTGTGTTGCTGAATCACAAAGTGCATTTATTGCGTAAGGGGAAAGGGGACGGAGAAAGCAGGAGGTAAAATGAATCACTTTGAAATTTTCACCATTATCATATATTTGGATTTAAAATAAATTCCACCAGAAATGTCATTGTTTAGCACAAAACGATCAAAAATATAAGGCCAAATGTTTCCATTCCTCCTGCCATGGCAATCGTTTTGGGTAAAGGGTGGGCCATGGAAAAGTCCTTTGACCTCAGGCGGGATTTTCAGGTTTCGGGGTGAGTGTGGGTGTGGATTTTCCCAAACAGTTAAACCATCTCCCCCCATGCCACCCCAGCCCCACCCCAAACAATGAGCACTGGAAAGCATAAAAGTGTATTAATGTCGGGCATTCTATTGTTCTGCTATGCTTATTAACCAATGGGACATAGTTTAAAAATTGGATTTTTCTCAAAATTCACATTTATATACTGAAAACACAAACATGTGACAGGTGATTTTGTATTTTTAATATTTATCCCATATTGTCCCATCCTCATTAATATGGAGGAGATTTTAAGCTTGGCCAGGGTCCCCACTGCCCCATCCCTGGTCTAAATGTTGGGAGTGAGCCAGGTCCTGCTCTGCTGCAATGAAGCCATTTAATGGCTATTAACTTGCTTGAAGTGGGCCAGCGACCCAACATCAGGGGAGCAAGTCCATCCCTTCCAGAGCCGCAATCTAACCAAATGGCTGGTGCCTTCCTGATCCCAGCATCACCACTGGGAATGGTAGCCATAGCTCAAACTGCTCCAGTGCCAAACATTGAGCATTGCTGGAGCTGAGGTCAGTGCAGGATGTGTATTGTTGGCACCAGGCCAGGGGGCCCCAGCGAGTGTACTGGGGGCAGTGGAATGCACAGGCCAGGATGGGCGGATGGATGCTGATTGGGCTGTGGTGAGCTCAGATGGTACCCCCAGCCCCCTCCATTCCCCACCAGCAGCCTGGAAGCTACCAGGCTTCACATTGTCTCTGCCCTTAGCCATGATGGAAACAATTATAGTGGAGACAGGAAGAGATTTTAAGTGGACATTAATTGTTGTGGAGTTGGGGTGAGGGGGCAGTTGGTAGAAACTGGGAATGGTGTCCATGACATAAGTTTAAGAACATAAGAAATAAAGAACATAAGAAATAGGAGCAGGAGTAGGCCATCGAGCCCTTTGTGTCTGCCCCACCATTCAAGAAGATCATGGCTGATCTGAAGTGGATCAGTTCCACTTTCCCGCTCTCTCCCCATAACCCTTAATTCCCTTGTCTGTCAAAAACCTATCTACCTGTGACTTAAATATATTTGGCGAGGTAGCCTCCACCATTTCAACGGGCAGAGAATTCCAGAGATTCACCACCCTTTGAGTGAAGAAGTTCCTCCTCAACTCTGATCTAAACTGCTCCCCCTTATCTTGAGGCTGTGTCCTCTAGTCCTGCTATCCTTTCTAAGTGGGAAGAATCTCTCTACCTCACAAGTTTACATTGCTGTCCTGGCCCACAACCTGCCCCTGGGAGGAGTCGGGGGGAGGAAGATGTGGAGGGGTGGGGGAGGGCAAGATGCATTGTAAAATTCAGTCCTATATTTCTGCAGTGTATGGGTTATCATAGAATCATAGAATCCCTACAGTGCAGAAGGAGGCCATTTGATCTATCAAGCCTGCACCAACCACAATCCCACCCAGATCCTGTAACCCCCGCATATTTACCCTGCTAATCTCCTGACACTAGGGTCAAATTAGCATAGCCAATCAACCTAACCCACACATTGTTGGACCGTGGGAGGAAACTGCAGCACCCGAAAGAAACTTGTGCAGACACAGGGAGAATGTGTAAACTCCACATAGATAGTGACCTGAGGCCGGAATTGAACCCAGGTCCCTGGCGTAGTTTGGCAGCAGTGCTAAGCACTGTGTTACCATGCTACCATTATATTCTATAATGACCCTAAATCACAAAGTCGTTCCACTTCCAAACCACAGTTGTTGATTGTGCTACATTTGAAGATGGTGTTGATGATATTATTGTAAGTATTTTTTGACTGGAATTTTGTTCTGAAGAAAACATTCAAAGCAAAAGCATTGTAATCCCGTACTGTGCAGCAAGAGCTGAGTGAAATCTCAGCTGCATCGAGCCAATCTTCGTAGTAATATAATATGCATTAAATCTTTTACATAGCTCTTCACCACATTAACTAGAACCATTTATTTTCCCAATGCAGTTACCCCACGGTTATAAGAAAATCATGAAGACCTATGAGATAATTATTCAATTTGTTGTTCCCATGTTGTAGAATCAGCTGACTTATGGCATATAGATCACAATTCATGGGTTTTCAGAGTCTATCCATTCTGTCTCTTCTATAGTGGTAAAACACCAGTATCGTTTTATTGGTTATTGCACTGAAGGTCCACAAGCCCTCTCCCCATCCAACAGCACTATGGAAGTACCTTCAATGCACGGTTTATATATAGATATTAAAATTAACATATTAAATACGTTAGAAGAATTAAGAAGTAAACTCTTCTTTAAAATACCAAAATAGAACAAAACTTTTGCACCCTTAAATCTTTCACATGGGAAGAAGCCACATTCTTAAGTTTTGTCTGAGATCAACAAATGAGCTGAAAGGTTTAAAGAAGAGAAATACTTATTACTTTCATCACAACGGTAGATGATGGGTTGGATTTTCATCCTCGAAGCAGGGAGTGGGAGTTGGGAAATTTCTCAGCTTTCTTGCCCGACTGTGGAGAAAGTGCCAGCAGAAGTAGGATTTTTGTTTGAGGTTGGGGTGGGATGTGGTTGCTAACTCAAGTCAGGCCCACAACACCCCACCAGAATGTGGAGGCAGCCACAGAGGCTGCTGGAAGCCAAGGTTGCATGGTGGTGACAGAGATTAGCACTGCTGTTTCACAGCATCAGGGACCCAGGTTTGAATCTCAGTTTGGGTCACTGTCTGTTGTGGAGTTTGCACGTTCTCCCCATGCCTGTGTGGGTTTTCTCCGAGTACTCCAATTTCCTTCCACAGTCTGAATGACATGCTGGTTAGCTGCATCGGCCATGCTAAATCTCCCTCAGTGTACCCGAACGAGGCTGGAGTGTGACAACTAGGGGATTTTCACAGTAACTTCATTTCATTGTTAACGTAAGCCTACTTGTGACACTAATAAAATAAAGAAAAATGGCTGGCTGGCTAAAAGACCCATGTGCACCATGCAGATGAGAGATTGGACCAAATTGACTAGCAAGTTCAAGTGATTCGCTTGCTGCTTATGGTGGATCTCTTAATCGCATTAATTTTCTGATGAATTTGTGTATTAATAATGGTGCACATTGTGAACTCTGTTATTTTTCCAGCAGCAGTTGGTCCACTATTTTGGTCATAAGCATAGTTCTACTGACCGTGTTTTTCAAAATAATTTGGCAAAGGATGAAGGTTTTTTGATATTGAGATAAAATAATGTTATTTAGATTATAACTGTCATGTAAATGAATTTTTTTTTCACCAAAACAAGGCCTAGAGTTTTTTTGGGCCAAAAGGGGCCTTGCCCACCAGTTGGAGATCCAATGAGGAACTGCAATCAGGAACCAAGCGTCTAATTCTTGGTCCCTTGATTTGGCACAGGCGAGGCAAACCTGACAGGTTTTCCTGGGTGGCTTTACAAGGGCACAGGAGATTTGTGTGGCCTCTATTTAATCCCTAAGTCACCACTAAATTGCGGTGAACTCAGGGATAATGAGTGTCAGTTGGTTTATTTATCAGTCTAACTGATATCCCGCCATCAGTGAATGACAATCCTGTGTCAGTCTCTTCTTCTGCTCCCGCCCCCCCACCTAAGTTGGTGGGGGGAGTGTTTTCACGCTACTCAGAGGTGAAATGAGATTTTTCCAGCAACATGGTTCCCGCCACAATGGCTGCATTAAACCCAGTCAAAGTTAAAAGTTTATTTATTAGTCACAAGTAGGTTTACATTAACACTTCAATGAAGTTCCTGTGAAAATCCCCCAGTCACCACACTCCAGCACCTGTCCAGGTACACCGAGGGAGAATTTAGCATGGCTAATATACCTAACCCGTACATCTTTGGACTGTGGGAGGAAACCGGAGCACCTGGAGGAAACCCATGTAGACACAGGGAGAAAGTGCAAACTCCATACAGACAGTGACCCAAGTTGGGAATTGAACCCAGGTTCCCGGCACTCAGAGACAGCATTGCTAACCACTTGCCACCGTGCCACCCCAAAGTTCCCTGTTCCAGTCTGCACTCAATCTAATTAATTTCCACATCTTTATTGATAATAAAAACAAAAGCATTCAAGAGAATCGCCAATTGTTATCGGGTTTCAATTCTTACTTGGCAGAACTAAATCTTTCCATTCTTGGAGCAGTATACGACCAGCTTGTCTCTCACTCCCCACTGCCCTCTGTCCAGGTCTTCTTGAACCAGAGGTCATCCTTTCAAAAGGTCAAGAACTAGGTCATGGTTTTTCCTTAAGGTGATATTATGTTGAACATATGAAGGGGTCACAGTGTCCTGCACTTTTCCAATAATTGTTTTAAGCTAAATATCCTAAGGCAGTCCCAATATTGTGAATCATGCGTGTTAAGATTTGTAGAATCCAGGGAGTGCATGTGGGCATCCATTGGAATCCTTCTTCCTGCTGTTATACTTTGGCAATAAGATTACGCTTTTTCAGTGCAGTTACTTCTTTATTACAAAAATTTTGCTGCAAAAGTGTCCATAACTTTAAAGAGTTTAACTGAGCTTCATCATAGTTGTTCTTGTTTTTTAAATTGATTTTCATGTGACGAGCATCTTTCTTGTAGTTTCCTTCACCCAGATGGGGACAAAGGGGGAAACACTTGATTAGTCCTGTTTTTTGGTCGCAAGGGCCCCTGAATTAGTCCACCCTGTGTCCCACCAAGATACACAGCACCCACGCTGCTTTCCTACTTCAATATTTAAAGCTTACAGCCCAGTGTTGAATTTGCTGTAGATTGGTTGCATACTCTGACAAGCAGTGTACTTGGTTGCATACTCAGACAAGCAGTGTACTTGGTTGCATACTCAGACAAGCAGTGTACTTGGTTGCATACTCAGACAAGCAGTGTACTTGGTTGCATACTCAGACAAGCAGTGTACTTGGTTGCATACTCAGACAAGCAGCGTACTTGGCTGCATACTCAGACAAGCAGCGTACTTGGTTGCATACTCTGACAAGCAGCGTACTTGGTTGCATACTCTGACAAGCAGTGTACTTGGTTGCATACTCTGACAAGCAGTGTACTTGGTTGCATACTCAGACAAGCAGTGTACTTGGTTGCATACTCAGACAAGCAGTGTACTTGGTTGCATACTCAGACAAGCAGTGTACTTGGTTGCATACTCAGACAAGCAGTGTACTTGGTTGCATACTCAGACAAGCAGTGTACTTGGTTGCATACTCAGACAAGCAGCGTACTTGGCTGCATACTCAGACAAGCAGCGTACTTGGTTGCATACTCAGACAAGCAGCGTAGTTGGTTGCATACTCAGACAAGCAGCGTACTTGGTTGCATACTCAGACAAGCAGTGTACGTGGCCAAGATACATTTTAGCCAACTTGTTTATCATAAAGGGGAGCTGCACCCATTATATACTGGCTGCTGTTGGATGTTTATGGAGAAATTCATAGAATCATAGAACTCTACATTGCAGGAGGCAACTCAGCCCATTGAGCATGTACTGACCACAATCCCACCCAGGCCCCATCCACATAACCCCGTTCATTTACCCTAAATAGCCTCCCTGACACTAAGGGGCAATTTAGCATGGCAAGTCCACCTAACCCGCATATCTTAGGAGCGTAGGAGGAAACCGGAGCACCCGGAGGAAACCGAAATGGGGAGAACATGCAAACTCCACACAGACAGTGACCCAAGCCGGGAATCGAATCGGGGTTCCTGGTGCTGTGAGGTTGCAGTGTTAACCACCATGCCACAATGCCAGGTGAGAAATTGACCTTCATGGGAGGAGAAACATGAAAAATGAAGCAGGATCAGTTGCGAGAGGGGATTCCCAGGCTTTTCAAAGTGGGATTGGAATGATTAGAAAGGCTATGGGGAGAATCTTACCCAAAAATGGCAGCGTTGTTTCTGTCGAGAAGCTATTCAGTTTTCTGTCCAGATCTTACAAGATTCTGCCAAAAGAAAATCAAGGGGGTGTGTTTCATATAGTCATGTAGGGAGGTAGGGCCTCAACATGCCAGCAAAGCTCAGTTGCACAGATATTGAGGCACTGTATTTAAAGGGCACCCCACTCATAACTTGAGTAAACCTTTCCTCCAGCCCATCCCGCATTCCATAAAAGTGAATGAAAGTGGTGAACTGTTCGCAAGTTGAAACACTTCCAGTATTGCTTTGGAAGTGGGAAACCAACTCCTTGTCTTGTGTGCCAGAAGTAATATTTAGTTTGGCACACTCTATTTTTGGCACATCTTAAGAGAGATGTTGAAGTTTCCCATCTGGCATAAATTGGGTACCAGTGGCCCAAACATTTCTGAAAAGTATTCACCTGAAGGTTAGTGAGTTTGCTCTTTGGAATAAGTAATTTAGACAGCTGCTCTAAGTAAGTGCCCGACTAATTTACACTTGGGACCTGTGAAGTCAGTAGCAACTCAATGGCTGGAATTTTACCCTGCCATGGGCATTGGAGCGGGTAAAGGGCAGTCAATGGGAAGTCTGTTGATCTCGGACATGATTTTTACAGTTTCGGCTGAGCAAGAACATAAAATTCCTGTGAATGCCTCAAGGACTCAACTAAGAGAAGTGTGCGCCATACAATACTCCACCTAGTACCAACTGACAGTCTAGCCAGAAAGGAGTGCACAGGTAAGTACTTATACATTTTGGTGGTACCAGGAGCAGGACTACTCCTCCACAAAAAGAATTCAGGCCACTATAGGAGCCGGGGGGTATTGGGGGAGGGGGGGGGGATGCGGTGGGGAGGCGGTATACTTCATTTTGGATGTGATCCATCTGAAAGATCTATTTCTTACCAGCTGTCCAGATGTTATATCCAGGGTGCTCATTTTCTGCCCTCAGTCCCACAGCCCTATCAATGGAAACCTGACCCTCTAAATGGACCAAGCATCCCATTGGTACTAATAACATAAGAACATAACATAAGAAATAGGAGCAGGAGTAGGCCATCTGGCCCTTCGAGCCTGCCCCGCCATTCAATAAGATCATGGCTGATCTGTCGTGGCTCAGTTCCACTTTCCCGCCCTCTCCCCATAACCCTTAATCCCCTCTCTTATCAAAAACCCATCAACCCGCTTCTTAAAAATATTTAGCGAGGCAGCCTCCACCACTTCAACGGGCAGAGAATTCCAGAGATTCACCACCCTTTGAGTGAAGAAGTTCCTCCTCAACTCCGTTCTGAACCGCCCCCCCTTTATCTTGAGGCTGTGCCCCCTAGTCCTACTGTCTTTTTTGAGCGGGAAGAGTCTTTCCACCTCTATCCTATCCATCCCATTCATCATCTTATACGTCTCAATGAGATCTCCCCTCATTCTTCTAAACTCTAACGAGTACAAGCCTAGTTTATTCAGCCTCTCCTCATAGCTCAACCCCCTCAACTCCGGTATCAGCCTAGTAAACCTCCTCTGCACTCCCTCCAAGGCCAAAATATCCTTGCGCAGGTGCGGCGCCCAAAACTGCACACAGTACTCCAGCTGCGGCCTCACCAGTGCCCTATACAGCTGCAGCAAGACCTCCCTACTTTTATATTCAATCCCCCTCGCTATGAAGGCCAGCATCCCATTCGCCTTCCTGACCACCTGCTGCACCTGCAGGCTGGGTTTTTGCGACTCATGCACAAGGACCCCGAGGTCCCTCTGCACCGTCGCCTGCTGCAGTTTTTCGCCACGTAAGTAATAGTCCTTCCTACCATTCTTCCTACCAAAGTGGACCACCTCACACTTGCCAACATTAAATTCCATTTGCCATTTCCTGGCCCATTCGCCCAGCCTATCTAGATCCTTCTGCAGACTCTCCACACCCTCCGCACAATTTGCCTTTCCCCCAATCTTAATGAACTTCTGGATGGTTACTTGAACACTGCATGGAGGGAAAATCTAATCCTTTTGCAATAATGTTGTCATAATAATGTCATAAAATGTCATAGAGCATTTTATAGTTCCAATCTTGCAAGTGTATAGAACATTATTATGTGAAGTCACTTGATCTGAAGGTGAGTGAGGCAGAAGTGAACCCTGCTGTAGATTTGGACAGCATCATTCTCAATATTGTAAGTGACATTAAATGGGTAATATATTGTGTGGACATTGTGTAATCCTTTAAGCAAACTGCTGTCTACAATAATAGTAATAGAAAATATGTGGATAGTAGGCAAGAAGACAAATGGTGCACAATTCTGCTGTAAAATAAGCCATTTACTGGAAAGTTTTAAACTCAAGCAGCTTGGGTTCCGTTAACTGCAATATTGTTGCTTCCTCGCTTAATTGAATGTTTAGAGACCTTACACAATGACAATTAGTTTGTTTCCAGCTGAATATGAACATTTGATCAAATTAGCATGTAATTAATAATAATTTTCTATTGAATCAATAAGTAGGTTTCCAAATCAACCATGCATTTAAAATTACATATTCTGCTCACATAATTACATACTTCTGCAACTCTGATACATTATTATTTGTAATAAGATTACATTTTGAAACAAGGTCTAATTATGGTCTATTAGACAAGACTAGTTGCCATGTAGATGAATCAACAATTTTGTATAAATAGCTTTGAGATTGGAGATTGTGCTGTTATACGTTGCAAGATCAGGTAAAGACTTTTTAATCGTTGTAGTTCTAATTTCATATTTCAGTTCTTGTAACTAAAAAGCCATCACATTGGAATATTGTAATTTTTTTGTTGTCCAGGTTGTAAGCAGTTGAGAATGTATGTAAACACACAAGAACCCCAATGTGACAATGGCTGGTTGACAGATGCTGACAATAGATTCAAATAAAATCAATTTAATTGGCATAGGACCTTAATTGGCTACAAGCTGATTACAAACCAAGAACAAAAGGACAGATGACAGTGGGATCAGGTTTATCAAGGGGAATGAAAGAATCAGCAAGTTGAAGGTAACTGTTTTCATATAATTTGGGGACTATTTTGTTCATACTTACAGCCAAGAAGAATATAGTTAAAATAATACAAAAGAAGAGGTTAGTTGATTTAGGAACTGAATAATTGAGTGATACTGATGAAGCAAGTTTAACATTTGTTCCTTATTCTGTATTGATTTAGTTTATCTGAGCTGAGATGTTAGGGCGATGTGATGTCATGTCCATAAGACATGACTTAGCCCTGACTTCTTACTGTATTTACCCCAGTCCAAAGCGGCATCTCCACATCATAAGACAGGAAGCAGATCATTAAATGGTTAAACCTTACTTCCTACTGATTTAAAAATGTACCCATCTTGATCAAAAGCATGGCTGCTATAGGTCACATGATTTGCTAGTAATTATAGGACAAAGCTCAACCTTCACCTTTGTAAAATGTCACACCTGTCATTGTGTGGACTCTTTTCAATCAAAGAAACAAGGGAGCAACAGACGGTCTGTCTCCCCAAACTGGATTTATAACAAACAGAGAGCCATTGAAATTTGTTATACCTGCAGAGGTGCTAATAACCACCATCTGTCTCCTAAGGTGAACAATGGATTTTGACCTAAGGCATAAAAACTGATTGTTACCCTAAAACTGATTGCTCAGTGAACAAAATCACATGACCTAAGGTCTTTTGGCCTTTGGAAAATTTTAATATTAAATTTCTGGACTCCCAAGTCAATTTACTGTTAAAAATCCAGGCTGCCAATACCAAAGCCAGCCTCCAGGTTGACAACAAAGCCCGCCCAAAGTCTAAAGCTCCTTGAAGCCTGGTTCTCTGAAGGATTCCTGCCATCATCTGCCTAGTGGACTAAGCCTCTGTATACCAACCTCATTGTGCTGCCTTGTCATCAACTTTAAAGATTGTTTGCCATGCTTACTTTAGCTAGCTGAATCCGCCTGAACCTTGATTCCTACGTAAAAGAACCTTCACTAGTCCTTGACATTCACATGAATTAATATCCATATCTTTGCTTCTATTTTTAAATTATTACTTGTAAACCTTTTTTCATTCCTGTTTCTTTCTTCTGTGTGTGTGTGTGTGTGTGTGTGTGTGTGTGTGTGTGTGTGTGTGTGTGTGTGTGTGTGTGTGTGTGTGTGTGTGCTGACCATCCCCCAACTTGAATCTATGAATCAACAATATCTCTGATTTAACCCGACAGTGAGTTTGCAAATTAAAATTGACTTCATGTACTGAGGTTTTGGGGAAACACACTAAAACTACTTCAAAAAGCAAAAACTCTGCTTACAGGCAGACAATGAGAAAAGTAAAGTGTGCCTCCCTCTCCTGTCCGTAACAGTTACCACAAGTGGTCCCGCAGTCTCTGGGATAGAGAATGGATGCCAGCTTGGTTCATCATTCCTAATCGCTGCAGTTGACTCCTGCTGTAACTGAGTGTGTGTGGACATTGACAAAGCCATGTTTGGGTTTGGCTGTGATTTATTTTTGTTTATATCCAATTCAATCCAATCAAAGTCTAATTCAAAGTCTCAACAAGTGAGATATTCCAGATCCAAGCTGACAAGACAGGCTTCCCACTTCCTGTCTTGGGCTTGATCTACATCATCAAGCTGATTAGAACAGGCATTACACCTTCTTCTCCAAGGCTTGATCTCATTTGCAGCTTAGCTAAAAGGCTGAGATAACGCTTTAAAAAATTGCTTCAAATGAAGCCTCAGTGTAACCTCATGACTTCATCCAAGTGCAGGACATCAATACTTACACCTGATCTTAGCCAAAAGATCAAGAAGCTGTGATACTCCAGATGATCACTATATTGGAAGGTAAGGCTGACAAGTACAAACCTCTACTTGAGAGGTATACTAAGGAGTGCCTTTCACACAGCACCTCTGTGTCTTTTGAATGGTGAGAAAAGTTCCAAAGGGGATAGAAATGCCCTCGTTTAAAATATAGATATTTATGAAGGATAGAGTTGAAGATGGTACGCAACATATCTCAGGGCTCAATGCTGGGGCCATGACTGTTTCTGGAACATTTCGAATAACCCTGGCTACCCGACAGGAACTGGGCAGCAATCTAGCTGGCAATTAAAATGCCCTGGGTGATTTACCTGCTGATTTCTAAATCTTGATTTTTGTCCACTCTCCTGAGCAAATGGCAAAGGCACTCATTTCATGCCGGTAGCGTCCTTCTTTAATATGCTTTTCACGGTCTGATGACATTATTAAACCTGTCAACCATTTTAACTCACACCTGAGCAAGGAAGCCATTGTGCCTTACCACCAGGGTGAAGCTGGACAGTGGGGCAGAATTCTCCCAAGCCCCTGCTGGTGTGATTGATGGCAAGCATGGTAGGAGAATATGGTGGGTGGGTCAGAAATTGGTTTCACGCTGGCGTGAATTTATAGTGGGAACTTCCACTGGTGCCCACCATGGTGGGTCAGAAAACCCATCAGAGGATGGGTTTATGGGATACAGATGGGATTAATGGGATACAGATGAAGACCACAGAATAGGGTATGAAACATTCAGGTGCATAATTAATGAGGTTGAGGCCAGAACCATTGGCATCTATCAACAATGTGGAAAATTGCCCAGGTATGTTTTGTATACAAAAGGCAGGATAAATCCAACCTGGTCAATTACCACTCTATCAATCTACTCCCAATCAAAGTAAAGTGATGGAAAGGGTCATCAATAGTGATATCAAGCAGCACTTTCTCATCAGTAACTTGCTTAGTGATGCCCAGATTTAGTTTCACCAGAGACATTCAGCTCCTGACCTCATTACAGCCTTTGTTCAAACAAGGGCAAAAGAGCTAATGCACATTAAGGCCACATTTGACCAGATGTGGCATCAAGGAGCCCCATCAAAACTGAAATCAATGGGTATCAGGGGCAAACTCTCCAATGGTTGGAGTCATACCTGGCAGATAGGAAAACGGTTGCGGTTGTCAGCCATCTCAACTCCAGCACATCTCTACAGGAGTCCCTCAAGTTAGTGTCCAAGGCCCAAACATCTTCGGCTACTTCATCAATGACCTTCCTTTGGTCATAAGGACAGAAGTGGGAATGTTCACTGATGATTGCACAATGTTCAGCACTTATGTTCGAATGCAACAAGATCTGCACAATATCCAGGTTTGGGCTGACAAGTGGCAAGTAACATTTGGGTCACACAAAAGCCAGGCAATAATCATCACTAATAAAAGACAATCTCACCATCACACCTTGACATTCAATGGTGTTACCATCATTGAATCCCCCACTGTCAACATCCTTGGGGCTACCATTGACCAGAAACTACTGCACTCACCACATTAACACAGTGGCTACAAGAGGAGGTCAGAGGCTAGGAATGCTACGGCGAGTAACTCACATCTTGGCTCCCCACAGCCTGTCCACCATCTGCAAGGTATAAGTCTGGAGTGTGATGGAATAATCCCCACTTGCTTGTATGGGTGCAGCTCCAACAACACTCAAGAAGCTTGACATCATCCAGAACAAAAGCAGCCCACTTGATTGGCACCACATCTACAAACATTCGATCTTTCCACTACTGACGCTCAGTAGCAGCAGTGTGTACTATCTACAGATGAACTGCAGAAATTCACCAAACTCACTTAGACAGCACCTTCCAAACCCATAACCACTTCCATCCCTAAGGACAAGGTCAATAGCTACATGGGAACATCAACACCCTTCCAAACCGCTCATCATCCTGACTTGGAAATATATTGCTGTTCCTTTGCAGTCGCTGGGTCAACATCCTGGAATTCCCTTACTAATGACATTGTGGGTCAACCCAGAGCGCGTGGATTGCAGCGTTTCAAAAAGGCAGCTCACCACCACCTTCACAAGGGCAACTAGGGATGGGCGATAAATGCTGGCCAGCCAGAAACATCATATCCCTTGAATGAATAAAAAAAACTATGAATTATTTTCCTGTGGGCTGCCACAGCGGGAAACACTCTACATTCCTGCCTTGCCATGGCACTTAAGTCTCAAAATGATGTGAAGGGTTCTGAAATGTAGGTTTTTAATAACAACTTTTCTCTGTGGGGCTGGGAGCCACAGAGTGCTCCTTCTGGCCTTTCAACAAATTTAGATCTTCCCTGCCCTGAACTCCCATGGACCCCCCCCCATTCCACTCCTACCCACCTACCATTGGATGGCTTGACTTTCTAGAGGCCATGATGTGGGTATGCCGGCGTTGGACTGGCGTAAACACAGTAAAAAGTCTGACAACGCCAGGTTTTAGTCCAACCTATTTATTTGATAATATACTCACAAGCTTTCGAGGGGACTGCCTCTTCGTCAGGTGAATGGAGAGCTCTGGCCTCAGACAGAGCATATAAAGCACAGACAGTTTAGAGATTACTGATTGAAATGCGAATCCTTACACCTAACCTGCTGTTCAAGACCTGAAGTGGCTGACAATGTGAGTGGAAGGAGCACTGATCACAGTTTAAAGAGATGTGTATTGTCTCCAGACAGTGGCCTTCACGACACACGACAGCGCAGAGTCGCTGAACAGAGACTGATAGCCAAGTTCCGCACACATGAGGACGGTCTCAACAGGGATCTTGGGTTCATGTCGCACTATCTGTAACCCCCGTGACTTGCCTGGGTTTGCAAAACCTCACTTACTGTACTGTCTGGAGACAATACACATCTCTTTAAACTGTGATCAGTGCTCCTTCCACTCACATTATCAGCCACTTCAGGTCTTGAACAGCAGGTTAGGTGTAAGGATTCGCATTTTAATCAGTAATCTCTAAACTGTCTGTGCTTTATATGCTCTGTCTGAGGCCAGAACTCTCCATTCACCTGACGAAGAGGTAGTCCCCTCGAAAGCTTGTGAGTATATTATCAAATAAATAGGTTGGACTAAAACCTGGTGTTGTCAGACTTTTTACTTTCTAGAGGCCAACAGTTGTTGGTGACACAACAAGAGTCCCGAAGTTGCTGCTGCCAGGCAGGCGGGAAACAACCTCTCCAGCACAGTTATCCCTGGATACCTGCTAGAGGTACTCCCTCCTGCCCTGTTTCCTCTATTTTAGGGTCATATGCCAGAATGCTATCACCCCACCCACCACAGAATCGGAGCAGGCAGGGCAGACAGTGGAAATATCCGCTGACCTTGAGTGGGACTTTTCAGTCTTGGGTTGAGCAAGGCCATAGAGTCATGCAGCACAGAAAAGGCCCCTCGGCCCATCGAGTCTGCACTGACAATAACTACCATGAAAGGTGCGCTAATCCCAGAAAGAGTTTCTTCCACATTGTGACTTCACTTTTCATTTTTGAATAAACAAAAATAGAGTAGATGATTCCTGGGATTGGATTTAGGCAAGGAATGGGTCTTCAGCATTACACTTTTAAACAAAACATTTAAAAAAGTTACTCAGCATCCATTACATGTAAGGTCTTTCTGTAGCCAGTTGTAAATTATGAGGGAAGAAGATTTATCCTGTTTGCCAGTTAGATGTAGATTAAGAATGTACTTCTTATATTGCTCTAAATAGCAAACAATGAAAATCCTATCCCTAATGCCAGTTGTGACATATGTTAGCAGATAAATATGATTATCCTTCTTTGACAATGCAAACTTACTGATTACCAAAAAGCTGTTTTATGCATGATTTCCACCTAAGTCTGCCTGTACCAGCCTTAGACTTCTGGTGCAGAAATGAGCAGAAGGATATTATTATCAAACTCATAGAGATCTTTTGTTTCTATGTATCTTATTAACTCATGCTGTTAACATACTACAATTTACATGGAAATTATTTGTAGGTGCCTCCTTCAAAATTGAAGTGTATTTCTACTGTAGAGTACCAAATGCTTTGTAGTGTCTCCAACAAATACAAACCATGTGCTGTTTTGTTCCTGTTGTGTATGTATACTTATCGCACTGCTTTGTAAAAGACTAGAAAAGAATTGCCGTTTAGCTGCAGGGCACTATAGCAGGCACAGCATGGGGGTGCTATTAAACTTTAAGTCCCTGTTGCCACTGTCTCTGCAGCAGAACACTAATAACACATGCAGATAGAAGAAACATCCATCATAACCTGACAAAACTGACACCAATATTCTCAGATTGGCATCATATCTGTTAAAATCTTGCCATGAGATTGCTAATAGGTCTTTGGAGGTCTATGGGACAATTATGTCTTCAGAAGACTGCATGAGTCAAGATAAATTCACAATGAAATAGAATGAGCAAGCAGTAGATTGCATGAGATTCACTATTTTCTTTGCAGACGGAAGATTCAAACCATATTTACTGTGATAAAATTGGATTCAATTATGCAGGAACCTTTTACATCAATTTTGGATCCACAATTCTCTTTTAATTTCTACACAAAGAATTGTCAACTGTATTTTGATATCTGACCACACAGCGACATTTTTCTATTTTTAAAAAGTGCTTACACCTATTGTTCACTGTTGTAAATATTTTGATCTGCTTTGTAGCTAACAATGATCTGGATGTTGCATCTCACTGAATTCAATCAATTTAAATCAAACATTACATTTTTTAAAGCTATTTAGAAGGAAGGGGACAAAATCATACAGAATTTTTATCAGCAAGTTAAGGATGGTGATAAGATTAATTAACAATTCCCATGCAAATATTGCTGGTTTTGAGGTTGAATGTAGACATTTACTACATGTGAAAATGCTGGTCTGAATCCAATATAAAATGGTATACATCCTAATAATGCATTCTAATCAACATCTTTGCACAGCTGAATGTCAACCTAACAACATTTTAGCAGATCTGTCAAATTCATAAGCAGCTTAACTGGATGAACTGGAACATTACTCTTCATTTATAGTCTTATAATATTTTGTAACGATATTATTGTTATTCTTTCAAATTACATTTTTGTTCATAAACAGTTTGTACAGAGCTCAGCGCTACTGTGCCTCTGGGATATGATGTGAATGTTATGAGAAACTGTAATATTTCTCTCCTTTGACTTTTATGCAAGCCTGGTGTTGAATTCACAATTCATTCCATATTCCCTATCAGGTTTAAAATATGCAATGGTCTTTTGTGATTTAATTCTTTTATAGGTGAAATGATATAACATCATTTATAGACCAATTTCATTTACTTCTTTGGCTTAAAGATGAAAAAGTATTAAGTTTGAAGAAAAAATGATGTATACCCTTTCTAGTGGCTCTACTGCATAAGGATGTAAAGCAGTTTTACCGTGACCTCACTCCTCACAGTGCCAGACTTTACTTGGGAAAATTAATTTTAATGTAATCCTAATCTCTAGAGCAGTGCCTTTTATACTTGCGGGTTCTTGTGATTTAGAATCTGGAATTTGAATTGTTTCCCTTCTATTTGATTCAGGTCTAGACTCATTGAGTTGCTCATCTTTGCAATGACATAAATGCTTCCAACCCATAGGAGAAGATGTGGCTGTGAAGTGTGTCCTCATGTTGATGTGGGCTTCGCAAGTTAGAGTTAATGAATTTCACAGCTTTTTTGAATCTACCCTGGTTTATATTGTGGATTTTCTGGTACATCCAGTTGGTTAATTTTACAAGTTTTCTGTTGTATTAAAAGTGAATTCATTTTTAATAAATGGTATTCCATTATTATGAGGTTAGGAAAAGAAATTCAGAAGTCCAAGAGAAACAATTGCTAAGGAATATAAAAACAAAAAAAGTAAGATTTTCTACAGATACATAAATAACAAAAGAAAGATCATAGTAGGGAAAGGGCCAGTAAGGGATGCACACAATAAATGAAAAGGGTAATGACGATGAAATGGCAGAAATATTAAATAATTCTTTTGCCTCAGTGTTTAACAGGGAGACTTACACAACATCAGGAAAAGAGTTGGAAAAAAGAGATATAAAGACATTTAAAATAACAAGGGACAAGATAAATGATAAATGAATGAGCTGGAGAGGATAAAACCCTTAGTCTGGATAGATTACATCTACAGTAAGAAGTCTGACAACACCAGGTTTAAGTCCAACCGATTTATTTGATAGTAAACTCACAAGCTTTCAAGGTTCCCCTCTTCGTCAGGTGAATGGAGAGTTCTGGCCTCAGACAGTACATAAAACAGCACAGACAGTTTACAGATTACTGATTAGAATGCAAATCTTTACACCTAACCTGCTATTCAAGTCTTAAAGTGGCCAACAATGTGAGTGGAAGGAGCATTAAGCCCAGGTTAGAGAGATGTGTATTGTCTCCAGACAGTACAGTGAGTGAGGTTTAGCAAACCCAGGCAAGTCACGGGGGTTACAGATAGTGCAACATGAACCCAAGATCCCTGTTGAGACCGTCCTCATGTGTGCTGAACTTGGCTATCAGTAGATTGCATCTACACAGATTGAAATAAGTTAGGGAAGAGATAGTGGAGGTACAATTGCACATAGATAAAAATTCATTGGAAAAAGGAATAGTGCCAGAGGATTGGTGGATGGCCAATGTGAATTCTTTACATAAAATGTGAGTTAGAGTAAGCCCAAGGAACAACAGACCAAGACTTAACATCAGTAATAGAACGATAGTATAATCCTTAATTAAAGATGTAATAAAAACATATGAAACTATAAAGAACAATGATTAAAGAAAATTACAGTGCAGGAACATGCCCTTTGGCCCACCAAGCCTGCACTGACCATGCTGCCTGACTTAACTAAAACCCCCTACCCTTCCGGAATACCCCTCTATTCCCATCCTATTCATGTACTTGTCAAGACGCCCCTTAAAAGTCACTACCATATCTGCTTCCACTACTACCTCCCCTGGCAATAAGTTCCAGGCACCCAGTACTCTCTGTGTAAGAAAAAAATCTGCCTCGTACATCTCCTTTAAACCTTGCCCCTCGCACCTTAAACCTATGCCCCCTAGTAATTGACTCTTCCACGCTGGGAAAAAGCTTTTGACTATCCACTACATTCATGCCTCTCATAATCTTGTAGACTTCTATCAGGTCTCCCCTCAACCTCCATTGCTCCAGTGAGAACAAACCAAGTTTCTCCAACCTCTCCTTATAGCTGATGTCCTCCACACCAGGCAACATCCTAGTAAATCTTTTCCGTTACCTCTCCAAAGCCTCCATGTCCTTCTGGTAGTGTGGCGACCAGAATTGAACACTATATTCCAAGTGTGGCCTAATTAATGCTCTATAAAGCTGCAACATGACTTGCCAATTTTTAAACTCAATGCCCTGGCTGATGAAAGCTAGCATGCCATATACCTCCTTGACTACTTCTCCACCTGCATTGCCACTTTCAGTGACCTGTGTACCTGTACACCCAGATCCCTCTGCCTGTCAATACTCTGAAGGGTTCTGCCATATACTCTATATGGCAGTATATAATAGAGCAGTCAGTGTGCATTCCAAAAAGAAAGGCCCACGCTCAACAACTTTAGCGAATTATCTGAAGAAGTAATGGAAAGGGTGAATAAGCTTAATACAATAAATATAATGGGCATGATCTCACCATACCATTGTGCTCATCGATCAGCGTGGCAAAGTGGGAAAATAGCGTGTGATGCTAAAAATCAGATTCGTAACTGGCACCAAATGGTTTACTATATTCCCAGCCCCTATTTACTGGTGTGAACTACTGTAAGCCCAAAATGGGCACTAAACTTATTAGCTTGCATTTGAATGGATTTCAATATCATTAGTGAGGTTAGCGCACATGATTCTCTCCTTCTGGATGCTTTCAAATCCTAGCGAGACATTACCCCGGCATGAATCACTACAGAGACGATTCTCCCAAAAAAATTCTAAGTGCTGAATTTCTGTGAAAACTGGAATAATTCCCGCTGATTGTTTTTTTTTTAGTGGGATTTTCAGAACAAATCTCCCATACTCTGTGCACTGCAAAGTGCCCTAGTGTGAATCACTCTGAAAATCACGAGGCAGGGCCTATTCCTGCCCGAGAGGCCAGCAGCATAGTGCTGAGTGGGCCACAGTGCATGCACCGATCTGTCAGTGCCTAGATCAGCGCATGTATAGTGGCCCCGTACTGCCAGCCTCCCGATCAATCGCTGGCCAGTCCCACAATCCCCGCATCGCTGCTCCTCCGAAACCCCAATCCCTGATAGCTGGCTGCCTGAACATGTCCTGATAAGTCCCAATGTCTCCCCCATTCCACCAGCCCCGACCTCCCCTCCCCCAGCAGTCCTGACCTCACCCCCACCCCCTCCAACCCGAATGGCCAGCCCCAATAACTACCCCCCCTCCCGTCACCAATCCCTATGCAGAGTGGCCGTGGGACCCCTTCCCCCCTCCGCCAATCGGCCTCTTTAGGTCCCATCCCCAACAGCCTTGCTCCCTCTGGCCCCATCCCCTTTGCATTGCCAAGGTGCCCTTTGGGTATTGCCGGGGTGTGGAGATGCTGGCATTGGACTGGGGTAAACACAGTAAGAAGTCTCGCAACACCAGGTTAAAGTCCAACGGGTTTATTAATTAGTAAATGCCTCTAGCTTTCAGAGATCTGCCCCTTTGTCAGGACTCACCTGACGAAGGGGAAAAGCCCCGAAAGCTAGTGGCATTTACTACTAAATAAACCTGTTGGACTTTAACCTGGTGATGTGAGACTTCTTACTGTGCATTGTCAGGGGGCCAGCCTGGCACTGCCCAGGAGGCACACCCTCTTTCCCCTGACCTCCTTGGGGGCCCTCAGTGGCCTTTGGTTCCTCCAGCAGTGTCAGCCATCTGATCCCCGTTAGTGGGAATCATACTGGAGTCAACCACTCCTGGCAAGTTGGTGGGTGGGGTGGGGGGGGGGGGGGAGAGACAGTAGCGGGTCCCGACACTTCAGTCCCAGGCCCGCTAATGACATGGTAATGCCAATTTAAACATTTAAATCAGCTCTATGCAGAGCTCCAGAAGCCACAGCTCAAGAACCACATCTCTTGTCTTTTCCTGCTCCTAGTGATTATGGGTTCTCTTCCCCTGCACGGACAACAGGGGGATTAAATATCTGACAGATGAAAAGGTGCAGGGTGTCGAGGGTGTTGGGGATGGGGGTGAGCAGGTAGCGAATGTCAGCACTGTGCCTCAGCAGGCAGGGGCTGTGACGGGGGGCAATGATGTGGATATGCCGGCGTTGGACTGGGGTAAACACAGTAAAAAGTCTGACAACACCAGGTTTAAGTCCAACCGATTTATTTGATAGTAAACTCACTAGCTTTCGAGGTTACCCCCTTCGTCAGGTGAAGGTTACCACCTGACGAAGGGGGTAACCTCGAAAATAAATCGGTTGGACTTAAACCTGGTGTTGTCAGACTTTTTATGGGGGGCAATGCCAGAGCAGTGCTAGGGGATCAAGTGTTGGGAGGCCGCAGGGTGTCAGGAGACATGGATGTTCCAGGCGCGACATGCAAGACTGATGCCAGGATGGGATGGACTCTCAACCCTTGCTGTTTAAAGGAGGTTATTCATCTTTTTTTGGTGTTGGGCACCCATCCTTTGTGCCAGTGTGCAGCACTCAGTGCTGCTGCCACCCCTGCCAGGCTGCATTGCTGATTGACCCCTGGGTTATTGACCATCTCGGGGCAAGATGACAGCCCTCCTCTCCTCTACTGTGCCCAGCAGCTGGCCCAGTTCCCCCTCGATGAACCATGGAGCCACTCTTCATGGTGCCATCTTCCTGGCATAATGGTCTGTGAGTCCATCGTTAGTGTTTAAATGTGTACCCACCCCCTTGTTAATGGTGTGCAGCTGTGGCTACTTTGTGTGAATCTGTTGCCTGGAGCCTCTATGCCAGCTTGATTCACATGGTGGCCCTTTCATTGCACCATGCCAAAAGATTACAGTGTGAAATGCGAAAGGACTGGCACAGAGAACTCCCATTTTCACAGTTATGACATTTAGAAACTTTCTGGGAAAATTCTGCCTGATATATTTTGATTTCCAAAAATATTTTGATCAGGTACCGCCTGGTAGTTTGATGTCTAAGATCTGAATGTGAGGAGCTAGAGGACAAGTAGCAAAATGGCTAGACAAACAGAAAACAGGGAGCAGGAGGTAAAGTTAATTACTCAGTTTGGAAAAAGTTGGGAAATGACATTCCATAAGGATCATTGCTGAGACCACAGCTGTTCACTATTTACAATAATTTCACAGTAACTTTGTTGCAGTATTAACGTAAGCCTTATCTGTGACTAACAATAAGTAAATTTAAACAAAAACAATTTAGGACCAGGAATTGGAAGTACAACTTTAACATTTGCAGATGACACCAAATTGGAATGTAGTTAAGTATAGAGGAGCACCATGAGAAAAATATTAATGAACTAGCAGAATGTGCATGGATAGGTGTGCGGTGATACACTTTGGTAGAAGAGTAAGGAAGTCAAATACTCTGGCAAAGCAAATGGGGTAATCAAAATACTGAAATTAATGATGAGGACCAATGATGTCAGGCAATGGGGAAAGGAGGTGAATGAGGATGACAAAAAATGAATGGCAGAGGGAAGACCGACGGGAGGGAAACTGGACCCCGGTAAGGCTGCATGGAAAGCTCACAAACATGGGGGTCAAAAAGATACAATATTGTTTACTGCAAGGGGGTGCATTGAAGACTCCAGAAGTGGTGGGTAGAGGTCTAAGTGGAGCATGGATGCCTCATGGGTTCGATGGGAGGGTGGTTGAGTAGAGGAACAGACTTCCTTTTGTGGCTGCTAGCCTTTTCCCTCTGTGTTGCTGGTGCAGACAGGTGGGCTGGAACATGAGTGTGCTGGACTGGGATTTAGATATGTCACTGGGATCTTCGAACCCAGGGTGGTGAATCTCTGGAATTCTCTGCCGGTTGAAGTGGTGGAGGCTGCCTCGCTAAATATATTTAAGACGCAGATAGATAGGTTTTTGATAGGCAAGGGAATTAAGGGTTATGGGGAGAAGGCAGGAAAGTGGAACTGAGCCACGACAGATCAGCCATGATCTTATTGAATGGTGGGGCAGGCTCAAAGGGCTAGATGGCCTACTCCTGCTCCTATTTCTTATGTTCTTATGTTGAGGGTGGGCAGATGAATCAGCTACCAGGCCGTTAGGAGAGTCAGAGGGGAACTCGCCTGTAATGAATGAGTTTCCAAATACAGAATCTGGTGTGGGATCCCGCCATGGGAAAGGCACCATTGGAGCCTCCTGCCACTGCACTTAGTCTCAAAAACAGAGAATTCTGCCCTAACTGCTTTCATGAAAATAGAAACATGTTGGAAACAACATGTCAATACTTGTAAGGCAAGAGGACAGATTTTGATATCATGGATCTGTGCACTTCAGAATATGCATGGCCAACAGACATTTGTATGATTTCCTTTTTATTTCCAATTTGTAGATTTTTTTAATTTCTAAATTAACATTGTTTTCTGGAATCTTCCTTAAGTGGAGTTATGTTTTGTTTATTTGCTCTTAACTTTGCACAGTTGAACGCCTGTTCAATGATGTAAAGGTCCAACCCCCATTGCCATGATCAATACTCTTTAAAGAGTTTATCTACTATTTGTAAGTTAGTTGTTAAATCATTCCTTCCAGATTTTTCTCCAGTTTTCAGCTTGAGGGCTTTTCCATACTTGTTTAAAGTTGCATTAGTTAACAGGGAGGGGGTGGTCTGACAGGTGCAGGAGTATTTCTTGGTGATTTAAAGGCATATACAAGGCAGTAGCTTCCTGACATAGATGGTCTATTGGCAATGAACAGGACTGTGAGAATGAGCTAGACAGGCTGCTAGAAGAGGGAAGAGGAGCGCTGGGAGGACTCTCAGCGTTGTCCCTTCCCATAGAGGCCAGCACTGGTGGGGTTAAAACACGCAAGTATCTCTTACCCATCTCTTAATATCCTGCTGCCTCCTATTGTTGGCACCTTCTCATGCAAGAAAAAGAGGAATGTATCTGTGAGTGTCCAATATGTTTTGGATAGTGTGGTCGTCGTTGTCAACTTGCTGCCAATGCATACACAATATGAGATATGGATGCAAGGCTTGCAACAGTGCTAAGTGTACAGAGATGAGATAACATAGGAATGTTGGGTGTGAGTTCTGATTGAGAGAGGTTGCTGCTAAGTGGGCAGTGGTGGCGTGGTAAGTTGAGCAGGGATGCAGCTAGTGGTGCAATTGGTAGGATATGGCATTCAAAGAGGCACTTCTGACCTTGACTCTCATGCAATCCCATTAGTATCTTTTTTCACTGCATCCAGGTCTTCAGAGTTAAGTTCCTGACATTGACCTCCACTGTTGTTTCTTTCCTCTGCCTTATGAACATGTATCTGGAGGACTGCTGGTTCCACCCCACATTTGAAACATGCCTTTTCCCCAGCTCTTCCACAAAGACCTCCAGTGCAGCAATGAAAATCCACGCTTCTTCTCTCTGTCACAGTCAACCATTGTCACATCTGCCGCAGCACAATATTCAGAATGATCTTGGCACCATCAGCAACCACAATGCACTTCCCCTTTAAATAGTACAGAACAGCTCTAAGCAATGTGAGGCAGTCACAATAGTCACTACTAATGCAAACAGCCAGTCAACAGCAGGGAAGCACTTGCTGCATACAGCAATCGCAAAAACCAGCAGACAACACCAAGTTGACACACTGCCTGCAGTGCAATGAATTGACGCAGTTACTCATGCATCGCAATCCCTGTGCCTGTTTTCGGGGGTTAGCCAATTTAATCTGCTATATGTCTTCAGGACGTTTCAAGCCATTTCGCAGCCATTGTATTCAATTTCAGCACAACAAAGTTCCACAAGCAGAAATGTGGTAATGAAGATGCTGACTCCCTGCTGGGATACATTTGATGATCATCAGTGTTTCCTCACTTGTGTAGTCATTTCTTGTGTGAGGCAGCAGAATTAGATTTTACATTGCATTTGACCAAAAGAGGAAAACAGTGCTTAGTGGCAGTGGGATGTCTGCATCTCCTTCAATCTTCCCCCCCACATTTGGCCCTACCCCATTCGGCCCCACCCTGTTGGCACTGCCCTATGCCTGGTGGGCAGTGCCAAGATGCCTCTTGGTCGTTGGCATTTTGCCCCTTGGGCAGTGCCGGGGGTGCCTTGCTGGTACTGCCAAGGTGACAATGCCTATTGGAACCCCCAGCACCTGGCCCTCTGGGGGGACCTCAAATGCCCCCCTTCACTCCAGCGGGGTCAGACAACCAGCTCACCACAAGTGGGGAGCTATACTAAACCCTGCTGGAGTGAACCACCCTGTTGGGGGAGTGGGCGGGGTGGGGGGGGGGAGGGTTGCTAGCAGGCCCAGAGACTTAATAGCCAGAAATCAGCATGTAGCTGACAGAACTGGAAATCAGTGTGGAGGCCACGGTGCCCAACAGGGATCCTGCAAAACAGCCTCCGCTCAAGTTTCCTGGGCCCACCATGCTATAAAAACAGTGTACTGTGATGGGAGAATCACCCCATTGTTGTTTAAATCAGACATATGGTTGAGATTAGTTCACTTCCAACTACTTGCAGAGCCTGCCACCAAAAGTGCCACAGACTTTAGCTGATCTTCTGGAGTTGATGTTATTTAGATATTGGAGGCATTTCACTGGCCCCCACCATGGGCATTCTTTGCTCTGACAGGCTTCTGTATTGCCTATAACACTGACACATTTACAATGTTTAATTTAGCTTTCTTCATCAACCTGCGCCATCCATCGTTCTTTGAGTGTTATACAGGTTCTGTTAGCAACAATACTTTCTTAGACTCTCTCTGTTCTCAGGGATGCTGGGTGCCAAGTCAAAATGAGCAATCCTGGAAGCCAGTGGTTGAAAGATCTAAATGGAGAGTAATATGCTAGAAGACGTATTTTTCTTATTTTTTTAATCTTTATACTTTCCTGGAGCATTTGTTGCTTATTCCCAATTGTCCTTTAACTGAATAGCTGCTAGGCTATTAGAGGCAGTGCGGTGGCACAGTGGTTAGCGCTGCTGCCTCACAGCGCCAGGGACCCAGGTTCAATTCCGGCCTCAGGTCACTGTGTGTGTCGAATTTGCACAATCATCCCATGCCTGTGTGGGTTTCCTCCGGGTGCTCTGTTTCCTCCCACAGTCCAAAGATGTGCAGGTTAGGTTGATTAGCCACGTTAAATTGATCCTAGTGTCAGGGGGATTTGCCGGTAAATGTAAATGTGGTTATGGGAATAGGGCTTGGTGGGATTGCGGTCAGTGCAGACTCGATGGGCTGAATGGTCTCCTTCTGCATTGTAGGGCTTCTATGATTCTATTTCATGAGGTAGTTAAAAGTCAACAACATTTCTGTAGGTCTGGAGTCACAGACAGACAGGTAGAGTTATTTCTTAAAGAATATTAATGAATCAGGTGAGCATTTACAGAAAAAAAATGATAGTTACATGATTGACATTATTGAGACTAGTTTTATATTCCAGATTAATTAACCAAGTTTAAAATTCTACCAGCTTCCAGAATGGAATTTGAATCCATGTCCCCACAGTAGTAGCCTGGGCTACTAGTCCAGTGACATTACCAAAACACGACAGCTCCCCTTGCATCTTCTTTCAATATACATCCCATATTCAGTATTGTTTGGATTACTTGATAGAAATTGGGAACAAGCTGTAAGGTGAGCAGTGGGGAACAAATGATCTCAGCCATTATACATATAGTTTAAGGATAATTTGGACAATTTGGTTTCATTATATTGAAGCAGGAGCTAGGTTAAATATTTTGCCCCTTGACTGGGTAAATAATGAAAGAAAAATAGTCTAAATGTCATATTTTATGGGAACAAAGACTTGGTTATAATTTTACTGTAACACACAAGGTCATAAATTCAGAATTCCTGCAGTGAATGCCTAAAGGTGAAAGATTTCTTTCTTCATTAACAGGACGTAGGCACTGCTGACAAGGCCATCATTTATTACCCATCATAATTGTCTTTGAAATGGTGGTGAGTTGATTTCTTGAACTTTTGCAGTGTGAGCAGCATACTGGATAAGCAGAAATGTCTTCCAATTAAATATTAGGAAGACTAAAGTCACTATTTCCATCCCTTCTCCAAACTCCATTTCCGAGCTATCAACTCCATCTCTGTTCCTGCAACAGCCTGAGATTAACCCAGTCTATTCACCAACATTGGTGTACATTTCATTTCCAGGATAAACATCCAACCTCATACCCATGTATTCATCAAGATTGCCTATTCTCACCTCCCTAACCTTATCAGTGTTTCATCTGATCTGCTGCTCACACCTTCATTCAGGCCTTTGACCACTAACGGCCAGATTTTACCATCATGTTGCAGGTGTTTTCGGGCCTACAGACTTTGTAAAGTCGGGTGTGAGGTGAGTAATGCAATCGGCGCCCACCTCCACACCAGTTCCCCTTTACCAAGGCCCAAAAATGTCCATGAGTGGGACCATGCCTGAAAAGAGCTCGACAGCTATTTAAATGCATTTGCATGCATTTAAATTGACTTTATGGACTGCACGCCCAACTTTACCGACACTTCCCCCTTTAGCACCGTGTTCACTCATCCAGAATCGGTGTGGAACTGACATGCTCCATAGCAGTCTGATTCGGGCACTCCAGTTAGTGAGGAGGTAGGTGCCTAGCATCCGATGGCCCTCTGCTTCAGCTCGGGGGAGGGTGGTGGGTCTGCTGCCACTCTGCCTAAGATCAGTGGTGGGAAGGGGGCCCCACTGCCACTTTGCCTGAGATCAGTGGGAGGGGGAAGGAGGGAAAGAGCCCACGATTGGTCTGGGTGGTGGGGGGATGGGGGGGGGGGAGGTCAGTGTCTGTGGCGGGCCAAGAGGAGGCATTATCTGGCCCGGGAGGGATGTGGTAGGGGAGCAGCATTCAATCAATTCTTTTCTATGCATGCGCAGTTGGGGGTACCGATCAGAGCTGCAGGGTTTCGGACACATTAAGCCCCACCCACTGGCTTATGCCAAGTCAGAATCACTGATTTTTTTCAGGCAGAGTGCATAGGGGGACACCTGAGAATGGATCTGAAACATTCCCCACTTCAAGTCTGCCCAGCACTCAGAATCAAAATGGTAAAATAGGGCTCTAAATTGACAATTCTCATGCACATACTGGGCAACTACATTCTACCCTCCATAATCTTAAGATCATCCAAACCTCTGCCACCCATGTCTTAACTCGCAACAAGGTCCATTGCCCTATCACCCTGGTTTTTGTTGATTTATATTGGCTCCAGGTTAATCAAAGCCTTGATGTGAAAATTCTTATCACATTCCTCCTTTCAGCCACTTCTTAAAATCCTACCATTTTGCTTTCATGGCTCTGTATCCCACCTTGTTTTATGATGCTTCTGTGAAGTGCCCTGGAGATGTTTATTACATTAAAAGTGCTATATAAATATCAGTTATTGTTGTAGATCAGTCCTTATCTCTGTCTTAATTGGGAGACTCATTTTTGAAATTTGTTCTAGATTCCCCCATGAGTAAAACATCCTGTTCATTTATCTCTGTCAACATCGTTTATGCTTTAATCAGATCACCTCTCATTCTTCTAAACTCAAATGAGCATAGGCCCAAGCTGCTCAATCTTTCCTCAGACAACCACTCCATCCCAGGAATCAGCTTAGAGAATCTCCTCCAAACTGCTTCCAATGCAACTTTATCCTTTCTTAAGTAAGAAGACCAAAACTGTACATAGTACTCTTGGTGTGGTCTCACCAATGCCCTGTACAGTTTGGCAAGACTACTTTTATATTTTATAGCTTGCAATAAAAGCCAAAATTCCATTTGTTTTCCCAATTACTTGCTCAAACCGCAGAGTAACCTTTTGTGATTCATGTACAAGGATACTAGAACCCTCCTTATCGCAATATTCTCTCCACTTAAATAATATTCTGCTTTCCCATTCTTCCTCTCAAAGTGGACAACCTCACATTTTCCCACATTATATTCCACTTGTCAAATTTCTTTCATACTCTTGGTATCATCCTCACAATTTGCCTTTTCTACCTATTTTTTATCGTCAGCAAATTTGGTACACCTAAATTATTAATCTAGACCACAATAATTGAGGCCTCTTCATTGACCCATGTGGCATTCTATTAGTTGTAGTTTGCCAATCTGAAAATGATCCAATTTATCCAGGCTCTCTGTTCCCTTTTAGTTAGCTAATCATCTATCCATGCTAACCAGCCACGTCTGTTGTAGGTAAAATGTTAGAATCCGTCATCAAGGAGGAAATTGCGAGGCATCTTGAGGGGAATTGCTTGATAGAGCAGACGCAGCACAGTTTCGTTAAGGGGAAGTCGTGTCTGACAAATTTATTGGAGTTCTATGAGGATGTGTCTAGGGCGGTGGATAGATGAGAGCCGGTGGATGTGGTCTTTCTTGATTTTCAAAAGGCCTTTGACAAGGTACCTCACAAGAGGTTATTGCAGAAGGTAAGGGGGCATGGAGTTGGGGGTAGGGTGTTAGCATGGATAGAGGATTGGTTGTCAAATAGGAGGCAGAGAGTGAGGGTTAATGGGTGCTATTCGGATTGGCGGTTGGTGACTAGTGGAGTGCCCCAGGGGTCGGTGCTGGGGCCTCAGCTATTTACCATTTATATAGATGATCTGGAGGAGGGAACCGAGTGTAGGGTGTTGAAATTTGCTGATGACACCAAGATTGGTGGAATGGCAGATTGCGCGGAGGGTGTGGAGAGTCTGCAGAAGGATCTAGATAGGCTGGGCGAATGGGCCAGGAAATGGCAAATGGAATTTAATGTTGGCAAGTGCGAGGTGGTCCACTTTGGTAGGAATAATGGTAGGAAGGACTATTACTTACGGGGTGAAAAACTGCAGCAGGCGACGGTGCAGAGGGACCTCGGGGTCCTTGTGCATGAGTCGCAAAAACCCAGCCTGCAGCTGCAGCAGGTGGTCAGGAAGGCGAATGGGATGCTGGCCTTCATAGCGAGGGGGATTGAATATAAAAGTAGGGAGGTCTTGCTGCAGCTGTATAGGGCATTGGTGAGGCCGCAGCTGGAGTACTGTGTGCAGTTTTGGTCGCCGCACTTACACAAGGATATTTTGGCCTTGGAGGGAGTGCAGAGGAGGTTTACTAGGCTGATACCGGAGTTGAGGGGGTTGAGCTATGAGGAGAGGCTGAATAAACTAGGCTTGTACTCGTTAGAGTTTAGAAGAATGAGGGGAGATCTCATTGAGACATATAAGATGATGAATGGGGTGGATAGGATAGCGGTGGAGAGGCTCTTCCCACTCAGAAAGGACAGTAGGACTAGAGGGCACAGCCTCAAGATAAAAGGGGGGCGGTTTAGAACGGAGTTGAGGAGGAACTTCTTCACTCAAAGGGTGGTGAATCTCTGGAATTCTCTGCCCGTTGAAGTGGTGGAGGCTGCCTCGCTAAATATTTTTAAGACGCAGGTTGATGGGTTTTTGATAAGTGAGGGGATTAAGGGTTATGGGGAGAGGGCGGGAATGTGGAACTGAGCAGCGACAGATCAGCCATGATCTTATTGAATGGCGGGGCAGGCTCGAAGGGCTGGATGGCCTACTCCTGCTCCTATTTCTTATGTTCTTATGTTCTTATGTCCAACACCATGAACTCTTATCTTAATCAGTGAGTCACAGGAATTTGACCTGCCAGCAAAGAAGTAATGGTCACATAATTCCAAGTCAAAATGTTGCGTAACTTAGAGGGGAACTTGGAGGTGGTGTTTCTAGGCAGTTCTAGTAACCTCAGTCTTTCTAGGTGGTAGAAGCTTGGGAGGTGCTGTCAAAGAAGTTTTGACAAGTTGCTTCAGTGCTTCTTGTGAATGATACACACTGCAGCCAAATTGTGCTGATGGTGGAGGGAATAAATGTTTAATAGGGTGCCAATCTAAAGGATTGCTTTGCATTGAATATGCTGGGCTGTATTGATCTAGCCAACTGAAAAGTATTTTATCGCATTCTTGGCTTGCACCTTGTAGGCGATAGACACACTGGGGATTCAGGAGAAAATTCTCTTTCCACAGAATTCCCAGCCCCTGGCCTGCTGTTGTAGCCATATGTGGCTGGTCCAGTTAAGCTTTTTTTATTGGAACATGCAACAAATAAACAATCGGCAATACAGCCCATTCCAGAATTGATTCTGCACTCAAGCCCTTCTCTTTGTTCTTTATCAGCATAGCTCTGTATTCTCTCTTCCCTCATATTCTTACCTAGCTTCTAGAATTACGGGTCATGGTCTCAGGATAAGGTGTTGGTCATTTTGGGCTAAGATGAGGAGAAATGTGTTCACTCAAAGGGCTGTGAATCTTTGGAGCTCTATATCACAGAAGGATATGCATGCTCTGTCATTGAGTATATGTGAGATTAAAATTGGTAGGTTTTTGGACACTAAGGGATTCACTGGATTTAGGGATCAGGTAGGAAAGTGGCATTGATGTGAAAGTTCAGCTGTGATTTATAAAATGGTGACCCAACTGTGCATAGTACTCCTAGTGACCAGGTTCATACCAGTTTAGCATAACTCCTCTACTTTCCAATTCTATCTCAATATTGAACCTAAACTCTGTTTTGTTTCATAGCTGCTGCCTGACCTATTCAGTATTTCCAGCATTTTCTGTTTTTATTTCAGATTTCCAGCAGCTGCAGTATTTTGTTTTTGAACAACTAGAACTAAGTAAAGTTCATTTATTAGTGTCACAAGTAGATTTATATCAACACTGCAATGAAGTTATTGTGAAAACCCCCTAGTCACCACACTCTGGTCCCTGTCCATTGAGGGAGAATTGAGTATGGCAGATGCATCTAATCTGCACATCTTTGGGCTGTGGGAGGAAGCCTGAGCACCCAGATGAAAGCCATGTAGACATAGGGAGAACATGCAGACTCTACACATACAGCAATGTTGTGGGAAATTTACCACCAGAGTCAGACTGGAGGTTCAATAACACAGTTTTATTTTGGATACAAAGCTTTGGGAGAAAGCACTGGTACTCTGCAATACTTGGCAGCTATCTTCTCAATCGTACAATAGCAATTGATTATTTTTATACCTTTTCAGACAATAGGTAATCCGGACATTAACTGTTTAACACATCGTTATAATTGAGTAGACAGATCATGGTGATTGATAGTTAACACATCGTTACAATCAGACAGGTACAGACATGGGCAGTTAACACAACATTGTTCATAGAATGGATACATTTCCTCTATCGATGACTGGTTTCGATCTATATATTCAGTGATTGGTTTTTGTTGTATTTATGTTCCCATCTAGGGCTGATCCTATTATCAATCTCTATTGTTCTGGGTCAGCCCTTATCTTTAAAGTGCCCCAAACTCTGACTAGCTTCCTGCAGCATTTCGGTTACTGCATGTTTTAACTTCAAGTGACTGCCTCTGCTAAAAGCTAGTGCCTGTTTGATGTCTCTTCCCAGGTAACCATTTTGTGTGCCAGGCAACCATTTCGTGTACCAGGTAACCATTTCTTTATTTTCCCCACTTCAGCAACCTCAAGCTGGGAATTGAACTTGGGTCCCTGATGCTATGAAGCAGCGGTGCTAACCACTGTGCCATGGTGCCATCCTTCAATTAGATTGATTTTCCATGTGTTACCAGCAGGGAGGAGTCTAATAACTATACTCTTTTCCTTCATGCGAGTGAGTGTTAGCAGCTACAGTAACGGTGTACATTGGTTCTTTCCCTATACATCATTGAGTTGACAAAACACATGCATAGGGAAGCCACTTATATCTGAAGATTGCATAAGCTCTACCAGTCTTACCAGTCTCTTTTTCAGTAAGTAAAGCAAAAAAAAACCTCCTTCTGCCATTGTGAACCACACAGAAATCATATAAAACAAGTTTTCCCACCAAATAGTAACCGGAGGGTGTTAACCCACTTTACTGCAGTTCTTCCATCACTAACCATCAGCTGAAGCAAAACATTCTAAGCAATTCTGAGTGCTGCTCTGCACAAGATAAAAGACATTTAATTTTGCCATTAGTTTGCTTTTTAACTTTACTAAATTTGAATGAAATTAGCCTATTAACATGCATAGGCGATGTCTTACTGTTCTGAAAATTGTGATTAATGATGCCATAAAAGGACCATTATCATGTGAGATTCCGTGAATAGCCACCAGGCAATAAATAGTTTTGAATCACTGACAACCCTCAGTTCAATCTCCCGGTGAAGCTATTTGCATGGTAAATCCTCTCCATAAATAACACAACTCCATGAAAGGAGATGGGGGCTAATTGAGAATGAAAAAGGAGGAACAGGGTCCTAATAAAGTTGTTGTGAAGGGAACAGGCCAGCCAAATAAAATCCCAGGATAAAAATATATGAAACATCCAAAGTTATCCCTTGGGATCATTGCTATCAGAATATCTCAATGTTGGTAAATCGATGGCCAATATTGATCAGCATCACTAAAAGTATCATAATCTGGTCATTGTCATTTTGCTGTTTTGTTAAAGCATACGATTGGCAAATTGGCTGTCATGTATTCTACATTAAAACATTCCCCCCATCATTTTTAAAGGA
The DNA here is from genome assembly GCF_965287045.1 of Carcharhinus amblyrhynchos. NCBI lineage: Eukaryota > Metazoa > Chordata > Chondrichthyes > Carcharhiniformes > Carcharhinidae > Carcharhinus > Carcharhinus amblyrhynchos. Next base: position 44,372,422 of record NC_137326.1, read on the forward strand.
GGGGAAAGGAAAAGTTGCATTTAATTTAGACAATCCCATCATATTTGAATCTATTTTACACCATCCTGCCTGGTATTTTAAACAGCTCTGAGGGCAGGCTTTGTGTTCAGGTGGTATATTTTAGCTTTACTTTTAAATTAACATGCTTTCGGATAATGTGATCTGTTTCCTGGGGAAGCATTCTAGAGATGCAGTAACATTTTGAGCAACAGAACAGCTGCCTAAAACTCAGCTGCTCTGCACAAACTATCACTGAAGTCATTCAGCTGGCACCTACACATTGTAATCATTTGGTTATAGTAATCATTTGGGAACCTGTTCAAATTGATTGTCAGAATTGAATTCCACTGTAATACAATTGTGAGAACAATCTTATAGAACAACACTCACCACATCAGCCAACATAGAACATAGTTGACGGCTTTTTTAGTATTGGTGGAGCAATCTCTGTTATACTCATTTATTTTTCCTTCATCTGGCTAATTGCAATTAACAAGACTCAATTGTAATTCCCAATTTAAAATATTCTTTAAATCAAGTAGTTATTGGGAGACAAATGAAATTAATTCCAGTCCCTGTACATTCTCACAACTTTGTCACCATGTAGCTATTAGCAATATGTTTGTTGTAGCTCCAGTGATAGACACTGATTATTCTGGCTATATTCCCCATCCCAAAATTTCTCGTTAGACTGGGCTCCCCACCCAAGCTGAGTTTGTTTTGCGACCTTTGTTCCTCCATTTTCACCCTACCATTTCTCTCCTGACCTTTATCCTCTTGCTCTCTTCTCTCTTTTCCAACTTCACTTACTCTTCTCTCAACCCATTCTCCAACCCATTCTTCTTTCCCATTTTCCTATTTCTATTTCTCTCCTCCTCTCTTTTGTTGCCCTTCATCTTTTTATTTCCCTTCTCTTTTTCTTGTTGCTTTCTCTGTAACCTTTTCATCTCTCCTCCAAGTTTCTATCTGCCTTCTTACATATGAAAAAGTGATGGACAGGAAAAGACTCATCAGATCATCCAGCTTGTTCTGGGCAGTTTTGATGCCTCCTTATTGTTACAACATGGACGCAATGTTTCCCTCCGTGTGATTTTCGAACCACCCAAAGGGATATGCCTTGCCTTGTAATCATAAGTGTGCGTGAGGAGTAGGAAGTTATTAGTTTAGGTAAATTATAGCAGGATCAGATATTCTCTATCATGAACAATTAACAGGTCTTTATTTTAAAACTGGTGACAACCTTATTTAAGCAATTAACAAACTGAATAAATTCCCCGATAGAATACTATCCAAATAATGCAAGACTCATGACTGAAACAAAGGCTTTTAAACTCTAAACATTTTTAAAAGGATACATATACAACTAGGCACTTGTTAGAAGTCTGAAGGTCTTTGCTGTTCAGATCTGACACATCTTCTGAGTAGATCTATTTTTCAAACGTAGATGATAAGTTTTACAAAGATATACATTAAACTGCAGGATTCTATGTGAGAAACTCACTTCTCCCTCCTTCTGACTAAATAAGTGGTCAGATTACTCTAACCATTATTTCTCCTTGTCTGGGTTTAAATATCTAGATTTACTTCACAGTATTCCTGCAATTTGAGTGGCTTAAGGCTGTCAACAACACTTAAATTTGAATTCAATTGGTTTTGTGTCTTTGAGTGCTTGCTTTGAACTCATTGGTCCAATTCAAAAGCCTGTTTTGCTATGCTGGAACTCTGGCTGTAAGGCTTTTGACACAATGTTGCAAAATTGGCTTCTGCAGCTTGCTTTCTTCAATTTAAAAATCCAAGCACAAAAACACATGCTTTTTAAACAGACAATACTATATGATCACTTCTTTTGGTTTCAGCATTTTTTTCATATTTACATTTGTCAAGCATCACATTTATGTATGCAATGTCATAACATTATATATCACAGAACATACACTCTCTATTCACACAGCTACTGAAAGAGGTATAAAGAGCAGAGATAAAACCAAGGCTAATCAGGGGAAAAAAACAACTGAAAAATCCTCTCTGGTACCCATGGGTGATCAAAACTAATTCAAGAGGTTGCATTTATTCTGATTTACATCACCAGTCACCTTGATATCAAGCAGAAAAAAATTCAGCTGTTGGTGAAGAAGCATCAAAAATCAACATTCACCTTGCGAGATACCAACCTGCTCCAAATCCACTACTGTCTGGGAAAACAAAAACTGTAACATCCAGCCAAGTTCTAACCTAATCCCTGTTCGTCTCTGTCATATCCAGTTGAGATAATGGCTCATATAAATACAGCCTAATTCCTTCATTATATCATAAGCCCTAATTAAATCAACAAGTCCACACTTCTCTGAAGCATTGAGATCTTACTCATTGAGCCAATTTGTGTAACTAAGGTTTTAAACTGGTAATTAATCTTTATTTTTAAGGATACATGAGGGATTGCTGGCAGAACCAGTATTTATTGCCCATTCCTAAATGAATGGCTGTTCAAGAGGCCATCACTTTGTTATAGATCTGGAGTCTTAGGTAAGATGCAAATCTGTTTTTCTAAAGCAGAAAGATTTTTATGACAAGCTGTTAATCACATGATCACTATTACTGATGCTAGTTTTTTTTATTAGAAATGTAGTCATTAATTGAATTTAAATTCCCTAGCTGTCATCGTGGGATTTGAATGGATGTACCACCCCATCATTAATCTATTCCCCTCTGGATTACTAGTCCAATATCAATTCCACTATGCTACCACTTGCTCTTATAGCCTTCCTCGGCATCCTCTCCAAAGCCTCAACACTGCCAGCCACATCCTGAAGTTCTCCTCACCAAGTATGATGGTAATAGTATTCTAGCAGGTATGAAACCATGACCAGGCAGGAGACGAGACTAGTCCATTGCACTTGGGGTGTGCTGACGCCTGCGATCGTGGCTTGCCTAACCTAGGATTGAGTAAAGGATCAGGGTGGCCAATGAAGTTAAACTGTGCCTTGACTTGATGCAATGTTTCAAAGCCATCTTGACCTTTCGACTAAAATAAAATATGGGCGGCATGGTGACACAGTGGTTAGCACTGCTGCCTCTCAGCGCCAGGTACTCTGGTTCCATTCCCAGCTTGGATCATTGTCTGTGCAGAGTTTTCACATTCTCCTTGTGTCTGTGTATGTTTCCTTTGGGTGCTCAGGTTTCCTCCAACAGTCCAAAAGTTGTTTTGGTTAGATACATTAGCCATTCTCCCTCAGTGTACCCAAACAGGGACTGCAGTGTGACGACCAGGGGATTTTCACAGTAAATTCATTGCAGTGTTAATGTAAGCCTATTTGTGATACTAATTAATTAATTTAAACTTAAGCAACAGATCAAGCCCGGGAGGGGACGCAATGCCTCATCCTGTCAGCTTAGATCTTATTTGATCCAGCCCAAGATGAGATGCAATATTTTGTCTTATCAGCTTCAATTTGTTTGTCCCTCATTAGGGACCATGATTTAATTTGAACTGGCTTTTTGATTAGAATTAAAATACCGAAAGATACCAAAAAAAATCACCAGCCACCTGAGAAGGTTAAAACTAGATATGATGGGCAGGACCATTTATGAATCAGGTACTCAAAGGACTAACTGGTAAGCTTTGCTGAGACTCTTTCCCAAAGCCACATTAATATCATGCCTCTGGGTTCTGTGTGGCCAAATCCCCGTCCAATTCATTTTCAGGTTTGCTGACAACACCACCACTGTGGGGCAGATCTCAAACAATGAGGAGACAGAGTTAAGGAATGAGATAGAGAATCTGATGAACTGGTGCAGCAATAATAATCTCTCCCTCAATGTCAACAAAACGAAGGAGATTGTCATCAACTTCAGCAAGGATAAAGGAAAACATGCCCCTATCTACGTCAACGGGGATGAAGTAGAAAGGGTTAAGAGCTTCAAGCTTTTAGGTGTCCTGGTCCCTCCATGCTGACAGTATAGTTAAGAAAGCCCACCAACGCCTTTACTTGGGGTGTGCTGACGCCTGCGATCGTGGTTTGCCTAACCTAGGATTGAGTAAAGGATCAGGGTAGCCAATGAAAACTAAGGAAACTTGGCATACCAACCTTTTCAGCTGTATCACAGCTTAGTACGACTGCTGCTCTGCCCAAGACTGCAAGGAACTACAAAAGGTCGTGAATGTAGCCCAATCCATCATGCAAACCAGCCTCCCATCCATTGACTGTGTCTACTTCCTGCTGCCTCAGCAAGGCAGCCAGCATAATTAAGGACCCCATGCACCCTGAACATTCTCTCTTCCATCTTCCATTGGGAAAAAGATACATATATCTGAGGTCACATATCAACCAGCTTGAGAACAGCTTCTTCCCTGCTGCTGTCAGACTTTTAAATGGACTTACCTTCCATTAAGTTGATCTTTCTCTACGCCCTATCTATGACTGTAACACTACATTCTGCACTCTCTCCTTTCTTTCTCTATGAATGGTATGCTTTGTCCATATAGCATGCAAGAAACAATACTTTTCACTGTATGTTAATACATGTAACAATAATAAATCAAATCAAATCAAAATCAAATCCTCAACTGGCAGTAAGTGTTGGTAAGTAGGTATTCATTCTGTTAAAGAGACTCAGACATGGGTTATAAGGGCTTACCAGTACTTGGATTTTTGATGCTGCAGCAACCACAGAAATGGAGAGGAGACTGGGAAAGCCGCCTCTTAAGGCTCTCATTCTTACCCAGGGGGTCCTGCTATGGAATCTGAGAAGATGGAGTGAGGTGATCTTTCTCAAGCTTGAAAAAAGTCACCACCCTCTCAAAACAAGCAGGCATGGATGGAAGCGATTGAGCAAGTCAGCAGCAGAAATGTGGTCCTCAGGAGGGCAGGAAAGGTGAGTGACAGAACACTTTCAGGTGCCTAGCATCCTTCTGCACAGCACTCCTCAGGACAACGCACCTTGCAACTTCACTCATCCCTCTCTCTGCATGCATCTCACCTCCTCATCTCAAGAACTAATGCTTCAACTCACCCTCATCCTATTGCCCACTCACATCCATATTTCACAGTTATGCTCCACAAGTGTTGTCCCTCTCTCTCTCCTCTACAAATAACTTATTATGCTCAGACTATTCATTTCCTCTCCATGCAGGGAAGAGAGCGCACAACTTGATGCGGGGCGCTGACTTGTTGAGTGGGAGTAAGGGGAGGGGGAAGTATGAGGAACATGATGTGACAGGCATACATGCCCATCTGGTCCAGTGGGAAGGGGGGCTTTGGCCAAGAGACTGCAGCTATTAACAGTGATCTGTGAGTGGCTGAACCTCCCCCTGAGGCAATGATGCAGAGACATGTCAAGAGAGCTGATCATCTCCCTGTAAACCCTACGTTGGGGATCTCACTCCCTTGTAAATGGATATTGGTGTTCACTCCCTCCGCTAAGCTCAGGCGCATGCGACTGAGGAGAAGGCAGCTGGTGATGTGCTGCTGCAGCTGTTGATGGTGGTGTGGGCCTTCAGCTCTTCTTCCTCACCAGAGGAATTGCATAACTTGCTTCCAAGCCGTGGTGAAGGCTGGCGGCAAGGAAGTGCCACTGAAACTGAGTGAAGTAACGCACAGCACAACATTTAGCACTTTGATCTGTAGTTAAACAATCCTTCCAGCCCTAATCATATCATAGAATCTCCATTCGGCCCATCAAGTCTGTATTGACAACAGTCACACTCAGGTCCTATCCCCATAACCCCACATATTTATCCATCTGGTCCTCCTGACACTGAGAGGCAGTTTACCATGGCCAGTCAACCTAACCTGCATGTTGTTTGATTGAGGAAAATGGGGCATCTGGAGGAAACCCACACAGACACAGAGAGAATGTGCAGACTCCACACTGACAGTGACTTGAGGCCAGAATCGAACCTGGTCCCTGGCGCTTTGAGACAGCAGTGCTAACCACTGTGCCACCGTGCCATCCATAATGCTACACATATCTTGGTATAATTCAGAAACTTGCAGCTCATTCCATCAGTGTGCATAAATCATTTGGTAAATAGCAAAAGTACTGTCACATTTCCTGTGGGTAAGCAACAGTTAACTGGTGTCCAAGAAGATATTAAATCTTTGTCGGCTGGTTTCTGCCACTATTCATTTGAATGGTTTCCAGTTCAGTGCTGCAGTTTACCATGAATTCCACAAAATCTAATTATGAGGAGCTTCTTATGCAGTGCCTTATCAAAAGCTGACTGAAACTCAATGTCTACTGAGTTACCATTATTATAAATGCATTTAAAACACTTATGATTTTGCTGCATGTGGTGATCAAAGCGCTTCTGCCTTAACATATCATTATAAAAGCAGTTCAAAGGACACAAAAATGACCTTTAATTGAAACTAAATTTGACTTGCACTGAAAACTTTAAAGAATCATTGATATCTGTGACTTTAATATTCGAATAAAAGCTTCCCATTTATTAGTCATCAGCAGTAGTGCAAGCATCATTTCTAAGGAAAGTGAAATAAAAATGGAAAATGCTGGAAAAACTCAGCGGAAGCATCTGTAGAGAGAGAAATAGTTAAAGTTTTGAGTCCATGAGACTCTTGTTCAACCCCCCCACCCCTCTCCCATCGGTTCACCTGTCACTTATTCTTTAGTTTTGTTTTCACTGAGCATTGACCTGTGGTCTCCTAGTGAGAAGTCTCACAACACCGGGTTAAAGTCCAACAGGCTTATTTGGTATCACAGACTTTCAGGGCACTGCCCTTCATCAGATGAGAGGCCTTTATACCACTATTAGCATCTTCTGTAGACCTTAATACTGCCATTAAACTTCCCTTCTCTTGTTCCCTAAATATCTTTCTGCAATCTGTCCCAGCTCACACCTATCACTGATCTCTTACTTCATTCTACCCGCTTCACCTCCTTTCTAACAGTATGAAACCATCACATTTTTCTCTCTTTTTAACTCTGAAGAAGAGCCATACAGCCCTGATCACTGTAAAAAAAATCAGGAACCCCCTCCATGTACATAGGCACTACCCACACTGCATTTCACCCCCCACAGACATGTGGAACACCCACCCCCCATGGATAAGGACGACTCCTTGTTAAGGGGCAGTGCGGGAGTTTCTTTGGGAGTGGTTTGGATCAGAAATTGGCTAGCTGTAAGAAGACAGAGGGTGGTGGTTGATGGGAAATATTCTTCCTGGAGTTCAGTTACTAGTGGTGTACCTCAAGAATCTGTTTGGGGCCACTGTTGTTTGTCATTTTTATAAATGACCTGGATGAGGGAGTAGAAGGATGGGTTAGTAAATTTGCGGATGACACTAAAGTTGGTGGCGTTGTGGACAGTGCAGAAGGATGTTGCAGGTTACAGAGGGACATAAATAAGCTGCAGAGCTGGGCTGAGAGGTGGCAAATGGAGTTTAATGTGGAAAAGTGTGAGGTGATTCACTTTGGAAGGAGCAACAGGAATACAAAGTACTGGGCTAATGGTAAGATACTTGGTAGTGTCGATGAGCAGAGTGATCTTGGTGTCCATGTACATAGATCCCTGAAAGTTGACACCCAGTTTGATAGGGTTGTTAAGAAGGCTTATGGTGTGTTAGCTTTCATTGGTAGAGGGATTGAGTTTCGGGGCCATGAGGTCTTGTTGCAGCTGAACAAAACTCTGGTGTGGCCGCACTTGGAATATTGCGTACAGTTCTGTCGCTGCATTATAGGAAGGATGTGGAAGCATTGGAAAGGGTGCAGAGGAGATTTACCAGGATGTTGCCTGGTATTTTGGGAAGGTCTTTTGAGGAAAGGCTGAGGGACTTGAGGCTGTTTTCGTTGAGAGAAGAAAGTTAAGAGGTGACTTAATAGAGGCATACAAAATGATCAGACGATTAGATAGGGAGGACAGCAAGAGCCTTTTTCCTCAAATGGTGAAGGCTAGCACAGGGGATGTAACTTTAAATTGAGAGGTGATAGATAAAGGACGGATGTCGGAGGTAGGTTCTTTGCTCAGAGACTAGTAAGGACATGGAATGCCCTGCCTGCAACAGTAGTGGATTTGCCAACATTAAGGGCATTTAAATGGTCATTGGATAAACATATGGATGATATTGGAATAGTGTAGATTAGATGGGCTTTAGATTGGTTTCTCAGGTCAGTGCAACATCAAGGGCCGAAAGGCCTGTACTGTGCTGTAATGTTCCATGTTCTATTCAGTACAGATCCATGGGAACATCACCACCTGAAAGTTCTCCTCCAAGCCATAAATCATTGTGACTTGGAGCTATATTGCTGTTTCTTCATTGTTGTGAGATCAAAATCCTGGAACTTTCTCCCTAACAGCACTGTGTATGCACCTTCAGCATTTGGACTGCAATGGCTCAAGCCACCTTCTCAAGGTCAATTAGGGATGGACAATAAATGCTGGCCTTGCTAGCGATACCCACATTCCATGAAAGAATTTAAAAAAGAGAATGAACACACCTTAGTTGTTTTGTAAATGTATATCCAGCTTGCTAAAGCATTTATATGAAAAGAACATACTGTGTTATTTTTAATATGGTAATTGACATAAATTTATTTTATAACTCAGTCTGCGAAGTATGATAGGATTATTGCTTATTCTTTGAGAATGAGCTGCCTGTTCATTTGCTCACAGATGAGTATCTAGTTAATTCATTTGTGGCTTCATCCTCCTTTTTCCAATGAGGTGGTTGTCAAAGTTGTCAATTTTATGTCGCGCTGTCGTGATTAAAACCAGCCGTTCAGTGATCTTAGAGCACTCGGGCTAATTTCAAAGCGAAACCATTACTTAAATAGCTTAGTGGAATCGCTTTTGTTTGTTCAATGGAAACAGATAGCTGCGTGCTAGTTAATTACACAGCAAGTGGACACTGCAATTTTAAAAGCCAAACTTAAAATCTTTGCTATATTATTTTTAATCCCTCTTTCAGGTTCCCAACAATTTGCCTTCACAATTAAACGTAGTTCTTGGGGGTCGAGTTTAATATCCAACTCCTGGCAAAACCAGACTCAGGGATGCAATTAAAATTGAACAGAGAACTCATCCACTCTGATCTTTGAACCCAACCGTAAACCCTCTTAATATGCGGATCAGGATGAAATTTGATAGCTTGAGGCTCGAGCGGTGGCTTCTTTGTCAGACAGATCCGAATGGGAACAGACGGCAGATCCAGGAGAGATCCAGCGTGCTAAGTTTTAAAGAAATAAAACATATCCTTTTGGCCAAGATGGAGCCCAAAATTGGGTGCAAAAGGGCCCCAAACTTCCATGGAGTGGCAATCACTATCAGATTGCCATTATACTTCTTTATACTTACCATAGTCAGGGGTTGCACATTTCTCACCCGATCTTTTGACACCCGTCCCCACACCCCCTCAGCCCAGTGAGAAGCCTACAGTGCAGCAACTCCTGAATCCATTCTATGCAGGACAGCAGTGTTGGGGAAAGTGAAACCAGTACTCCCTTTTTTATATTCACCTGAGAAAGCAGCAGCGCTCTAAAAGCTTGTGATTCCAAATAAACCTGTTGGACTTTATCCTGGTGTTGTGAGACTTCTTACCATCCTTTTTTAAAGCACTAGCTGCTATAAACCAGGTTCCACCCATTTTGAGAAGCCAAGGAGGTCAGTGTGTAAAGTCACTGAAAAAGGGGTTTGGAATGGTCAATGGAATGGGAGGGGTCTGGCAGGTTGAAGAGGGAGTTGGGTGGTCAGGAAGGATGGTGGCTATGGTGGAGGGTGGTCAGCATGGGTCAGATAGTAAGGGGAATGTCAGGTGGTCAGAGTTGGGTGATGAGGTGGTCAGTGGGGATCGAGTTGATACTCGGGAGGCAGGGGATAATAATGTGGATGTTAGGAGGGTAGTCAAGGGGGTGAGTGGATATCCGGGAAATGGGGAGGTAGTCAGGATGGTCGGGTAATTGTTTGGGGGTGGTGGTATGGAACCAATTGGGGAGGGCTGGAGGGTGGTTGTTTGTCCAGTTGGTGGGGTCAGTACTACAGTTACCCAGGAGTTAGAAGTGGTTTTAATCCTTCTACTGTTTACTGGGTAACTTTTCTGCTAAGAGAGTCAAAACTACTGAAGTCTCAAATATAAATTGAAGCATTTGATGGTTTTAGGTGCTCATTGGTAGTATAAACTGGGCAATTGCTGTGCAGTGTTTATGCTGAGGTTTCCGACGGATGAGGGGGTCCCAGCTCATCTCCCCAGCTCCCCTTCTCGGGTCCTCCAGAGTATGACCCCATCCCCAGAGATCGGAAGTTCTTGGCATACATTTTCACGTTGTCAGCAGCAAACACTTGGATTGCCACTAATAAGAAGACTTGAATGAACACATCCAATATTGTAGCAATGTCTCAATAATACAATGAAAAGTCAAAGATCAATCTACAGTATGTGTTCAAGTGGCTGGAAAAAGACTTGAACCGGCAATCATCTAACTCAGAGCTAAGAGGAAGACCACCAAATCAAAGCCGACACTAGACTCTCTTGCACATATTGTAATGTATTCAAATTTCACCTAAATGTTAATCTCACCATTAACATCACTGCCCTGCTAATCAGTTGCTTGGGAACATTCACTCTAATCTGTTTAGGCATATTTCTCCAATGTAGTTGTCTGCTTTATCACAACAGCATTGCAGAATTAACCCTAATTTCACCTTGCTGTTAAACATGCCTGCATAATTAACAAAGTAGCTTACAGTAGCAGCTTGTATTTATATAATGGTCAGCGCATTGTAAAGAGGTGCCAGATCATCTTATAGTCCCTGACAGAAGGTTATGTGCTCTGAGAGGGGAAACCCAGTTGGAATGAGGATCCCTGGGTCAGGAGAGGGAGGACTGACAGTTTTTGAATGAGGTTCAGAGGTGCAGCCCTGCATCTCCTGGCATACAAGGATATCAAAATATGTTTTTTCTTCTCCATTCTTAAAGTTACAAAGCCATTGTGCAAAGTGGAAAGAGCAAGACCTTAATCCATCTCTTTGCTTGCTCCAAAAACATAAGAACGTAAGAAATAGGAGCAGGAATAGGCCATCTTGCCCACTGAGCCTGCCCTGCCATTCAACAAGATCATGGCTGATCTGAAGTGGATCAGTTCCACTTTCCCGCTTTCTCCCCATAACCCTTAATTCCCTTGTCTATCAGAAACCTATCTACCCGTGACTTAAACATATTCAATGAGGTAGCCTCCACCACTTCAACGGGCAGAGAATTCCAGAGATTCACCACCATCTGAGAGAAGAAGTTCCTCCAACCGGTGAAGTTTCCCCCCCTAACTTACGTTGACTCCAGTTTTACTCAGGCTTCTTGATGTCACACTTGATCAAATGTGGCCTTGATATCGGGCAGTCACTTCTGTGTCACCTCTTGAGTTCAGCTGTTCTGCCCATGTTTGAACCAAGGCTGTAATGAAGTCAGGGGCTGAGTGAAATCCAAACTGCATACCAGTAAGTAGCTTACCCTTGAGTAAGTGCAACTGCAGACAAGTCTTGCTGTCACTTTGTTGAAGCATTTGAGGATGTTAAAAACAACATATAAATGGAAGTCTTTTCTTTCTTTTCCTCTCTTAGGAGAACCTTGAAATGAATGCTTATGGACCTGACATATGTTTCTCACTTTATCGCATTTCAGTCTTATTCCCTAATTTAGAAAGGACAGTTCCACTATCCTCCACAGAAATTTGCTTCTTACAGTACAATGGTCTGACATGTTCTCTCTTTTTGCTTTGCACAAGCCTATTCTTTGGCACATTATTTTCTGCTGCTATTTTTCTGCTGCAGTTGTGCATTGCAAAGCTCCTTTTGCAGTTGTTTCATGTGCTGTTATCAGAATTTAAATGGGCACATGATCTCATGAGATGATTTTGAAAGAGACAGAGAAAATAAAGACATCTTGTAATTCCTCAGCCTCTTCCCATGTAACAGGTATTCAAAAATAAAGGTGTCTGAGGATTTTTGCCTCTCATATCCACATTTCACAAGGGAAGATGCCAGAGTATCAACAATTATCAAACTAAAGCAAATATTTTGGTACCAAAATTATAAGTATAAGTAACATGAGCAAAAAGTGTCAGTCAGTCATATCCTATCATCTCTAACAAGATAAAGTCCAATTACTTCAAAGAACAAAGAAAATTACAGCTCAGGAACAGGCCCTTCAGCCCTCCATGCTGAACTAAAACCCCCTACCCTTTCAGGGACCATATCCCTCTATTCCCATCCTATTCATATACTTGTCAAGACACCCCTTAAAAGTCACTATCGTATCTGCTTCCACTACCTCCCTGGCAGTGAATTCCAGATACCCACCACCCTCCGTGTAAAAAAACTTGCCTTGTACATCTTCTTTAAACCTTGACATTCATTGGAATTGCCATTTGATCAGCATTTATCAAAAGCTCAACACTCACCATCTACATCAGAGCAATTGATATCAGAGCAAGGAGAATGTCATCGACTTCGGGAAGCGTAAAGGAGAACATGCCCCTGGGGCATGTTTATCAATGGGGACGAAGTAGAAAAGGTCGAGAGCTTCAAGTTTTTAGGTGTCCAGATCACCAACAACCTGTTCTGGTCCCCCCATGCCGACATTATTGTTAAGAAAGCCCATCAAAGTCTCTACCTTCTCAGAAGACTAAGGAAATGTCAGCTATAACTTGCACCACCTTTAACAGATGCACCATAGAAAGCACTCTTTCTGATTGCATCTGTCGAAGATTGCAAGAAACTACAAAAAGTGGTGAATGTAGCCCAATCCATCACGCAAATCAGCCTCCTTTCCATTGACTCTGTCTACACTTCTCGTTGCCTTGGCAAAGCAGCCAGCTTAGTTAAGGACCCCATGCATCCCAGACATTCTCTCTTCCACCTTCTTTCTTTGGTAAAAAGATACAAATGTCCGAGGTCATGTACCACCCGACTCAAGAACAGCTTCTTCCCTGTTGCTGTCAGACTTTTGAATGGACTTATCTTGCATTAAGTTGATCCTTCTCTATGCCCTAGCTATGACCATAACACCACATTCTGCACTCTCTTCCTTCTCTATGAACAGAATGCTTTGTCTGTGTAGCACAGACAAAACAATACTTTTCACTGTATGTTAATATATGTGACAATAATAAATCAAATCAAGTCAGGGGTACTCTGTAATGTGTGGCTAATCTGACTTCCCAAAACATTGTCCATAATACGTAAGTCAGGGGTTTGATGGAATACTCTCTATGTGACTGAATGGACGAAACTGTGATAAACACTCAAGAAACTCAACACAAACAAGGCAGTCCACTCAATCATAACTTGTCCACCAGGGTAAACATCCACCCCCTCCACCAGTAGTGCACTGTGGCTGCAGTCTGTATTGCCTATAGGATGCATTGCCATAACTTTTCACCACTCCTAAGGAAGTACCTTTGTTAATCTGCCACCTCCACCGCTTAAAAAGACAAAGTCAGCAGGTCTGTGGGGAATATTATCATCTCTTAGTTCCCTTCCATCCTGACCTGGATATTTATTGCCATTCTTTCAATATAGCTGAGTCAAAAGCCTAGAACTCCTCATCTAATCATACTGTAGGAGCTCTTTCACCACACAAACAGTAGTTCAAGGCATCGAAGGATATGCAATAAATGCTGGTATTGCTTGTAACATTCATATCCTGCAAATAAACACTTTAAAAATATGAATCTATCATGTTAGTTTTCATGCGTTTTTGTGTAGGACCTCTGCAAATATTGACACCTTACTTGGATCTTCTGTTGATATTGACACAATCTTGGGGACTCCCTCTGCTAATCTCTAAAATAAATCCTTAATTACTCAAGAGGAAAACAGTGCTAACAATGCAGAAAACGCTTTTTATAGGTGCACAGCAACATACATAATGCGCTACTAATTCAAGGAAAGGAATAAATATGAGCTTCTAGCTTCACAGGATCCGGGTCTTGCATTGGAAAATCTGTGCTCAACTGTGCATCTGCTGAAAGATAAGCACAGCTGTAGCAACAGCTGTGATGCTGCATTGAAATGGGGTTACTCAGTCATTCCATCGGTATTGTCATAGTTACCGTTTAAACTAATATATTTAAGGTGACTTGCACATTGAATGGTTCTCCCAATTTTCTAGCTTAGTTAACAGTGATTTTTTTTAAGATATTGTATGGCTTTTAATAACAAAAGCAAGTACCTTTAAGCATCAGAAAATCCAAATTACGTCTAATCTGGGGAGTCACCGAGCTCCCTTATCAGGAGAAATTTGTTTTAACATGTTCTAAAAAATAGAGCAGGAAATCAGAATTGTGGAGGTAAAATAGGAAAATGGTATGGAAAGTGGATCTCTTACTTCATACGGAAAGGTTACCTTCCCTTTTTTTTAATATAAGCAAGTAAACATAAATGTTAGAGAAGGAAGATGAAAAATGATCATTTTGGTTCTACATATTAAATGTACGCATGTTGTGTTTGTGACTCATTTTATGCCTTAGAAGTAGAAAGATGTGTGTTTGTGGGATCAAATACAGAGACCAGCCATAGCATCACAAGTGCAGTAGTCAGCCTCCAGCTGCAGTACAGAGTGTCGGAGCTGAATAAACACTATTCATGTTCCAACACATCAAATACTGCTCTCAAAAGATCAGTTTTAATCTTCCTTCGCACACATTATCTTCAGTTTTAATGTACTTTTAATGCAATCGGAGCATGGGTAGCTACTTGGAGGGACACCTTCTTTATAAATACTCCTCCGCTTGCAATTCCTGTATTTATATATTGAATATAGGATGGCACAGGTGGGAGATACCACCTCCCCTCCACTCCCCACCCTCCCACCCCTCCAAAACAGTAGTACTGACATTTTGTCTTCTATGTAGTTGTATTGGCTAAGTGCTCCCATAGGAGAGTTTCCACAATGAGAAACATATCAGCCATGATTGAATGGCGGAGAAGGCCTGATGGGCATAATGGCCAAATTCTGCTCCAACGTCTTATGGTCTTATGTAGAAGAAAGTTCAGAATGTCACCAGAAATCAAGAGAATAGGGAAACAATTTCTCCATACCAATTGCATTTATATCGTAAGAAGGCATAGATAACAGTCACAGTAAGTTGCAACAAGGATAGTGTAAAAGTTTCTATCAAATTGAAATGGTTAATCAAAATATCAATCAAGAACCTTCCAATGTTGTTGTTAATATTTCAACAGTTTACAAACGCTTCCCATGTTGTTGGCATGCTTCTGGCTTACCCATCAGTTGCTGCCATCCCCGGAGATGCTTGAATAGATACGTGGGACGCTTTGCAGCATCAGATTTTCTTTAAATAAATGAAATTAATGAACTGGATTGCATCAAAATTCATCTTAACTATAGTTCCTTTGGGATTAAAATTCACCAGCTGTAATTTCTTAAGTTTCTTACATTGCGTGTCTACCCCTGTTGCAATGGAAAAAAAATCTGATTTCAAAGCTACATTAATTGTCAACTCTTTTGTTCAGAGCTAGATTAAAACCAGTTAAAATATCAAAGCTGCCCTTCTCTTACTGGCACCTATACTGCAAAGCATTTGATCAGTAACCTTCCTCATGACTAAAGCAACATGAAGCACACCTCTTGTCAGCATTTTATCCATGAAATAGTGTTAAAATGAACAGGTTATTTGCTTCCTTTGTATTTTGGGAGAAACAAAAAGAGGTTATGCAAATAAGCTGATTGGAGTTTATGCTCCAAGGTTTTGCTGTGATTTAGTGCTTGTGTTCAGTGGGTTGGCAGTTCATTGTCATCGTACTTCCATTCGCCATCTGCAGAAATGGCAATTTTCACTGTACGTTAGGACTACTTTGATGTGATAATAGATAGTTAGCAAGAACAAAGATGAGGTTAAAAAAGGCACTTAAACTGTAGGCTTTGTACGAAATAATGTATAATAAGATGATTGGTGTGACACACACACAGGCCACATGGCCACAGGCTTGTTGATCTCAAACATACATTGTTCCAATGCAAATGTTCATGTATATTTACTATTCATGCTAACCAAAATAAACCTGACTGAAACACACAGATCTGCCTGCCGTCGCAATGTTTTTTTTTAATGAAGCAAAAGGGTATGAATGCAAATAAATGTTGCTTTTCATAATCATTGAAATTAAACATCTGCAATATCAATGCTCAATTTAATCTTTGTTTATTTTATTTGTGGTGCTGTATTGTATTGGGATTCCATGCTGTCAGGTTAGGTGGTAGGAATGATTTCTGTCTGTGATATCGTCATATGATAAGCTCACAAGCTCATTCATTGGTAACTGCAGGAAAAAGCCCACAGTCGAGGCTTGGCATCTCCACAAAGGAGGGGGAGAAAATTATGTGTAACGCAGCAGGTCAATCTCGTTTCCCCAGCATCACCTGTGCAATAGCACGAAGGCCCTGTAGCAAATTGTTTGCCTACCTTCTAAGCCAGTGATTAGTTTGTTCTTTTTTGTCATCCTGGAAGATTGGCATTTTTCCATTTTAAAGTGCTTATAGTTCTCTCGATAGGAAGTACTATCACTGGAGGCTTACCCATTAGGTTGTGCTAGTGATAAGGTGAGGAGGACAGTATTAGAATAAAACACTGAAATAAAACAGCAACACAAACAAATGACAGACAGCTAAGTGAGAGGTCACACTAAAATCATACAACACAACAGGAGGCCATTCAGCTCATTATGCTTGTGCCAGCTCTCTGGTAGAACAATCAAATGAATTCCAGTTTTCTACTCTTTCCTCACAGCCCTGTAAATGTAATTATCTGATTATCTTTGTATGCCTTCATTAAATCTCACTTTTTCTGTGCATTTCAGATCACAACAATTCTTTGCGTAGAAAAGTTTCCTCCTGTCATCTCAGGCACTTTGGCCAGTCTCTGCACTCTGTAGTTACTGATGCCTCTTCCCCAGAAAGTACTTTCTCCTTCTTTACGATATCAAAACCATTGATGATTTTGAACTTTATTAAATTTTGTCTTAACCTTCTCTGCTTGAAGGGGAACAGTGACACTTCCCTAGGCACATTTTACAACAATCTGAAGTCCCTA
This sequence comes from Carcharhinus amblyrhynchos, assembly GCF_965287045.1. NCBI lineage: Eukaryota > Metazoa > Chordata > Chondrichthyes > Carcharhiniformes > Carcharhinidae > Carcharhinus > Carcharhinus amblyrhynchos. The sequence goes on from NC_137326.1 coordinate 44,389,480, forward strand.
TCTACTTCAAGAAAATGACTATCATGCCGGTACCATCAAATTGTGCGGAGGGTGTGGAGAGTCTGCAGAAGGATCTAGATAGGCTGGGCGAATGGGCCAGCAACTGGCAAATGGAATTTAATGTTGGCAAGTGTGAGGTGGTCCACTTTGGTAGGAAGAATGGTAGGAAGGACTATTACTTACGTGGCGAAAAACTGCAGCAGGCGACGGTGCAGAGGGACCTCGGGGTCCTTGTGCATGAGTCGCAAAAACCCAGCTTGCAGGTGCAGCAGGTGGTCAGGAAGGCGAATGGGATGCTGGCCTTCATAGCGAGGGGGATTGAATATAAAAGTAGGGAGGTCTTGCTGCAGCTGTATAGGGCATTGGTGAGGCCGCAGCTGGAGTACTGTGTGCAGTTTTGGGCGCCGCACCTGCGCAAGGATATTTTGGCCTTGGAGGGAGTGCAGAGGAGGTTTACTAGGCTGATACCGGAGTTGAGGGGGTTGAGCTATGAGGAGAGGCTGAATAAACTAGGCTTGTACTCGTTAGAGTTTAGAAGAATGAGGGGAGATCTCATTGAGACGTATAAGATGATGAATGGGATGGATAGGATAGAGGTGGAAAGACTCTTCCCGCTCAAAAAAGACAGTAGGACTAGGGGGCACAGCCTCAAGATAAAGGGGGGGCGGTTCAGAACGGAGTTGAGGAGGAACTTCTTCACTCAAAGGGTGGTGAATCTCTGGAATTCTCTGCCCGTTGAAGTGGTGGAGGCTGCCTCGCTAAATATTTTTAAGAAGCGGGTTGATGGGTTTTTGATAAGAGAGGGGATTAAGGGTTATGGGGAGAGGGCGGGAAAGTGGAACTGAGCCACGACAGATCAGCCATGATCTTATTGAATGGCGGGGCAGGCTCGAAGGGCCAGATGGCCTACTCCTGCTCCTATTTCTTATGTTCTTATGTTCTTAAAAACCAAGTAGCGTGCCTTAATGACTATCGGCCGGTGGCTCTGACATCCATTATTATGAAGTGCTTCGAAAGGTTAGTCATGGCACAAATCAATTCCAACCTCCCAGACTACCCAGATCCACTACTGTTTGCCAAATGCAGCAACAGATCCCCTGTGGATGCCATTTCCCTGGCCCTGCACTTAACCCTGGAAAACCTAGATAACAAGGACATCTATGTCAGACTTCTATTTATTGTTTGCAACTCAGCCTTCAACACTATTTTTCCCACAAAACCATCTCCAAACTCCATGGCCTGGGCCTTGGTACCTCCCTCTGCGACTGGATCCTGAACTTCCTAACTCACAGACTACAGTCAGTAAGGATAGGCAACCACACCTCCTCCATGATCATCCTCAACACCGGTGCCCCACAAGGCTCTGTCCTCAGCCCCTTACTATACTGCTTATATACCTTTGACTGTGTAGCCAAATTCCCCTCCAATTCAATTTTCAAGTTTGCTGGCCACACCACTGTATTGGGGCAAATCTCAAACAAAGATGAGATAGAGTACAGGAATGAGATAAAGAATCTGGTGAACTGGTGCAGCAACAATAATCTCTCCTTCAATATTAACAAAACGAAGGAGATTGTCATCGACTTCAGGAAGCATAAAGGAGAATATGTTCCTGTCTACATCAATGGGGACAAAGTATAAAAGATTGAGAGCTTCAAGATTTTAGGTGTCCAGATCACCAACAACCTGTCCTGGTTCCCCTTGTGCCGACCCTATAATTAAGAAAGCCCATCAATGCCTCTACTTTCTCAGAAGACTAAGGAAATTTGGCATGTCAGCTGCAACTCTCACCAGCTGTTGCCGATACACCGTAGAAAGCATTCTTTCTGGTTGTACCACAGCTTGATATGTCTCCTGCACTTCCCAAGACCGCAAGGAACCACAAGCTTCAATACTATTATTCCCACAAAACTCAACTCCAAACTCTGTGACCTGGGCCTCGGCACCTTCCTCTGCGACTGGATCCTGAACTTCCTAACCCAATGTAACCCAATCCGTCACGCAAACCAGCCCGCTATCCATTGACTCTGTCTCTATTTCCAGCTGCCTCGGCAAAGCAGCTAGCATAATTAAGGACCCCACACACCCTGGACATTCTCTCTTCCACATTCTTCCTTTGGGAAAAAGATACAGAAGTCTAAGGTCATGTACCAACCGACTTAAGAAAGCTTCTTCCCTGCTGCTGCCAGACTATTGAACAGACTTACCTTGCATTAAATTGACCTTTCTCTACACCCTAGCTATGACTATAACACTACATTCTGCACTCTCTCATTTTTTTCTCTATGAACAATGTATTTTGTCTATATAGCGCGCAAGGAACAATACTTTTCACTGTATGTTAATACATGTGACAATAATGAAACAAATCAAATCAAATCAAATCAAAATCAATATTTTAAAGAACTAAGCTCTGATGAAGGCTCTATTCCCTCTCCTCAGATGCCGTCAGACCTGCTGAGATTTTCCAGCATTTTCTGTTTTAGGTTAGGGATAAAGTTATTTCAAACTTAAGAGTGTGCAATGACATGGAGTTACTTTGTAATGCCTTGGTAGAAGATTAGCTAGGGAACAGTGAACATAATATGATTGAATTCCACAATATGTTTGAAAACAGCATACTCCAAACACAAATAAGAATCTTAAACTTAAACAAAGCCGATTATAGATATGAGAGTGGATTCTGCACTCTCTGTCTGCTGTTTATGCTCAATGTGCTCCACCCAGTGACACCCAAAGTGATTCACAGATAGTACTTCTCCAGTTTGTGTTCTAAGGTAAGCAATTCCCATGTGTCTATGGGGATGTTGCATTTATTTAGGGAGTCCTTCAGTGTCCTTGTAGCGTTTCCTCTGTCCCCATAGTGATCTCTTACCATTGCAGAGTTCAGAATAGAACACTTGTTTTGGGAGTCTTATGTCGGGCATGCAGACAATGTGGCCCACCCATCACAGCTGGTCAAGTGTGACTAGTGCCTCGATACTGGTGATGTTGGCCCAGGGAAGAGGAAGTTCATGTCCTCCAGTGGATTTCGTAGAATCCGTACAGTGCAGAAAGGGGCCACACTGCATTGTACTGGCAACAATTCCACCCAGGCCCTATCCCTGTAACCCCACGTATTTACCCTGCTAATCTCCCTGCCACTAAGGAGCAACTGAGCATGGCCAACCAACCGAACCTGCCCATCTTTGGACTGTGGGAGGAAACCGCAGAGTCCGGAGGAAACCCATACAGACATGGAGAGAACGTGTAAACTCCACTAGATTTCCTGCCAGTGGCTTTGTAGGATTTTGCAAGGCAACGTTGGTGATATCTCTCCAAGGATTTGAAGTGTCTGCTATACATTATCCATGTTTCTAATGGATATAGGAGGGCAGGCAGCATGGCTGCTCTGTACACCATGAACTTGGTGCTGAGTTTGAGGTCTTGGTCTTCAAACACCTGAAGCATCTGAAGACTGCACTGATACTTTAGAGTCAATGCTGGATTTCATCGTCAACGTCTGCTCGTGCTGAGAGGAGGCTCCAGAAGAATGGGAAATGATCCAGATTGACTCACCGTGGTTCATAGAATCATAGAATTCTACAGTGCAGAGGAGGCTATTCAAGAAACAATACTTTTCACTTTATACTAATACATGTGATCATAATAATCCAAAGAAAATCAGGAGAAATGTATTAACTTGCTGACATGTGTTAGTTTGCTTATGGCAATCTATATTCCATGTTGCAGTCCAAGTTGGTGGAGTAGAAAATTACCTGCCTTTCAGTTTTCATTAAAAGATGAAAGGTTAAGTCTTTAGTCCTCAATAGGATTAAGTGCAGTTGGTATGCTAACCAACTGGCACTGTTAGTTAGCATGCCAGTTCCGTGGTCTTTTTCCCTAGGTGGGGTTGGGGGTGAGAGGGAGGGCTGTAGGCATACATAGGTAACCAATTAAATTCATTACTGAGGCCTATTCTCAGGGGCCAATTGAAATTTTCCAGTCAGCCTCCAGATCCCTGCAGGCAGTGGGTAACAGAGTTATATTGGAGATGACCTCTTGGCTAGAGACCAGAGCAGCAAGCACTCTAGGCAGGCTTATAGGCCTTCTCTGTCTGCCTGGGTTCAGCTGCAACCACAGGGTACCGCCTCCTGAAATGTTGGTCCAACAGCAAAGGCCTTTTTACTTACTTCAGATATTTTAAAAATTAGCAGAGGACACTTCCATTTTGGGTGCTTTGTCCTTTGTTTTCCAGCCAGGGCATTTCACTGTTGCCTCCAAGCTAGTGGACCTAGATTTTGATGGCCAGCTTGTCATCCTTAATGGATGCCATGCCCATCCTTTGGCATCTAATTGGCTTCTGCTGTACAGGGCATTGGTGAGACCACATGTGAAATATTGTGTACACTGCTGGTCTCTTTATCTAAGGAAAGATGTAAACGCGTTAGAAACAGTTCAGGGAGGGTTTACGGGAACAATACCAGGAATGACCGGGTTGTTTATGAGGAAAGATTGGAGAGGTTAGGTTCATATCCATTAGTTTTTAGACAAGTAAGTAGCAACTTGATCAATATTTTTAAGATCCCATTGGGTATTGACCCTGGATGTGGAACTGATGTTTCTTCTTGTCTAAGAATCTAGAATTTGGCGTCACTGTTTAAAAATCAGGGAGTGCTCATTTAAGGTGGAGATGAGGAGATTTTTTTCTCTCAATAAGTCTTGAGTCTCTGGAACTCTCCTCCTCAAAAGGCAGTGGAAGCAGAGTCTTTGAATGTTTTAAAGGCAGAGCCAAATAGCGAGGAGCTAAGTGACTTAGTTTGCTCTTAACTGATATATTAGTATGTATTCGGGGAAAGCCATAAGTGAGTGACTGTCACCCACGTAATAATTTTTCCAACCCTTATTTGAGCCTAAGTGTCAAGTCCTGAAGTCCACAGGGAAAGTCCTGCCTGAGTTTTCTGATTTTGCTTATACTGTTGGGTGAGAAATGTTGTGAAGAGGTTTCCCCTGTTCCCTTTTGTAGGTTGGGACTACCAGTGACCAGTGGCCATTCCAGTGTACTTTGAGCAACATTAGTGGAGTCTTGATGTTCGGTCTGTTGGTGAATGGTATGTTGTATGGGGAGAAGTGAACCTAGTTTACACAGAGACGAACTGCAAACTTGAAAACATGACATTTTGTTTATTCGGTCCAGTTTGTTTTGAGTTTGATGAATTAGTTTACAAAATCTCTTCTCGCATCAAAGTCACCCGCTCTTAACAAGCACACTAACAATTTAAATCTTCATAACAAGCTCCCCAGTGAAATACCCTCCATTAATAATATAATATAATGGGACCACTGTTGCTGTGACATCTGTCAATGTTTCTTGTAACATTAGAAATTGAATCCTGGCAAATGTGGAGATTTTACAGATTCTTTGTGAAGGTGGCCCGGTGTAAGCTCTGGCAGAACTTATCCTAGGAGGATTTATCCTGGCAGAATGTGTCCTAGCAGGATTAGAGTAGGGACAGCAAACCCAATTGGCAAAGTGATTCTCTTTTACACCAAACAGAAACAAAAACCAAAGGAAATCAGCCTGCCAATGTACATAACATTAACAGCAGTGTAATGTTTGCAACAGATTTGTAAAAGCAAACCGAAGGAAGTCTGTTTTAGCAATTTAATTAGCCAGTATCACCAGAGGCTGACTTATGTCTCTTTGAATTGCATTTCTGTGAAAATAGCGTTTAGGTTTATACTCCCTGATTGCAGTACTTGAATAAGGTAAATTTCACTATCAATCTTTGTCTAGTATGAAATGTTAATGTTGGAAAAGATAGGGCAGTTATCCCTTTTCTAATATGAGGAACTTAAAGACGAGATTCTATTAGCCATGCTTTTCCTCCTGCTCAGTCCAGCCCTCTGTCTAATTGCTCCCCGAGCGGGATGTGCAACAGGACCAGAAGGCTGCTGTTTGGTACTGTGGCCCTCAAGGATATTTGTGGCATTAAATATCTGGGTGCAAGGTAATGAGAGGGCCTTGTGACAGCTGCAGCCATGTCCGACAACACAGTGGCTGCCAGTTTCTTCTGGCACTGTGGGGTGAATGTGTTGAAATTCTGAGAGGAAGAAAGTTACTCCCACTTGACCATTCGACCATAACTCAAAGGACTGGACCCCAGCTGGATGACCATTGATCCGAATGAGAGTAGATCATATCTCATCTCGGCATCTAAAGCTCACCAGCCCACAAATCCCTGGGTGATTCTCCAGCTTATTCAGTCTAGCTATCCAAGATTTCAATTGCTGCGCTACTGAGAGGAACTAGGCCGGCGCTTGATTCCTGAACATTTGGGAGCTCCATTACAGAGGTGCATGATGATGCATTTGAGTAATTCTCTTATGCGCAAACGCAGTGAAGTCAGAGGACTGCACGTTCTTTTGTCAGTCACTACTGTCTGCCGTGGATTGCAAAGATATCATGAACTATTACACTCCTTCCATTAACCTGTGTCTGAAAATAGGCCTAGCAGGGTATAAATCCCCTACACATTTAGACAGACAAATGTTTTGAGCTGCTGGCCTGGCCTGTTCATTCATGTTCCTCTCCTATATCAGCTCTGCAGGCTTCTGTTCACTGCTGGGTGAAGCATCATTGGCGATCCTTCTTCAGACTTACAATAGGTATTCCACAGGCTGCTAGTGCTTGTACTTGTTAGAATCAAATCACATTAATTTAATGGTCAGTAGTCTCAAATGGCAGACAAACTTGCACATGAGATCATAGATCATAGAATCATACAGTGCAGAAAGAGGCCATTTGGCCCATCAAGTCTGCACCACCCACGCCCAATTCCCGTAACTCCACATATTTACCCTGCTAATCACCTGACACTAGCATCTATTTATCATGGCCAATCAACCTAATCCGCACATCCTTGAACTGTGGGAGGAAACCAGAGCACCTGAGGGAAACCTACACAAACAGAGGGAAAGTGTGCAAACTCCACACAGACAGTAACCTGAGGCCGGAATTGAACCTGGTCCCTGGCACTGTGAGGCAGCAGTGCTAACCACTGTGCCACCATCTTACGTTGCCTTCTGGTCCTGTTGCACATCCCACTCGGGGAGCAATTAGACAGAGGGCTGGACTGAGCAGGAGGAAAAGGGGTAATACATGATTTTAACGCCATTACAAGTAAGAAACTAATGACGGACACATAATCCATAACAAACTGTGTAACAAATTAAATTGCCCCTACCCCTTGGTGAAAGCGGGGTATTAAATGATTGAGGCAGTGACTAGATTCAAGGGTGTATTGGCAGCAGATGAGAAATACAAGACAATAACACTGGACCAGGCTTTATGAGGGATTCCACAATGGCAGAGTGAGTAACATACCAGCTGTAAAATGAGGAATGCAGCAGTGTGAGAATTGTACATTCCCTCTGGTGAATGTGTCCCGCTTGGGGACCTTTAGAGTTTAAGGCACATGTAAAGCATGAATATCATAAATAATTCTACTTGAAAAATCCCTCAGGAGAAATTGTTTAACTGGACTATCAAAGCTTGGAATTCTAATTAACTGGAAGATTCCCTAATAGAAGGAAATAAATAAGGAGTTTTTAACCTGACTAAAAGATGCATGTCGGAGTCTGATGATTTGTATCATTGTGTCATTGCTGTCATGATGCACAAAAGGCACTTATAAGCTACACAGTGCATAAAGAACTGGTGTTAGAAATGTATTCTATTTTTAGTTTGTCTAAGCTCTTCATACATTTTTATGTGGATTTATTTTATTCTACGGGAATGAATGGTCCCTTAAATGCTACAACTTTAAATTTGTACATTTTACAGTGGGCTGGCTATTTTAAGCAATCACATGGCTAAACTCTATTTATTCATGTGACTTTTGGGCATTTGAGAATAAAAGCATTACCTCTGTAGAAAAATAAGAATACAGTCAAACAAATAATCTTGTGTGCCCAGCACATGACTAACATTGATAGATTTGAATACTTAAAGCACAGAATGCCCTTTGGCCCATCCTATCTGCTGAGTCTTTGAAAAGTAACCGTGCATAGCCCCACATTCCCTATAACTACCTCTTCCTCAGATACCTGACCAATTCCTTTTGAAAGTTTTCCATGGAATCAGCTTTCATCACATTTTTAGGTGGTTTTCCAGATCTCAACAACTCTGACTGAAAATGTTTCTCATCCAGATCTTTTCCAAATAGTTTTGAGTCCATGATTTCTGGTTATTGGCTCATTCAGCAGCAGGAATATCTTTTCCCTGTTTATTTTTTCATCATCTTCAAAGTTTCCATTCGGTCACCTCTTATTCATCCCTTTCCCAAGGAGAACAGTATTAACTTAATTCCAAATATATGCGGGTTAGGTTGAATGGCTATACTAAATTGCCCTTAGTATCAGGGGGATTAGAAGGGGTTACAGGGATAGAGACTGGATGGGACTGTGGTCAGTGCACGGTCAATGGGTAAATTGGCCTCCTTCTTCACTGTAGGGATTCAATGATTCTATGAACTTTTCCATTCTTCCCTCATAACTAAAGTTCCAATTCCAGGTATTCTTTTCTCTATCCATTTTATTGCCTTTTCATTTTTTTTCAAATATGGTGTGCAGAAAAGGAGCAACACTCCAGCTGAGGCCGAACCAGTGATTTATGAAGTTCTAGCAACATCTCTTTGCTTCTATATTCTATTCCTCCATTTCTAAATACAAGTAACCCAAGTATTTTTAAACCACCTTTATCAGCTGTTAGGGGGGGAATTCTAGGATTTTGACTCAGCGACAGTGAAGGAATGGCAATCTAGTTCCAAATCAGAATGATGTGTGGCATGGAGGGGAACTTATATATGATGATGTATCTGCTGACTCCAGCCAGTGGAGAGTTTTCCCCAGTTCCCATTGACTCCAGTTTTACCAGAGCTCCTTAATGTCACATTCAGTCAAATGCGCCCTTTCTACCCAAGGGCAGTCGCTCTCACCTTATTGCTTGAACTCAGCTCTTTTATTCATGTTTGCAACAAGGCTGCAATGAGGTCAGGAGCTGAGTGGCCCTGGCAGAATCCAAACTGAGTTTCAGTGAGTAGGTTATTGCTGTGTAAGTGCCGTTTGACAGCACTGTCTACTACAATTTCCATCACTTTGTGGATGAGCGAGAAAGGCTGATGGGATAGTAATTGGCCAGGCTGGATTTTTCCTGCTTTTTGTGTATACAACATATTTGGGCAATTTTCCACATTGTCAGGTAGATGCCAGTGTTGTAGCTGTACTGAAACAGCCTGGCGAGGAGCATCATTAGTTCTGAGCACAAGTCTTCAGTACTATTGCTGAAATGTTGCTGGAGCCCAAATCCTTTGAAGTATCCAGTGCCTTCAGCAGTTTCTTGATATCATGTGGATTAAATCAAATTGGCTGAAGACTGGCTTCAGTGATTATGGGAGCCTCAAGAGGAGGCTGTGATAAATCATCTACTCAGCTATGCTGACTGAGGATTGTTATAAATGCTTCAGCCTTACCCTTTCCTCCCACATCATTGAGGATGGAGACATTTGTGGGGTCTCCTCCTCCAGTTAGTTGCTTAATTGCCCATCACCATTCAGAACTGGGCATGAAAGGATTACAGAACTTGAACTTATCCATTAGTTGTAGGGTCATTTAGCTCTGTCCTTTGCAAGAGGGGAAAGCTCTGATGGAACAGTCAGAAGGGCACAGATCAGAGAGGGAGGCTCTGATGGAACAATCTAACGGATGCATATCAGAGCGGAGGTTCTGGTGGAACAGCCTAAGGGGCACAGATCAGAGAGGAGGGTCTGGTAGAACAGTATAAGGGTGCAGATCAAAGGAGAGGTTCTAGTAGAACAGTCTAAGAGACACAGATCAGTGGGGAGATTCTGATAGAACAGTCTAAAGGTGCATATCAGAGCAGAAGTTCTGGTGGAACAGCCTAAGGGGCACAGATCAGAGAGGAGGGTCTGGTAGAACAGTATAAGGGTGCAGATCAAAGGAGAGGTTCTAGTAGAACAGTCTAAGAGACACAGATCAGTGGGGAGATTCTGATAGAACAGTCTAAAGGTGCAGATCAGAGGGGAGGTTCTGGTATAACAGTCTAAAGGTGCAGATCAGAGGGGAGATTCTGGTAAAAGAGTCTAAGGGGCGCAAATCAGAGGGGAGATTCTGATAGAACAGTCTGAAGGGCCCAGATCAGGGGGAAGCCCTGTTGCTACAGTCTATGGGGCACAGATCAGAGGTGAGGTCTCAATGGAACAGTCTGAGGGGCATAGCTCAGAGGGGAAGTTCTGGTGGAATGGTCTGAAGGGCAAAAATCAGAGGGGAGGCCCTGATGTTATAGTCTGAGGGGCACAGATCAGAATGTTGGCCAGCACCCAGCAACATTTTTTGTCAACTTGAACTCAGTACAACATGACCCCTTTGATATTGGATGCTGGGTTGTCTGAAATATTTGATAGGACAAAAATGATCCAATTGTAACAGAACACAGATCCAATTGGTAGGGATTTGTTGTGTATTATTTCAGGATTGAGATCAAGATGACACTCTGATGGTCCATAGCAGAGGAATGGTAAAGTAGAGAACTGTTAAGCAATGGAGGTCTGGAATTTCATTCAGGCTATCCGGAATCTAATTATGTGCTTACAGTCCTTGCTAAGTGTGGGTGAGTTAGCTTCCTCTGCCCTTCTTCCTCCTCCTGGAGTTGTTGCCACTGTCAAAAGGCTCTTCTTGCAATGGTCAAGTGTGGAAGTTGTAATTCCAGCTGTGGCCAAACATTTAATTCAATTTGTTCTGCAAGATTAAGGATGCTCACTTGAAATAAAGCACCGTGGTGGTGTTGCAGGGACCTGTGAAACTATAGTTAAAAGCTGTCAAAAATTGCAGATGCTGGTGTGAAAATTAAGTTACGACAACAATGGCAGGTAACTCTGTCAGCAAAAATGGAAACAAGGTCAGCGGTTGTGCATTCAGGAAAGAGGCCAATGTAACCTTGTGTCAGTTTCATGAACACTGCATTCCTGGTCTTGGCCACAGGATGAAACAAAGACAAGTTACCATGACAAATACCAGAAAACAGGATATGGTGATGTATTAGACTAGTGAAGGAGATAGTTTTCTATTGGATAAGAAAGGGAAAAAAACTATGCTATGATTGGTGGACTGTGTATACAAATGAAGGGTTAGAAAGTTGCTCATTTCTGATTTGCTGTAATTAACTATAACTGCTAATTACCTGTATCTAATTACCTGAATTGACAGAACATTATAGTAAAATTCACTGTCTGTTCTCCTTGCTAGCATGTAATAAAAGCTTAAAAGATTTGAGTTCTCATTGTGCATTGTCTGGTTAATCCTTGACACAAGGTGTGGAGGGTGCAGAACCTGGTCAGTGAGTATTGGAGGTCTCCACTTGAGTGCACTAGGCAGCAGAACCATTGTTTCAACATCCTGATCATCTGCTTGATCAAATTCCACGTGGCTGCATCACTCTCATATGTTTCTGACCACATATGGTGGGGTTTCAGATAAACAGCCTCTGTGAACCTCTCCAGCGATGGATGGTACACATTGCTCCATCACCTGTTCCAACCTTGAAGGATCTGATAGAGAAAATATTTAGTGCCACAGTCACCTTGAAAGGCACTGATGCTTGTGTGACAACCTCCTTGGTGAAATGCAGCTGCCAAACGTAATGCTCCTGTTTTAGGTCAGTTGGACAAAGTACTCCCTGAAGACCCTGGGCAGATAGGACCTTCTAATGTGAGCCCTGCTTCTCCTCCCTGCCAGCCAACTATGTTAAAAATCTCTGCTCAATTTTCTTCTGACGCTGCAGCCCAAAGGGGAATGTAACTATAGCCCCCAGTTCTGGAAGCAATGCTGTACTCAGCTGCCTTGCAGTGGCAAGTCTGCAATGTCCAGCACCACTCCCCACAGACTTTTTCTGAACTTATGCAACTTCACAGTACTTCCAAAAAAAAAACTCTGGAAGAGGAGGTAAAGGTAATAATGAGTAACAAAATTGCAAGTTGGATGAGTCCCTTTAAATAGGGCTGGTGATGGGGTAAGCTCCCATGCCACTGCTCAGCTATGCACATTTATGAGGTGTTAACTAGGGAGGGGAGGTCAAAGATGGCAGGTTCTGCATCACATCGATGTTAGATGCTGAATAATATCGTGATTTTCCTGTTTCACTGCAAGGCTGCACAGTGGCACAATGGTTAGAACCGCAGCCTCACAGTGCCAGCGATCCGGATTCGATTCCTGGCATGGGTGACTGTGCGGAGTCTGCAACTCCTTGTGTTAGCATAGGTTTCCTCCGGGTGTTCCTCCCACAGTCCAGAGATGTGCGGGTTAGGTGGATTAGCCATGCTAAATTGCCCCTTAGCGTCAGGAGGATTAGCAAGGGTAAATGCATAGAGTTATAGGGATAGGGACTGTGGTTGGTGCAGACTCAATGGGCTGAATGGCCTCCTTCTGCTCTGTAGGATTCTATCTATGTATGACTGCCCTAACAACGTCAGTAAGATGATGGTCAGCATGGACTCTAGTGGAACTGCTTTGGGACCAGACACCCAAACGACACGAAAGATGCAGAAACTACCTGTGTTATAGAGATGAATTTTGCGGTCTTCATTCTCTTTGTCCAGCTCGCCCTATGTCTATCCCTTTTTCTTCATACTTGGTATGTTTGTGTGCGTTTGTGTGTGTGTGTATCGATGAGTGTAGGAATGCGTGTTTGCCTTCTCTTTATATACCTGTCAAGTTTCACTTTGCAAATGCATATTTCTCTATTTCCCTGTCTGTTTTTATAAGTGATAAATTGGTGACAAATACATTTTGAAGAACGAGGCAAAATGGAGAACAATTCACGTCAGGCCGGGTACTGGAATTGGGCCTTCTCATCAGTTTCCATGTCATTATTTTAACCATTGGCTAACTCACCTTTTCTCGACCATACAGTTTCACAAACTCACAATGGTTAGAGAGAAAGCTTGTGTAAAAATACATTTCATCAGGATTCTTAAAAAGAGATCAAGATGTAATTGCAACTCCAATCTATCAGTAGGTAAAATTATTCAGTGTATGATTATGCAATCAATTATTGACATGCTGAACTAATTCACTCAGTATAATGCCATTTGCTTAACTGTAACACAGTTGACCATATGTGAAAATGCTCTAATCTGAAAGAACTAGCATGCAGAATGACAGTGGGTAATCAATTAGCTACAATTGTCATGCTGGAAACAACTTTCTTGTCAACATAATTATACATTCTTCCACCCCATGAACTAAGAACCATTAATTATTTAAATTAGCCCTAATTGAAGCAGTTAACATTTAAAATGTAAAGTTTTACTGCCAGCTTTGAAAATTTATAATCAGGAAGCAGTATGTAACATTTGCCTTTTACATTTTACACTTTTCTGATATATTTGTTGCTGATTTTTAGGTACTTCTTCTATTTAAATCACAGTTGTTTGCTGTGATTTATTCATAACATTGCAGGGACTATGTTTACTTTGCAACTTTTGAAATGTTTGTAAAACTTCATGTAAATTTAAACAGTCATCCTTCATTAGGATTTTTTTTAAAGTTCATGTTGAGTTAAAGAAGTCCAGGCCAGCTGGCTTAATATTCCTCTTCTCTTTTGGTCAGCTGAAGTGACAGCTGTAACAGTGGACCTATCATTTCTGCTATCAGACCACACGCTGTGCGATGTAATTTAAATAGTTATATTTTCCAGACATTTTAAATTAGTTCAATGATGCAAAATAAAATACTAATTTCTATATTTGCTTAAACGGATAACACAGTATGACTGTTGGGACATACAGCAGTGAACAGTGTATTCAATTCATGGTAAAAAGGAGAAAATGTGAACTTCCAAATTAGTTCAGTGACAAAAGTCTGCTTTATGAGTGAGATAAAGAGTATTGTTCCCTACTGTGCATTTTACTTTCACAGCATGTGTGAGCATAAATTAGTTGAATGTAAAATTGTGTGCATTTTGTGAAATGGAGGTTATTACAGACGTAGGGTGCACCATAATATTTGTTCAAAGTGTTGGTTTTCCTCAGGGTTAACTGCCCAACATCCTGAAAAATTTCCTGATCATGAGCTCGGTAATACATTCATTGTATGGTTTGAATTGGGGTGGCATGGTGATTAGTGCTGCAGCTTCACAGTGCCAGGAACCCGGGTTCGATCCCAGCTTGGGTCACTGTATGTGTAGAGCTTGCACATTCTCCCCATGTCTGTGTGCATTTCCTTTGGATGCTCCGGTTTCCTTCCCCAGTCCGAAAGACATGTGGTTAAGATGGATTGGCCATGCTAAATTCTCCCTCAGTGTACCCAAACAGGCGCCTGAGTGCGGCTTGTAGGGGGCTTTCACAGTAAACTTCATTGCACTGTTAATGTAAGCCTACTTGTGACACTGATAAATAAACTTTAGTTCTGAGCTTTTCCTTTATGGAGGCAGTTGTTGAATATTTCTCCCATAGCTCCATAACAAGACCATACATTGGATTATGCTGTCAAATTCAGTGAAGCATTTTATGGCAGGCAGCCCCATACGTGGTATTTAATTACAGTAGATTCACATTTTTATTCTGCAAGGAACAGGCATTTCTGGTTGTTAATCGGAAATGTTAATGCAATGTATAACCAAATTTGAATCGCTGTTTTAAATCAGATTTATTAAGCAATTAATTGAATTGAAGGTGGCATAGTGCAAAACAAGACACAGCAAGACATAGGCGCTGAAATGCAGACCCATTCAACCACACATAAAGCTTTCAATCTTAGCCACATTACAGCAGGAGATGCTGAGCAGCGGCCTCACATTTTGCACCTGCAAAGCAATTAGATAGAGATATGTCTCTGGGCTATTTTCACATGTTAAGTAACGGCAGTTCACAGCGGCAGCATTTGTGATGGTGTTAGGATATCTAACTCCAGCCAGGATTGATATTCAGCTGGGCAGGAACATATCTTCAGGAAAATTTTATTGACTAAAATGAATCATTTAGATTTAAGAAATGAGTGAAAATAATTCTACGATAGCCAGAACTGTTTTTTCTAGAATTATTTTCAAGATCACTTTCGGCACTTTTTTTTTGATGAGCGTATTTGCTGGCAAATCTACTAGATGCTATTGTACTTTAAAATAACTGATCAGAGAGGTGATGGCTATAGCTTGGTTTAGGATCATGTTTTTGAAACCATCAAATGATTGTACATTTCCTCAATCTTAATTTCCTTCCCTCTTCTGCAAGTGCGGTTGCCTTCTGCTGGGGTACAATTGCATAGATCCTGACAGACATCTCAGGCATAAGTGTCCAGCTAGTGTGAAACCAGGAGAGTTCCTGATTCATTCATTAGGCAAGTTTTCAAGCCCAATCTTATGCACTCAATCTTTGAAAATATGGTCTAGATCATTTCTAACTGCTAGAGGCAGGGACAGCCAGCAGCTCAGATCGGAACCACGTACGCAGGAAAAGTTTCAAAAAAAGCAGCTCTCCTGGCAGAATGTCTCCAGGCCAGATTCAACCTTCCCCTCACCTCCAGCCACATCAGAGACCACCATTACTGACCTCCTACCCTCCCTCCACTTCCCCCCAGCCCTCGCATATGGCCCCCTCATCATCCCCTAGCCCCGATGGCTAACTCCCTCTCCCCTGCCTCTGATCATAACAGGGACACAAATCCACCCCACCCCCCACCCCCGCGCCATCAGTGCTGACTTGGCTGCCTCTCCAAGGTAACATGCAAAGTGCATTAAACTTGATGGGATGCTGTAACCGGTGTGTGACTTGCCCAAACGGCCTGTAGCTGATCTGCCCTAACAAGGGACAGCTTCCTAAAAAACCCCAAGGATGGACAGACAGGCAGGCCGGGCACGAAGGAATGGCCTCCAGGAAAATTGTTCTCAATTTTCCTGATGCTGATCTGGCCAGGTTGCTTCTTCCCCCCAGCAGGACACCATGCCAGGGGAAGGGATGGAAACGCAGCCTGGGAGACAGTGGCAGCATGGCCAGGAGAACCAGGAAGCAGTGCTGCAAAAAACTGAATGACCACATCTGGGCAGCACGAGGGAATGTTTTACTTCCCCTTAAATGACCCCCAGATCCCCCACCCTTAGCACCCTGCATGCTTGCAGCCCCTGACCCCCAAGCACTTCCTTCCTCCCCCCAACCTTTGCCCTCTGAAGGCTAACCCCTAACCCTGCAGGACTGATACCATCAGATGTTATATGGCTCCTTCTGTCCCCACAGGAGAAGAATGCCCATAATCTCCAGGAGAGGGTGAAGACAGCGGGTGATGTGTCCAAGATTTGGGTCCTCACCCCTTTTGAGGAGTGAGCATTGGAGCTTGCGGGAGAAGAGGGGATGCACGGACCATGCGTCAGTGACAGCATGGTCAGGCTGGAGCACAGAAGTGAGCACCTGCCAATTCCCCACTCATTGGAGATATCTGAAGTAAGTTGCATGTAGCCAGATTCCTGTCCCTCCCTTGCTCTTAACCTTGTGTCCTGTGCTGTAGGAAGGGTCCCCAGTGCACCTGGGCCATCTGGCATTGCGACCCCCACTGCCACTCCCATTCATCCTGCCCCGATAGCTCTAAGGACTCCTTAGAGGAAGTGGATGAGGGGATCCCCGAGGCCGGCACCAGTTCTGTGTCAGCTTCCACCTCGCAATTCATCTTCCCAGGGACTCTCACATCGGTGGGTCAAGTTAGTGGCAAAGTATCTAGGTCACTCTCTGGTGCACAAAACACATCTGCTGATGTACGTCAGGTGGAGGAGGGAACATCTGAGGCTTCTGGCACACGGGAGCCTGCTGAAGGCAAGGACACAGCTGGCCCCAGGCTACATGCTGGGACTCTGCGATCACACTTCCCTCAGCTGCTGGAGATGCAGCAACAGAGCCAGGGGAATGCAGGAGCGGCTGACGGTCACACTGGACCAATTGCAAGGCTGCTGGGAGGAGTCCAAAGCTTTCAGGCAGACCAGCTATTGCCTGTCTTGCATGGTTCCCAGGCCAACACTGCACCATGAGTAGCAGGTTCCAAGCAGTGGCTGAGTCACAGCAAGCCACAAGCCACGGTGGAGTCCCAGAGGGCTGCGGCTGAGTCACAGCAGGCCACAGCTGAGGGACTCAACAGGCTTCTTGAGATTCTGCAACCTATAGCTGAGAGGCTTGACAGCTTGTAGGAGATCCTGCGGGACAGTGCTGAGACACAGCAGGCTATGTCTGCAGCCCTTGGGAACATGGCTGAGTTACAGAGTGTGGCCCAGTCTCAGAGGGCACTTGCTGCTGTCATTGGCAGGTGGGACCGACTCAGAGGCCATCGCAGAAGGCTGAGCCGCCATGGCACGAACGCAGGTTGTCCTCGAGGACTGGCAGGGCAAGGTGACGCTGGATCTTCTGGAGCTCATTGCAGAAGCATCGCCATTCCATGGAGTGATCTGGGGGCCCAGACGAACTCCGAGGGGGGAGAAAGGGCTCGAACCTGTTCCAGTGCTTTCCAGCCAGGAGACTGTGGCTGTGGTTACACTCCCTCCTTCCCGACACTGAGGCAGTGGGATGAAGAAGTGTCATTTGTACATCCCTGACAACTGGAAGCAGCCAGGGCCTTCAGGGCCTTGATGATACAGGTCTTCCAGAGGATGCTTGCCAAGGGCCTAATAGACCACAGGGAGCAGTAGGCAGCTGGCCACCACCAACTCCAATGTCCATCCTGGAGAGACAGCCAGTTGTAGTGGTCGGCCACATAAGGTTAAGAAGTTGTAGTGGCACTTAGATGGTACAAGTGAAGGGCAACACTGCTTAGATAGAATATTTAAGTACTTTAAAGTCCCATGTTCACATGTTTTTATATTATCACTTATTTTGAAAGCACTTTTATTGGCATCAATAAATGTTATTTCACCCCACACCTGTGACCAACTACCCTCTAATTACCCTCTAACAGGAATGTACTTACCCTGACGGTTGCTGGAGGCACCCAGAAGTGAGCATAGAAGTGGGCACCTGCCAATCCTCCACTCACTGGAGAAATCTCAAGTAAGTTGCATGCATCCCAGATTGCTCTCCTCCCTTGTGTCCTGTGTTGCAGGAAGGGACCCCGACGTGCCTGGGCAAGTGCCATGTCAGTGGCGGAGCCTCCTCAATGCACTGCTACTTAGAAAATCAAGGCACTCAAATAATTCACTGGCTGCAGTGGGTGGCATGCATTGGCAGCGACTTGGAGCATCTGTTATAGCATCCCCAGAACCCAGGAAAGATCCCCTCTCCCCCCACCCCACCCGCCCTGGGGCCCTGCATGGGGACTTAGTGC